>NC_073245.2:60196500-60831000 GCF_029281585.2 Gorilla gorilla gorilla
GGGCCTTCAGGCATGTGGGTTTGGCAACATTTGTCATCACTGAGGAGAGAGGTAACTAGAGGATGATTTATTGCAACCTTTTCTGGTGTGATAAGAGCCAGTTGCTTAAAGGGGGAAAACAGATCATCCATGCTGCTTGCTTAAAGAGTTCTGTGAGTATTTGTTCTTCTTTTCAGCCATATAGAAACTTGGAACTACTTTCTTGTGTTCAGCAAACTTTACATCTTCTGCAGACTTCAATTACTCAGTTATCCAACCCGCTGGCTTACTCTGGAAGGGCTAGGTCCAATGGCTCTGGTTGTTCTAATCCTATGTACCCATAGACATACATTTTGAACTGGAATCTTGTAACTTTAAGAAACAGCAGCCTCATTCAATCATTTATCAGGATGGCCCATTAGTGGGAGGAGCTGCATCCAGGTCCACAGGATATACTGACAGGGGATATGTATCAGACGTGAGAGTCCCATATTGATATTTTGGGTAGTAGACGCTATAGTGTTGGTACCCAGAGGTATTTTCATGTGAACAGCTCTGTGGTAAGATTTGGACCAAGTTCCTGGCTATGTAACTTTAAGTCTAATTATCTAGCCCTTCTGGGTAGATCTCCTAGTTACCTGCTATGTTTTAGCAAGTTTCTGCTTAAATTTACTGGACAGAGTTCTGTTGTTTGCAACTAAAGCCCTGACTCATACACGGTACAGGTGTGTGAAGCTGCCTACGGAGTACCAGAGAGGAAGATGGGAATAAAAGGGGGCACATGTACTTGGACTTAACTGGGACCCTGGAACCGGGAAGCTGGCACACGAGGTGGGCTATCTGCAATTGATCATACACATTTCCTTTTATTTAGTCATTGAGCAAATATCTATTGTGCACAAACTATCCCAGGCGCTGTGCTAGGCACTGGGGGTAAAGTACTGAGCAAGACAAATGTCCTGTTCTCACTGAGCTTCCATTCTGGTTGGAGAGATAGCAAGAGATGGAAAATGAATAAATAAGGTATTTTCAGATTGTGATAAGTGCTTTGAAGAATGGTTTGATAAAAAGCGATGACTGTGGAAGGCTGCTTTAGCCAGGGTGGTCAGGGTAGGGTTCTGAGGAAGCCAACCTTGGGGATGTGGAGGAGCCAGCCATGCCAGGTGCTGGGGAGCACGTGTCCCGGTGGGAGAAGCAACAGCCTAGAGCAAGAAAGGTCTCCATGTTAAAGGAACACTAAGGGCCAGATTGTGCAGGGCCTCTCGGGCGCAGTAAGGAGTTTGGGTTTTATTTCACTACAGTAGGGGGTCATTGGTGAGATTTAAGCAATGGAGTGACATCACGATGTGAATTTGTGAAAGCAGAGTTTGAGCCTGTGGGGGTGGCAGGGAGCAGAGGCACCTAACACGAGTGGAGAGCTGCTATGGAGTGGATGTTTGTCCCCTCCAAAACTCGTGCTGCAATTTGATTCCCAGTGTTGGAAGTGGGGCCTAATGGGGGGTGTTTGAGTCATGGTGGCAGATCCCTCATGAATAGATTAATGTGCTCCCTTGTGGGTGAGGGAGTTCTCACTCTGTTAGTTCCCATGAGAGCTGGTTGTTAAAAAGAGCCTGGAACCTCCCCATCTTGTTCTTGGTTCCTCTCTCGCTGTGTGATCTCTGCACACACCAGCTCCCCTTCACCTTCCACCATAAGTGGAAGCAGCTCGAGGCCCTGATCAGATGCAGACGTCCAATCTTGAACCTTCCAGCCATCAGAATCATGAGCCAAATATTTTTTCTTTATAAATTATGCAGATTCAGGTATGCTTTTATAGCAACACAAAACAGACTAAAACAGGAGCTGTTTAGAGACGTAGCACCCAGGGTTTTTACTGGGGCGGGTCCCATGGGCACCCTCTGCTTAGCACGCACCAGGATTCCACACACATGGAATGAAAGTAGATGCCCAGCCTAAACCACATTGTTTGCAGCAAGGAGGCTATTGTAATTTTCCGACTTAGAGATAATGAGGGCTTGGATAAAGGTGGGGTGATAGAGAAGAGAAAAGCGAGTGGATTAAGAATCTACTTTGGAGGTAGCGCTGTCAGAAAATGCTGATGGATTGGGTGTGGGGTGTGAGAGAAAGTGAGTGCCAGACTTAGCCAAATGGGCACAGATTATCATGGGAGAATCCAGCACCATCATTAAGCACTTTAGAGTTCAAGAAATGCTGCTTCATACATATCCTCTCTCACTTAACCATGGGCAATTCGCAGTAGAAAGGATCTCAGGGGACATCTAGTGTAACTGTGTACTTTGACAGGTGAGGAAACTGAGACTCAGGGAGGGGAAGTATTTTTTTCAAGATTAAACAGAGAGTTCATTGCAGACACCAGCTTGGAATCTGTGTTCTTTGATTTCCAAGTAAGTGATCTTTCAATATGCCATTTTTATGGAAGGATTGGAAATATTATAAACAATAGAATGTTAAAGCTGGAAAGGATCTTGTGCTGGTTCTTAAGCTACTGTTTCTCATCCCCAAACTCAACCTTTTAAATTTCATTCTATAATGCTGAACCTGAGACTTTACATTTATTCTTCATCAAGTTTGTTTCTTGCTGGGTTCCATCCACTTGGGATAGCAGCCTGGGCCCAATCAGGGGATAAAAACCACACAGTGATTTAAACAGAGAAAATGTTACATAAGTAAATATTAAACTATGATAAAAGAATAACTGTAGAATATTTTAAAAAGTATATATGGCTCCCTAAGGCTAAGAGAATGAACCCTAGGAAGGACAAACTTGGAAAAGGACCCCTTCCTATGGATGGGGTTTAGAGCTCCTTGTAGAAGGTCATTTGCTGACCCCTGGCTTAGCTTATTGGTATACAGGAAGAGCACCTAACGCAGTCACTAATATTCTAAAGTCATCAATCCCTTCTCTCCATCTCCACTGTTGCCATTTTGGTCCAAGCCATCATCATCTCTCAACTGACTATTGCAGTAGTCTCCTGACTAGGCTCTTGGTTTCTGTCTTGACCCTGTATTAGGTCAGGTTTCCTAGAAGCAGAGCCTATGACAGATGGCTTATGCATGTGACTTATTGAGAAGCTACTCCTGAGAGAAGGGAGTGAGGGTGCAGAATAGGTCAGGAAAAAAAAGCTAAGCAAGGAAGGAGAGTAACTTCAGCCTGGTCCCATGGAAAGCCCGGGAGCATGAACTGTACCCCAGAGTTGGTCCCAGTCTGAGGCAGGGGGCTGGCATTTGCATCTCCATGCTAGTCATTGGCTATGGGCTGCCCTAGGATGAGCATGGGGGTTGCAGCTTATTGGACAAGGAAGTTCTCATGTGGCCTAGGGCAGTACTCTGGGGAGGGGGACACCTGTGAGCCATTTTCAGACACCACTCAAAACGGCTGGGGCAGGCCGGGCGCGGTGGCTCATGCCTGTAATCCCAGCACTTTGGGAGGCCGAGGCAGGAGGATCACCTGAAGTCAGGAGTTCAAGACCAGCCTGGCCAACAAGGTGAAACCCCGTCTCTATTAAAAATTGAAAAAATTAGCTGGGCATGGTGGCGGGTACTTGTAATCCCAGCTACTTGGGAGTCTGAGGCAGGAGAATCACTTGAATCTGGAAGGGGCGGAGGTTGCAGTGAGCTGAGATTGTGCCATTGCACTCCAGCCTGGGCAACAAGAGCGAGACTCTGTCTCAAAACAAAAAACCAACATAGTTGCACATGCTCAGTAAGGGGGATCCACGCAAGGGTCTGATAGCATCCACGCCCACTCCAACAGTCTATTAATAGACAGTGGTCAAGGTGGGCCTCCTCTTCAAGTTCAGGTTCAGGTTCCAAGACAGAATGGGTCAGTCTTGTAATGGGGACTGTGATTTGCTGGGCTGCTGTAGGATCTGCCAAGGGACATTAGAAGAAAGGCAGGAAACCACACTGGGGTTAGAGTCCCACAGAATTTTATTTCAGCTCTGGCCCTTTCTGGCTGTGAGGTCTTGGGTGAGTGTCTTCTCTCTCTGGATGCATTTCATCACCTAAAAATGGGACACCCACACCTGCCCAAGGGATTAGCTCTGGGATCATCCTCTGAAGCCCACCACTGCTGCTGCTGCTTCATGCATTGGCACTAATTTTGAATGCCTTGTTGGATGTTCACATAGGTTAAAAAGCTGCTTGAAATGATCTGAGCCCAGAACTGAAATCCATTTTACATAGAAATAATTTTTATTTTATTTTATTTTTTTTTACTGTTTTAAACTGAGTTTTACCACACTGTTCCCATGGTGTAAACTACGGGAAGATTGTACTCTGTTCTTTTCAGGATTTATTGAATGTTGCTCACCTGTTTGAAAAAAATCACCTTACCAATGGCAGAGCCTCTTGTGGTGTCTGAGTTGCCCAGAACAGTACAGCTGTAGTCAGTCCGCATCTGTGACTTCGTTCACTGTGATTCTGCATCCAAGTTCAAGCATCTGATGACATAATTACATGGTCTACCTTAGTAATGCCAGGTGTATTAGTCTTCTCAGGCTGCTATGAAGAAACACCCGAGACTGGGTAATTTATAAAGGAAAGAGGCTTAACTGACTCACAGCTCTGCAGGGCTGGGGATGCCTCAGGAAACTTACAATCAAGGCGGAAGGGGAAGCAGGCTTGTCCTCCTTCACATGGTGGCAGCAAGGAGAAGTGCAGAGTGAAGTGGGGGGAAAGCCCCTTATAAAACCATCAGATTATCCTGAGAACTCATTTACTGTCACGAGAAAAGTATGGAGGTAACCACCCCCGTGATTCAGTGACCTCCCCCCAGTTCCCTTCCATGACACGTGGATATTATGGGAGCTACAGTTCAACGTGAGATTTAGGTGGGGACACAGCCAAACCATATCACTAGGGCACTTACATGTTGAACTATGTTTTGTTTTATTATAAATTCCTTTCTTTTTCTCTTTATATCCCTCTGGGGAAATTACGTAGTTTAAGAAAATGCCTGTAGCTAGTTTATATTTTCTATGAATTTCATTTCAGTTGAGTAAAGGGAAAGTGATAAAGTATTTGTGTTAAAAGCCTGGCATTGACTCTGATAGAGTCGAGAATCACACATCTACAAAGAATTAGCAACATCTTCTCTTTCCATAGGAAACCCATAGCCTCACTGAGAGACACCTTGGAGCTCTTTGTTAGTTTGAGCCACATTTTACAAGGAAGGACTCTTTTCTGTCCTCTCCCAACTGCTGTCCTTTGCTAGGACTCCTTAAGAGGGAGTATTTTCCCTCTTAAGGAGTCTGCTGGGGACCTGTGTAATCATTTAGCCCACATCCTGGGCCATGTCAGCTCTCCTGGAATTGTCCCTACTAGCGTTGAGTGTGGCTGTCTCACCCCCCTTTGCTGGAGGAACAGACCTGGACTTCTGCCAAACTGAGGTCCCTGCCTGGTGAGTAAGTAATTTGTTTCCTCCATAGGAGATGGAGCGACAATCAAGAAACAAACAAACACATTTTTTTTTAAAAAGGCATAAAAGCTTAGTCATGCAAATCAAGGCAGAGGAGAGAGGGTAAAGAAAATGGCCTTATTCATATTCTGCAACTTCAGCAGGCCCTGGCCCATGGGCTGATTTCTATTAAAACACTCAGCCTAGAGCAGCCAACACTCCGGCTCATTAATAAAGGTTTGTCCCAAGTGGAGTAAACACCACCCGTTCCCAGGACACCCAGAAGCAGAAAATTAACCAGAGGTGAACTGGGTCATTAGCTGCTGCACAATATGGGTCATCCTAGATTAATTTAGTTCCCTTCAACTGGAGGCTCAAAGAGAGTGACCGGTTCTCATAGCCGGGAACAGTGACTTAGCAGCGTGTTGAGGTCTCTTGGATACCAGGCCAGGAGCTGTCATTATGATTCATGGCGCCTCTGACATCACTCAGTGGTTTTTGTGATGCCAAGTTCACATGTCTGAGCACACATAAGGGACTCTGTGAATATGTGTGTATTTGTTGTGTGCTTGCCCGCAGAATGGGATACAGAGACTCACTCTATTCATCAAGGATTTGTTTTAATCAGGTATGGTAAGACCCCCAGACACAGAAAGTACTGTCATCGGGAAAGACATTCATTACATTCTAGGTCCCGAGAAACGGGAGACATGACATGCTCTGCGCGGCCGCACGGGGAACCCTGGGAACCCGGGAACCGTGCTCTGCGGTCCGCACGGGGAACCCGGGAACCGTGCTCTGCGGTCCGCACGGGGAACCCGGGAACCGTGGTCTGCAGGGCCACACGGGGAACCCGGGAACCCGGGAACCGTGCTCTGCAGGGCCACATGGGGAACACTGGGAACCCGGGAACCGTGCTCTGCGGGGCCACACGGGGAACCTAGGAACCCGGGAACCCGGGAACCGTGCTCTGCAGGGCCACATGGGGAACCCTGGGAACCCGGGAACCGTGCTCTGCAGGGCAACATGGGGAACGCTTCCTTTCAAGAGGAAGAGGGAGGAAGTGAGACATGAGCAAGAGACTTTATTGAGGAATGAATGGATAGGCAGTCACCAGGCTCAGGGTTGTGAGTTTGAGTCACTTCGGCAGGCTCTGGGACATAGGGGCTGTTCCTAGTTGTCTGGTACCTGGCCCTGGAGAGGGAGAGCCCAATAAAAGAGGTGGTTGGGGCGTGTGGGCTCTTGATTTGTTTTTCATTTGCAAGACATGCTCCAGATGAGTTGTTTCCTGTCTCTTAGGAATTGGCAAGCATGGGAAGAGCACGCTGTCCAGGGTTGGCAAGGCCTGGAAATGTCAGAGCATCAGAATACTGAAAATAAGAGACATGGTCAGTACTCATACATAGACATGACACACACATATACACACATACGCAGACTCACATATGTCAACAGCTGAATGAAAAATGTCTTTCATTCCTGGAAGCAGGAATCATATCACTTTCTCCAAAGCATGTCTTTTTCTATGCAATGGTGTGCTTTAGGTGCAAGAACACTCGAGAAGCGGCAAAGATAAACAAATCCAAGTGTTATAATTCTGCATTATGCATATGTTTTGACTTTTCATCTTTTATTCAGAGAGTAAGAAAAAGGGGAGAGAAGCCCCTTGCCAAAGCCGCCTCCACTTGCACTGGGAAGCCCACCACAGGCCACCACCTGGGCTGGGAGATTCGTCAGCAGGTGTTGGCCTGTGACAGTCACACTTCCTGCTCCTCAGTCTGAGATGCCCCAACCAGATGGCGGAGGCCCAATGGGGAAGGAGCAGCCTCCACGGAGGCCCGCCTGGTTTTCCAGCCCTGGACTTGCAGCCGGGACATGAGGGCTCCCTCCTACTCTCCCACCCCTCCTGCTGGTGAAGCAAGCCCCTCCTACTCAGAAGGGAGCTTTCTCTGCCCTGGAAGATGCTTGGAAACTTGGCGATGCTTCCAGACGTGCAGGCGCCAGGGGCCTGTCCACTCCTCCTCCCCCTTCTCCTGGACTCACTGACCTTCCTTCTGTGCCACAAACAGCCAAGTTCATTCCCAACCCAGGGACCCTGTATGACTGACCATTCTCCTCCCGGATGCTGTCCCCAGCCCTGTGCATGGCTGCCCCTTCTCAACTTTCAGGGCTCTGCCAGGTGCCACCTCCTGGGTGAGCACTTCCCTGGCCACCCTGTCCCCAGGAGCCCTCTCCACCAAGGCACTTCCTAGCATCTCACCCCATTTCCTCTTCTCAAGATCCCTCATCACCATCTCAAATGAATTTGAGCATGTGTTGACTTGGGGAACATATCTCCCCCTCCTTACCTGTGTGTAAGCTCCAAGGAAAATCAGTGTCCGACCTGACTTAGGAACCTGTGTCCCCAGAGCCTATAGCGATACCCAGCCCAGAGGTGCTGGCTGCACATGATGCTGATGACTCCTAGGGTGAGCCTGGCATCTGAGTCCTGGGTTCAAGTCCTGATTCAGCTGTTCCTAGGCACCTGACTTTGGGAGAGATGCCTCCTCTCTGGGTCAAGTTTTTTTCCTTTGTGGCTTGAACCAATATTCCAATATCCATCAGTCACGACTGCTGGGGCTCAAAGACCAAGGTGACATATGTCAAGGTGCTTGGCCAACTCAGAGAGTTGTGCAAAGAGAAATGACCATGTTAAGTTGCTGGCCCACGCCTGGGTAGAAGTCAGGGAATGGGCTAAGGAAGAGCATGGTGATGGCCCGCCTGGCGGAAGTCTGCAGTGTGTGGGTGTGTGTGTGCGGATGTGTTTGTGTATGCGTGTTATTAATGTTGTTTAATTGCCATTCAGGCTCCATAAATAGTAGCTAATTCTTCCTATGTGCCGAGTATATACACTCATTTAATTCTTGCAACAGCCCTGAGTGGTAGGCACTGTTGTTACCACATCATCCCCATTCTGCAAATAAGGGAACTGAGGCAAGGGAGAAGAAATGACACAATCTCCTGGACCCTCTTGATGCCACTGTGGACAACAGGCCGCCTGAACTCACGTTTCCAGGCTCCACTTGGCCATTTCTGTGACTCTAATTTCCCCAGTCAAAGCTTAAATTCATCACGCTGGTGTCCCTTGAGGATAAAAAAGTGATTAATTTTCTGCAGCTCACTTCTCTTTCTAGGTTAAATCTATTTTGGTGGTGAGGCTGGGGGCACTGGGAATATGATACTGATCAATCTAGAATGTGTGGAGGAGTGGACAGCAGTTTTTAATCAGACAAGACCTTCAACCCCGACACAGACCATCAATTGGCAGGTTCTCCTGGGACATGGACGTGGTGCATGGGGCTGCGTTCACCTGTGGTGGGGACATGTCAACTTGTTCTGGGGTTTCAGGGCTCCACTTGAACAGAACCAGTTCTCGTGACACTGTAGGCAGAAGAGAGCAGCACATGTTACATGGGGCTGGGGCTGGGGTCTTCTGAACACCCTGAAGGGGCATCTCTGGGTTTCACCTACCTGGATAGTTTCTCTGTTTTGCTAGTTCTTAGAGGGCTTCCCTTTGTGGGAAACAACCTTCCTCCACTATGGTTTTTTTGGTTTTTTGGTTTTTTTTTTTTTGAGACAGGGTCTTACTCTGTCACCCAGGCTGGAGTGCAGTGGCTAGATCAGGGCTCACTGTAGCCTCGACCTCCCAGGATCAAGCAATCCTCCCACCCCAGCCTCCCTAGTAACTGGGATTACAAGTGTGCACCACCATGCCCAGCTAATTTGGGTTTCGCCATGTTACCCAGGCTGGTCTCAAACTCCTGGGCTCAAACAATTCACCCACCTCTGCCTCCCAAAGTGCTGGGATTACAGGCATGAGTCACTGTGCCTGGTGCCCCCTTGCCCAACTCTTAATCCTCCAACTCCCCAGCTCCAAGATTGTCAAGTGACCCAGACCCAGCCAATCAAACATACTCAGTGATGGCATCAGGAGGTGGGTTCGTGAGCCCAGCTTGTCTGATCTGAGTCAGTCCCTGGACCTCTGCTGGGGAATTGGGGAAGAGGCTTCTCTTTTCTACTGACCTTGCTGGGCTGATGGGAGGATCAGGCTCTGCTGGGGCATCTTTGCCACCTCATGAGAACTGTGTGACCCAGAAGGGAGCCCACCCAGGAGGATGCCAGCCTGAGAAATGGAAGAGACCCCTTCCTGATGATGTCATTTTGCACCAAGATCCAGCTGTGCCTGTAGTCAAATACTGCTGGGACATTAAGTTTCTGGAGTGAAGATATTCATGTTTTCACTCATTTAAGTTTAAGTGGGTATTCTGTCCTTTGTGATCAAGAGTGCTGCCTGATAGAGGTTGCAGTGAGCCGAGATCGTGCCACTGCACTCCACTCCAGCCTGGCGACAGAGAGAGTCTCTGTCTCAAAAAAAAAAAAAAAAAAAAAAAAAGTGCTGCCCGATAGATGACAGTTCCCCCTTTTTGTCTCAGTGACTTTTAGAGCTTTTGGAGGTCTGCTGTTGGGGGCCCTAGGCTGTAGGGAGGAGATTCATATTTGTCCTGTATTCTTGGGAAACCTTTGAGCTAAGATTGGACTGAAATGGCCTCAGGTGCTCTAATCAAATTGAGACCTGGTCCAATCCCTGTGGGCCCCTAAACCAAAGGTGAATAAGGTGCCTGCCTAGCAGGAGGTTGTGACCCCCAGGCTGATGGTGGGGTGAGAGCTGGGAGTGTCTGGATGGAGCAGATGTAGGCAGACAACAGGATGAGATTTGAAGGCCACAGCTAAGAATGACATTGAAGATCAAGACCTGTGCTGTCCTCCATGGCAGTCACTGGGCACCTGGGGTTATTTCAGTTTATATCAATGAAAACTAAATAGCTTTAAAAATTCAGTTCCTCAGTCACACTAGCCACATTTTGAGTGCTCCATAGTCACATGTGGCTAGCAGCTGCTATATTGGACAGTGCAGACACAGAACATTTTCACCATGTGCAGAAAGTTGTACTCAACAACACGAGACAGACATATAAGATTTTGAGTCCAGAAAACATCAAGTTGGACAGAGGCAGTAGCAAGAAAAAAAGAGCAACAATAAGGGGGACTGTGACCAAGAGGTTCCCACTCATTCATTCCATCCTTCCTTCATTCATCTCTTCACCTCACATTTATTGAGCTCCTATCAGGCACCCTCTATGACTGCAGGCTCCAGGGAAACACAAGAGAATTATACAGATGTAGCCTCAGACCACACAGAGCTCACATTTAGTCTGAGGAGTCAGACACTAAAGGAGGTAAATAAGTCACTAAACAAGACAATTCCAGAAAATAATAAATGCCAACATGAAAAGAGAGCAGGTAATAGGACACAGCGTCTTTGGTGGGAGGATCAGGCCTCAAGTTTGGGGAGACATGTCATCTTTGGGCAGCTAAAAACTACAGGGCTCAGAAAACCTCAGACGTACAGAAAGGAGAGGAATGCACTGCTCTATAGCCCACTCCCTGGAAGGCTGGGAAGCCCTGGTCCAGGGAAAGCACAGAGTTCTAGGAATTGTGAAGGGGATCCAACCACAAGGACAGGAAGTGGACAGGGGCCTCCAGGAAGCAGAGAAGAAACGAAGAACAGAAGTGGCCATGGGGCCATCGTGGAGTCTGTTTCACGGACAGAAACACAAAGGGGCTGTTAGGAACAGCCACCCCTGGCCAGCCCCGCCTGTGATTGTGACCTGACAACTCGTGGTTTGTGAAGGTTGTTTGTTTCAGAGGCATTTCGCCTCTCTGCTTTTGGAACCTCCACGAGTGGACTTTTGTCTTGGGGCTCACAGTATTTTACCCCCTTCAGGGAGGTGGCTGGTTGTAGTTTAGCAAAACAGCCACTGACATCGCTGCTCCTTCAGCCTCTGCAGACAGAGCTGCAAGATCCTCGAGGCCTTTTTAATCTCCAGAAACAAGGTTCGCAGGAGGCCGGAGCCTTTGGTGGTGGGGAGCAGAGTCAGCAGGGGGAGGGGAGAGACTGAGCCGCCAGGCCATTGAGGGAACCTGGGCCAGGGATGAGGCACTTCGGCCCTTGGAGCAGCTGCAGCAGCGGAGTCTGACCTCCCAGCAAGGAGCTCTGGCGGCGGGTTTGTTTTCTTTGAGCAAAATCTCAGAAACAAAGATGCCTATGATGACCTCTGCACGTAGGAACTTTCCATTTCTGCATTACGCAGGGCATATGTGTGTCATTTAGGTGTTAAAACAGACCAAAATGTGTTCTCCCACCCAGAAGCAAGCAAAGCCAACCCCAGCTGCGGTTCCCTGACAGTCCAGTGTATTCAGCCAAAGGAAATGGCCCCACATGGAGGTGGGTGAGGCCCAGGGAGGACAACTGTGGTGGGAAACTCAGCAGGCGGAAATGTTCTCTTGGTTTCTGGGCGGGCTGGAGGTTTCCCAAGGGCCAGTGAAGTTTTAGCCCTAATAGCTGCAGGATTCTCTCAGGGCAAGTGACAGAAGACCTGATGACTCCGGTGGCTCAGTGGAGAGTGCATTAATAGGCTTGACCACTTGTGCTCGATCTTCAGGCAAGCTGGGTCTGACCCCTGGACACTGTCCCCTGGAGCACCTGGCCTCCACGTGTCCACCCACTGCCATGGTCATGGCTCCTCAGCAGGAGGAGGCCCAGCAGCCTCCAGGTGCCCCTGCCTGGTGCTAGCTGCCCACCGAAGCTCTAGCCTCACACTCTCAGGTTCAAATCCAGCGACAAGAGCAGATCCCACAAAGGCCACGAGACTCACCCTAAATGGTCAGCTTAGGTCCTTCGTTCACTGAGCCCATCGCTGTCCAGGGCAAGTGGTGCTGGCGGGGCTAGGTCCAGCTCCCGTGTCCACTCTGGGACCTGAGGTTCAGGGTCAGGTCACCCTAGACACATGGATTGAGTGGGGAGGGTGAATCCTCAAATGCTAATCAGGTTCTGTTGTACAGAAGGGGAAGCGGAGGCAGGAGGATGCAACAAGACCTGTTCCCTCCTCTAATGGCACTCGTAGGACAGCCCAGCCACACATTCAAAGAATCTTGAAGGAATAGGATGGTTGATATGGTTGGTGTGGAAGATGGTTCATAAATTCTGGATTTAGCTTTGAGGGATTCAGCCGACCTGAAATTTATATCTGTGCAGGTAGGTGGTTGCTGGGTAGGGTGACCACTACTGTCTATCTCCATCACCCAGGGCTGTTTTCAGCTCAAAGCCACAGAAGCCCAGGCACGGTGGCATCTCCGGGGAGGGGAAGTTGCCTTATTCCAGATTCACAGGTCCGGGGCGAAGGGGCCAGGCAGGGCAGGTGTGGGGCCACAGGATATCGCCCTGGGCCTGGCTCCTTCTGCCTTTCTGCCACCATCTTCAGCTGGTGCCATTACCTCGAGGCCTCCTGTGGTTGCTGGTGCTGCCACGCTCGGCCTCCTGTCTGCCTCCAGATGGGAGAGGAGGAAGGAGGAGGTGAGAGCAGGAAAGAGCTTACATAAAAGATCACATTTTCCCAGAATCCCCAGCAGCTGCCTGTTCTCCCCCTCCTCTGGGCTAGAGCTGTGTCACACAGGCTGAGTGGCCAGGAAGCTGGGCACCATCCAGGGAGTGTGTGATCGTCGGGGTCCTGTTGGTAAGAAAAGAGCATGTGGGTAGACATCTGGAGTGCCTGTCATGGTCCAATTAACTGGCTAAAGGGATTGTGGGTGTGCAGCTGTTTTCAGTCAAAAGTACGTAATTCACATCTTCTCAAACACAGATTCCTGCTTTTGAGTAATGAAGGCGGCCAAACCACATGACCCTGCCTGCAAAGATTCCACCTGGACTCCCAGTTCCTCCAAGGAACCGTCATGTGGTTCAAATCCAATGAAATTCTCTAAATCTCCACCCTCCTCAGGGTGCAGAGTTGGCTGCTTTTCTGTGCCCCCCGCTGATCACGGCAATCCCTGGGTGCCTCGGCCTGCGAAGCCCCAGCTGTCCTCCGTCTGCAGACAAGCCGAGCTATGAAAGCCTCCTCGCTGGCCCAGGAGCCTGTCATTGTCCTCCAGCAGCTCTAGCCTGGATGCTGTCCCAGAGATAAATCATATCTCTTTAAAAAGCCGCAGTGGCCCATTATTTCTGCTTGAAAATACCCCTGGCTCTCTGCTGGTGAGCTGGTTGACAGGCCCCGGCTGTTGTGCTCAGTGCTGCAAAGAGTCACGTCAGTCTGTCGACTTGTGTAGTGAGCAAGCTGGTAGCTTCAGATGGCGTGCAAATAAAATCCCGTCCTGGCATCCAGGACTTGGCTGGGGGTTGCAGAGAGAACCACATCTGCAGAAGAGTTGGTATTTTACAGTCCCAGCCTCATGTCCTTGTGAAATGCCCTGTTCATACTGGGCTACAGGGGCAGGAGCAAAAATGATACAATGACAATTCCTGGGCTGTGTTCTGCAATATTCTGCAACACTTCCACAAGAAAACTCCAATCTTTAAAAATAGACTGAGCACAATTAAACAATCACTATAGACATTTCTTTTCTTTTTTTTTTTTTTTTGAGATGGAGTCTCACTCTGTCGCCCAGGCGGGAGTGCGGTGGCGCGATCTCTGCTCACTGCAAGCTCCGCCTCCCGGGTTCACGCCATTCTCCTGCCTCAGCCACCCGAGTAGCTGGGACTACAGGCGCCCGCCACCACGCCCGGCTAATTTTTTTGTATTTTTAGTAGAGACGGGGTTTCACCGTGTTAGCCAGGATGGTCTGGATCTCCTGACCTCATGATCCGCCCGCCTCAGCCTCCCAAAGTGCTGGGATTACAGGCGTGAGCCACCACGCCCAGCCCACTATAGATATTTCAACCAGAGGAGTATAGTGAATCATCATCTACCCATCACCCAGGTTCAACAGCTCTCAGGGTTTGCCCCCTTCCTTCCAGCTCTTTCCCCTCTTTCTGCCAAATTATTTTAAAGCAAATCCCAGACCTCAAGTGGACATTTTCTAACAAAGTTGCAATATCCTAGTCATCTCCGATGTTCAAATTCCCCCAGGTGTTGCTCAGATATTTTTTTCTGGTTGCTTTTCCAGAAATTCAACAAGGACCACATGGCATTTCGTTGTTAAGTTTCTAACTTCTCTTTGGTTGACAGTGATCCCCTCTCCTTCATTTTACTTTTAATGCCACTGCTTGTTGAATTCCTGGGAGCAGTTGCTCTGTGGGATGCCCCACATCCAGGATTTGTCAGTCTGCTGCCTCATGGTGTCATTTCAATTCCTTCTGCAGGTGGATGCCGCTGGACATCCTTGACAAGGTGTGTCAGTTTCAATTAAACCCAGAATGGGGTGTTGGAGCTCAAAGGAGCCATTGTTAAGCCATTGCCTGAGCAAAGGAAGGTGTTGTTTTTTTTTTTTTCTTCTTGTTGCCCAGGCTGGAGTGCAGTGGTATGATCTTGGCTCACTGCAACCTCTGCCTCCAGGGTTCAAGCGATTCTCCTGCCTCAGCCTTTTGAGTAGCTGGGATTACAGGCGTGTGCCACCATGCTCAGCTAATTTTTGTATTTTTTTAGTAGAGATGGGGTTTCACCATGTTGGTCAGGCTGGTCTCAAACTCCTGACCTCGTGATTTGCCTGCCGTGGCCTCCCAAAGTGCTGGGATTGCAGGTGTGAGCCACCGTGCCTGGCCTGTGTTTTAAGATGATTTCCTGGATTCTTGTTGAACTACCAAGGCAGGTGTTTGCTCCCAGGCTTCACCATCAAATTCCCTAACGGCTGTGTTCTGGGTTGAGTCACTTTAATGAGCTGCCCTGCCATTCCCAGGTGAGATGTCAATTAGAATTTGCAGTCCCAATACCAGGGCCACGTTCTCACCACCTGAAGAAACCCTAACAGTCGAGACAGAATGAATGAAAGACAGATCAATGGGCTGGGTCTGTACAAGCACACCCATAGGGCAACCCAAGGGCACGTTATTTTGGTCTGAGTTATCTCCTGAGTCATGGACATGAGTCTGGGAAGGTCAAGGTTCGCTTGTTATCGTTATGGAAGGACACTGACCTTGTGTGCTGGGCTCTGCCGTGGGTGCCTTCTTATTACATCCTCAGAACAGCCTCAGGATGGCTCATGATTCCCTCAATCACAGATGAGGACCTGAGGCTCAGGAAAGATACATTTGCATCTTGTAGGTCTGGGTTCAGCCTGGACCCATGGTTTCCATGCTTGCCCTGACCCTTCATTCCCTCCATTCCCTCCCAGCAGCCAATCAGTGGCTGTCCAGACATGTGCACCAGCTGTGCTGCACCTCCACCATAAAAACTCCTCCAATCACTTCCCACTGCTCCCCATGTGAACCCCAAGGGGGCTCTCCCTGTCCCAGGAGGTTCTGCCTGATCCACACCACCCACCCCTTCCTGCATCCCTGCAACCTGCTCTCCCTACGTCCTCAGTCCTGGCGTCCTCTCTGTTCCCTGGACTTGTCCAGCCCAGTCCTACCTCCAGGCCTTGGCACCTGCTGTGCCCTTGACCTGGCGTGATCTCCTGATGGCCGTTACTGGGCTGGAAACTTCTCAGTGCTCAGCTTGAGCTCAAAGCCCACCTCTTCAGAGAGGCTGTCCCCATCCAATGTGGCCTTTCTTCCCTTTGCTCTTTCAATTCCCAGTTTATTTCCTGTAGAGCAGTTTCACCCTCTTCACCAGTCTTGTTTATTTCCTTGTTTATTGTGCCTCCTTTACCAGAACGTTCACCCTCTGAGGGCCTGGGCCAGGTCTGTCTGTTCACAGCTCTAGTGCTCAGAGAAGTCACTGCATAAATAAACAAATACTTTGCTCAGAAAATTGTGGATATGTAAATGAAATAGGTCTGAATAAATGAATTAAATACAAAGCATATGTGAGTCATCTTTCCCAAGTAGTCATATCATAATGTTAACAACAACAACAAAAAAAGGAATGGGGGGAGAATAGAATGCCTGCCTGGGGGAAGCTGGGCTGTGTCCCTGGACTTCCATTCCAGCAGGAAGAAGTGAAAACAGACTCCAAGGATTTCCACCGGACAGTGGCATGGCCGGACACTGTTTCTATGTCTGGTCAATGGAGCAGTGCCCCATGTTATGGCTGGCATGGTGCTGCCTGCCCTTCTGGGGGCATGACGACCACGTACTGGCCCTCAGGGCACGGGAAACTTTGGTTGTTTATTCTATTTATTTATTTATTTATTTATTTATTTATTTATTTATTTTTGAGATAGAGTTTCACTCACTCTTTTGCCCAGGCTGGAATGCAGTGGCGTGATCTCAGCTCACCACAACCTCCAGTTCCTGGGTTCAAGTGATTCTCATGGTGCAGACTTCCAAGTAGCTGGGATTACAGGCCTGCACCACCACACCTGGCTAATTTTTGTGTTTTTAGTAGAGATGGGGTTTCACCATGTTGCTTAGACTGGTCTCAAACTCCTGGCCTCAAGTGATCCTCCTGCCTCGGCCTCCCAAAGTGCTGGGATTACAGGCATGAGCCACCGCGCCTGCCCCCCTTGCCTGTTTATCTCCTTTATTATTAAATTCCAAAGAGCTCTGGATGAATCTCTGTTTTTTAATTCTCTGTCTATCCCAGAGGATGTTCTCAGGCCTGATGGAGTCACTGAGGGACCCTGATGAGGGCTCTGAGTATCCCTGGATGGGAAGGAGACCTCTTCATCCCCAGGCACAGGGAGGCCAGCCTGTGCAGTATTTTCCTCTCCTGCATTTCAATCCAGCTAAAGGCAGCCTTCACTTCCTGCTTCACTTCAGGGGTCCCCATCTCTGAAGCCAGATTCACCTAAGGCAGCTTCTTCCTTGTGACCTGACATCGCTTTTATGATGTTTTTATTCCAGAACCACCTGAGAGAGGAAAGAGAACTGGTTATAAAAAGGAACTTCTTCTCTTAATGACTCTTAAACTCCAGAGCGACCTGCCCAAGGGCAGGGAGCAGTGGGGCCCGGGGGGGTTTCTGAAAGCAGGGGCCATCCATCACCTGGCCCTGCCTCTGGCTATGTGCTGCCTTCTGCAGACCTCATCACTGCTGTCCTCTGTGGCATTTAATCAATGGCCTTTCTAGGGGTTCTGAGTGATGCTGTTTCTTGTCAGATGAGAATCCACCTGCAGCTGCCTCTGGAAGGAGTGTTCCAAAAGAGGGGGGTCCCAGCTTCTCCCTCTGCTGGGAGGGGGGAGGTCACAGGAGATGCTTTGGCCCCTGGGCAGCCCTTGGGGTTCCTGAAACTCCACAGGGGCAGTGACAACATGGAACATGCTGCGGACCAGGCTCCTCCAGGCTCAGCCCCAGAGGTGGGACAGAAGAGATGCCCAGAGCTCTGGGCCCCTGCGAGACCCAGCTCCCTTGTCCACTTACAGCCGTGGCTCTGCCATCACCTACCTGGAACCTGGCAGCCTGTTCTCATCTCCCCTGTATCCCTGGTCATGTCAGCAGCCAAGAAGCCCAGGACCCAAGTCCTCCCTCATCCCCACTCCAATCTCCCCCAGCTCTGAGGCATGAGGAACCCCCCAACTCTTCCTGATCCCCTTGCCCCCCTCCTACTCCCTGAGTCTGGGGTCCCCTTACTATCCTCCCTCCCTTCTTTTCCCCACAGCACGGCTACCCTTGCACACGCTCAGTTTCTTGCTCATTTATTTATCTGAGTTCTAGAACGCATGCTCTAGGCAGCAAGAGCTTTTGTCTGCAGATTTTTATCTCATGTAAAACAGGCCATGGCTCTGGAGAGGGAGAAGTGCCATGGCTGGCCACTGGAGAAGTGGCTCAGGGCCAGAGGCACCTGCGTTGGGGGGACAGTGAAGGCTGTGGGGACGGAAGACCAGAGCTCAAGTGCTGCCTGCCTTTAACTTTCTGGACAGGCCATGGGAGAGGCTAGGCAGGGCTCCATTTCCAAGTGTGGCGAGGAAGTCACTTGTCACCAGGGTTCCCTGCAATTGAGCCACCCATTAATGCATAATGATGTCAGCTCCTGCAAGCCTGTGAAATAAGTGCCAGGCCAGGGCTTTGAACTCCTGAGCAGAAAGGTGATTTGTATGTGCACAGACCACTCACGAGGAGGCCCTTCAATACAATTTTCCCCTATAATCCGGGTTTCTCTCCAGTTTCAGTTCCTGAGCAGGTAAGCCAATTTCAAAATAATTTTTCCATAAGGTGATTATGAGGCATCGGTGCCGTGGAGGTGCGGCTGACACCTCTGCCCTGGTTGCATCCTGCATCCCTGAAGCTCTGTGCTGTGACTCAGTGAGGTAATTGTCTCTGTATCCCCATCACTACCCAGCGGATGCAGCCAGGGGCATGGTTTTCTCCCTTAGTTTACAATGAGATTAAAGGGGATGTTCAACACTCCTGACTTTAAAGAGACAGATATATGCTTTTCTTTTTCTTTTTTTCCTTTTTTCCCTTTTCCTGTTCCTCCTTCTTCCCTGTCTCTGGAAATCTCTACATAAAAGGGTGCTCACTAAGGTGCTATTTTCTTTTTCATTTTCTTTTTTCTTTTCTTCTTTTTTTTTTTTTGAAACGGAGTTTCACTCTTGTTGCCCAGGCTAGAGTGTAATAGTGCAACCTTGGCTCACTGCAACTTCCGCCTCCCAGATTCAAGAGAGTCTCCTGCCTCAGTAAGGTGCTATTTTCTAACAGCAAAATGCTGGGAATGATCAAGATGGGGAAATGGGAGAAGAAAGCATGATATAATGATTCAGTAGACTATTGGACATTCAAAATAGCTCCATGTAGACCGGGAAGTAGTATGAACTCAAGTGAAAACTGTAAAACAGCATGAAATGCATTTTGTTAAGTAAGAAATAGTATAATGTGATAAGATGTACACCAATCAGGAGGCTAAGTTGAGGCCCTGCTGTGCACCTAACGGCAAGGACGTGCTTGAAGACAATGCTTCTCACACGTTAATGTGCTCACAAACCACCTGGGGGGCTTGTTAAAATTGAGATTTCTATTCAGTAGGACCTGGATGGGCCCTGAAATTCCGTACTTTTTAGCAATCATCTAGGTGATGGCTGCTGGTTTGCAGACCACACTTCAAGAAGCAAGACCTTAATAATATATTTTGACTTTGAACCTTCATAATAATCCTTAAAACTGAGTAAAACTGGTTCAGAGAAGTTCAATGACCTCCCCAGATAGTGGCCTCTCAGATAAGTGACACTGTCATGTGAGTGATGTCCTCAGGGGAGTGATGTCCCCAGACTCACATGGCAGGGACATGGTGGAGTCAGGATTTGAACACAGATACCCAATTCCAAAGCTCCCAGTCTCAAACACATTGGCTGTAGCTGCAACTACACGAGTGATTTTTCTTTTTCCGTAAAGTCTGTTTTTCATCATTGTCTCATTAATTAAAAATTGATTATAAGATCGTAAAAAATTAATGAGATGTTGTCCCCTCCAATAATCTCTGAGGGGGATGATGAAAATCACTTTTTTTTTGAGACAGAGTCTTGCTCTGTCAGCCAGGCTGGAGTGCAGTGGCGCGATCTCAGCTCACTGCAACCTCCGCCTCCTAGGTTCAAGCGATTCTCCTGCCTCAGCCTCCTGAGTAGCTGGGATTACAGGTGTTTGCCACCACGCCCAGCTAATTTTTGTATTTTTAGTAGAGACAGGGTTTCCCCATGTTGGTCAGTCTGGTCTGGAACTCCTGACCTTGTGATATGCCCACCTCGGCCTCCCAAAGTGGGATTATAGGCGTGAGCCACTGTGCCTGGCATTCATTTTTTTTTTTTTAGATGGAGTCTCGCTCTGTCACCTAGGCTGGAGTGCAAGGTGCAGTGGCATGATCTCGGCTCACTGCAACCTCCGCCTCCTGGGTTAAAGCAATTCTCCCACCTCAGCCTCCCAAGTAACTGGGATTACAGGCACCCACTACCACACCGGGCTAATTTTTTTATTTTTGTAGAGATGGGATTTCACCATGTTGGGCAAACTGGTCTTGAACTCCTGACTTCAAGTGATCCACCCACCTCGGCCTCCGAAGGGATTACAGGTGTGAACCACCGTGCCCAGCCTGAAAATCACTTTTGTATGACACTGTTCTGAATGGATTGACGGAAGTAAGTCAATGTGAAAGAGGCTTTGGAAGGACGGCAGATGCCGAGTGTTTATTGCTTAAGTTCTCACTCTCCATGGCTCAGCACAAAACAAAAGATGTTTTACAGTGGCCTAAAATTGCAGTTGCTTTTGCCATGAAAATTCAACACAGCATCTTTGCTGTAAGAGTGACACAGTCTTGAAGGGTCTGCTGTTACCGTGATGAACATTTTCAACCAGGTGAGATGCTGAGAGTGAGAAATCTCACCTGGACAGTGACACAAAGCCCTCCCAAGCTACACTCTCTGAGTGGCTCCTGCCTTTTGCACCCTTGAACGTGGCCATGCACAGAAAAATCCCAATTTGGGATGCATCTCTCACAGCCATGCTTCAAGTAACCTGGAGATTGCATGCCAGTCCATGTGTCCTTGTCTTAATAGAAATTAGAAGAGAAGAAAAACAAAAGCCCCAGCCTCGTGAGAGAGTCTATAGGGAGTAGGGATAGAATAAAAGGTAAGTTAATCCATTCTCCATTTCTGCTCCTTTTTAAGATTTTTTGTTGGTATGGAAATTTGTGCTTAGAAAAACACTGCAGATCTGTACCCAAGTGATATGATCGAATAAAAATAATTTTCAAAAAAGTCATCGAATTTAGCAGAGAAAAGCAAAAATACCAGATAGTCAAAATAGTAAAGTCACTCTCCAATTTACAATCAGGACTGTATCCAGATATTTGGAACAGAGGAGGTTTTCTCGCTGAGTGGTCTGCAATGGCTGATGTTTGCCACCTCATTTTGGGTGTGCAGATACAGACTTTGCATTGACAGATGAAGCTCAGGTTGTCTTGTCACAGGTGGTCTCTTAGATCATATTAACCTAAAAACAGGAGCAATTGGGGATAGAAAGTCCAGCCCTGTGATCCGGGCTCACGACTTCTTCCCAGGCCTCACTTTGCTCAGGGGTTACACTAAGGGGCTGCACTAGATGACCTCTAGGGTCTCTCGTCTGACTCTGAAGTTTAGATGTAAAGAAGCAGGTTGGCTGTGAGAAGGTGTGTATTACACACAAAGAGCCAGCCAGGGAAGCTCTTGGCTTAATAATCTACCCCTTACTATCATGCGACACGAGAGCCAGAATCAGATAGAGAGCTATGGCTGCAGGGAATGGAAAACTCAGTGCAAACAGGTGTGAGCAGGAGGGAGATTCATGGGCTCAAGTCTTCAAAAATCTCAGAGATAAACAGCATCAGGAATGATTGGATCAGGCTGTGGCTCAGTTTCCCTGAAGTTCTCTTGGTTCTTTCCTCTCTCACGGGTCATGATTTCAGACTGTCCTCTCTCATGGGTCATGATTTCAGACTGCCTTTTCTTGTGGTAGCAGAGAAGGCTGCAGTGGTTCTAAGAGCTGCATCCCATCCAACTTGTCCAGAGCAAACCATGGAAAAGCCAGGGCGCCCAGGCAACATCTTACCTTTCACTGGCCCACCTGGGCCAGGTGCCCATTCTTGAATCAGTCAAGGTCAGAGAGTGGGAAGAGCTGACTTCATCAGGACAATCACAGCCCCCTGCTGGGGCTGGGGGCAGGGACAGGGCCATGGGCTACTGTGCTGGGAGATTTGGGGTCAGGTGAAGAAGGGCCTGGTGAATTGTTGCTGTAATCCTTCAGTAGGAACCCATTGCAGGGAGAAAGTCACTCCATCTTCTTTGGCAAAAGAGAAACAATCATACTCCTCTTCTTCCAACCTTGCTGCGTTGTCATAAGGATGGAAACAGGTCATGAGAGGCAAAGCTTTGGTATGAGCAAAGCCCTGAATAACTGTTAGCAGGAGGGGCAGGCATTGTAGCTATTTCTGATCTCGTTATTAAGGGACCAAAATTTGTTTACTGTAAAGTTGGTTCTTTCAGGATGATGCAGTGCCTACTGTCAAATATCTCAATCAAAAAAATTAAAAATTATGTTACTTTATGGTGAAATCTATATTGCATGAAATTGATTTTTAAATTAAAATTAATTTTCACGACACAAGTAATATATCATGTATTTCCCTGTAAGAAAACCAAGACATTAAAGATAAGCTCAAGTCCCCATTTACCTTCCCCAGTCTACCACCCCCCTAAATTCTCAGAAAGGGACATTTGACCTGAGATCACCTCCTCTGGAGTGCTCATCAGTGAAGACCCAGCAGATCCCCACTCAGTGCTTGAATTCCTTTAGGTATGAATGGAGTTGAGTTCATCCTGAGAAAGACCCCTGAAGGCCAGGCTGAAGTCAGGGGCATGGAGGTCCCCAGAGAATAGCAGATTCATTCTATCCATGTCCATGCAGCAGCTGTTGGGTGTGAGTTGGCCGTGGGGAGGCGGGATGTGTCCTCTTTGCAGAGTGGTGGGAGCTGGCACACACCGGTCACTATTCCCCGTGCCCTGTATCTATGATCTCACTTAGTCCTCACACCAACCTCATGAGATATGGCACTATTACTAAGCTCCCCATGCTGCAGATGGGGAAACTGAGGCAGAGTGGTCAAGGCACTTGCTCAGGGGGCAGTGCTAGGACTTGAGCCTGGGCAGTTTAGCTCCAGGGACTATGTTCTTAACCACTAGGCCATGTGGGCTCAACCTGTGTTAAATCTGGTTGGGAGGCAAGAGTCCCAAGTGAGAGAACTATACACCATCAACACCAGTACCAACACATACATACACTCATACCTCCCCTGCCCCCCCCCACCTCCCCCCGCCCCCACCACACACACACACAGACCCACACAGGCATGGTTGGCTGGAATACTGGGGCAAATCCGTGAATGTTTCACAATTCCATCTTCAGATTCCCGGGGAGTCCAGAATTAACCAGCTTAATAAGCCCTTCCTCACTCCGCTTAACCCCACCTGTGAGTCTCAATTCCCCTTCACAGCTGACAATGGAAACCCACAGACAGGACTGGCCAGGCCTAGCGGAAGGGGCGGGGCCATCCCTCTGGGCTCAGGGTTCCACTTGGTGGAGGCTGGACCGTCTCTTCTCAGCGTGTGCTCACAGCGGGACCTGCTGTCTCTTTCTGAGGGGACACAACCCCCATCATATGTCCCCCGGGCCGCGATGGTGGGGTCAGGACTGAGCATGCCCCGCGCCCACCCCCACACCAAGCCCGAGTCGAAGCCTTCGAGGCTCCCCAGTGTCATCTGCACAGGACCCAGGTGCCATCGCCCCCAGGACTCTCAGAAACTCAGGGCGGTCCCCGAGCAGCTCGCATCTCCTGGGGCTGAGCATCCGCAGATGCTGTAGGAAGGAGGCGACTGGGTGAGGGGAAGGATCGGGAAGCAGAGTTTGGCCAAGGCTTTGTCGGAGCCACTGGTCCCACGCGCACGGAGCTCTAAGCAGTTCCTGCCTCTCTGAGACGGGGACGGGCCAGGCCCCCCATCAACATCTCGCTCTCTGGACTTCGGTTATAAATCGCCCCACAGGGGTAGAAACCACCCAGAAAGCCGGGAGCTGCTCCAGGAGCTTACGACTGGGGTGGGCTAATCTGCGGAGTGGTCAACCATGTGGTCATGGCCCTGGAGTCCCTGTGACCAGCCCTGGAGACGTCATGGAGACGTCACCTCAGAGGGAGGGCGCTTTGCCCGCTTCCTTCACCGTTGGGGCCGGGACCTGAAACTTGGGCACAGAGCAGATCTCAGTAGGTATCTGTTGAGTGATTCGGAGCCCACCTGTCCCACATACACCACGAGGAAGCCTCCAGGGTGTCAACAAAGGAGGCGGCTGGGCTGGGGAAGAAATGCAAGAATTCCTGCCTGGACAGGTTTCATCTGCACAGAAAGAGGAGATTCACTCCCGAAAGCTATTTGTCAGGGTCTACTCTAGCCACAATGATGCCTGACAGCCTGGAGGTGTGACCAGATTTGCGGGGGGAGACGGACATGGTTTTGTTAGGGGCAGGGCCAAAGCGGGGCAGGGCCAAACAAGGCAGGGGGCAGGGTCATGCAGGGGCGTAGCCAGGATGGGGGTGTGGCCAGAATGAAGGCAGGGCCACCGTGGAGAGGGGCCATGGTGGGGGTGGGGCCATGGTGGGGGCTGAGCCTTGCTGCAGGTTGTAGAAGGGCTGAGCCCATATAAAGGATCTGCTCACCCTTGACCTTCCCCAGGTGTGTCATGTTCCCATCACTGATGGTTCATTCTCCCATCTCCCATTGCACTGGCTGCTTTTCATTGAAGTTGTGACAACTGTCATACTAACTCATTCCTTTGGAAAAGGCTACTGAAAAGGTGCCACCCTGGAGATGCTACTCAGGAGAATAACCCTGTTGGCGACTGCTTTCACCTTCTGCCCCTGAAAGGGCTTGACTGTGGGGGGTCTGAGCTACCCTACAAACATCGTCATATCCCAGGGAACGCAACATTGAGTAGCAAATAATAAACACCATGACAGGTCAAGAGACAGACTGCAGAAAGAAAGCAAAAGCTTTCTTATTTTAGTACCTATAATGACATTTTGTTCTTGCTTTTGAGCATGTGGCCTACATTTTCATTTTGCACAGGCTGTGAAAATTATGTACTTGGATCTGCTGGGAGAATGTAATAAATCTACTAAGAGTCACCCTCATCCACTCTGTCCCGCTCTCCTGTGTCTCTCAGAGTCAGCAGAGGGCCTTGTCAGAGCACAGTCCTCCCGCAGTCTTCCTCATCTCTGTAAATCTCAGCCCCACCCTCCCAGCTCTCAGGCCAACACCTGGGAGTCATCCTCCACTCTTCCCTGCCTTCCACACTCCGCTTCTCATCCATCAGCAAGTCCTGGCAGCTCTACCTGCAAGGGATCTGCAGTATTGGACTCCCTCACCTCCTCCACTTTGACCACATGGCTCCGGTCACCATCACCTCCACCTGGCCTCCCTGTTGGTCTTGCTGCTCCAGCTGTTGTCCCACACCCCCAACCTGTCCTCAGACACAGAATCCCATTAAAAAGTAAACCAGACCACATCCTGTCTCTGCTCAAACCCTCCAATGGCTCCCACTTCCCTCAGAGTAAAAGCTGAAGTCTTCACAGGGTTGCCTAAGGCCTGAGATGACCCATCTCTCTCTCTGCCCCACTGTGACTCATCACCCCTCTGGCCTCATCTTCTAACACCCCTTGGCCCCCGCCACACAGGGCTCCTGGCTGCTCCTCAGCCTCATCCCTCCCCTCGTGTCTCTGGACTCTGTCCTCGCTATCCCCTCTCCTGCATCGCTCTGCCCCCAGGCCCCAGGCAGCTCCCACACCTCCTTCCAGGGTGCAGAATTTACACCAGATACACAGTTTTCTGCACATTTGAATGAATGAACAAAAGAAGGAATGAGCACATGCTTCCTCAGCGGGGAATACTGCTCCCAAGAGGGCCAGAGCTGGTTCCTGGAGGTGAAAAGATTTTTCTCTCATTATGTAAAAATACAGATGTACGCACAGTGCATAAACCATTTTGCGGTATTTCTGTAGTATTAAATTCATGGCAGGGGCGAGTAAGAAAAAAACCTCTATGAAGGTTCCTTAGGGGTTGATCATGAATTAAAGGTGAGAAAGGCTGAATTAGAGGACAGTCCGCTGAAATCACAGGCTTCTCTCCCACACATTGCCAGGGCACTGGGGAGGCTGTAGAAGACAAATCAAGATCCGTGCAAGTGCCTGAAACAGTCACAGCCATTCTTCCTGGTGCTTAATAGAAGGAACACCTCAGTGCTTTGGGGAAACCTTTTTTTATTTCCTGCCAAGGGACAGACTTACAAAGGATGATATTTGCATTTTCCTGAAGCCTCTAATTTTCCCATTCATCACTTGTCAGAACCCGAGGCCCTTCCTCAGCTGTATGGAATGTTTGCAAACACGTAATGATCCCTTTTACCAAAGAACGTCACAGGCTCCACATGGAAATGTGTTTGTGTTGCAGAGGCTGCTAATTTAATGCATTAATGTCACTCTGCACCATGGCGGGGTCTCAGGGTGTCCCATGTCACCATGAGCGAGCTGGTCTAAGACACAGGAACCATGGAAACCATCCCGTGCCTGGTTAGTGAGTAGATGCGCAGTGGGGTGCCGTTCACTGCCTTGAGAGTGAATGTGGACTCCAGGAGCGAGGGCCAGGCCTTATAGAGCTCCACCCACCCTGAGATCACAGGCCTGGCCCAGGCTTGCTGGACTTGCCCAATGGGGAACTTTCAGGGGGGAGTTTAACCAGCCTGAGGGGCAGGCAGACCAGGGAGAGGCCAAAGGCACCCGTGGGGTTCCCCCAGGACCGCCGTGAATCCCCTTCTCCTCCCTCTCTCCATCAGTGCTCTGTCCTTCCCACCTGCCCAGCCCAGGTGCCAAACACCGGCCTCATCCGAAAAGTCCAACTGGGCCCAGGACAGTGATTCCCAGACCCAGCTGATCCCGCAGGGAACTTTGGGTCCTGCTGGTCCCTGGGTTCTGGTAACAAAAGGACATGCAGGCAGGCAAAGTCCCCTCTGGATTTTTCATCATGAGCCACCCTAGGTGCTGCGCACTGCCAGGCTGCCTGATTCCACCAAGAGAATCTCAGGAAATGAAAAATAAGGTTTTAGTTGTTAAATTTCAGGAGTCAGGGCTCTTTGAGAGACTGAAAACACCTGGAGGTTGGGTGCACAATGGAGATGGGACTGTGGGGATGTTTCCTATTTCCAGTGGAATCCGTGATTATTTACCGAGCAGCCTGGAGAAGCCCAGTCTTCACGGAATGGAAAAGCTGAGCCGGGTTCTCATGCACAAACCGGAAGCCGGGTGGTGCCCTCACAGCAGAGCTCCTGACCTCCCTGCCTCGCACGTCCTGGCAGCGGGAGGGCGGCTGCCTTGGAGACAGTTTATTGTGTGACGAGGAGGGAGACAGGAGAGTACGGGGCAAAAAAACCCCAACAAATGGCTACGCCTTAAAAACTAACTTTCAAATGCCCAGTTCAGGCAGTTTTCTGGCATTTTACCAAATCAGGCAGGTTTTTTTTTGGCTTTTCCCACCGTGTGACTCGGTCTGCCTTGCCCTGCCCCACCCCTGCTTGGGCAATCGTGCCCCCCGCTGAGCTCAGCAGCCTGGCGTGAGGTGAGGTGTCTGTGTGGCTGCTGTTAGCAAATCCACCATTCCGGGGGCTTCCCTGGATGGTGATGTGGCTGTTCCCTAACTTGCTCCTGGCCCAGTGACCCGTGGTGGCTGTAGGAGCCGCTGCGGGGTCCGGGCAGCAGTAGTGAAGGGCTTTGCTGCTCTCTGCAGTTTCGATGTCGCCCTCATTGTCCATTTCCTCAGCCTAAGGAGACCCGGTGGCCTGATGGACTTGGCTTCGTTCCTTCTTTCAGCTCAGGGGGACGTGCATTTTTCCTCCTTTGAGTCGAATTAGCAATGAACTTCCCCTCCCCAGATGGACAGTGTGGCATCGTCAGGGCCCAGCTGCAGCTTTCCGGGCCAATGGGTCTTCGTGCATTGTCTGATTTGGTTCTGACAAGCATGCGAGGCCGTGCGGTCATTATTCCCACTTTACAGATGAGAAAACACAAGGTAAGGAACTCGCCCGAGGTCACAGGGATGGCTGGGTGTAAAACAGACTCCTGCGTGTACAGATATAGAGATTGATAAGAAGAGAATTTCAAATCTCAGCCAAAGCGAAGGTCAAGTCACTGCTCTTGGGGACGTTCCCTTCACTCCCCAGAACGTTCCAACATGGCCAGTGAAGACATTGTGTCCCCCTAACCCTGGGGGAGAAGAGGATGGGGTTAATGAAAAGTAGAAAGTTTCCTGTTTCCCACTGTTGGAGATGCTGGCGTCCCCACGTCACTGTCCGTGCTGCATCTGGTCCACTTCTGGGACCCATTTGGGTCCCTGGGCCGGGGCTTCCTGTGGATGAGCCGGGATCACACAGCGATGTGGGGTTGCTCAGGGCGCCCCGTTCACTCCAGAGTGACCCCTGACCCAAAGCCAGTGCTGGGAGTTTGCCGCAACTGAAACCAGGGCAGGTCTGAATCAGACCCTGCAGAACAATGAAGCCTTTTGTGCAAATGAGGCGGGGGAGGGACTGGGGGAGACCAGGAGCTTCCTGACGGGGTCCGCAGCACAGGTCACAGCGAGTGAATTCAGGGGGTGACCCTCGGAGGTCAGGTCACAGCCGAGCAGCACAGGCGCTGAGCTAAGTGTCCACAAAGGAGACGAACAAAGCGGCCGCTGTGGGAACAGAGTCAGTGTCGGTCAAGGCTGAGTCCAGGAGCTCGGGCCTGCTGGTCGGCGACGGGGGCTTCATGCTGGCTCCCCCAACAGTCGGGAGGGCCATGTGCTGAGGAGGGAGGGTCCTCAGCGTCCCCAGGATTGCTGGTGGGTTCACCTAGTGGAATCGCAGGGGTGAATCCACTAGTTGAGATATTTTTCTCCAATGGATATTAAAGTGAATAAATAACTATTGATATAAAAATATACTTCCCATATTTATTTGTAAGTAAATTCATCAGACCCCAAAATACCCATGACTTCACGAGCCAGAGGTTTGCTTCTCTCCCATGTGACAGCCTCGGCGTGGGGACCCCCTGGCTGGTTGGGCAGCTCCCAGGGCTGAGCCTCGACACTCCAGTCCTGTGATCTGTCATTGACAAAGGCTGTTTTTGTCTACCTGGTCCAAGGAGGTGCAAGTCACATCAGGCAGGAGGGAAGAGGAAAAGGGCAAGTGGGGCGTACCCATGCATTTAAGGGTACACTGGGAAGGTACACACCAGCTGCAAGGCAGAATGGGAAATTCAGCTTTGGTCCGGGCAGCTAAACTTTGGGATTTCCAATGTGAAATGTAGGGGATGAGGGGTATCAAGGATCAGCCCGCAGCCTCTGCCCCCTCTATGTGCTCCTGGAAGTCATCTACTCTCCTACCAGGGGATCCCACCAGGGCATCCCACATTTTGTGAAAATTAGCTGATTAGGAGAGCATCCTTTCTGCACTACTGTCCGGGGTGGGTTGGGGGGGGTAGGAACCAGCAGTTCCCTAAGTCATGGTACTGGACCTCCCCCATCTTGGGAGAGCAAAGGCTGTCTACTGTGTCCACCAACCCTGATGCACACCCACACAGCTTTCCTGCTGCCTGTGCTGAGCCAGGCACTGTGCTTGAGATGTGCACAGTATTTGACATAGAGTCGGGGTGGGTGGTGCCCAGACTCCCAAGTCACTCCACGGTGAGACAGATTCACAGGGCTCCAAGGACAAGTCAAAATAATTTGGCCGAGCCTCTTTGTTTTAGAGGTTGGTCAACTGGTGTCAAAAGCTGGAGAAGGACTTGTTCAAGGTCACAGGGCTGTAGGTGATGGAGCCAAGAGCCACCTGGGTCCCTGGGGTCTTTCCAGTGAACACCACCGTGACCTCACTGGTCCTGAATGGTCCCTTTTTAAATAAAGAGATACATGGTCATCAAATGAAACACCACTGAATCTGTCTGTTCCCTGCCCACCTCTTCTCAGAGACATCCACAAGTAATCCTCTAGCTGTTTCCACACATTATTTCCAAATCCTGAAAGAGGAAGCTTGGCCAGGTGCTGAGGCTCATGCCTGTAATCCCAGCACTCTGGCAGGCTGAGGCGGGTGGATTGTTTGATTCCAGGAGTTCAAGACCAGCCTGGGCAACATAGCAAAACGCTGTCTCTACTAAAAAGACAAAACATTAGTCAGACGTGGTGGTGTGTGCCTGCAGTCCCAGCTACTTGGGAGGCTGAGGTGGGAGAATCACCTGAGCCCAGGAGGTCAAGGCTACAGTGAGCCAAGATCGCACCACTGCACTCCAGCCTGGGAAACCAGAGTGAGACCTGTCTCAAAGAAAAAAAGAAAAGAAAAGAAAAGAAAGAGGAAGCCAGGGAAGCTATTCATAGAGCTTTCAAGGTCTAGTGTTATCGAATGTCTGCTAAGCTAGATGAGAAGTTAGCTCTTACACCACCCACCAGCTCCCTTCCTGCCACGCTGTATGATACATCACTATTTTTAATTGCATCATAATCAGCCTTTATGTCATGTGACCAGGTAAATGCTATTCTCTGCAGAGCAAAGTACTGTAATATAGTTGTATTTTCTTTCTTACACACCTTTCATTTTTCTTAGAGTTCGTAATTTTCTTGTTCTTTCTTTTTTTTTTTTTGAGATGGAGTCTCGCTGTCGCCAGGCTGGAGTGCAGTGGCATGATCTTGGCTCACTGCAACTTCTGCCTCCCAGGTTCAAGCAATTCTCCTGCCTCAGCCTCCCGAGTAGCTGGGATTACAGACATGATGCTGGCTAATTTTTGTATTTTTAGTAGAGACGGGGTTTCATCATGTTGGCCACGATGGTCTCGATCTCCTGACCTCGTGATCCGCCCACCTCAGCCTCCCAAAGTGTTGGTATTACAGGCGTGAGCCACCGTGCCTGGCCTTCTTGTTCTTTTTATTTGCAAAATTTACTTACAGATACTTAGTTATTTCTCAATCCTCCATCATTGAAGCCACTCCAGTGTTTTTCAAGCTGTTTTGATCACAACCCATCATAAGAAATTATTTTACAATGGAACCTGGTACATACACACACACACACACACACACACACACACAAACACACAGACACACACCCCCCATATATATGAATATAAAGTTTCACAAAATAATACTGATACCTTTTGATATTTTCTACTCAACTCTGTGATTAATGTTTTAAAATGCTAGTTGCACCCGCTGAACTGACGTTAGTTTGAGGAGCTCTAGGCCAGTCCCACGAGGTCCTGCTCTGTGCACTCTCCTGAAACTGATCAGCTCCCATCTGGACTCTTCTCTCTGCTGCTCTCCTGAGGTGATCAGTTTTTTTTTGTTTGTTTTGTTTTTGAGACGAAGTCTCACTCCGTCACCTAAGCTGGAGTGCACTGGCGCGATCTCAGCTCACTGCAACCTCCGCCTCCCAGGTTCAAGCAATTCTCCTGTCTCAGCCTCCGGAGTAGCTGGGACTACAGGGAACTGCCACCATGACCGGCTAACTTTTTTTTCATGTGTTTAGTAGAGACAGGATTTCACCTTGTTGGTCAGGCTGGTCTCGAACTGCTGACCTCAGGTGATCTACCTGCCTCGGCCTCCCAAAGTGCTGGGATTACAGGCGTGAGCCACCCTGATCAGCTTTTTGATAGATCTCATGTCTTCTCTAATTAATTTTCTGCTTTTTATGAGTCACTGGCAAATTACTTTTTTATTGACAAAAACAAAATCGTAACTCTCCAGCATTTTATGTTTTCTTACCATTCCTCCAATAACAGAAATACTAATGAGAAGGAGAAAATTACAATGGAAGGAAGCAGGAGAGTAAATAAGAGATTCGACCTGCACACGGTTTTGGTTCTGCGTGAGGCCAGTCATACCCAGATGAAAAGCTAGACATCCAGCTATGTACATCCCTGGAGATACCCAGATGATGGAATGGCATGTTCACTGTGGCTCTAAGTCAGAGCATCTCATTTAAGCTTTATGGACAGTCTGCGCAGGATGTGTCTGTGTGGGGACTTCTCCTGTGCATCATGGGAGGTTTAGCAGCATCCTTGGCCTCACCCACCAGATGCCAATAGCATCCCCCTCTCCTAGTTGTGACAATTGCAAACATATCCAGACATTGCCAAATGTCCTCTGGGGGGCAAAGTTGCCACAGCTGGGAGCCACTGCTCTGCAGGTTTGGACGCTGTGCCTGCAATTCCATGCAGCATCACGGGCTATTGATCATGTGTCAGACGGAGCTTAAATTGGTCGATCGCATCCTCAAGTAGCCACTCCAGAGCGTGATTATCTGACACCTGTAATTTACCATCCTGGTTACATGGGGGGCACACGTGGAATTATGCACATCAGCGGGCCCAGGGCCTGTTTTCCATGGACTCAGTGTTCCTGCTGAGCGTGGCCTCGGTCTCCCCGAGTTGTTAAAGACATTGATGCCTCAGAACTGACTCTGCCTCCACTTAATCAGCTCACCAGAAAATTACAATAAAAATCATCTGCCACTTATGAAATTGCCGTTAAAATGGACTATTTCCTGCCACCTGGGGACAGGCTGCTGTTTCTCTTTCAGCATTGGTATCTGAGATGCTGTCTCTGGGAAAGAGCGATCATAGATGCTGTTGAGACACTCCATTGGCCACGGTGTGTCCCTGGATTGAAACCAAAGTCACAACAATGAGTCTGAAACTTACTGAGGAATCGGTTCCAAATGTGGCAAGAGCAATTTCAAACAGTGCTGCGAGGGCCCTTTGGGGTCAGGACAGGCGCTGATCAGCTGAGAGCACAGGCCCTGTGCCGCCACGGCTCCTCCACGCCAGCACTGCTCACTCCATCCGTGAAATCCCAGCCAGGAAGGCCAATGTATCTGTGCCAGTGCCTGAAATGTCAGTATCACAAAGTCAGCAGGAGGGGTGACCCGGTGGAGCTCAGCAAAGATGACATAAAACAGGCCACGAAGCTGGTGAGCCAGGGTGCAGGAGGATTTGTCTGTTTTCTCCTGAGAATGGCTGCTCAGCTCACTCCACACAGCATTTCCATGCTTCATCTGTTAGCCCTGGAACGGGTCCCCTGGGAGCCAAGGACCTTGGCAAGCTCCACTGTAGGAGACCCTCATGCTGACAGTCAGCTCACCCTTGTGGATAAATCCTGACTCTTGCCTGCATCTGGAGCCACCCCCAAGAACCTGATCATACAGCACACAGGAGGGGCTGTGAGCTGAGATGAAATCTGGGCATTGTCTTGGTTGTTATTAATTTAATTGTCATTCTGTCTGAGCAGTTTCATTTTCGGAGAGTAATTTGATCGCCCTTTTAGAACCTTGATCATCTCAGTGTCATGTTCTTAGAGGGAGGCATCCCTGGAAGAGGTGCCCACTGTGGTGTTATTTTAATTAAATTCATCTGTTCCTGCAATAATGTGGATGAAACACCTGCCCTGAAAGCAAAATACGCACTTGCTCCTACTCCTGGGACCCAGAGTGGGGTGGAGCTGACCACAGCGTCTGTGTTAGACGCCACTCTTCAGGCAGGTTCACTCCTGAGTCTGCACTCCAGGGACTCCCGCTGTTTGCCATCGTTGTGCTCACACCCACCCGGTTAGCAAGTGTGCGTCGGGAGACAGATTTCGCAGGTGCTGAGCTGCTGGGTGGGTGAGCCGGGAGCTGGTGGAGAGAATGCAAAGGCTGGATTTCATTCGGTTCTTACCTGGAAGATTTGAGGTTGCAAGAAGAGAACTTTCCTCCTCTGCAGTCAGACAGAGCTCAAGGCAGGTCCTCAGCCTTGTAAGGTCAGCTTTTCAGCCCTGTCTGCCCACTTCTGCTCATGGAAGTCATGTTAGGACGCATGTTTGTGTCCACGGACGAGGGGCTTCCCCTGCCCCCCAGCCTCATGAATGGCAGCTGACGCTTTCCCATCCCAGGGTGAACCTTGCTTCCATTTCTCACGGTGCTGACTGAATCAGGAGCAGGGAGAGGCTGTGATCCATGATCTCCCACAGATCCCAACAGACATGTTTTATAGTTTAAAATGGTTATACAAGTTCTTCTTTTTGGATATTATTTGTATGTGATCAATTTACATGGTGTTTATAGTGTGTTTGTGTTTTTTATAACGTCGGTTTGTGAGATCTGGGAGAAGAAGGGTTTTTATGAGGAAGATCTTTGGGGAGACAGAAGCCTTGATGTGGGGAGCTGTGAGCGCTCCACTCAGGGCAGGGAGCACATTCAGGACGGGCTGGGCAGAGCCTCGGAGGCTCCTGGCTGCCCCTCTCTGGGTGTGGGGCCTGTGGGGCGACTCCATTCAGGAAGGATCTGTCCTCTTGACGCAGGAACAAGCCCAGTAAAGCCTGCACTGCAGCTGAAGGAATGATCTGTTTTCTCTAAGAGGCCCCTGCAGGTGGGAGATGTCTTAAATAACCACCCGCAGGCAGAGAGTAAAGGACTCAGTGAAGAAAGAAACTGGAGCTCAGTCCTTTGAGGGCAGAAACGCATCCCCCACACCCACCGTGAGCTGAGCATGGCCACGCCTGGGCTTTGTGGGAGCCTGGCCAGGCCCAGCACCTGCCCTTTGTTGAACAGGGAGTAAGGGGAAGTTAGCCGCAGGGACGTCCTTGACCTGACTGGTCCAGCCACCTCACTAGCATGTGGGGCAGATGAGGCTCAGGGAAGCCAAGGGACTTCTCCCAGATCCCCGGGGAATAGGACCTGAGGTCCCAGCTCCTGACTCCCAGGTCAGTGCTCTCTCTATGGCCCAAGTTTGCTCAGTACGTGCCAGGCCTGCGCAGAGCACTTTAGAATCATTAGCCCAATTAACCCTGACTGCCACAAACACATGAGGTTGGGATTGTACCCATTCTACAGATGAGAAACTGAGGCTCAGAGAGGCAGGTAGGAGGAGGAATGAGACCCAAACCCAGCACTGTGATTTCAAGGAGCCCTTAACTTCTATATGCTCGTCAGATAAATATTCTACCCTGTGACAATTAGTATTTTCTCAGATTCAAAAAAAAGCAAAAGAAATGTTAATTGTTGGGGACATGGTTCTCTAATTAGACATTCAAAGAAATTCCCAGAACTTTGTGGGTTAGCAGTGATGTTAAGTTACTATTGGCTTCTGCCCCTCCTACCCGGCCCTTCCCTAAGCATTTTTCTGGTGTTTAGTTGTTGAAACATCATCACAAACTTGTATGATATGATTTGATGTGACATCATTGCCCCTGTGTTAAGGGTGTGGAAACTAGGCAGGGAGAGCAGAAATTGCTTGCTCTAAAACCTGAACCCATGATTCCATTTCCTTGGATATATGCCTGGGTTGGGGATTTGGAAACCTGTGGGAGGCTGTGTTATTGAGGGTCATTGTTCTCATTCTCCATCTTCCTTCCCTGGATCCGTGTCCTCTGTCCGTGACTCTGTAGTTTGTGCATCTAGAAGCGGAGTCTGTTTCCTTGTCCTGTTGATGTTGGCTTTGGTTGTGTGACTTGCATTGGCCAATGGGACGTCAGCAGGTGTGACGTGGGCAAAGAGGTGGCATGTGCTAGCACAGCTGGTCTTGCCTGCTTGTTCTCCTGCCTTCCATCATGAGATAAATAGGCCTCTGGTTGTCCCTGTCCAAGGAAGATAGGAGACCCTCAGTACAGCAGACCTGGACCCAGCTTTCAGCTTGCAGCCAAGAAAAGCCAGTCCTGGCTCAGATGAGATGTGATGAACCCCATCAGACCTGTGGACATGAGAATGAGAAATAAATACTATTGTTTGTAACTGAGTTTGGGGGTGGTTTGTTACACAGTGTGACTGTGAGAGTAGCTGACTGATACAAAACTAGAGACCCAACATGCTGCAGCACTCACTAGCACCCGAATGCACCTGCCGTCAGGGCCATCTTCTCCAGACACACCATGCTTTCCATTGTCCCCGGGGCATCTTCATGTCAGATGATGGGTCCTTGCCCACTGCATCATGTTGGCCCCTGTTTCCAAGGGGCAGGACAAGCTCTTCTGGTCTAGTTCAGTGGAGCACTAACTCTGTGCATCAGAGGAGCTTTTGCTTGTTTGTTTTGTTTTTCTCTAATCAGACGTGAAAGGACCTATTGAGTTCTTCTAATGCAGAGAAAGCCTGTTTGGCTATCATTATGTCAGTTTCTTTTTGACTTTTGCAAACTTTCTTTCACTAAACATTCGTCAAACCTAGAGCTGGCCTTTCTATGGTGACAACAAAATAGCAGGAGTGTTTGTGTCCTCTTTGGATCACGCTGACATTTCTGTCCACCCTGACATCTTTGCTGGAGAGAATCCAACTGTGCCCCCTCCTGACAACTGTTCCTGTTGGGAAGCTTCTTACTAAATAACCATCAGCATCATTATCATTGTGCATCTTTGGGACAGGAAGAAGGGAAGGCAAAGTTCTGTCGCAGCCTATTAGGAGTCAAGAGGGAAGCAGACGGGAGCGGCTGACCTCTGACGGCTTCCCCAGGGGGCTCTGGCTGGGCTGCTCAGCTGTGTTGTCTCACAGCATATGCTTCACAGCTCCCTAGGACCTCAGTATCATTCTTACCATAGGACAGAAGAGGACAGCAAAGCTCAGAGAGGCTGTGTCACTAGCTTTAAGATTTAGTTTCAACCTTAGAGTTAGGCTTTCCCTCTTCCTGATTATAAACTGAAATTATAATAACAGCGAGTCAAGGCTTTCTAAACTAAGCATATTCACAGCAATATTTATTATAATAACCAAAAGCAAAACAAGAAAAAAAATAAAAATTGTATTGTCCAGAAATAAAAGATCGGTGAAGGCAGTTATCGTATATCTATATGAAATACATTGTAACTAATGAAATTTATGTTTTTGAAGGCTGCTTGATGGCCTAAAGAAATGAACATGGTATAATGTGAAGAAAACTCAAGGCAGAATCTGATGAGTAAATTAACAAAACTTCTAAACTAACTAAATTAAACATTTAGAATAAATCCTAATTTTATAAACCAAGTAGATTTTATATGTGCATTAAAAACACTGGAGTTAGATTTTATTTTTTCTCTATTTTCTAGGAACATTTTATAAACTTTTCAATTACTTTTTAAAATCAGAAAATAAATGAACATCCTTAAGAGTAAAATATAATAAAAGCATAGAGCAGCCTTGAGGTGTGACGTGTAACTGTCTTATCATCTGGGACATTTTTTCATTTCACAAATGCTCCCTTCTTCTTTGGGATGCCTCAGGACAGGGACCCTGTCTCCTCTCTGTCTTGGTGGCACCAGGAACAAACATGGCCCAATAAATAATTGATAACAACAATTGATAGCGCCTTGAAAGGAGTCCGTTCACTTCAGGTGGCCCACTAACTCCTCAAGGCTTTCTCTTAAGTGCATTTCATTTGTTTGATTTTTACTTTTCAACTTAAATGGATGAAAATTAAAGCCAGGAGAGAGCTGTTGGCTCGCGGACAGCCAGAAAGAGAAAAATAAATGAGTGCAGTCCCTGAAGGGCCACAGGGTGGGGGCTGGACCTGAGCACCTGCCATGTCTGAAAGTCCATTTTTTGCCCAGTTGTTCTCTAAGGCACTATGATCTAAAAGTCAAAAAAGAAAATGGATGATGTATGGAACAACATTCAACATTGTTACTACAACATAAGAAAGTTGGATTTAGAGATCAGAGAGAACGGTCCCTGCATCAGAGTCACTTGCTAACAGGTGTGTACTGAGTACCCACCACTGCCAGGCACTGCTCTGGGTGCTGGGACAGGGCAGGGAACAAAACAACGCCCCCTGCCCACCGCCCACTGCGAGGTTACTTTCGAGTCTGGAGGACAAGCAGTAGCCATTGAACCGGCAACTGCATGATGTGCGGGAGGTGGGGGCTGTTCTAAAGGACGATAGAGGTGAAGGGCAAGGCCGTGTCAGGGGTCAGGAGGCCTCTCTGAGGAGGTGAGCGAGCCCTGGGAAGAGCACCCCAAGCAGAGGCACAGCAGGTGCACAGGCCCCGGGGCAGGAGAGACCTTGGTGATCCTGGGTGAGGAACAGCAGGGAGGTGGGTGTGGCTGGAGCCACGTGACCAAGGGGGAGGTGGGAGGAGATGAGTTCACAGGAGAGGGCATGGAGTGAAGCAGTGAGGGGTGACCTGTGGCCTGTGGTCACTGTCTCCAGGTGAGCAGGCCCCAGTGGAGAGCCAGGGCTCTCAGGGGTCGTTCTAGGGGGAGGAGCATCAGCACCCCGGGGCCCTGCTGGGAAAGCCAGCTCTCAGGCTCTGCTGAGACCTCCTGAATTGGAACCTTAGGGTGGGCCTGGCCATCGGAGTTTTAACAAGGCCTCCAGAAGATTCTGACTCTCACCAGAGTCTGAGAGACACAGCAGAGCTAGAACCTGGGCTCCAGTTTTCACCCAGGAGACGGGAGGATTCCGGGTGGAAGGGCAGGAGGGACTGGGGTCCCCCCCAGAAGGAGCGCCCCAGGACGATGCCACACAAGGTGAACGTTCACTCCTCCTGGGAATGTTCTCTAAGGGTTCCGTGGACAGGAAAGTGGCTCTCTGAGCTGCCTGGCATTGGAGATGCTGGGGCTGAGTGCCCCAGGAGCAGGCCTGCACCTGTGACTGAGGGGCGGGGAATAAACACCCCAGCTTCCCCTGTGTTTGGGTGACTCTGAGGGGCATCCCATACACAGATCCCAGGCTGCTTAGCAGGATCGAGTTGGGAAGGGGGTTCCAGGACAGGAAACAGCATGACTAGAGGTGGAAGAACCTTGGCATATGCAAGGCACTGTGTGTAATTCCATCGGGCTGCAGTGTAAGCTTGCAGAGAGGAGGAGGGAGAGTGGAGTGAGATGGAAAGTGACTGATGAAATGTATGTCTCCCCAGGAACGTCGGTCATGGATAAGCCCCCAGTGAAGGGACTTAGGAAGCCTCTCCCTCTTGGTGTTCTTTCCCCAGAAAGTCTTCAGAGACTGGAAATGCTTGCCAGGAAGGAAGAACCACTTTCTGTCCTCCATCCTCAGGAGCACAGAAGGGTGAAGCTGAGCCCACTTAGAGAAGCATCTCATGCTGTCTGCAGCGGCTGCAGCGCTCTCCTGGGGCAGGAGATGCTCAAAGGTCAACATGATTTTGAAAACGGGCTGGGAGAAAAGCCCCCAGTGCTGGCTCTGGACTCACTATCCCAGGGCTCCTAAAGGGCTAAACATGACTAGATTGTAGTGAGCCTTTCCTAACATGCAAAGAAGCATCCAGGGATAATGTCTAAACACAGATGTGCTATTTCTCTCCTCCTTCTTTTTCAACTTTTCCATCACCCTCAGTGTCCTCACAGCAGCCTCCCCTTGTCCTGTGACAAACCTGGAGCAAGGTGCTTTGGGTGGGAGGCAGAGTAACATGGGAGACCCTGAGTTCTGCATGTCTCTGCCTGTATTTCCCTCCTTCCTTATAGTTCAAGGAGGTAAACAGCTGTGGCGACTCCTCCTGGCAGGGACTTTCACAGGACAGAGGCAGAAGCTACTTGAGAAAGATTTAGCTCATCGGAGCGAGGGGCGGGGCGGAGAGGGAAAGACATGGAGGAGAAGATTACTGAAGAATGGAAAGGTGCAATGTTCCCCAGGTCCTAGGGATGTGCTGGAATGCAGAGGGTGGCTGTGAGGTCCCACACCTGCAAGCGGGAGTCACTGGATTCCACAGGTGGCTGACCTGCTGATCACAGATGTGAGCCCAGTTTCCTCTTCTGTAAAATCAGGTGTAGCCCGGTGGCTTTCAACCCTGGCTGTATGTTAGTGACACCTGGGAAGTTTTAAAGATTTCTGACGCCCACATCGGACCCCAGATCTATCAGATCAGAACATCTGGGTTTAGTATCTTTAGTGTCCCTCAGGTGACTCAAATATGCAGCCAAGATGGAGAGCACTAACCTAAGCTAAGTCCTGTTTATGAGAATTTAGAGACCAAGAAACACTTAGAGCAGGTAGGATCCTAAGAAATCACCTGATGCAACTCCTACCATTCGCAGGGGAAGAAACTGGTTTTCAGAGAGGCCAAATCATTCACCCAAGGACACAGCGCATGCTAGTGGCAGAGCCATTTCCAATATTCCCTCTGCCTCCTGACCTCCCTGGAAGACCCACTTGAAGCTCTCAACTTCACATTAGAGCTGGGTCTGAGAGGCCCACATGGGATCCCTGATTCCAGGAAGGAAGCCCAGGCCTCCTGGCGGCTCAATGAGTCACACTGTAGCAGTGGCCCTGAGGCCCCTCCTTGAAGAAAAATTCCAGGAGGCTTGAAATGCTCTCCAAGATATAGAAAAGGAAGATGTGCCTGGAAACTGGAGAAGACTGCACAATGGATATAAATATTTGGGTTTTGCGGCTTCTTTCCCTCGCAAAAAATAAACATGGCAGAATTGCTTCTCACTGAAAGGGCGTCTGGGTTTCATAAACAGACCATAAAGAGGCACCTGGAGACCCAGAACATCCCCAAATCAGCATCTGTCCCTGCCATCTGGCTGTACCTCCATCCTCCTCGGTCTCTCTCTCTCACCCAGGCTCACAACACAAGGAAGCACTCTTGCCTTTTGGAAAAAGGACGGCCTTCTCCCCACCACTTGTCTCTTGGCTCCTCCCACAGGTGGAGGGTGAATCTGATTGGTGGGAAGATAAGACTCTGGGCTCCTCCAGTGGGCGGGGCTAATATACAAATGGTCAAAAGAGTAAGGATGCTTTCGGCGGCAACTAACAGAAAATGCAGCTAAAAGTGGCTTATTTTCTTGCTACCTACAATGGGTTCCATGAACCAGCAATATCAGTTCATTAGAAATGCAGAATCTCAGGTAATACCCAACACTTACTGAATCAGAATCTGCTTTTCTTTTTTTAACAAGATTACCCAGGAGATTCATATGCATATTAAATTTTTAAATTACTTAGAGTCAAGTTTATTTTGCTTAAGCTTTCTACCTGGCTAAATATCTAATTATATATTAATTCCAAAGCTTCCCCAACGCCCCCGCTACGTTTTCCTGTTTGAAAAAAAAATCACAATACCAAAAGGAATTGATTTCTGATATGTAATATATATTATTTAACTGCCTTCGTGCAGTTCGGGAAATGGCTTCCCCACATTAATTCATGGAGCCACAAAAAATTTAGTGCAATTTGGCTAAATAATTTTAGATTCACACGTGATTGTAAGAAATATGAAAAATCTCACATACACTTCACTCATTTCCCCCCAATAATACCATCTTCCTAATTATAGTAAAGTTTCACAACCAAAATATTGACTCTGATACAATCCATCTATCTGACCCAGGTTTCACCAGTTTTATATGCACTAATTAGTGTGTATTTAGTTCTTTGAAAGTTTATTATATGTTCAGATTCATGTGACCACCACCATTAAGATTCAAAACAGTTCCTTCCTAAGCATTCCTCACGCTGTCCTTTTATAGCTTGTTCCATGAAGAGCAGGTCTATGTAAACCTTTCCCCAAAGGCCCAGCAAGCTGAGAGGCTGAAGAAAGAAGCTGACAAATCCAGCTTCTATGAAAGAAACATTTAGTAGGGACCTACTAAAGCGATATCTCAGGTGGCTGCCAGACTGTGGATCTCTACACCCAATCTCCAGAAAATATCCTTTAGATAGGAAGCTTCTGTTTTTGTAAAATACGTGCAACTACTCACACCTCAGATTGTGACACTTGTGACTGCTAAGGAGGTTAGATAAACATATTTATGAGGGGTTATCTATGCTATAGGCATTGTTTCTTTTTCTTTTTCTTTTTGTTATACTTTAAGTTCCAGGTTCATGTGCACAACGTGCAGGTTTGTTACATATGTATACATGTGCCATGTTGGTGGGCTGCACCTGTTAACTCATCATTTACGTTAGGTATATCTCCCAATGCTATCCCTCCCCACTCCCCCCACCCCATGACAGGCCCCGGTGTGTGATGTTCCCCACCCTGTGTCCAAGTGTTCTCATTGTTCAATTCCCTTTATGAGAGGTTATCTACACTATGAGAGCACCTTAGTATGCAAGAGTCAAACACCGGTCATCATGGCGGTTTTGCTTCAAGATGGTGTCACTCTTGCCACACAAAAGGTTGTTTTCCTACATAGCTATACTCTTCTCCTTCCTTCCTCTACTCCTAATGCTTGGAAACCACTATTCCGCTCTCCATTTTGATAATTTTGTCATTTAAAGAATGCTGTAGTGGCTGGGTGCGGTGGCTCACGCCTGTAATCCCAGCACTTTGGGAGGCCGAGGTGGACAGATTGCTTGAGGTCAGGAGTTCAAGACCAGCCTGGCCAACATGGCGAAACCCCATCTCTACTAAAAATACAAATATTAGCCAGGTGTGATGGCGGGTGCCTGTGATCCCAGCTACTTGGGAGGCTGAGGCAGGAGAATCACCTTAATCCGGGAGGTGGAGGTTGCAGTGAGCCGAGATTGCACCACTGCACTCCAACCTGGGCTATAGAGCAAGACTCGGCCCCAAAAAAAAAAAAAAAATCTAAGTGAGATCATATAGTGCATAACCTTTTGAGATTGTTTTTTTTTTCACCGAGCTTAATTCCCTGGCGATTCATCCATGCCATCACAGGTATTAATAGCTTGGTCCTTTTCATGGCTGAATAGTATTTCATAGTAGAGATGCACCAGTTTGTTTAACTCATTCATTGAAGGACATTTGGGTTGTTTTCCAATTTTTCACTGTTATCAGCAAAGTTGCTTTGATTATTTGTATATAAATTTTTATCTGAATACAAGTTTTCATTTCTCTGGGACAAATGCCCAAGAGTGCAAATGCCAGGTTATGTGGTAAGCGCATGTCTAATTTTTGGAAGAAACTGCTGAACTGTTTTCCAGAACATCTGTGTATCAGCAATGTATTGTATGAGCAATCCAATTTTTCTATACCCTTGCCATCATTTACTGTTATCACTATTTTTTATTTTAGCCACTTTCATGTGGGTATTTAGTGATTTTAATTTGCATTTTCCTTATGGATAATGATGTTGAACATCTTTTTGTGTACTTACTTGCCATTCATATATCACCACTGGTGAAATAGCTGTTCATGTCTTTTGCTCATTTCCTAAATGGATTTTTTTTTTACTGTTGAGTTTTAATAATTCTTTATATTATTCTAGGTATTAAATCCTTTGTAGGATAAGTGGTTTGAAAATATTTTCTCCTAGTACATAGCTTGTCTTTTCATCCTCTTCACAAGGCCTTTCGCAGAGCAAAAGTTTTAAATTTTATTGAGGTCCAGTTGATCAATTTTTCCTTTTGCGCATTGTGTTTTCTGTGTGAAGTCTAAGAACTCTTCTTCTAGCCCTGGGTCCTGAAGATTTTCTCCTAAGTATTTTTTTAAAAAGTTTTATAGTTTTACATGTTACATTTTGAGTCCAAAATCCATTTTTGAGTTAATTTTTGTATCATGTGTGACAGTTAGGGTGTGATTAATTTTTTGTCTATGTATGTCCAATTTTTTTTCTGACACTATTTGTTGAAAAGGCTATTGAATATTAAAGTTCTAGAAGCACAGGCTTAAATTACAAAGGCATTTTTTTTTAACTCACTTAACAAGAAGTCCAGAAAAGGCAACTCCAATTTGGCTTACTCTGTAGCTCTAGGAGGTCTCTGTCTGCATCTTTGGGATTCTCCGGTCTTCGTCTTGGGGTTTCCGGTGGCTGTTGTGGCTCCAGCATCACCAGCCTGTGTCTAGAACAGAGGAAGGGAAGGAAAGCTGGGAGATTTTTCTCCTGTGTGGCTTGGGAAAGCTTTCCCAGAAGCCTCTAGTAGATGTCTCTTAGGTCCCATTAGCTATTAATAGAACTGGATGACAGGCCTACTCGCAAACCAATCACAAGGAAAGGGGAGAGGATTACTGTGATTGGCCTTGAACCACTGACCAATCACGTTGCTCTGCTTAGGGCTGAGGCAGGGCCACCTTCCTTCAGCATATTGTTTTCTACTGGAGGCGTGAACAAAAGTGTGGCTCTGTTACCAAGGAAGAAAGGAAAGTGGTTGCTCAGTGTCTGCTGTGAACCTGGCTGTCCCTATGTGTCCTCTCTCCTCTGTGTGTGTGTGTGTGTGTGTGTGTCTTGCAGACATCAGTGCACAACACACCACAGTCCCATAATTCAGTGGAGTGTTTATCTGCTCGGCAGACTCCACTGTCCCCACTAGGGTCCAGGGTCCAGGCACTAGAAGATATGTGGCAGGAAGGTAGAGGAAGACCCAAGCCACAGACCCCCATCCAACTTTGAGTGCAAGCAATGGAAACCGACTCTGGATTCCTTGATTTAATTTTTTGAAGACATTTATGGGAAGAAATGGGGTAAGTCTGTAGGAAAATTAAATGTGAAGAAATTCACGGGGCTTGGGGACATCAGGGCAGCTCCTGGGTCCTCTGTGTGGCCATCATGGTGAATCCACTCATGTGTCACTGTTCACCATTCAGGTCCCCACAGGAGGACAGGATGGTCCTGTCTTGGCCACATGTTACCCCCTGGACTCGGGGACAGTGTTGTGATTTGACTGAAAGTCCCTCCTCACCACAAGGACAGGGAAGGGGAGTTTCTCAGCGGAAGCCCAAGGATTTGCTTAGGCCTGGAGAGCAAACCCCACATGCCCTCCACACATCACCTGCACAGACGCCCCTCCAGCTGAGCCAGCCTGCTCACTGCCCCTCAGACAGTCTTCCCTCCCATCCTTGCTTGTGCTGGGACCCCTCCTGGAAGGCTCCCCTCTCCTGCCTGCTCTTCTAACTTTCATGGTCCTTGAAGACTCTAGTTAAGCCACCCTCCTCCTCCAACAAGCACCAGCCATTGCTGCTGCTGTGTCGAGGTTTCTGAACCTCAGCATTATTGACATTTTGGGCTGGGCAGTCTCTGTTGTGGGACTGTCCTGCACATTGTAGGATGCTTACAGCATCTCTGGCCTCTACTCAGTAAATGCCAGTTACACCTTTACCTAGTCGTGACAACCAAAACTGTGTCCAGACATTAGCAAGTGTCCCTGGAGGGAAAAACTGCCCCTGGTTGAGAGCCACTCCTTTTCTGAACCTGAGTCACTAAGATTTACTGCCATAGCAACTTAATTACATTGTGATGTTTACTTAACTTCTCACTGCTGCTTATTACTTTGGCAGACTGTAGCCAGCCAGAGAACAGCCAGGTTAACCCATACTGTGGCCCCACACTAAGTTGTCTCCCACACCATGTAGGGATGGCTCAGTGCACAAGGAGCATGGTGGGGTTTGGGCTTGATGGCTTTGAAGCCTCTGCTAGACTGGGAGGCACACAGTTTGGTACCACGTCTGGATGCAACGTCATGTTCCTGAGGCAGGGTGGTGCTTGTGTACTGAAGACAGTCTTGCTGGCTGCGGTGAAGGACAGAGCTCTCAGTGGATCCAGTGGGAACCAAAGCCTGCTGTAACCCTCCAATAGTAACAGCCATCCGCTCCACCTCTGGGCCCAGGCATGCCTCACAGGAGCTCTCTACGGGCACTGTCTCATCCATAATGAATTAGGTATCAGTGTCTGGTTTTTAGAGATTCGGAAACTGAGGCCAGAGCATTCTAATGTCCTAAGCACATTCATGGTGAGTAGGAGCAGAGCTGGCTTCCACCTGCAGGGTCTGAGTCTAGGGTTAGTGCTCATAGCCACGATTCTCGTAGGCTACCCAGGCCCACTGTCTCCTTGAGCACCCATGTGCCCCATGCAGCATGTAACTTGTAGGAAATGAAGGCGTTTGCCAGCCTTTGCCTGTGTCCAGTGTGAACTCATCTCCTATTTAGCACAAAGCCTTTATTAAATTAGAGTTACTGATTTAGTGGATACATCACTTTACTCTGTCATCTTGACAGCGATAAGATCTGCATTTTTCTCACTTCTGGATCACGCAATCTAGCAGAATTCTTCATGCATGGCAGGAACTCATCATTATTTGCCTCATTTAATTGAATTGTATTATGGTTCTGTGGACACTTCATCACACCTAACAGTGTTTTGCACAAAGCAATTGTTAAAAAATACTTTTCAAAGGGCTAAATGTTTGATCAATCAATAGGTTTTTAATTGAGTATCCTTACAAGTTAATATCATAAAGTGATGATAAAAGTGTTTTTATTACTGTGTGTTGGTTACCCGGATTAAATGTTTCTTGAAGCCTCAGAGTGCATGATGATTCAGTTCTTCTGATTTTAAGCTCGGATCTATTCAGTGACGAGATACGCAGGTCTGGAAGCCTCTGAAATTTGTAATGTGGATGCTGAGAACCCATGATGCTGGTGGCCAATTTTGAAAATTGTTACAGAGATTTATATTCATTAGAAATGATGGCAAGTTCTGGAATGGTATTCTGCAGAGTCAATTTAAAGAAATTTGTTTCAAGGAGATAACTGAGGAAGCAGCAAGCAGAGACACTAACTTGGATGTGACACCGCTGAGAGACAAAACTCAGCTTGATGAATGCAGCCAAGCCAGGAAAGGACTGTGGACCTGTCCCAGAGGGGCCGCCTATTTTCTGACAATTGGCAATGTTATCTATTAACTAGAAATCTGTTATGGGACAAGGAGAAGATTGCCTGCAGCCCTCGGAGAATAAGACAGTTGTCCTCTTGGCTTCTATATAATATGTCTCTAAGCAATGTTTTAGGATTTATCAGCGGTGAGATCCTTGGATATTTAACCAAGTCCCCCTGAGGGCTATAACATGGTAGTGATGGGAAATAGAGCTGGGGGCAGGGGAAGAAAAGCTGGGATGTAGCTGTTACCCCTAAGCACATTCTCCTGAAGTGATGCCTTTGCAATAATCTGTTTCAATAATATGTTGACATGGGCAGTATTAAGACAATAATCAGAAGAATTTAGAGGAAGCATTCTGAAATATGCGAGTGCAGCGTAAGTGGCCAGAATGTGAGACTCCCAGTTGAAGAGTCCAGGGTGAAGAGTCTACATGGAAGTGTGCTCTCTCACCACCCCCACAAATGGCACAGACTCCATGCAGACTCACCCCCAGTCCACCGCCAGAGTTAGGACCAGCCTCTGACTCTGCGACTTACAAGATGGGAGAGTGGGAGTGCGGGAACTATCCCCGTCTCTGGAGGAGGAGGAAGCCTCAGGGCTGCAAAAGCTGCAGGCACATTCTTCTCTGGTGCTCTGCCATGGGATTCATGCTACAGCCTGCATGATTTTCAGAGCCAGAGCTTGGAACTGCTTATCCTATGCTGAGAGTTTCTTTTGCCAAGGGTTGTGTCTCCTGCTGGGAGTGCAAACACATCTACATCACCTTCCAGGCAGGGAGGGAGAGGACTAAAAGAACAGCACCAGCAAATCACTTTAAGCAGGCAACAAAACCACAAAAATAAACCCTTGAAAATGGGACTGAATGACACGCCCACATCACTGATAAATGCCGTTTTCAGCGGCCTCATCTCTTCGCCAGAGAGATCAGTCAACTTGGACTCTTGTTACCATCACATTTGGCATCAGGTATTTGCTACGCTCTACAACCATTCTCAAGTTCGTGTGCAGTTGGCCCTGTAACGGGGAGCTGAGTTGGTTTGAAAAGCCCTAATTACAAGGCTTAGTGTTTTTCTTTGTAAAAGGGATTTTTGAGTTTAGAAACAAAGTGACTGTAGGTACAAACAGATGCAAGGCTTCAAAAAGTAGTTTATTTTTCATTCTGTGCCTCTATTCACCCAAAGCACAGCCCTCCACCTCACTCCATCCCTGGCCAAAAACTGGCAGGGGAGGTTGGAGAAGTAAGCACAATATTTTCTTTAGGCTTGGAGAGTAAAGACCTCCCTAGGTAGCATGTCATTTCCAAATGTTACTATCTTTCCAATTGATCTCATCCAGAGTTCTTTGTCTCAGGACCAAGAGAATTAAGGAGCATGGATACAAAGGGTGAGGTTGGAGTGAAAGTTTAATAAGTAAAAGAAGAAAGCTCTCTGCCACAGAGACGGGGCCTGAAAGAGGGTTGCCGTTTTTACAGTTGAATGCAAAGGCTTTTTATAAGAAACTGATGAGGGCTGGGCATCTCATTTGTATAAGGTTCAAATTTCTGGTAGCTCCACCCCATCCTCCTAATGCACTTGTGGCCCCTTAGCTTGAGTTACTTCATATTGTTTGTTCTTCTTACTGTGCATGTGTTAGGGGATGGAATTTTCCATTATGGGCATGTCTGGGAAAGTCACCTGTGTAGCCTTTCTTACCTGTGCAGATGTGAGCATGTCTCAGGCAAGCTCCCCTGTGCAAGTTCCCTTATCTGTGCCTGTAGCTCGAGTTATCAGGCTGTTCCTTTGTTTGAAAGAATTCAACTGAGGACCCACCCTAACTGCCTGCCTGACTGGTTTCTTGTTTTCTCTTTTCCCACTAATTGCCCTTGGAAACTCAACATTGGAGATCCTCATGGAATATTGAGGTGCAAGGGGCCCTTGGAGTTGCCCTGTTGTTGGGGTGGGTACCTCAGTGAGTGAGGTCCTGCAGGGAGGCTGGGCTATGAGCCCCTGCACTAGGCATCAGGACTCAACTCCTCTGGTCTGTCTGGAGTCCTTCCTGGGCATTACCCTGACTTCTGAGCCCCTGCACTCGGCATCAGGACTTGACTCCTCTGGTCTGTCTGGGGTCCTTCCTGGGCATTACCCTGACTTCTGGGCCCCACTCATGACAGAGATCTTTTTATACAGATGACTTTCTTGCTGGACGTCATCTCAGCCTCCTTTTTTTGTGCAACAGTTTAGAAGCTCCATTAAGAAAAAAAAAAACTTTATTTTTTAAAAGTGGACTAATCCATACCTCAAATTGTCAACCCACATTGTGATGGTGGAGCCATGGGGGTCTCCAGGAAGTGGATTATTCCCTAGACCCCTCTCTTCCAGAGAAGTGCATGGTGTATGTGTGTGCATATGTCTATGTGCACTGGGGTGTGTGCCTGTGAGCACATGTGCAGGGTGTGTGTCTGTGTGTGTGCGCACATGTGTACATATGTGGAGGCCAGAGAAGCTCCATTTTGGAAGCGAATACACCATGTTGGCTTCTGATTACTCCCAGTTTCAGGAAGACTTCTAAGATTTTCAGTTTATCTATTGTTCCTTGTGTAAGAGCAGGTACTTACTGTAAATCCTGCCCTTAGTTCAAACAACCTTGATGTTATCTTACTTCAATAGTTCTACACATCCCTTCTGAATCATCCCTTCCCTATGGGTCTGGGGAGTAATGGTGTGGGGATCCATCACCTTGTCTCACCTCCAACCAGGAGACAGACATGGCTTTTGTTTGCACATCCCTATTACATGTTTCTTCCTAAGAAACTGGATTTGTCAGCCTCTCTGTTCATCCTTTTAGCTTCCTCAGAATTTTGAGGGTAGGCTTGCATAGGCCTGGCTGCTGTGGAACAGTGTGCTTGTGTGAGCATGTGTGTTTTGCCTCTTCTGTTAGCATGATGGCACTGGAGGCCAGCTCTCTGCATCCATTTTCTCTGTGAGTCCTGCAGCCCCCATCCTTAGGAGTTAACAGTGTCTGGTTTAAATCAGGAGTATGGGAAGAGAGCTGGAAGCACAGTCAATTACTTTTTCAAGTCTAGACCATCCAGACTGACTAAGAAAGGTGAAATATTTCATCATGAAAACATTTGGTGATCTGAAGATGGGTCCACAGCAGGATCACATTCCCTTCGCCACTGAGATTGGTTCACAGGTGATCACATAACCCAGGGCTAAGCCAATGAATGCACAGTATTCCCCTTAGCCACTGGAATTGGTTCAGAATTGATCCAATCAGAGTGAAGATAGAACTTTTTCAATTGTAATAGACTATTTTTTGGAGCAGTTTTATATTAACAGCAAAATCAGCAGAAGGTTTCAGAGGTTTTTCACATATCCCTGGCCCCCTCACCTATACATCTTCCCCATCAACATCTCACACCAGAGTGACACATTTGCTAAAATCGATGAACCTACATTGACACATCATTATCATCCAAAGACTATAGTTCACATTAGGCTCCATTCTTGGTTTTATACATTCTATGGGTTTGGATACATGTACAGTGACGTATGTTCATCCTTATAATATTACACAGAGTATTTTCACTGCCCTAAGAATCCTTTGTGCTACACCTGTTCATTGCTCCATTTCCCCAATCCCTGGCAACCACTAATTTTCTGATCTTCTGTTATAGTTTTGCCATTTCTATAATGTTGTATGGTTGGAATCATATAGTACACGGCCTTTCAGGCTATTTCTTTCATTTAGCCATAGGCTTTGAGGGTTCCTTTTTGTCTTTTCATGTCTTGATTGCTCATTTCTTTTTGGTGCTGAGTAATATTCCATTATCTGGATTTATCACAGTTTATTTATCCATTTGCCTACTGTAGAACATCTTGGTTGCTTTTAAGTTTTGACAACTATGAATGAAGCTGCTGTAAATATCCATAAGCAGGGCTTTTTTTGTGAACATGAGCTTTTAACTCATTTGGGTAAATACCAAGGGGCATGACTGCTGCTGGATCGTATGGTAAGAGTAGGTTTAGTTTTGCAAGAAACTGACAAATTGTCTTCCACAGTAGCTGTACCATTTTGCATTCCTGCCAGCAGTAAATTAGAGCTCTTATTGCTCCACATCCTCATCAGCATTTGTGTCAGAGTTTTGGATTTTCTCTATTTTAATAGGTGGTTACTGGTATCTAATTTTTTTTTTTTTAATAGAGACGAGGCCTCCCTACATTGCCCAATCTGGTCTCAAACTCCTGGGCTCAAGGGATCTTCCCATCTCGGCCTCCCAAAGTGTTGGAGGTATGAGGCACCGGGGCCAGTCTCATTGTTTTAATTTGCATTTCCCTAATTGCGTACTACAGCGGGCATCTTTTTATATGCTTATTTGCCATCTGTACGTCTTCTTTGGTGAGGTGTAGTTTAAGATCTTTGACCCATTTTTAGTTGGATTGTTTTCTTATTGTTTAGTTTTAAGAGTTCTTTTTATATTTTGGGTAACAGTCCTTTATCAGATGTGTCTTTTGCAAATATTTTCTCCCAGTTTGGGGCTTGCCTTTTCATTCTCTTGACAGTATCTTTTGCAGAGCATTACATTTCAATTGTAATGGAGTTCAGCTCGTCAATTCTTTCTTTCATGAATTATGCCTTTGGTGCATCTATAAAGTCATCACCAAGCCCAAGGTCATCTTGATTTTCTCCTATGTTATCTTCTAGGAATTTTATAGTCTGCATTTTATGTTTAGGTCCGTGTTCCATTTTGAGTTACTTTTGTAAAGGATGTAAACTGTGCGACTAGGTTCATTGTTTTTTTTTTTTTTTTTTTCAGGTAAATGTCCAGTTGTTGGAGCACCATTTGTTGAGAGGTCTTTGCCTCATTTGTATTGGTTTTGCTCCTTTGTCAAAGCTTAGTTGACTCTATTTATGTGGGTCTATTTCTGGGCTCTCTATTCTGTTTCATTGATCTATCAATGTGACCAGTACCATAGTGTCTTGATTACTGTAGCTTTACAGTAAGTCTTGAGGTCAGGTAGTGTGAGTCCTCCAATTTTGTTCTCTTTTACTATGTGTTGGCTATTCTGTGTCTCTTTTTTTTTTTTTTTTTTTTTTGAGACAGAGTCTCACTTTGTTGCCCAGGCTGAAGTACAGTGGTGTGATCTCGGCTCACTGCAACCTCCGCCTCCCACGTTCAAGCAAATTATCCTGCCTCAGCCTCCCAAGTAGCTGGGACTACAGGTGCACCCACCATGCCTGGCTATTTTTTTTTTTTTTGTATTTTTAGTAGAGATGGGGTTTCACCCTGTTGGTCAAGATGGTCTCGATCTCCTGACCTTGTGATCCACCCGCCTTGGCCTCCCAAAATGCTGGGATTACAGGCGTGAGCCACCGTGCCTGGCTATTCTGGGTCTTTTACTTCTCCATAAAAACTTTAGAATCGGTTTGTCAATATCCTCAATATAACTTGCAGGAATTTTGATTGGGATTGCATTGAATCTGTTGATCAAGTTGGGAAGAGCTGACATCTTGACAATATTGAGTCTTCCTATTTATGAACCTGGACTATCTCTCCATTTATTTAGCTTAAAAAATTCTTTTCCTCAAAGTTTTCCTTATATGGAACCTGTACATATTTTGTGAGTTTTATAACTATTTCATTTTGAAGAGTGCTAATGTGAACGGTATTGCATTTTAAATTTCAAATTCCACTTGTTCATTGCTGCTAAATAGGAAAGTGACTTTTGTATATCAACCTTGTATCTTGCAACCTCACTATAATAATTTATTAGTTCTAGGAGTTATTTTGTTGATTATTTCAGTGTGTCTGCATAGACAATCCAGACCATCTATAGGCAAAGATAGCTTTATTTCTTTCTTCCCAATCTATATGCCTTTTATTTCCTTTTCTTATCTTAGCTAGGACTTGGCATTATCTAGGACATCCAGTGCAATGTTGAAAAGCAGTGGGGAGAAGGAACATCTTTTTCTTGTTCCTGATCTTAGTGGGAAAGCTAAGTGGAGTTTCTTGGTATTAAGTGTGATGTTAGCTATGGGATTTTGTAGCTATTTATTAAATTGAGGAAGTTCCTCTCTATTCCTAGTTCACTGAGTTTTTATCATGAATGAGTGTTGAATTTTGTCAAGTGCTTTTTCTGCAGCTATTGACATAATCATGTGATTTTTCTTCTTTAGCCTGTTGATGTGATGGATTACATTAATTGATTTTGAAGATAAGACTTTTGATTCACAGCTGGGAAACAGAAGCTTTTTCCCTTCTGGAAAGTGAGGATGCAAACAGTAGTCTGTGACCACAAGGAAATTCAGAGGGAATGAAGTCTCTGGCATTGGAGTCAGAGCAGGAGATGTACAAAGAAACAGAGCCAAGACTGATCAAACCCATTTGAGGCCCTCTACCTCAACTGGAGAAACCTAATGCTTCCTTTAAGGTTTAGTTCAGTTTGATTTTTGTTGTTGTTGTTTGCAACACCAAACATGCTAACTGATATATGCCTTACCCCTCAGGTATTTAAGAAGACAGGGGTCAGGGCACGGTGGCTCATGCCTGTAATCCCAGCACTTTGGGAGGCCAAGGTGGGCAGATCACGAGGTCAGGAGATCGAGACCATCCTGGCTTACACAGTGAAACCCCATCTCTACTAAAAATACAAAAAATTAGCCAGGCGTGGTGGCGGATGCCTGTAGTCCCAGCTACTCGGGAGGCTGAGGCAGGCGAATGGCGTGAACTGGGGAGGCGGAGCTTGCAGTGAGCTGAGATCGCGCCATTGCACTCCAGCCTGGGCAACAGAGCAAGACTTCGTCTCAAAAAGGGAGGCTGAGAAGGTGTCAGGGATGTTCAGAAAGGGATTTTTTTTCTGTGAGTTGAAGACAGGTCTGTGAAAAGCTGTGTGAACTTCCTTCTAGCTGAATGACATAACAGATAACACTTGTTCACTGAAAAATAGATGTGCACACATGCATGCCTGTGTGTGTGTGTGTGTGTGTGTGTGAAAGGTGGGAAAATAATATGTCTTACAGGAATAAAAAAAGAACACTAATATGGCTCTTTCAAACCTCAGCGAAGCTGGTGGGAAGAGCAGCTCAGGAGCATTTTGTGAACTGAAGGTTCTGTGCACCTGAGTAGGGCCTGAGCACTTCCAGGGAGGATGCTCGGCTTCTCTCTGCAGAACAGGGTGTGCATGGTCTACAGGGAAGCTCCTGGCCTCCTGCTGAACCAAGAAATAACTTGACCAAGGGACGGAGCAGGGAGAGCAAACGCTTCAATATCTCTGCCTAACTGTGTTTACGCTTGCCCTTGAAGAGGCCAGGGTGGAATTGATTACCACAAGCACTTCCCTGAGACCAGAGATGCTGCCACATTCTCCCTGATGAATCTATTGTGTTGTCACCATGGCAACCACCACAGGTGGGGTCTGGCCTGGCTGGCGCATGCTTGCAACAGTTCCCTTTTAGGATCCAGGAGCATCCTAGGTCTATGCAATCTTGCCCGCAGCTACCACAAAGTCTTACTCCTCTCAGCAGCAGGTCCAAATTATCCACGCTGTAGGCCTCAATGTTGGCGTGAATTGGCAGCATGGAATTCACTAGGAAGCATTCTTTATTTAAAAAAAAAAAACACCCAACATTATTATTTAGTTCAGTTCCTCTGTTCTGGCTTCATGAAACTTAAAAATGCCCTTTGTTGGAAAAAAGAGATGATTTGGTCAGCTCTTGCTGAAGCCCAAATAAAGAGGGCTGGATTTCCCCAGCTTGGGTCACATGATCTTTGCTAATTTTCTCTCACCCCCATCTAAAGGCACCCTGTAGCTGGACTTCAGCCATAGAATGTGAGTAAGATGTATAGTCAGCTGTTTCTATCCATGGGTTTTGTATCTGTGGATTCAACTGACTGTGAACAAAAAACATTTGAAAAAAACCCAACAATTTAAAAATACAGATTAAAAAATCAATATGTTGTGCAGAATCTGGATTTAAATAAACTAAAACAAAAAAACCAAAGTTAAAAACGAAAACAAATTTAAAAAGTCAGTATAGTATAAAAACTATTTACCTAGTATTTACATTGTGTTAGGTATCATAACCTAGAAATGATTTAAAGTATATGGGAAGATACGCATAGGTTACATGCAAACACTATGTCTTTTTATACAAAGGACTTTAGCATCTGTGGATATCCGTGGGGGGCGGGGGTGGGTGGGTCCTAGAATCAATCCCCCAGGGATACTGAGGGACATCTATAATTGTCTTTTTATGAGGAACTCATCAATATGCTGCCCTAAGGCCAATTCTACTGACACTATACATGGTAATGGTCACAGGATTCACAGTGCCTGTAACTGTGAACAAATATAGATCCACCGAATGGCTAAACTTGAAAGACCACAGATTTAGTAGAAGAATCTCAGTGGGAGCATCTAAGGTTAGGTTCGATCACTTCTTAAGTATAAACACAGTACACTTTTCCATGGACACACACATGTGACAACTCTCAGGGGAAGATACAGATCATTTCCAACAGCCAGAAGGCTTCCTCACACCCCTTGTGATTCAACACATACTGATATGGTTTGGACCTGTGTCCCCACCAAATCTCATGTAGAATTGTAATCCCCAGTGTTGGAGGTGGGGCCTGGTGAGAGATGAGTGAGAGATGGGTGGAGTTTTTATGAATGGTTTGGCACCATCCCCCCTTGGTCCTGACTGAGTTCTCATAAGATTTGGTTGTTTAAAAGTGTGTGGCAGCTCCCCTCACTCTCTCTTGCTGCTCCGGCCATTTGACATGCCAGCTGTCCCTTTGCCTTCTGCCATAATTGTGAGATTCCTGAGGCCTCCCCAAAAGCAGAAGCTATTATGCTTCCAGGATAGCCTGTAGAACCATGAGCCAATTAAACCTCTTTTCTTCATAAATTACCCAGCTTCAGGTCTTTCCTTCTTTCTTTTCCTTCCTTCCTTCTTTCCTTCCTTCCTTCCCTTCCTCCCTCCCTCCCTCTTTCTTTCTTTTCTTTCTTTCTTTTTTCTTTCTTTCTCTCTCTCTCTTTCTCTCTTTCTTTCTCCCTCTTTCTCTCTCTCTCTTTCTTTCTCTCTCTTTCTCTCTCTCTTTCTGTCTCTGTCTCCCTTTCTCTCTCTCTCTCTCTTTCTCTCTCTGTCTCCCTCTCTTTCTCTCTCTCTCTTTCTCTCTTTCTTTCTCGACGGAGTTTCGCTCTTGTTGCCCAGGCTGGAGTGTGACGGCACAATCTCTGGCTGACCGCAACCTCTGCCTGCTGGGTTCAAGCGATTCTCCTGCCTCAGCCTCCTGAGTAGCTGGGATTACAGGCATGTGCTACCACACCTGGCTAATTTTGTATTTTTAATAGAGACAGAATTTCTCCATATTGGTCAGGGTGGCCTCGAACTCCCGACCTCAGGTGATCTGCCTACCTCGGCCTCCCAAAGTGATGGGATTACAGGTGTGAGCCCCAGCGCCTCACCCAGCCTCAGGTATTTCTTTATAGCCATGTGAGAATGGACTAATACACACACCCACAATAAACCACTACTCTGATTTCTACTTCCATAGGTTAGTCTTGAGATTAGCCCTGCTTGTCCTTGGACTTCGTATAAAAAAGATCATAGCATATTAAGTCCTCTGTGTCTGGCTTTCCTGGCTCCTTGCTGGATCAGTAAATGTCTCCATGCTGTTTCTTGTAGCAGTGGTCCATTTTTTTTTTCATTGTTACATAGCATTCCACTGCATGCATAGACCTTAATTTACTTTTCCATTCTATTCCTAATGGATATCTGTTTAATATTATTTATTGATTTATTTTTTGAGGCGGAGTCTTGCTCTGTCACCCAGGCTGGAGTGCAGTGGTGCGATCTCGGCTCACTGCAAGCTCCACCTCCCAGGCTCACACCATTCTCCTGCCTCAGCCTCCTGAGTAGCTGGGACTACAGGCACGTGCCACCACACTCAGCTAATTTTTTTGTATTTTTAGTAGAGACGGGGTTTCACCGTGTTAGCCAGGATGGTCTCAATCTCCTGACCTCATGATCCGCCTGCCTCGGCCCCCCAAAGTGCTGAGATTACAGGTGTGAGCCACTGCGGCCAGCCTAATATATTTTTCTATTAGGCATACAATTGCCATGGACATGCATACACGTCTTCTGGTGAATGTACATACTCATTACTCTCGGATAAGTTCCCAGGGTGGAAGGACTGGGTAATAGGGGAGGTGGATATTTATTTAACTTTAGTAGATGTTTCCGGACATTTTTCACAGTGGCTGTAGTGACTTGCATTTCCATCAACAGCATGGGAGTTACAGTTGTCCTACACCGTTGCTAACACTTGGTATTGTCTGTCTTTTGACATTGTAGCTATTTGGTGGATGTGTGGAAGTATCTCATTATGGCTTTAATTTGCATTTTTCTTAAGAGTCATGACATGAAAAATATTTCTACATGTTTATTGGATGTTCAGATCTCCTCCTTTGTTAAGGCTTGTTGAAATCCTTTGTTCCTTATCTAATTGGGTTGCCTTTTTCTTACTGACTTTTAGGAATTCTTTGTATCTTCTAGATACAAGTCACTGTCAAGTATACGGTATTACAAATGTCTTCTTCCCATCTGAGATTTGCCTTTTTACTCCCTTCCACTTTCTATTCTTTTGATGAATAGAACTTCTGAATTTTAGTGAGTTTGAATTATCATTCTTTTCTTTCATGGTTCGATTAAGAAATTGTTTGCCTACCTCTGCATGCAGTTTGATGGTTTCTGTGAATCAAGTGGTTAAAGTGTTGCTGAAACACCAGGGGTTCAGTCTGGGTCCTGCTGCTTGCTACACAGAAAGCCGATCATTGATACAACAAGTATTGTCAGGGAAGAAAGCTTTAATCAGATGCTGCAGGAGTATTGTCAGGGAAGAAGACTTTAATCAGCTGCTTCAGCCGAGGAGATGAGAGATCAGCCTCAAATCCGTCTCCTTGACTAACGAAAATTAGGGGTTTACATAGCAGGTACAAAATGTAACCATGTATGGGAAGACAGGAAATAGGGAGGGGTAAGGAAGAGGAGTTGCTCAATAGGGAGCAAGTGATGGCTTAGGCAGACATGGGTGAGGGGTCTGGTGTTTCATTGTCTAAATGTAGTAATCTGGTGAGTTTCAGTTCCTTGTTACTATCTGGGAGGCCTGATGGTTGGTTTCCTGAGAAAGAACTCAGATAAGACAAATGTAACTTTCTCAAGCTTTGAGACCAAACAGGGAGGATCAGGTTTTATGTTTATTCAGAAAAACCGTAAGCATCAGCTCTATGGGACATTTGGGCTAGTTTCAAAAGATAGGCAGGTGGTGCAAACCAGGCCACTGAGAACCTGTTTCCAAAGCTAAACAGCTTGAACAGGAAGCACGAGGATTCAAACCTGGGCTTTCTGGTTCCAAAAAGCACACTCTTACCTGTTGCATTGTGCTGCTTCTTTACTAATCAGGACTCCTTTGGTTGTGAATGATTTAAATATAGCTCTTAGGTTAAAAAGATAAATTATTGGTTCATGTACAAGATCCAGGATGTCTGGCTTCAGGCATGGATGGATCCAGGTGCTCACATGACATTATTAGCATTGGGTCCCTCCCTTCTTATGCCTCTACTTTCCTCTGTGTTGGCTTCATCAGTAGAAAGCCTCTTTCCTTTTGCAAGAACCAGCTATGGCAATAGCTTCTATTTTTCAAAGATGGCTACAACAATATCCCCTGTCTCAGGCACTCATTTACAATGTGGCCTTGATATTCCTCCTACTGAGAAGTCAGTCTATGTCCTTTCTCTTTCATGCTGGACAGGCTTGTGACTCATTGGAAACCAGTATATAGAGGTGAGAATGATGCTGCACAACTTGTGAGACTAGGTCAGAAAAAGCAGTGCAGCTTTTGCTTTGTTTTTGGGGACACTTGCCTTTGGAAGCCTGAGCTGGCATGTAAGTCCTACTGTCCTGAGGCCGCCATGCTGGGAGGAAGCCCAGACTCTATGAAGAGGCCACATGGAGGTGCTGAGGTTGACAGCCTCAACTGAGGGCCCAGCTGATTGCCAGCAGCAACTACCAGATTGAGTGAAGAGGCTTCTAGATGGTTCCCTGTGTTTGATTTTTCCTAGCTGAGGCATTGGACATCGTGGTGTAGTGACAAACCACTCTGCTTTGCTCTGTCTGAATTCCGGACCCACAGGACCCATGGAATAATGAAATAGTTATTTTGAGCTCTTTGATTTTGGAACAATTTGTTATGCAGTAAATGGAACACCAGGTGTATCTTCTTTCAGCCCTTTCAGCCCTACCAGAAAGAGGGTCTTCTTGCCAACTGTTCTGAGGCAGGGTAATCCTTGGGCCAGGCTGGGTCACATTCCATGCTAAGTCAATTGCTGTGGCTAGGAAGATGTGGTACACGGATGGGCCAGACCTGGGTCACAGGCCCACCGGGAGTGGACCAGCCCTGGGAACTGCCACATGGATTTGGGGAAAGGAAGAGAGGCTTTCTCAAGGAAAAACGGAATTATATGGAAAAAAGTTGTAGATGGAAGATGGGAAGATGGGCAGGGAGAAACAACTGCTGCTCCTTCAGTAGTTTACTGTGAGGTCACTGTCGTTTGCTTGTGGAAATGAGAAGTGCCCAGCAGTGAGTGACTTGTCTGTGTGTTTGGGCAGCTCAGCTGTTATGGGAGCAGGTAGGAGGGGCAAACCCAGGACAGGCTTCCAGGAGGGCATGTGGCTGCACTGACTTCATGACGATGAGGACTCAGACAGGCAAAAAGAGCAGGAAAAGGAGTTCCAGGCAGGGGAATGGCATGTGCAAAGGCCTGGAGGCAAAGATGGTGCAGCAAGTTGGAGAACCTGAGTGAAGTTCAGTGGGGTTTAAGCCGAGTGTTGGGGTGAGGATGACAAGGGAAGAAGGCAGGGGTTGGGGCTGTAGGGGCAGACAGTGGCAGGGCCTTCTCAGCCACATGTGGCACTGGGGGTGTCTTTAAATGCAGTGGGAGACCTCAGTGAGGTTAGCAGGGATGTGACGTGACCACAGAAGGTCCTTCTGTCCATGGTATGGGGGATGAGGAGGAGGGGCTGCCCAGGGCCAGGGTGGTCTGTGAGATGGGTGAGGCCATCACGTAGGTGAGAAAGGATGGTCACCTGAGCTAGCAGGGTGAAGGCAGAGGAGGAAGGAATAGAACAGAGCCAAGAGCCATTTAGCAGTCAACTCAGTAGGACTTGGGTTCGAGACGAGAGGGAGAGGGAGGAGACGGGATAAGAGAGCTGCCCAGGGTTCTGGATGGGCCTGGAGGGACGGGGTCACCAGTCACTGAGGTGGTGACCCCCAAAGAGCCTACATTTGGGGGTGAATTTATCGGGCTGAGTTGAAGGTGCCGTGGGACAGCCATGTGGACCTGCAGGTCTGAAGCCAGGAGAGTGGTTGGCTGGTGTGGCTAAGGAGTCCCCTGTGTGTCTGTGGCCCCATGTGTCTGTGGTCTAAGGGGGGCTGAGACCCCCAGGAGGGGAAGCAGAGAGAGCGAGAGGCAGACTCAGTGGAGGGACCCCCTGGATTTAGGGGCAGGAGAAGAAGAGGACAAGGGTGGCAGAGAAAGCCTGGCTGAGCATGGGAACAAGAAGGGGGCCTTCATCCATTCCTGCTACTATGACAATATGCCTGAGACTGGGTAGCTTATAAATAATAGAACTTTATTCCTCACAGTTCTGGAGGCTGGGAAGTCCAAGACAAAGGCGCTGACAGGTTCAGTGTTTGGTGAGGGCTGCTGTCTGTGTCCAAATGGGTAGAAGGGTGCCAGTCACATCCAGGAGCTTGGCCTCATGCTGGAATCACCTCCTGAAAGCCCCGCCTCTTAACACTATCAGGTTGGCAATTGGGTTTTAACACGAGAATTTTGGGAGACACCTTCGGACAGTAGCAGAGGGGTAGACCAGGAGGAACGATGGCCCAGGACCACCCTCTGTGGACACCCAGGAGGGACTGGGCGGGTCCTTAGGGGGAGCACAGGGAGCTCCATAGGAGAGGCTTCGGGGAGCAGGGCTGGGAAGCCCAGTGGGAGTGCCGGGGTGAGTGGTGGTGAGGCAGGGGTGTAGACACTGACCACAGGACATAGAATTTCCTTAAAGGGAGGAATGTGGGCTGGAGCGGGGGTTGAGGATAATATGTATGCATGGAAGAAATCTATGCAGTGTCCACAGTCTACAGAGAGGCCTGGGCTGCAGAAGGCAAGCTGGGCAGGTTGTCCCAGGCACAGGGAAATCCCCAGAGCTTGGGTTTACTGAGCCCGTCCTGTGCAGGTCTGGATCTGAACACTGTGCATGCAGTATCTCACTGAAGCCCCTCCCACCCGATGAGGCAGGGCCATCATGCCACCCATTTTAAAGGGTAGGAGACTGAGACCAGAGAGGGCAAATAACCTCCCCACAGTCACACAGCTTGGAAGGGGCCGAGTCAGGGTTCCAAAGATAGCCTGTACCCCTCCCTGCTGCTCTTAGCCTGGCTCAGCTGCAGGAGCCGAGCCCCAGGGAAGGTTGTGGTTTGGGGCACCCCGTGGCATTGTGTGCACAGGGCCAATGAGGCGCAGGACTGGGGATGGGGGGTGGCCATGTGTGGCATCATTGGTCTCTGTGGCAGGAACCAGAGTTGTAGCACCCAGGGCTGCAGACTCCGGTTCCTCTCTGCTGAGCCCCCTTTGGGTCAGGGACTCGGTTCCTGATTGTTTCCTGGGCTCTGGTTTGTGCAGTGGCATGATCTCAGCTCGGTGCAAACTCTGCCTCTCGGGTTCAAGTGATTCCGTGCCTCAGCCTCCCAAGTAGCTGGGATTACACTCGTGCACCACCAGCCCTGGCTAATTTTGTATTTTTAGTAGAGACAGGGTTTCGCCATGTTGGCCAGGCTGTTGTCAAACTCCTGACCTCAAGTGATTCGCCCTCCTCGGCCTCCCAAAGTGCTGAGATTATAGGCATGAGCCACCGTGCCTGGCCTTGGTCTAGCAGTTTTTTTCAGACCCAGCCCCAATGGGAAGCAGAGGCATGCGCTGCAGGGGTTTGGGGCAGAATTAAGGGAACTGCTAAATGATGAAAGCACCTGGGGACCAGCAAGAGATGGAGCTGCCCAGATCCCAGGGCTGGAGGGGTGGGTGGAGGAGAGTGCATGGGTAGCCCAGGGAGAGCCCTGCAGGGAAGGTCACACCACAGGGAGAGTAGGGAAGAGGCACTCTGACCTTTCCCCTCCTGCCTTTGACCTCCAGGGGAGAGTCCCCTTGGCTGAACATAACTGGATGCCAGAGGGCAGGGAGCCCCGGAGATGTGATTCTCAGGGGCCAGTTCTGGAACAGGGAGCCCCGGCAGAGAAGGGATCCAAGTACTGGGGAAGGAGTTGGGGAACAACAAGCTGAGGCATCTGTACCTTCTCCCGACACTTGTGCCCCAGGCTGCAGGGGGAAAGTGGAGGAGAACAGAGGAGAAGGTCCCTTCCAGGCCCAGTCCAGGCTTTGGGAGCACAGGGTGCCAGCCAGGGGAGGAGAGGGAGCTTTGGAGATCTGGAAAAGCCAGCAGAGAGGAAGAGCTTTAAGGAGAGCTGAAGGTTTGTGACCACTGAAGTGGAGGGAGGGAAGCAATGACTGAGGGGCAATGAGTGGGCTCCGTGCTCAGCATGAACTCAACATGGGTTATTCTATGTTGTCTCATTTTAATGCATTATTTTTTTTCGAAGTTCCATACTCTTATTACAAAGTTTAGGTAACATGAGAGAAGCAGGTGGCAAGCACTTGTCTCTCCAGATCTGCTTCCTAATAGAGAGGCTGGCCGGTTCAGGGCTTGACATTTCTGCTCAGATTAGTTTTTGAGATATGATCTAACTGCCTGTTACTTTTTTGGTGGGAGTTGGAAAGTATTTCAAATACTAATGTAAGAAGGCCACTTCCTTTTTTCACATTGGGATTATAAATCATTTGAAACTGTTTGGGGACAACGCATTTTACAGACACTCTATCTGGCCAGGTACAAATTGAACATTTAAGCTCAAGTTCAGATGTCTCTCATCCTTGACTTTGATGTAAAAACACGTCATATTTCACTCGCGGATTGCATGTGGATAAGCAATATCAGCTCTCAGAGAATGGAACCACAGCGAAAGGGAAGATAGTGGTTGTGTTCATTTTCAAGGGTTGCCGTAACAAATTACCACAGACTGGGTGGTTTAAACACAAGAAATGTATTTCCTCGGCATTCTGGAGGGTAGAAGGGTTGATTTCTTCCGAAGCCTTTCTCCTTGGCTTGGAGATGGTCATCTGCTCCCTACATCCTCTGCACGTGTCTGTGTCCTCTCTTCTTTGAGATGCTGGTTGTATTAGTCTGTTCTCACATTGCTGTAAAGAAATACCCCAGACTGGGTAATTTATAAAGAAAAGAGGTTTAATTGGCTCACGGTTCTGCAGGCTGTACAGGAAGCATGATGCTGGCATCTGCTGGGCTTGTGGGGAGGCCTCAGGAAGCTTCCAGTCATGGTGGGAGGCAGAGGGAGAACAGGCACCTCACGTGGGAGCAGGAGCAAGAGAGAAGAGGCAGGCACTACACACTTTTAAATGACAAGATCTCACAAGAACTCGCTCACTATCACAACAACAGCCCCGCAGGGATGATGCTAAACCATTCATGAGAAACACCTCCATAATCCAATCACCTCCCACCAAGTCCCACCTCCAACACTGGGGACTGCAATTAAACATGAAATTTGGGCAAGATCCAAACCATATTACTAGTCCTATTGGATTTGGAGCTGGCACAAATGACCTCACTTAACCTTAATTACCTCTTTGAAGACCCTGTCTCCAAATACATCATTCTGAGGTCCTGGGGGTTAGGACTTCACGTATGAATTTGGAGGGGAATCCAATCTGGTCCATAACAGCTACTTTGTTTTTAATGAAAGCAAGGCTTTTCTTTCTTTTTCAATGATCCCAGTTCACACCCAAATCTGTCATCTCCTGATTCTCAGAGATATTAATCAAGCTGTCAGTAAGAATTTACCAAGGACTTGTTCTCAGATTCAAAGGATAGTGAATGGCACTAGGACAGTTAAAAATCAGATGCTAACTTCATAGCACATATGGTCTAGCTGGGAAGATAAAAATACTTAGCTTTTATATTAAGTATTTAATTAAAAAAAACCCTCCCTTTTTATTGCCGGGAAAAACCTACAAGAGAAAAACCATGCTTGGAGAACATCAGAGATTCTTTTGGCTAGCAGAGTTTGTAGTTTTCAGTCTCTTAAGGGATATTTCATGTTGCCCATATACAAGCCTCAGGCTCCCCATTTTGCTCACATGCAATAGAAAATTAGGCCATTTCTGTTCCAGTGACTCAGCACCAAAGAAGTCATGCATCTCAGATTTAAAATTAACTGCGAAATGCAAAAGAGACAACTCAGTATAGGGGGAGTGAAAGAAGTAAGATATTTTGCAAGCTTAAAAACATTTTGGAATGAAAATCATCCTTGTAAAGCTGGAAACTAGAAGAAAATTCTGCCAATTTCTTTTTGTAAAAAAAATGTATCTTGAAACTTTTAAGGAGTATTTTATCAAAGGATCCATTCCCAGCAATGTTATTTTGAGGATCTATTTGATACCAGCTGACATGCTTCTATTTAGCATTTCACTGACTTCAAAAATCACAGCACCCAAATTACAGGCTGTAACTGAAGAAGGGAATAGGTCTGTGAGCTGAGTTTGATTAATGTATTCACTTCTATCCCTGTCTCTTTCTTGCCTTTGATAATGAGTGAAACTGCTGCATGAGTTACTCGTTTATTTTGGAACAAAAGAAAAGGAAAATGGGGCGTGGTGGCTCCCAGGTGAGCTGACTCTTCATGTACGTCTTCCTTGTGGTCATCCGCATCGAAGCAGGTCACTGTACACTGGCCAGGCTTGTGCAGATGACTTATGAACCTGGCTGGTCTGCTTTAGATGAAAGCATGATGGTGCAGGAGGTCCTGTGGTCCTTCTCACAAATGGTGAGGAAAATTCTTCACCAGGTGAGTGTAGCCTGAGATGCTTTTGTGAAGGTTGACATCTGCTTGTGATGTGATGTGATGTGATGTGATGTGATGTGATGTGATGTGATGTGTTCCTTAGTCAGTTTCCACTGAGGGCAGTTAAAGAAAGGCTGTATTAGTCTGCTCTTGCATTGCTATAAAAAGCGAATTACCTGAGACTGGGTAATTTATAAAGAAAAGAGGTTCAGTGTGCTCACTGTTCTGTAGGCTGTACAGGAAGCATGATGCTAGTATCTCCTCGGCTGCTGGGGAGGCCTCAGGAAACTTTCAATCATGGTGGAAGGCAAAGGGGAAGCAGGCACGTCTTACATGTCCAGAGAAGGAGAAAGGTGGGGAGGAGGTGCTACACACTTTTAAACAATCAGATCTCACAAGAGCTCTATCACAAGAACACCAAAAGGGGAAGTCTGCCCCCAGGTTCCAATCACCTCCTACCAGGCCCCACCTCCAACACTGGGGATTACAATTTGACTTGAAATTTGGGTGAGGACATAAACCCAAACCATATCAAAGCCTCATTTTTTCAAGAGAGAGATTCGTTTATATGGTGTCTTCAAACAGGGACTTCTTTTCCTAAGTTACTCCACAGTTGACCCAACTGAGGAATCCCTAATGCTTCCTCTTGAGCTGAAGCAATGCATTCTCCTAGAGATCTGCATGGTAACCACCTCTTCAATCCCATCCAAGGAAACCCTGACACAGTGATGTGACCTGCACTGTTGTCTGGAAGGACTCATCTGGGTTCAGGTGTTTCTGTGGTTAAGGTTCTCAAATTGGGATCTTTTGTGATTACCTGTGAATACTTCAATGAGGTTAAAAGTGTAACCAGATGCACCAGGAATGTGAAAGGAATATTTTGTATTTTTCAATGAACTATCCACAGCTAATACTTTTTATCTTCAATCAGTGTTTCCCACGTGAGAAGCCAGCACCACCACCTTCATCAATATCATCATGACTTTCATCATCATCACCATTACAACCACCATCATTAATATCACCATCACCTTCACGTAACTACCTCCACAACCACCATTTTCAATATCACCATCACCTTCATTACCACCACTACAACCACCATCATAAATATCACCATCACCTTAATCATCACCACCACCACAACCACCATCAATATCACCATCACCTTCATCACCACCACCATCATCAATATCACTATCACTTTCATCATCACCACCAGCACCACAACCACCATCAATATCACCATCACCTTCATCACCACCACCATCATCAATATCACTATCACTTTCATCATCACCACCAGCACCACAACCACCATCAATATCACCATTACCTTCATCATTACCATCATCACAACCACCATCGTCAATATCACCATCACTTTCATAATCACCACCACCACAACCACCATCAATATCACCATCACCTTAATCATCACCACAACCACCATCAATATCACCATCACCTTCATCACCACAACCACCATCTCACAATCACTTTCATCATCACCACCACCATAACCATCGTCAATATCACCATCACCTTCATCATCACCACAACCACCATCAGCCATATCACCATCACTTTCATCATCACCACCACCACAACCACCATCAATACCACCTTCATCATCACCACCACCACAAATCACCATCATATCACCCTCACTTTCATCATCACCACAACCACCATCAATATCACCGTCCCCTTCACCATCGCTACCAACACAGCCACCATCATCAATATCACCCTCAACTTTATTATCACCTCCACCATCAGCAGCAGCATCAACTTCATCATCACCTTCACCACCTCTGCCATCAGCAGCATCATTATTATCTTCATCATCGTGGTTTCAGCCACAATCAGAATCAACAGCCATCACCCAGAGTTGGAGGAGGTAGGAAAATGCTTTTGTAAAGCACACCTCAAATGAAAAAAAAAAAAAAAGCTTATTGCCTATAAATCGACCCATGGATGTCTTGGAAATAATTTCTAATTCATTCAAGATTTTAAGCATGCTAACTGCTTTTCATTATGAAAATGCTGCAGGCTACTTTTAGGGAAGGGCAAGAACACAGGGTCTAAAAATGGTCCTAGTTAATGGTGAATTTTGAAATAAATTGATGCTATGCTTGATATATTCTGAATTTTATATGTTCAAAGTGGATGGGAGAAAAATGAATCACCTGTAGAGAAAATATATGTGAATTCCCAGAGGGCTTTTAAAAAGTGAGACCACTTAGATTTGATACAATTTGAGTTGATCCAAATCCTGCCATGTCACAGGGTTTATGAAGCCAAATCAAAAGAGAGGGGAAACATTCACCTGTGTTAATATTCATGCATTTATTATTGTTCTTTCTCTTCATAAAGTAGAGAATTTAAAGGTTATTATAAAGCTCTCCCATGAATTATTCTGTCCAGTAAAAGTAAGCAGCTGCTAAGGGGGAGAGAAATAAAACTGGAAAACCCAAGTAGTCCTATGAAAGAAAGAGTGTGTGACTATGTCAGATTTTGGGGTGTTTTTCCTTTGCTCCAATGACCATTAGAAATTCCAATTGAAGTGAACTCAATTTAGAACTCATTTATGCCTAAACCAAACCACATCTTGCAAACCTGGAAGGTCCCCAAATTGTTTCAGGTTGAAGCTATGGGGAGTGTCTTTGCTTGGGTTCTCCCACAAGCAGAGCCTGAGTCAAGGGCTTGTGTTCAGATAGATTATGGAAGCAATCCCAGGAACTGAAATGGAAGGACTGGGAATAGTGAAATAGAGAAAGAGAAGAAGCTAATACAGGGATGCATTTTGAGTTAGTTACTGTGTGGCAGTTTTAAAATATGGCTGCAGATGTTTGATGCTCCTCCAATCTAGAAGTGGGCTCTATGCCCCCTCTCCTTTCCTGTGACTCTTCCGGCTAGCAAAAGTTATGCTATGTGATTTTCCAAGGCTTGGTCATAAAAGATCATTTAGCTTTCACCTTATTTGCTAAAACACTTGCTCTTGGAATCCTGAGCTACCATGCCTGAAGTCTGCCATGCTGGGAGGAAGCCCAAGCCACACGAGGAGGCTACATTTAGGCCCTCTGCTGGAGAGTCCTAGCCAAGGCTAATCTGTGAGCCATTGCAGGCAGACATTACACAAGTGATTGAAGAATTCTGTCATGATTCAAGCCTCTAGTGATTTGAGTTGCTGGCAGAATTTCAACTCTTTCCAGCAGAGGCCCCACACACATTAGGGCTATGTCTTATCTGATTTTCTGACTCACAGAGTCAACGAGCAGAATAAACTTGTTCTTGTTTTATGTCACAAAGTTTTGAGGTGGTTTGCTATGCACCAATAGACAACTGGGTACACAGGTGGACAACTAGGCTTAATCCACTGGAGACCCTCTCAGAAACCATGTAGAATGTGTCCCTCATTGTCTGCTGAGACATCAAGAGGGGAATATTTGAATATTTGCCACTGACTCCAGACTCCCACCCTTTCCAACCTGGCACTGTTTTTATTTATTTTATACTTTGCATGGACTTTTTCTCCAGATATTTGCATGACTGTATCATTTACTCCGTCAGATCCATGTGCAAAGGTTGCCTCCTCAGGGAGCCCTTTTCTCCCTATTCCTGTTAAATTGCATCCTCTCAGCCTTCTTCTCCTTCCTGCTATATTGATCTCCATGGCACTCATCACCCTCTAATAAACTATAACATTTCCTTATTATTTGCATTACTTCTTTCTTCTCTTTATTAGAATATAAACTCTGTGAGAGCAGTAATGTTTGTCTGTTTGCTCAGTTATGTAGTCTTGGCCCCTAGAAAGTGCCTGGCATAGAGTAGGTACTCCATAGACACATATGGAATGAAACAAACATGCAGTGAGGTGGAGAATCCTGGGGGTGAGGGAGAGGAAAGCCTGGTGGACAGGTGTCAGGGAAAGTTTGCTGGAGGAGGTAACAGTTAAGTTTGGCCCAGAAGAATAAGAATAGGCTCATTGGCTGAAGGTGTGGCAGAAAGGGTATCCCAGATGGAGGGGACATCTGTGTACAGAACTTGCCACACATGAGGAACTTAAAGGAGACCAATGTGGAGTGGTAGGAATGGGGGTGGGGTAGTGACACAAGATGAGACTGGAGAGATGGCAGGAGTGACATTGTACAAAGAAAGATGTGGCTCTTTGTAAGAGCTACGTCATAGGAAGGAGGAAAGCATTTGCCAGTTTCCTAATAGAGCAAAACATCAAGCTTTCTTCTATGCCCAAGTGTACCCAAGACCCCTACAAGGTTTGCCTGGAGAGGAGGCACAGTGACTCTACGTCATCCAAGATCCCCTAGAAATGCATACTCAACTTGATCACTTAAATATTCAAATAACATTTCCCAATTGTCTTCTTTTTTGAGACAGAGTCTTGCTCTGTCGCCTAGGCTGGAGTGCAGTGGTGTGATCTCGGCTCATTGCAACTGCTGCTTCCTGGGTTCAAACGATTCTCCTGCCTCAGCCTCCCGAGTAGCTGGGATTACAGGCACCCACCGTCATGCCGAGCTAATTTTTGTATTTTTAGTACAGATGGGGTTTCACCATGTTGGCCAGGCTGGTCTCGAACTCCTAACCTCAAGTGATCCACCCACCTCGACCTCCCAAGTGCTGGGATTACAGGCGTGAGCCACCACGCCCAGCCAAATAAACAGAATTTCAAGCCACGTATTTTACAAGTTAAAAATCCCAACTGGCAAAGAAACTCTCAGTTCTTTTTATCCCCTAGCCGAATACCGTGACCTCTTTACAGATCCTAAATGTTTTACTGAAAAAGTATAGTGACCTCTTCCAAATGCATGTGGTCAGGATCCTCTCAAAAGCCTCTACGAAGACGTGGATCCACAATGAAGAGGTCTGCTCGCCCCTCTGCCGCTCAGCCTGTTCCTCACCCAAGTCACTGTCTCTCCTCTCCAGGCAAAGGTTGGAGGGGCCTTGGGTATAGAAGAAAGCTTGAAAGGATGTTTTCTATGAGGTCTTAGAGCTGAAGTCCTCAAACAGTAGACTCCAGCATCCAGATCTTTCCTAGGTTTGGTCTCTGCATTAATCAGGACCCTAGATTACAAGTGACGTTTTGCTCTATTAGGAAACTGGTGAGTCCTTTCCCCCTTCCTATGACACAGCTCTTACAAAGAGTCACATCTTTCTTCGAAATCTGAGACTGGGGGCTTTTCTAAAGTGGCACGAGTTAACTTAGGACTGAACTGTCAGAGTGTTCCAGCCCTTTTGGCCACAGAGACTGGCTCAATGAGATAGCCAAGGGGTCCAGTCAGAGCCAATGAGACTTAGCTCTCCCATGGAAACTGAGGGATACGAAACTCACATCTCTATGGGAGTTGCTGGATCTGCCAGAAGCCACGCCACGCCACAAAGAGAGGCTGCCCAAGAATGGAGCCCACAGAGGGGAAGGCAGACCTAAAGATGGGGAAGAAGGCTGCCTAGACCTAGAACCTGAAGTTAACCATATCTGAAAGTCTATATTTGGAGTTTTAAAAAGATATGATGAACTAGCAATTGTCCATTTTATTTGAGCCATTTGATTTGATTTCTGCCACCTGTAATCTAAAGTCCTGATGAATGCAGGGACCAAACCTAGAAAAGGTCTGAGATGCGCTGATGGGTGCCGGAGTCGACTGTGCGAGGACTTCAGCTCTAAGGCCTCATAGAGAACATCCTTGTGATTTAAATGACATATCGTCTTTTAATTGGGGCTGATTTAGGCTTTCATCTTAACATTGTTCCAACTTCTGCGGGCCTCAGTTTAGATCACGGTGCGGTGGTTGATCCCCTGATGCTGTGTAAGCCGAGGCCTGGCTTCCTGTGAATAAGGAGGCTTCCCAGGCTGAACCACACCCGAAACTCATCAGCCTCTTTTTATCATTTCCTGAAAGAAAAAAAAAAAAAGGAAATGCAAAAGACACAATAGTTAATATTTGGCAGAAACAGATACATTAAATTACAATTTAAAACTTTGATTTTTTGGAAACTTCCTATGAATACTGTTTGGTTTGGACTTTCCTTTTGTGTCTACACTTTTCCTTCTCATTACAAGTTCAAAATGTTAGCTCTGGTTCATTTTTTATTTCTTCTTAAATACTGGCTTTAATTCCCGGAGGGTCCCATTGTCTACCAAAGATGTTTAAACATGATATGTTCGAGGTTACAAAGACACTTTGAGTATTTTCTTAAAAATTCTTTTGGTTTTGGCAAGGTTTAGAATCCATAAACACACTCTGTTCTGCGTTCTTTTACTCACTATTTACCTATTTCTTTATAAAGTGGTGATTTTCCTTCTGTTTGAGTTACGTTCATGCTCCTCATTCGTCTCATAGTTTGCTGTCATAGGGACAAAAAATTTATTTCCAAGGAAAGAATAATTTATATGTGTTTCCCCAATGGCCCCTAAATAAGTAAATTCCATCAATGTATATATCTGGTATTGGTGTATGAAATCTTTTATTCAGAGACATACAAATGAATCTTGGCAATAGAACGTGTATAATACAATCTTGGCATTACAAAGTGTATATCATAAGGGAAAAGAAGATGTCAAGCATTCGTATCTTTCCCACCAGTGGTTTCCATAAGCCGAAGCCATAAGGATCAGGATCGTCATGAGAGAAAGATGAGGCAGGATTTTGGCACAAAATTTCCTGTGGTTGGAATGTTGCTTAAAGTGAGTAACAACTCGCTGCTTTGTGTAACTGTATATGTGGAGTAATAAAGGCAGCCTTCTGTTATCAGTAATAGAGATATTTGTTTAAATTCTTTTTAGCCTGGGAAAACATACAATGATTCCACATGAGCCTGAGACTCTTCCTGGAGGCCAGCTTTCTAGATTTTGCCGGGAAGCATCTTGAGGACCTCTTGCCTTGTGGTTGCAACACAGGAGGCAGCATTGATTCTCTGCCTCTGTCTTTGGTTCCTGCAGGGCAGGCAGCTGCCAGGGGCTGGTGGGCGCAGCCCCAGCAGGGTGAGCGCATCATCTCCAGGCCTCCCCTAAGAGACAACCTGAGCTTCACTTTGCCAGGTTTCCACTGCTCTGGTTCCATCCAGAACTGACCAGGAATTCGCCAAGGACAGCCAGCTCCTCCCACTTGGCAAATCCACTATTTACGTCCAAGGCAAGTCCTCCAAAGGCCAGGGTTAACCAGGAATCATCTATCTGGCCAGAAAATAAATCCACCAGCTTCTTCGGTCCACCTCTTTGGAGAAGGGCCCATGGAAGGGGGTCCTGGGAGCACAACCTGCCCTGCGGGCTCACATGTGACCCAGGAAAGTTCTCCACCTCCTGTGCCTTTTTTCCCCCCAACAGGAAGTGGGCTGAGAGAAGCTCTGCCTTCATAGTTCCTGGGAGGCATGAACTGGTTGCTGCATGCTGAGCATTTCAAACTGGCACACGGTAGGGCTACCCATGTCTGAGTTATTGTCACATTGGTGATTCTTATAGCCAAAGGGGAGTTTCTAGTGCTGACTTGAGAAAGTTACCAGTGCCCCTGATATGGTTTAGATATTTGTCCCCTCCAAATTGCATGTTGAAATGTGATCCCCATTATTGGAGGTGAGACCTGGTGGGAGGTGTCTGGGTCATGGGGGTAGATCTCTCATGAAAGGCTTGGTGCTCTCTCCCTGGTAATGAGTGAGTTCTTGGTCTGTTAGGTCACTCAAGATCTGGTTGTTTAATAGAGCCTGGCACCTCCTCCCCTCCCTCTTGCTCTCTCTCTTGCCATGTGACACGCCTACTTTCCCCCATGATCGGAAGCTTCCTGAGGTCTCACCAGAAGCTGAACAGATGCTTGCATCATGTATCCTGTGCAACCTGCAGAAACGTGGGCCAGTTAAATCTCTCTTCTTTATCAATTACTCAGTGTCGGATATTCCTTTATAGCAACATGACATGGACTAACACACCCCCAAAGGGGGAATGTAGACAAAGTCTTGGTTCTTAGAAGGCTATTTTTGTGGCTAACATCCAGCATCAAATAATGTCTCAAAAATTTAAATAAACAAAAATTATTTAAAGTCATCCTGTCCAGAGAACATTTGAAGAAATCAATGAAAATTTGGGGTCTCATCTGGATGTTGAAAGCCCTCTTTCTCCTTTCTCATTTTTTTCTGTCATCCTCTCTCTCATTCATTCTTCCTTTCTCCAGCTTTCATTCTCTCTCTTTCTTCCTGTCTCTTTCTGTCTTCCTAATTGCACTTACAAGATGACTCAGTCTCTAATGAGGGCCCCGGAGTCTCCTGAGAAGTAAGTACAACAGCCAGAGTAATGAAGAATGTGTCCTTGATTATGTCGGGTATCTGGAATCTTGACATTTGTATGCAGTTAGATTTATTTCCAGTTTACAGCCTGGGCTTATGGAGGGGGCTGGGGCTAAGAAAACACAGCCTAGTTCAAATGCAAATGGAAGTCTTGAAGGACCCTGTAAGAATGCCATCCTCTAACCATTCTCCCTCCTGCGGTTGAGGGTGCCACTGAGGATGGTGAGGAGCAAGGTGCTGTTTGAAGGAATTGCTCTGTTCCTGCCAGTTTCCTTCATAAATCCTGGGCTCAGCTCTGCCCAGGCAGCACCAGATCTGGGTCTTATGCTGTTCTGCGGTCTGCCTGGGGCTCAGTCCCTGGGTCGGAACTGGCATATGGGAACCAGGATGCTGGTCCCTCTGTACCCATGGCCTCCTGTCCAGAAGGCCCTTGGGAGGGCAGCCTGGAGGGTCAGTCATTGGCGCCTCTCAGGCTTTCAGATCTGGCAATTTTTCAACAAAGCCACCAAAGACCCAGTGTCCCCTTCCCAGTTGGTGGCGCCACCAAATGCCCGGTTCCTCAAGCCAGTGAGCAGACAGCATCCTCAGGCCCTCCCTCATCTTCTAGCTGCCATGGAATCTATTAAATTGAAAATGCACCCCTGTCTGTCCACTCCTCTCCACACCCTGCTGCTGTCCCCAAGTCTGCACCTCTGTCCTCACCTGGGTCACTACAACAGCCCCCATGGGCCCTCCTGCTCCCACTCCTCTTCCCATGCCTGAAATCTACTCTCCGCACGCACCCAGAGTGAGCTCCTGAAAATGACCATGTGGCCCTGAGCAGATGTTTCAGCGGCTCACACTGCACTGGGAACAGCAGACTCCACCTCCTCATCACCTCCCACAAGGCCCAGCAGAGTCCTGCTGGTTCCCCAGATCACTTCCCACCACCTCCCCTCACTCCCCCATCCCAGCCGCACTGGCCTCTGGCTCCTCCTCCCATGCCCCAGTCCTCCTGCCCCAGGGCCTGTGCACCTGCTGCTCCTGCGTTCTGGAATGCCCTTCCCACAGCCGCCCTCTGACCTGCGCCCTCTTGCCCTTTGTTCTTCACCCAGGTGTCACCCACTCAGAGAACACCCCTGACCTTCCCAAGGAAGCCATCTGCACTCCGACGCCATATACCCGTGATCTGCACAGGACTGTCACCATCTGGAATTGATTGCCTCTCTTCCCGTTTTGCTATTGTCATTTGCACCCACAGGAATGTCACCCACATGAGTGTGGAATTTCATCTGTCTGTTCGCTGCTGGATCCCTGCTCTAAGTAAGAAAAGGACCTGTGGCAGAGTGAGCTCTGGATGAGGATTTGCTGAGGAATTGAATGAGGGAAAGACTCAGAGAATGGAATGCTGAGAATTCTACAATAAATATTTGAATCCTAGAGTGTTGGATTCAGGAGAAGCCCTTGGAAGCCATCTAGACAAACCCATTCATTTGCAAAGGGGTAAACTGAGGCTGAGGAGAAAAAAGTCACTTGCTCCACATCCCAAGGCCTGAGGGTCTTCTCCCTGCTCTGATGGGAGAGGGACCCCCTTTGTGCTGTTGTGTGTATAATGGTGATGTGTGGCTGGAGGGTGAAGGGGCTTCTTCTGCCCTTTGACTCATTGCCTGGGAAAATAGGGACAAAAGGCGCAAATTTTTTCAAAATGCAAACAACTATAGACAACGTCATTCAGTAGAGACAAAGTGGGTGCTCGGGTTGACAGAGAAACAGAAAAGCTTCCCTGAGGTTGAGGAGGGAAGAGGGGGCTTGAAGGTGGGTGAGCCCCAAATGTGACCTTCAACTCCTGGGAAGCTGTAGGCAAGGACATAGCCAAGGCAAAACCATCAAGAATGTAATTCACCAACAGAAACATTCACTGACCACCCTCAGGGCCTGAAGGTCTTTCCAAAGGTGAGTCAGAGTGGGTGCTTGGATGCTGATCTGGGGAAAAGGGGAAGCTGCCCTGAGCTGAAGAGTGTCCCTGCCAAATTCATGTCCACTGGAACCTCAGCATGTGACTTAGCTGAAAACAGGGCCCTGCCATCTCATACTGTCCTCCTCGGTCACACTGGCTGGAGGCAAAGCCCTCTCCCCTGTTTCCGGAAATCTCCAACCCTGTGCACCTTTTATCAATCTTCACTTGGGTGGATTGTTCGGTTCTCTAGAGCTCAACTCCAATCGCCCCTTTGCCAAAGGGCTTCCTTGAGAGCTGTTCTGGCAGGCGAGGCTCCTCCCCCTCCTGCTGGAGGTCCAGGGTCTGTGGGTGTACAGAGGGGCAGCCTGGCGAGGGCAGGGACTCTGGATCTTTTGTCCTCTGGTGTGTCCCCAGGACCTAGATCCGGCCTGACAGTAGGTGCTGCACTACTCCTGGTGAATTTATTGTTAGAAATTGACAGGTCCTTGCTATTCATGTCTGTTTCCTCCAGCCTTGCTGCTGAGCACCTGATGAACTTCAAACAATAGCGAAGCCAGGAGCCAGGCGCTGATGACCCCCAGGAGGAAGGTTGCAGAGGATGATGGGACAGAGGGGGATGGGCAGGAGTCTAAGCAGGCACTCAGGGAGGCTGCTTTCGTCAAGGATGCTGAAAGAATGGGGGTCTCATGGATTCTGGGAGAGATGGTCCAAGGCAGAGGGACAGCCAGTGTGGGCCTGGAAAGATGTGTGCCGCATGTCTGAGGGGCAGGGGCCAATGTGGCTGGAGGTAGATGGGAGAGGAGGACACTAGGGGCTGAGGTCAGAGGGGACACAACTGGATCTGTGCGAGACCTTGCATGCCACTGAAAGGGTGCTGGCTGTCACTGTCGTGACCAGAGCCTCTGGGCAGGTCTTCACAGAGGTCAGGCTGACTGCACTTGCGGATGGATTGAACAGCAGTAGTTAGAGGACAGCATGCATGGCTCAGGGAGGATTCCCAGGATTTGGGATGCGCAGCTGGAAGAAGGGAGGAGCTCCTGAATGAGGAGTGAGAGGTCCGGGAAGGGCAGCCTTGGTGGGGAGAGACGCCGGGACCTGCAGAGAAACTCCCTGAAAAGAACAGGGCTGAGCCATCTTTACCCCAGGCTCAGGACCTCCCTTTACTGTAACTGCCAGGACAATCCACTGTGCTGTCACTCAGAGAGTGAACCCAGCCTGACTTTGCACCTGTGTCTCCAAGGGATAAAGGTCAATGCCACAGCAGACTCCACTCCGATGCTGTCTTCAAGCCAAAACCTTAATATTCAATGAGAAATCTGCATTGATGAAATTTTCATTAAACAAACTTTATCCCTCTCACTCCTCTTGTTATTCGTGGCTTTGAGTATCAGGCTAATTTGGGTTTGATTGCCCCAGTGATCTGCAGATTGGAGCATTATTAAACATTTAGATGAGCAATCATGAGCCTGAGCCTCCCTCTCCTCTCTCAGCCAGAGCACAGGGGGCTCTGCTAATGATCACAATGGATTTGGGGCAGACACAGCAATTAGAGAATTATCTATAGTTTGAGCAAGATTTGACCCCTCTGTCTTCAAGGGAAATTAGCTGCTTGACTTACAGAGCACACAATTTAATTGATAAAATGTATGAAAAGAAAATTCTAGCCTTAGAGCCAGTTTTACAACTAACAAGCTGTGCAAATGCCTGAGCAGGCCCCTCTTTCTTTCTGTACCTCCTCTTGCCCCATCCATAGAGTAAGGAGGGCTGGACCAGGGCAGAGGCTTCAACATGTGGGCTGTGGGCTGAAATCAGCCTGGAGAGGGGCTCTGTCTGGCAAACTGTTTCATTTGTTTGTTTAGTGAACACTTTCCTAGCATTCATGATTTTGGGTTCTGTGTGTTTCATGTATGTTAACTTGTCTCATTCTCCCAATACCCCTTGAGATAGGCACTCTTATTATTCCCATTTTAGAGATGGGAAAACTCTGACCAAGAGGGGTTCAATACCTTACTGTGGGTCACCTGCTAGGCAGGAGTAAGGCAGGGTTTGAACCCAGATGGTCTGGTTCCACAGCCTATGCTATAAACTTCTGTGCCAAACTGTTTTATTATTATTATTATTATTATTATTATTATTATTATTGGAGGCGTAATGTTTAAAATGAAATTGTCAGAAATTTAAGTGTGTGATGTTCTTGACATCAAACATACCTTGTATGTTACAATAACGGAGCTCTCCCAATACTCAGTCCGCCTTCCTATCTTGCCACAGGCAGCTATTACCAACGTGCCCTTAGGGTGGAACATTCTCCTCCTGGCCTACCTCAGTCCCTCCAGTCCCAGAGTCTCCCCATCACCACGGCCAAATATAGCTCATCTTTGATAACTGAATTTACCCTCTTGATCATGCTTGGATTGCTTCATTGTTTGACTTACCTGCCTGGTGCTGGTAGGCATTTAGGAGTTGTTTGAAGGCATCAGAAAGCAACCCAGGCTGCCAGGACTTGAGGGTCCACGATCCCATGGAAAAGCGAACTGCAACGAGGTAAGCCCTACATTCTCCTTGAAGCTAGTAGCCTTGAATCTCCTTGAGCTAGTAGCCAATTTGTAAGTGCAGAGGGGTTGAGAAAGCAGAAAGCAGTGGCTCAGAGTTGTATGCCAAGTTCACAGATCTGGGGAGACGAAAGTTGACATTCAAGCTGACAAGAAAGCCAGGGTTTGAGGGACAGAGATGTCAGAGAAAATGGGACCCCTGACAGTGAGTCTGAATTTCTGTATCAGTGTTTGCTGATCCAGAATGAGATGCTCAGAAGCCAAGCTGAAAGTGGGTCCCCAAAAGCTAAGAAACCAAGCAGTTTTCATCAATATCATGATGCCGTAACAACAAAAATTAGGATTTAAGACTCAACAAACAGGAGTTCTGGAAAATATGCAAGTCTTTCGGTTGAGGTCCTCCAAGGAATTGCCCTAGAAGAAAGATCAAACCAAAATAAAGTAGGCCTTATAAAGACAGAAAATCAGCCTTAAATTACCTTAATCCCAGATTGATTAAGGTAATCTGTGCCTACCATCGTGGTTGACAGAAGAATTTACTCTCTGGGAAAAGATATCAAGAGACACTCAGTTTTTCAAATAAAATAGCCAGAAGTCATAAAAAAAAAAGTCATCAGAAGTATTAATAACAGGAGCAGGTGCAAATGACCAAAAACCAAGCAATAAAAAAGATAGACAACAAGAAAAGACCCACAGATGATTAGTTACTGAAATGATCAGATACAAACTTTGAAATAGCAATTAGTGATATATTAATTTAAAAAATGAAAAGCTGGAAAATTTCATCAGAAAAATGGAATTTATAAAGCAGAATCAGATGAATAGTCTCAAACTGAAAAATAAAATAACTAAAATTGAAAATACAAGTGATAGGTACATCAACAATTTAGACAAAGCAGGAGATAGGTGTGTTGAAAATCTACAGGCTGAGGTATGGCATAAAAACTTTGAAAATATAAAAAAGAGCATCAGAAAATATAGAATATGATGAAAGATCTAAATACACGTAATTGAAATTCTAAGGCTGGGTGCGGGGACTCATGCCTACAATCTCAGCACTTTGGGAGGCCAAGGTAGGTGAATTGCTTGAGCCTAGGAGTTTGAGGCCAGCCCGGGCAACATGGTGAAATCCCGTCTCTACGAAAAATACAAAAATTAGCATAGCTTGGTGGCAGTCATCTGTAATCCCAGCTACTCGGGAGGCTGAGGCAAAAGAATCACTTGAACCTGGGAGGCATGGGGTGCAGTGAGCTGAGATCGTGCCACTGCACTCCAACCTGGGCGATAGAGTGAGATCCTGTCTCAAAAAACAAAACAGGAAACAAATTCTACAGAAGCACTATATGAAAATATATTAGCTGAGGATTTTCCAAAGCTAGTGAAATACGTGAAATCAAAGATTCAAGAACTCCTAGCGTAATAAAAACAAGGAAAGATACACTTCACCACATCATAGTAAAACTGCCATGAGTGAAAGACAAAGGGAACATCTTAAACACAGCCAGAGAAAAACTATACATTTCCTTCAAAGAAGAAATCATAAGTAAACGGCGAATTTCTCAGTAAGATCGATGGAACTGGAAGATAACAGAATGACATAGATTCAACTGCTGAAAAAACATAATTGCCTGTCTACAATCTTATACCCATCAAAAATATGCTTTGAAAGCGAAGATGAAATAAAGGCATTTTTAGAGAAGTGAAAATCGAGAGACTTTATTGCCAGCAGATCTGCACTACAATGAACACCAAAGAGAGTTCTTCGGGCAGAAGAAAAATGATTCTAAATGGAAGTGTAGACGCGCAAGAAGGAACGGAGAGCCACAGAAAGGGTTAATACATTGGTAAATTTAATGAGTACACAAAACAATAACAAGAATGTCCCGTGGGGCTTACCGTATCTGTAGAATTAGATGATGTGACAGGGATGATGCGTCTATCCAGGAAAAATGTTTAATGGTGTTACAGTGCTCTATGGTTCCTCATTGTCCAGGAAGTGCCAAGACTCTAATTTAGGGCAGACCAGAATGACTGGAGGAGATATGTTATAATCCCTAGTATTACAGTGAAAGAATAATGAAGAGATTAAGATGAACGAGTTAATTGGAATTGACAAAATGGAATAATAAAAATACTCGATAAGAAAAAACAAGGCAGAAGAAGAGAAAGGTGATGCAAATTGAAAACAAATAGTAAGAAACCAGACCTAAATTGTATGAATAACTGCATTAAATATAAACAGAAAGACCAGTCTTATTTTTAATCCGTAGAGATAAACGGGTCTGTTTCTCATCTACTCCAAAATATTTCAAAGGTAGATGTGTGTATGAATCCCCTGAGGAGCTTTTAAAAATGTTTAATTCTCTGAGCCCAATTTCAGTAGTTTAGGGGTGGGATTTAAGAATCCGCATTTTTAATAAGACTCAGACCATTCCTGGAGAAACAGTGACCTCGCCTGTGGAATGGGAGGGATACGGACAAGGGATAAACTGTTCACAGACTGCTTTAGTTGTTGTGGAGCTTGGAGCTTAGCCAGGGGCTGATACAAAAACACAAATCAATGCAATGCAATAAATTGTGAAAGAATTGTCTTCTAGGAGGGACCTCTGTTCTCCTGCAAATGGCAGATGAGAGGAGTCACAGGTTTTCTCTCCTCTTAATTATTCAGATCTTGGCACCTGAGGAGCAGACCAGCTGGGGTTAGGAATCCAAAGCAGGGCAGGATCCGTCCACACACTCGTGTGTTTATTTATTTATGGAGCTCCAGCAAAGAAAGTTAAAAACAGGGCTGGCCCCTGGCTGGGAGATGGAGCCTGACACTGCATATGCGTCTGTGAGACTCAGTCTGGTCCCGGATGCCCGACTCCTCGAGGTCTGTCTGTGTACTGGGCCAAGGCCCTGCTGGCCGCAGAACATAGGCGGTGAGGGCTGCATAGGGAGGGGCTGTGGTTTCAGAGGCTGACGCAGCTGGCTGGCCTTCTGCTCCTGGTCTCCCGGAGGCTCCCTTCCCTCAGCAATAGAAGGTAAGACAAGGATCACATCCCAAGGTGGGAGGGGGCTCGTGCCAGCCCTGAAAGTGGTTGGAAGGTCTTTTTGTGGCAGCCAGGAAGGGCTGGCTCTGCTTCTAGATCCACAAAGCTGCTTGGATAGGGGCCGTCTCAGGCGGAGGGCCACGAGGGCTGAGGAGCGCAGGTCTACTCTGCCTCGGGCTGCCCAGGCGACATGCCCAGGGGTCTGTGTTTCTCCTGGAGCCTGTCAGGTTTGGGAGCACCCAGTGTGGTGGCCCAAGGTCCGAGGTCCAATCTAGGGAGGCAGTGGTGTTGGTGAACCTGGCCATGCTAACTTTGCTTAACTCTACCAAAAAAAAAAAGAAAGAAAGAAAGGTGTGGTAGGATATGGGTGACTTCTCTCTTTTGTCTTTTTCTGTTTTTAAGTTGATAGAATGTTTTTGTGTTTTGAACAGTTTAAATTAAGCAAAAAGTACAGAACGTTCCTATAAATCCCTTCAATACCCTGGCCCTTGCCACTTTCCCCTATATTACCATCTTACTATACATTTGTTAGAATTGATGAGTCAGGGCAGGGAATTTAGGGGTGGATTAGTAACTGCTATGGAGAAAACTAGGGAAGTGGGAAAAGTTCAAAGTCATTATTCGTTTTCGAGAAAACAAAAACGAAACAGAACAAGAAATGTGTAAAAGAAAGATGATTCAATTTTATACCTCATGGCTCAGTTGTGGATGCTTTTACCCATCGTGGTGTAAACACTGAGCATTTCTCTTTCTCCAGCTTTCTGGAGGTATAATTGACAAATAAAAATTATATATATTTAAAGTGTGCAAAGTAATGTTTTGATGCACGCATATGTTGTGAGATGAATACTACAATCAAAGTAATGAACATATCTGTCACCTGACATAGTTGCCTTTTTTTATGTGGTAAGAATACTTAAGATCTATTCTCTTAGAAAATTTCACGTGTACAATATTGAGTATAAATATACAGTATATTATTCTTAATGAGAGTCACCATGCTGTACATTAGGTCTCTGAAAATGTGTACTCTTTGGACTGTCTCCCCATTTTTAACGTCTTTCTCCCTCCCCTCCCCTCCCCTTTCCTTCCCTTCCCTTCGACAGGGTCTTGCTCTGTTGCCCAGGCTGGAGTGCAGTGGTGTGATCTCGGCTTACTGCAGCCTCTACCTCCCAGGCACAAGCGATCCTCCCAACTCAGACTCCCGAGTAGCTGGGACTACAGGCACGTGCCACCACACCCAGCTAATTTTTATTTTTTGTAGAGACGGGGTCTGGCCATGCTGCCCAGGCTCCTCTATATTTCTTACATATGTGAAGGCTCGATATGGCTCTCCCAGGAAGATGGGCAAAGGGGAATGTGTGAGGGGCTCTGGTCTGAGAACAAAATCCTCATGATTTTTGCTTCATAGCCAGTAGACAGTAGGTAATAACTAGAAAAATGAGCAAATAGCAACCTAAACATATTACTCAGAAATGAGCTGATACTCGTAGACATGCTAAAATTGCTGAAAATGGTTGTTCCTGGAGAGTAGTAGTGGGGGTTGGTGTGGGAAACTGCAGCTTTTCATTTTCAGCCATGTAATCCTATTACCCTGTATGACTTTGATAAAAATTTGAAAGAATATGTATTTTTGGTGTCAATTTCATATGTAAATAGATGCCTCTGAGCCAGAGTCAGCCCTCACACCTCTCTCTGTCCTTCCCACCCCCAACCTGGTAGCAAATCCTGTCGGTTTCACTGAGTTCACCTCTTAGCATGCCACCTCTCCCGCTGTGGCCCTAACTGCCATCATCTCCGTTGGATTCTTGCGGGTGCCTCTTCCTGGGTCTCCTTGCTCCTCCTTGGCTGCAGACTGCCTTGCAGATGGTCTATTCCCCACGGAGCCCGGAGGGTCTGCCAACAGTGGAGTCATCTCTGCCACTCCTCAACTCACAGCAGCCTGTGGCTTGTCTCCTCCCATGGAGTAAAAGCCAATGATGTTACAAGAATCCACAAGGCCCTGGAGGGCCTCACCATTCCCCTCACATCTATCTGTCCTGCAGCACAATGCCGGTCCATGCCCAAGAGAGACTCTGTTGCCTGGAACACAACAGGAGCTCAGCACAGCCGAGGCTCAGGGCAGAACACGCTTCTCCTCCAACAGAGCAGGAGTTAAGGAAGTGCCTGCTATTGCGGTCACTGTGAACATTATTATTCTAGAATATGAGCACATTGTGAGACTCTTACTGACTTGTTTGGTGTTTTGTACTTTTTTTTTCTTTTTTTTAAAATTTTCATTTATTATTTTTGTTTTTTTATTTAAAATTTTTTTTTTTTTTTTTTTGTAGAGATGGGTGGGTGTGGTGGCATGTGCCTGTAGCCCCAGCTACTCGGGAGGCTGAGTTGGGAGGATCACTTGTGCGCAGGAGGTTGAGGCTGAAGTGAGCTAAGATCATGCCACTGCACTCCAGCCTGGGCAACAGAACAAGAAGACCCTGTCTCAAAAAAAAAAAAAAAAAAAAGCTGGACGTGGTGGCTCACACCTATAATCCCAGCACTTTGGGAGGCCGAGGTGGGCAGATCACCTGAGTTCGGGAGTTTGAGACCAGCCTGACCAACATGGAGAAACCCCGTCTCTACTAAAAATACAAAATTAGCCGGGTGTGGTGGCACATGCCTGTAATCCCAGCTACTCAGGAGGCTGAGACAGGAGAATAGCTCGAACCTGGGAGGCAGAGGTTGCGGTGAGCTGAGATTGCACCACGGCACTCCAGCCTGGGCAACAAGAGCGAAACTCCATCTCAAAAAATAAAATTAAAAAAAAAATAGAAGTACATTAAAAATGGGGAGACAGTCAAAGGGTACACATTTCCAGAGACCTAATGTACAGCACGGCCACTCTCATTAAGAATAATAGATCTCCCTATATTGCCCAGGCTGGTCTCAAACTTCTGGGCTTGGATGTTCCTCCCCCCTCAACCTCCCAAAGTGCTGGGATTAAAGGTGCTAGCCGCTGTGCCTGGCCTATACTGTTTCGAGTGGCAGCTTTATACACACGAAGCAGGCTACTCCAACTGCTGGTTTCTCATGTATGAGGGAAACACGAAATGATGGAGATTCACTCCTCTTCGTCACCCTAGAGGGTGGAACTGATACCTTTAAAGTCTGTCTCCGAGGAACTGGGCTGGATGGAACTGCCACGAGGGTCACAGGGGCTCAACAAGAAAGCCCTCCTGCAGCCATGTTCAGCTTGGGGCCTGGAGAGCTGCTGTAAGGTACCAGAGCTTGGTTGGCAGGGGGCAGAGACTGGGTCCCACTTGTGTTAGAGGGCTGGCCCCCTGGGGTCAAAGGGGTGCTCCCAATATGCTGGCTGGGAGCACATTCTTAGCTGGTTCTCAGGCTTCAGTCATGGAGACTGAAGGACCAAGGTGGAAAGTCAAGGAGAACGTTCCAGCTTCCAGGCTGCATGTCCACCTGTCCATGCTGCTTATCGTCTCTCTTCTTCTTTCTTTATTAGGAAATGTTTTGTGTTAAGTAGAGCCCACTTAGAGCATCACAATTATTTTATATATTTTTCAAATCTTAATTTTATTTTAAATCTCACAATGAATACAAAAAATAGACCTTTATCAAAATTGAAACAATTGGATGTGTATGGGATAAAAGCATCCTCCTTTCCCACAATTTCACTTCCCTGCTCAGTATTATTTCATATAAATAGCCTATGTTCTTTTAGATTACTTTCTATGCATGTACCTCTATAAATGTGGGCATGCAAAGTGCATATATGTCAGTTATTCATACAGATAAATATATTTTTTCTTTCTTTTTTTTCTGAGATGGTCTCGCTTTGTCACTCAGGCTGGAGTGCAATGGCGTGATCTCGGCTCACTGCAACCTCTGCCTTCTGGGCTCAAGCAATTCTTCTGCCTCAGCTTCCCGAGTAGCTGGGATTACAGGCGCACGCCACCACACCGGGCTAATTTTTGTATTTTTAGTAGAGACTAGGTTTCACTATGTTGGCCAGGTTGCTCTCGAACTCCTGACCTCAAGTGATTGCCTGCCTCGGCCTCTGAAAGTGCTGGGATTACAGGCATGAGCCACCGTGTTTGGCCTACAAATATTATTCTTCACCTCCCTTTTTCATGTAATAGATGTCTGGGACATAGCCCTCTGCCAGTGCACAGTGACCCACCTTATTCCTTTAAATGCCTGCATAGTCACACACGGTATGGGTGCACCATATATTATTTAACCATTGTGTTATAGACAACTAAGTATTTTTCATTTGCTTATATATTCATTCATTCATTTACTTTTGCTGTTATAAATATTACTGTAGAGAACATCTTTAAATTTTTAACGACATCCTTTGTTATGCAAAAGTTTTAAAGTTTAATGTAGTCAACTGCAAGAGAAAGACACCCTTAACTGATTTAAGCAAAAGTAAAATGTATTGATTTATACAACTGAAAAACTCAGAAGTGAGACTTAGGTGGATTCAACGGATTAAACAAGCCACCAGGATTGTTTATTTCAGCTCCATTCTCCTCCATGACAGAGTCATTCTTGGGCTCTGCAGGAGGTAAGATGGCTTCTAGTAGCTCCAGAACCATTTATGTTTTAAGTCCATTTAAAATGATTTGAGCAGAATAATAAAACCTCAGTCTAAAAAGTGGCTTAGTTCCCCCTTTCCCCATCCCACCCCACACATAACGAGAAGCCTGAAGGTAGGTAGCTCAGAGAATGACTCAGTAACTCAAAACCTAAGGCTCTAGGGAGATTTCTTTGTAATTCCGTGATTTATTTTGGTATAGCCCCAAAATGGCTGCCACTTGCTGTGTTCACACAACAGTGTCCAATGAAGGTAGGTAAGCAAGCCTTTTGTCAGGCACATCTCTCTTTTATCAGACAGGTCAAATCCCCCCCAGAACCCTCCACCTCCCCACCCTACACCCCAACAGACACTCCCTCAGAGTCCACTGGCTGGACTGATTCATGTGATTCTGCCTTCCCTGCAAAGGAGGATGGGAAAGCAAGGAACGGGCACTCTCAGCCTCTGGATTGGGGAACTAAGGGGTGGGGAGCTGTTGGGTGGACATCCAGCAGAGCCTGACCCAGGGAGCATCTCTCCCAGTCACTCCTGCTCCAGAGCCAGGGCTCACTCTGCTTGGATTAATTCCTGCCACATGCTCATCCGGAATCACTTCCAGGTCAGAGGGATTTACCAGCTAATTGGCCAGACCTGGTCACGTTTTCTATCCTTAGATCCAAACCTGGAGCTCATCCTGAACCTGGTGATGGGCAACAGGAGAGTGACTGCTTGGTTACCAGGGTCTGGTTACCAGACGATGGGGCAATGAATGCCAGAAACTCAAATTATGAAATTTGCACTAGCGAAGCCACATGCACGTGGAATAATCATTATTGGTGGTCTTGTCAATTTCAGAGCGTGAGTTTCTGGCTAATGCTGACTTTTAGTAACTTCCTCTCCATCACTATTATCCTCTCAGCAGTGAATGGTGAAAAGGACTTTTTAATGAGCTCTTTTCCTTTTCCTCTGCACTTCCCTTGTTCTCACCTTCCCCCACCCATGCCATCTGCCTCTCTGGAAATCAGTGTCTTTTAGGTGAGAATTCAGGGACCCTCAGTTTAGACCAGTGTCACTGTGGGCCAAGTTCAGTGCCCAGTAAAGCCACAGGTATCTTTCAAAGTCTCATTTCTAGCCTTTACCTCTTTAGATACTCTGTAGAGGTAGATGTCATTGTGAAGCATAATGACATCTCTCCATCTTCTACGGGCATTCTACTTCACCATCCTAAATGCAAGCCTTCCAATCTGACTTTTCTCTCCCCACGTACCCATTAGCAGCTTATAAAGAATCAGAGCCACGCGAAGCCTTGAAATCAGTGTGTTCCAGCATGGGCTCAGCTATAAAAACAATTTGAGTGCTCACAGCTTTAAAATGACTTGGCAGCCTGTCTATAAAATGTCCTGTAGCCTGAAAGCGGGTGAGAACATGCCTGCATACATTAGTGATCCATTGATTGTTTCTGGAGCTAGGTAACCTTTGTATACGAAAATGAGAGAACAGCTGAGGCCTGATCAATCAAACCAGCCATTAAGAATCTTGCCTAGTCCATAGGCCTGCTCCATCTCAGGGTTCCCAGGGAGAAAAATAAAAAGAAAACAAGTTTTAGCCATAAATGCGGGGAATAGGAGACAGGTCTGGACAAAGGTTGGGAAGGTTGAAGATTTCATTCCACTGTCAGTTTGTGACTTTCCCTAACCCACTCCTGGGCTAAATACAGGGGAGCAAAATGCAAAATGACATTGGGGTTCTGAGACCAGGGCATACACTGTAAGATGATTGTCCTGCCATTTCCTGCAGCTGCCTATCTACAGGCAATAGAAGGTGCACATGTATGATCAGGGCAAATAAATACAGGGAAGGGGGCAGGGGAAGAGGACTCCAAATTTGTCTCTTCTCAGCAAGAGGTTCTCTGTGAGTTCTTTTGGGCCAAGAAACAAAATTCACCATCCCCAGCCTAACCACAAACTATGACTGTGCCTAATTCAATAAAAATATCAGATGGGGAAAATGGATGTCAATTACCTGGAGCTTCATATTAAACAGGGAGTGATGGGTTATTAAGTAGTATTCTGTATTTAACCTCAGATATTTCAGAAATTTTGAATACAATTTTCTTTAGCGGGAAGTTCATTTTAATTCTTAAAAAAGAACATACACTTTTAGAGGATACATCCTTTGTTTAGAAATCTAATTTGGGAAACACTCATATATAGCCAAGAGATTTGGAGGGATGTTCATTGAACATAGTTTGTTTTACAAAAAATTGGAAGATGTATTAGTTTCTTATTCTTTCTGTAACAAATCATCATAAACTTCATGTCTTAAAACAACACCCATTTATTCTCTTACAGTTCTGGAATCTGAAATGGGTTGACAAGGCTGCTCTTGGGGAGAATCCATTTCCTTGCCTTTTCTAGCTTCCAAGGACCACCTGCATTCCTTAGCTCATGGCCCTATCCTCCATCTTCAAAGGCAGCAATGGAGCATCTTCCAATCTCTCTCTCTCTCTCTCTATTTCTGTTGCCACATCACTTGTTTCTGACTCTGTCCCCTCTTCTTCCCTTTTTTTTTTTTTTTTTTTTTTGAGGCAGAGTCTCACTCTGTTGCTCAGGCTGGAGTGCAGTGATGCTAGCCTGGCTCACTGCAGCCTCCATCTCCCCAGTTCAAGAGATTCTTATGCCTCAGCCTCCTGAGTAGCTGGGATTACAGGTGCATGCGACCAGGCCCAGCTAATTTTTGTATTTTTAGTAGAGATGGGGTTTTGCCATGTTGGCCAGGTTGGTCTTGAACTCCTGGCCTGAAGTGATTTGCCTGCCTCGGCCTCCGCAAAGTGCTGATGTTACAGGAGTGAGACACTGTGCTCGGTCTTACAAACAAACAAAAACTTTTATTTTAGGTTCAGGGGTACACGTGTAGGTTTTATAATATAGATAAACTTGTGTCATGGGGGTTTGTTGTACAGATTATTTCATCGTCCAGGTATTAAGCCTAGTACCCATTAGTTATTTTTTCCTGATCCTCCACCTCCTCCAACCCTCCACCCTCTGATAGACCCCAGTGTCTGCTGTTTCTATGTGTCCATGTGTTCTTATCATTTAGCTTCCACTTATAAGTGAAAACATGTCATTTGGTTTTCTGTTCCTGCATTAGTTTGCTGAGGATAATGGCCTCCAACTCCATCCATGTTCCTGCAAAGGACATGATTTTGTTCTTTTTTATGGCTGCATAGTATTTCGTGGTGTATATGTACCACATTTTCATTATCCAGTCTACCATTTATGGGTCCATGTCTTTGCTGTCGTGAATAGTGCTGCAGTGAACATACAAGTGCATGTCTCTTTATGGTAGAATGATGTGTATTCCTCTGGGTACATACCCAGAACAGACACATGCCACCACAGAATACATGTGGCCGGCCGGGCTCAGGGGCTCACACCTGGATTCCCAGCACTTTGGGAGGCCAAGTCGGGCAGATCACGAGGTCAGGAGATCGAGACCATCCTGGCTAACATGGTAAAAACCTGTATCTACTAAAAATACAAAAAAAAAAAAATTAGCCGGGCATGGTGGCAGGCGCCTCTGGTCCCAGCTGCTTGGGAAGCTGAGGCAGGAGAATGGCGTGAACCCGGGAGGCGGAGCTTGCAGTGAGCTGAGACTGCACCACTGCACTCCAGCCTGGGGGACAGAGCGAGACTCCATCTCAAAACAAACAAACAAACAAACAAACAAACAATACATGCGGCCAAGAAGCATATGAGAAGAAGCTCAATATCACTGATCATTTGAGAGATGCAAATCAAAACCACAGTGAGATATCATCTCACACCAGTCAGACTGGCTACTGTTAAAAAGTCAAAAACAACAAGTGGTTGGTGGGGTTTCAGAGAAAAAGGAACCCTTATACACTGTTAGTGAGAGTGTAAATTAGTTCGACCATTCTGAAAAGCAGTGTGGTGATTCCTCAGAGACTTTCCCCCATCTTATAAGGATCCTTGAGATTACATTAGGCCCTTGTGGATAATCCAGGTTAATCTTTCCATCTTAATATTCTTAATTGTATCTGCAAAGTCCCTTTTGTCATGTAAGATAACATTCACAGATTCTGTGGATTAGGATGTGAACAGCTTTGGGGGCACAATTATTCAGTCCACCCCAAAATAATTTACAGCAATCAGAACAGACTAGCTTATGCCACAGTAATAAGCACCATGACCGGGCACGCTGGCTCACGCCTGTAATCCCAGCACTTTAGGAGGCCGAGGCAGGAGGATCACGAGGTCAAGAGATCGAGACCATCCTGGCCAACGTGGTGAAACCTCGTCTCTACTAAAAATACAAAAATTAGCTGGGCGTGGTGGTGGTGCGTGCCTGTAGTCCCAGCTACTTGGGAGGCTGAGACAGGAGAATCACTTGAACCCGAGAGGTGGAGGTTGAAGTCAGCTGAGATCACACCACTGCACTCCAGCCTGGCAACAGAGCGAGACTCCATCTCAGAAAAACAAACAAACAAACAAACAAAAAAAACAAGCACCACAAAAATACCAGGGGCTTGAACAGCTAAGGTTTTTAATTTTTTTAATTTTTTTTTATTTTTTGAGACAGAGTCTCGCTGTCTCTCCCAGGCTGGAGTGCAGTGGCACGATCTCGGCTCACTGCAAGCTCCGCCTCCTGGGTTCACGCCATTCTCCTGCCTCAGCCTCCCGAGTAGCTGGGACTACAGGCGCATGCCACCACGCCCAACTAATTTTTTGTATTTTTAGTAGAGACGGGGTTTCACTGTGTTAGCCAGGATGGTCTCGATCTCCTGACCTCGTGATCCGCCCGCTCGGTCTCCCAAAGTGCTGGGATTACAGGTGTGAGCCAGCGCACCTGGCCCTAATGTTGTTTTTCACTCATGCTGCATGTGCCTCAGGTAAGTGGGGCTTCTGCTGTACATCATGCCCACTCAGGGATCCCGTAGAGGGTGACTTTCTCTTCATGCTCCTGTGACAGCCCAGGCAGGACAAAGGGCACCTGGAAAATCAGGGACTGCCTCTTAAGCTTCTGCCTGGAAGTGACACGTAGGATTTGTGCTTTCACTTCATTGCTCAATATTAAGTCCCAAGATCGTGACTACCTTCAGTGCAGGGCAGAGAAGGGCAGTTGCACTGCCACCTGCCCAGAGGGCAGAGAATTGGAACTAGTTCACAAACGTGCTCATGACCACTCACAGCCTAAGTGTCCATCCTTAGGGGAAAGGTGATATGAACTAGGGTAATATGATTTGGCTCTGTGTTCCCATCCAAATCTCATGTCAAATTGTAATCCTCAATGTTGGAGGAGGGGCCTGGTGGGAGGTGACTGAATCATGGGGACAGACTTACCCCTTGCTGTTCTTGTGATTAGAGCTCTCCTGAGATCTGCTTGTTTAAAAGTGTGTAGCACCTCCTTACTCTCTGTCTTCCGCCGGCCATGTGAAGATATGCCTGCTTCCCTTCCGCCTTCTGCCATGATTGTGAGTTTCATGAGGCCTCCCCAGAAGCAGAAGGCTGTACAGCCCACAGAACCTTGAGCTGATCAAACCTGTTTTCTTTATAAATTACCCTGTATCAGGTATGCCTTTATAGCAGTGTGAGAACGAACTAATACATGGGGGTTAGCTCCAGACATAGACACATACAGACCACAGCAGGTATAAGGGAGGAGGTATCTGTATGCAGCAAGGCCGACAGGTCTCTAGTGCATATGGTTGAGGGGGAAAAAGCAAGATGCTAGACCATATGTGATGTGAGAAGCCATCTATAGAAACATGTGCATACAAAAATATGGTCTTGTCTTTATAGGCACACAAATAGGTAGAACTGGGGAATCAGGTCTGGACACCAGCACACTGATATCAACACCATGGGCAGTTATGGAGTGGGGTCAGGCCCAGGAAGGAGATGATGAGGGGAGACTTTGCTCCTGTTTATAGCGTTTTGATCTTTTAAAATATTTAAATAATTAAAAAGTTCCTCTGTCTATTATGTGGGGAGAATGCATGAGTTATTGTCTGCAATTGTCTTACCAAAGGTAGAATAAAATTACTGTTAGGGATTCCTTAGGTGTGGGAGTGGGGAGAATGGAGGGTGAGCTGGAGAAATCACCAAAGAGAGCTGGAGGCCAAGCTGTTGGTGTCTCAGAATAACAGAAATAAAAAGATCCTGGGGCATTAGGTTGCTCCATGATTCATTTGCTTGCATGTCAACAGTGGTACAACTCAGGCCTGAGAAGGAGTGACCTACCCAAGGCCCCAGGGCTAGTTGGGGAGGAGGCCGGGGAGAAAGTAGAGCTCCTAACTCCCATTCCAGTGCTCCTCTTCCCACCAGTAGCCAGCCTGGACATAGGAGAGGAGCCAGGCCCAGGCTTCAGCTCAGTCCCTTACTTGCTGTGTGTCCTCAGGCAAGTCACTTCCCCTCTCTGTGCCCAGTTTTATTTTTTCATCTACAATAAGGTAGAGTTGTAAGAATTCCCTGACATCCTCCTACAAACTACATCAAACTAAATGTAGCTTGTGAGAGCTATTTTGCACGATTTTGTAAAGAATTAAAGTAATGATGTTATTATTAATGTATTAATATCTAGGTATTAATTATAATGAAATGATTATCATCCTTAATAATTCTGTTTTATTATTAATATTAGTGATAATTATTAATAACCTACATAAAAGGATAGCATAAGCTTTAAACTAGGATAAAAGTTCTAGGACAAGCTGGGAGTGGTGGCTTATGCCTGCAATCCCAGCACTTTGGGAGGCCAAGGCGAGCGCATCACCTGAGGTCAGGAGTTCAAGGCCAGCCTGGCCAACATGGCAAAACTCTGTCTCTACTAAAAATACAAAAATTAGCAGGGCATGCTGGCAGACACCTGTAACCCCAGCTACTTGGGAGGCTGAGGCAGGAGAATCGCTTGAACCTGGGAGGGGGAGGCTGCAGTGAGCCAAAATTGTGCCACTGCACTCTAGCCTGGGCAACAGAGTAAGAATCTCTCTCTCAAAAAAAAAAAAAAAAAAGTTCTAGGACAAGAACACTGACTTCTCTTGTTCAAACCATCTTGTTCATAAACCTACCTGTGGCACGACCAGACTCGGAAAGTGAGGGCATTTCCTGAAGGAGCCAACTCCTCATGCCAGGGATCTTCTGAGGTGCCTATGTCTGCAGCATTGGGAGCAGCTGAGACTCAGGGGTTCAGCAAAGGGCTAAGGTGAATTCTCCCGAACCCTGCAGGTCTCACTGAGGACAGGCTGGTGCCGGATCCTGTAAGTGGGAGAGCCTTCTACCAGCCTCTGACCATGGAGTTAAACCTGGGAGGGGCGCAGTTGTCCAAGATCCATTTTGGGGATTTAAAAATTTCTGTAATTTCATGAACTCTTCCAGGAACAAGTGACATAAATATTTTTCTCTTTCTTCCTCTCTTTTAAAAAGTGCTGCTTGTGCTTTGTCCCCACCTTCTTCCTCTCTACGCATTTGGGTTTTCAGGAAAAGCTGACCTCTCATGACCTGCAGAAAATTTCTTTTCCATTATCCCATGAATTTTGCATCATGTGACATTGTCACTGAGCAATGACCTCTAGTATAGCCTCCACGGTGCCTTTGCTTTGGCTGACACTGGCTCCTTAGATGGCCGTTCACCCCGCCCTGGGTCTGGGGTGGGATGTCAGGAAACTAGGTCTTCTTGGCACCCCCAAGCTGCCTGGGCATCAACCTTTCAGACTCCTCAGATTTAGGGCTCAAGGAATGGCCCAGACATCAGTGTCTGATGATCAAACAAGCCAACAGCGGGAGGGAAAATGATCCTTTCATAGAAGCAAACCTGTCAGTGGGATGGGGCCGGCCCCTGAGCTCAGGACGCTGGGGCTTTTGCTGTGTGCTGTGGGCAAGAGGCTCCCTCTGCATGCCTGGTTCCCTCCTCCGGAAAGTAGGAGAGCGACAGTACCCACCCCATGGGGTGGACGAGTGGCTTCCCTGGAGCACGCGAGTATCCAGCCAGCAGAGCCCTGTGTGAGAAAGTGCCCTGTGTGTGTGTGGCCTGGAAACCCCCAAGTGGTCTAGTCTCCTGTGGATTATGGACCCTCCTGCAGCCCCTAAGGCAGTCACGCTTCTTATGAATGTTGTTCCACTTTACAGACTGGGGAAAGGTCAGGGGGCGCGCCTTGTCAAGGTCACACAGCTGGAGAGCTGGCAGCTGGATTTCAACCCAAGTCCCTGACCCAATTCTGCAGCCCTTGATTTTAAGCAAACACACATCCTGCCTGTCGCGCCATCACTATCCAAGAAATAGCAGAGTCAGGTGGGGCTAGTTGGACGCCCTCTGATCTATTTATGTTTCAGCGTCTGCTTCATAAACTCTTGGATGTCCACCTGAATTTTCCTTATTGCTGTTAACCTCATCTTCCAATTACGCAAAATGTTTCAACCAATTAGCCCCTTGTTGCAGGGATCTCATCTTTGGCTGACATTTGGTGCTGTGTGTCTTGGTCCTGACTGACAAAGGCAGCACAGCAACTGCTCATGTCAGCCTCATTTTCTCCAAAGGGAAAAGGGCTCCATGACTAGTCGGGCATCTGGGGGCCCAGGAGCTCCAGTAGTTGTTGAGCAGGCAAAGAAAGGCTGATTAAAAACCCACACACCAAGGCCGGGCGCGGTGGCTCATGCCTGTAATTCTAGCACTTTGGGAGGCTGAAGTGTGGATTTCCTGAGCTCAGGAGTTCAAGAACAACCTGGGCAACATGGTGAAACCCATCTCTACTAAATACAAAAAATTAGCTGGGCGTGGTGGGACCCACTTGTAGTTCCAGCTACTCGGGAAGCTGAGGCATGAGAATTGCTTGAACCCGGGAGGTGGAGGTTGCAGTGAGCTGAGATCATGCCACTGCACTCCAGTCTGGGTAACAGAGTGAAACTCCATCTTGAAACAAAACAACAACAAAAAGCACATGCCAAGGTGGAAACTATGTTTCATGGTTTCTTTAAAAAGCACAAAGATTGGGAGGTGCTAACGACACAGTCTAATAAAACTCTGGTTTTGGTGTTTTCTGTATATAGACACCCTGAGGTTCACATGTCGCCTTTCCCTTGGCATTTAAGGCTCCAAGGAACCCTCTGTTTTGCTTGGTTTCCCAACTAACCCCTCATTCATTCATTCATTCATTCAAGAGGTTACCGAGTGTCTGCAATGTGCCAGGCACTGTTCTTCACTCTAAAGCAGGGGATCCAAACCAAGTCTAAAGCAAGTCTAAAGTCTAAAGCAGGGGATCCAAAACCAAGGTTCTGATGCTATGGAGCTCATGCTCTGGTCAAGGACAATCAATAAAAAGACAAAATGTGGCCGGGCACAGTGGCTCATGCCTGTAATCCCAGCACTTTGGGAGGCCGAGACTGGCAGATCATGAGGTCAGGAGATCAAGACCATCCTGCTAACATAGTGAAACCCCGTCTCTACTAAAAATACAAAAAAATTAGCTGGGCGTGGTGGTGGGCGCCTGTAGTCCCAGCTACTCGGGAGGCTGAGGCAGGAGAATGGCCTGAATCCGGGAGGTGGAGCTTGCAGTGAGCCGAGATCGCGCCACTGCACTCCAGTCTGGGCGAATGAGCGAGACTCTGTCTCAAAAAAAAAAAAAAAGACAAAATGTGTCTTGTGTGTACCAGGAGGAGGCTGATGCTGAGTGGGAAAATGAAGCCAGGAAGGGGGGTTGGGTGGAAGTGGGGATCCTCAGAGAAAGCTGTCATGGAGCAGAGACCTGAAGGCCACAAAGGTGGGAGACAGGCTAATATCTTGGGGAAAGGCAGAGGGAACAGCAAGTGCAAGGGCCCTGAGGCAGGAGCATGTTCCAGCAGCAGCGAAGGACCAGTATGGCCACAGCAGAGTGGAGGGAGATGCATGGACAGAGAAGCCAGAGAGGCAGGGAGGCCAGACACCCACAAAGCCTCATGGGCCGCTGTGAGGATCTGGGTTTTATCTTAGTGACTCAGGAGGACTTTGAGGGGTTTTGAACAGAGGGAAGAAATATTATTTTCTTTAATATTCATTTTCTATTGCTGTGTAATACATGACCACAATCTTAGTAGCTGAACATGACACAGGTTTATTACTGTGTGGTTTCTGGGGGTAAAGGAGTCAAGCATGTTAGAGCTGGCTCTCTGCTCAGGTCCCCACAAGCCCGAAATCCACATGTTAGTTGGTTGCGTCCTCATCTAGGGGCTCCACTTGGGAAAGATCCACTTCCAAACTCCCCCGGGTTGTTGGACAGAATCAGTTTCCCTTGGCGCTGAAGGGCCAAAGACCCTGTGTCTTTCTAGCTGTCAGCTCATCACCACACTCAGCCTCTGGCTGTTGCTCCCAGGCCCTTGCCACATGGTCCCCTCCATCGTTCCTTCCCAAAGATCTCAGCTTCTTTCAATAATTTGCCTGATTAGGTCAGGCCCATCCAGACTCTTTCACCTTTGATCAACTCAAAGTCAGTCAGTTAGCAACCTAATCCATGGCACGATATCCCATCAGATTTCGTTTCTGCCCAGACTCTAAAGGAGGGAAGGAGCAATCATGGGGCCATCTTGGAATCTTGCCTGTGACTTGTAGTTAGAAAGATCTCTCTGACCATTGTGCTCAGAATAGGATAGGGGAGCAGCCGGGGCAAGTGCAGACTCTGGGAAATCAGAGAGGAGACGGTTTCCTTTTCAATAGTGATGGACCACGGCAGTAGCAGTTGTGACGACCGAAGTGTTTGAAGCGTGGTTGAAGTGGTTGTAAAATGGATGGGATGTTTTTGTAAAATGGTTTGAAGGAGAACAATAAAACCCATACAGGTTGACTCCAAGCTTTCTGGTCTGATCACCCTGAATGCTGAGCTGTGGGAGTGTATTGTGTTTATCGAGAAGTGTGCAGATTGCCAAAGGATTCGCTTTGTGTTTACAGAGTTAAAGGTAGACAGGTGCTCCGGGTTTGTGATTTTTAAAAAATAAAAATAATAATACAGTATCTATACAGATGAGACTTGTCGTCCCATTAGGATCCCAATTTGTGACTTTCTTCTTTTAAGAGAATAATACAGGAAAGCAAATGAGATCTGCAATTTGATCAGCATTTGTTTTTTCAGCTGCTGGTTCCTGAAAAAAAATTGTAGCACGCGAGAATCAGCGACAATAATTTGTGGAAGAATTACAAATAGGCCAGGAGTTGGCTCGCTTTACTGGTTTTGACTTGAATTAGATGTAAGACAGATGAGTCGAATGAGGTCTGTTTTGCAGCAGAAAGTATTGCAGTGTCACAAGGGGCCATAAAGGTGCCTAAATTGAGCAGAAACATATGTTCTTCAGAAATTAGCTGTTAGGTACGAGCCTTTCTCTTGTTGATGCTATCGGTATGAAATCCAATATTATCCCAGGGAAAGGAAACAAGGCCACTTAGCTGTTGGATGACAAGCTGTCTTACACTCCATCAAACCCACCCGTTTACTTGTCACACGGCTTGTACCGCTCAGGAAGATAAGAGACGTCGTATCTCTGCTTTTCCTCATGGTGTGTTTTGGAATAGATGCCAGCTTGATGTGTTGACCACCGTATGCGGGGCCATTCAATAAAGACAGATCCTTGGCCAAATGTTCTGTATTTTTCCAAATATAAAAGACAAACTAATAAAATCAATGCAGCCATGCTGAACACCAGCACAGAGGGCTCCCTCCTGCGCTGCCACGTGCTTCCCACCAGGGAAATGGATCAGACGCAGCCGCGTGGCCCGTGCTACCTGATGTCTTTGGAAAATTACGCTTTTGTTTTAATTTTAGAATAAAGGTTGTTGAGAAGTCACTCTGGCAATCCCCTGCCCACCAAGAACAGGTGCTATCAAGAGTGGATATTGCAGAAATGCTTCCTCTCCCTACAAACCTTCCAGGGCAAGCATGGAGGGAGAGGCTAAGCCTTCTCTTCATTCCCTTGCCACTGTCTTCTTGACCCAAAGATGAGGGGCTTCCATCTCTAAATCTCCCAGGCAAAAATTCTAATAGCTGAGAGACAGAAAGCAGCTCAAATATTAAACCACAGATGGCCTGCCATTTTTGTTTGAAGGGCTGGAATTTTCAGTTAATGCTGGGGGAAGTAAGAAAGTCAACTCAGTTGCTCTGTCCAGCAATTCATCATTGCTGGGCTTTACTGAACAAAGGCAAACTCTGAAAACATGATCATGATTGAAAGAGGCAGCTGAGCAGGTGAGCTCCTCCTGTGGCTCCCTCTCAGCATCTTGTGCTGCCATTGTGTGTTTAGGTATTCATGTCTCTGACTAAGACAGTGAGCTCCTCGAGGAAGGTACTTGTGCCTCGATCATCCTAGAAACCTCCACGCCCAGTACGCACAGGGCCAGCACCTAGCAGACATTCAGTGTGTATGTGAGCCTCTGTCCTGGTCTGAACAGGGGAGTTCCCGTGTGTACCTGTTTGCTGCCTTAATTATTAATAGCATTCCCTTATGACCCAACCTATCACTAAACCTCAGTGTTGCTCCCTACCTAAGCAGAGGAACTTCACTGCAAGAATATTGAGTGGCTTAATGACGAGGTAATTTCTTGCCTCGTATGATGAAAAAAAATCAACCAGGAACTGGCTGAGCACACCTGGTTTGCTCAGGATGGTCCTCGTCAATGCTGGTTGTTTTGCTGTAATTGTGAATGGTGCTGCCTTTCACACTTACACATGTCCTGAGTTGGCGAGTAAGTTATCTGGTCATCTTTGGCATCATCATCAGGCATAGCAAATCCAGTGGTCATCAGGGCATCTTAGAGTTGGCTTAGCTCTTGAGGACCAAAGGGATGTAAAAATTGCCCCAGGATGTATTTTACTAAGGTTGTCAAACGATGAGTTAGGGTCGGCTGGTTTTCTAGCAGCTTTCAAAAAGCCCAAGATTAACTCAGATGGAATCAGCTTAGGTCACGTGCCCACCTGTGATAAGTTCTTGTTGCCGGGGCAACGCTGGTGCTGGTAGGTTTAACCTGGATCATAGGTCCCAGCCCCTGACTCTGGGATGTTTTTCTCTCCACACTACATTGGCTGGGTAGGGGAGGGGAGAGTTTTCTAAATGAAAATCAAGTTGCTGCCATAAACTCCCCTCACTAAAAGGCATGTCCTTTTGACATGGAGATTTTTGTCCATTTTGTTCAATGCTGTATTTTGAGCATCTAGAATGATAACACTCAACAGTGGAAGCTCCTTAAATATCTGTTGAATGAATAAATACTGAGAAGACAAATAGAAAGTTTTCTTGAGGCAGCCTTCTGTATAAAATAGGATACACTTTATTGCTCCAGATGCTCCGTGAAGCAGTAACAAACTGCAGGTAGGCAAGACAACCTCCCTCAAGAGAATCATCCTTTGGTGTTGAAAAACATATTGGAAATCATTGACCATGGCCTATACAGGTCTCTCGTATGCTGACGATACAAACTCTCCACACATTTCAAGCACTGGGCTTGGTCTGCCATGTTGACAGAATCACGATGCCTGCCTCACAGCAAGGGCAGCTCCTTCCCACAGTGAAACTGAGCTCCAGAGGAAGCTAGGGTTTCCACAAGTCAGTTCAGTTCTCTCCTTTCAATGTTGTATTCATCTGCTTTATGTTTCTGTAAAGTAATACCCGAGACTGAGTAATTTATGCAGAAAAGAGGTTTATTTGGCTCGCAGTTTTGCAGACTGTACAAGAAGCACAAGAAGCATGGCACCAGCATCTGCTTCTCATGAGGCCTCAGGAAGCTTTTACTCATGGCGGAAGGTGAAGGGGAGTCTGGGTGTCACATGGTGAGAGAGGGAGCAAGAGAGCAGGGGTTGGGGAGGTTCCAGACTCTTTTTAACAACCAGATCGCAAGAGAACTCATTACCATGGGAGGACACCAAGCCATTTCATGAGCAATTCACCTCTGTGATCCAAACAGCTCCCACCAGGCCCCACCTCCAACACTGGGGATCACATTTTACCATGAGATTTGGAGGGAACAAACATCCAAATCCTATCAGGTGTGAAATGCACATGATAGGAGCATTTTCTCATCGAGTTCATGTGGATAAACTCGGGTCCATCCTGCAAGTGTTTTGAAATCATTTACAGAAGTTCCTCAAGGGCAGGAATTACATCCTCTGTTCCTGGTATGATGCCTGGTAGCCAAAAGGGGCTGAAAACTGTGACTTTGGGGCTGAGAAGGTGAATTCCCCTACCTGGGATTTGTCAGTCTCTCAAAAGAGTCATGCCGTGGTCCCATCCCATGGTAAAGACTGTGAACATATTGGATGGGAGAGAGGGGTAGACAGGGTGGGGGTTGCTGGTATTGGATCTTCTGCAAGGCCACCCACCTCCCTTCCTTGGCACATTTCTCCAGCTGCTGCATTCACCAGCCAGGATCCTTTGGCTGCAAGCAATGGAAGCTGGCTTTGGTCAGCCTTACCAAAACAGGGATCTGTGGACAGATGTGGGGTAGCTCGGAGAACACAGAAGGGCTAAGGGACAAGGTGACAGAAGGACTAGACCTGGGTCAAGTCTGAGAAATCTCTTTGAGGCATACATTTTGGGGTGAGGGCCTACTCACTCTTGTTTCTTGTCTCAGTCCCCTCAAGGTAAAATTTCCCAGGAGGCAAGTGTGGGCTTGGGCCCCATGCTCACTCTCTGGCAGAGCACCTTGGTCATCCATTCCTGAGATGGTGACCAAGTGGGCATGGGATCCTCAAGGGGAACTTGAAGTCCAGGGCAGAAGAGTGGGGAACGGGCACTGGCTGGTCTACAGCACCAGAGACCTGCCCCAGCCCATGTGCACAAGCAACACATCCTGGGATTCTTACAGCCTGGGATATGTATGGCACTTAGTAGGCATTATTATTATCATTATTATTGTTATTATTTGAGATGAAGTCTCACTCTGTCACCCAGGCTATAGTGCAGTGGCTCGATCTCGGCTCACTACAACCTCTGCCTCCTGGGTTCAAGCAATTCTCGTGCTTCAGCCTCCTAAGTAGCTGGGATTACAGGCATGTGCCACCATGTCTGGCTAATTTTTGTATTTTTAGTGGAGATTGGGTTTCATCATGTTGCCCAGGCTGGTCTCAAACTCCTGGCCTCAAGTGATCCACCTGCCTCAGTGTCCCAAAGTGCCGGCATTACAGGCGTGAGCCACCACACCTGGCCCACCTAGTAGGTTTTTAAGAAACATTGAGGCTGACTAACTTACTTGTACCTCTGACCTCCAAACTTAAGGCAGAACTGCTTCCTCCTCCCCTCCATCCCACAGCACTTTGTTATTTTTAACAACTCCGTTATTGAACTTTGTAAGAATTAACTTCAGGTTTTTGTTTCTTTGGGTTAGAATTATGTCTAATTTACTTTTGTCTACATGAGTTCTTGACACAGAATGGAAGCCCAATCAACATTTGCTGGATAAATGAGTGATTGAACAGGTGTTAAGTGGGAAAAAGCCCAAGTCAAACCAATATATTTATCTTTGAGGTATGGGGGAAAAGCTCATATATGTTTAAAAAATATTCAAAACTTGAAAATAAGGTATAAAGATGATTGAGACACATAGTGTCAGGGTGTAGGGCAGTCTAACAAGTCCATGTGGGGGGACCTGAGTCCCTCATGAGATGTGACTTTGTTTGACTTCCTATTTACCATTGTTAGGGCCCAGACATTTTATAATTCTGGAAAGTTAGAGGTTAAGATATAGGAAACTTATAAAGTAGAATGTTTTTCTTTTCTGATGGCACTAAAGATAATCCCCAAATTATAACATTATTGACCATTAAGATATTGAAGTGATTGTAGCTAACTCAGCAATTGAATGGCAGAATTTCTTCTTTTTGATTGACTGCATGGAATCCTTGTTCTTATACCCTATTTTGAATCAACTTTGCCATCCTATTAGTTCCATTATTAATGAAATAGATTTGACAAATGCTTACCATCCAGCTCATGAGAATTATGCTTTTAACATTTGAGAATCATACTTTGATACACACGCACATATTTGGAAAACTAGACACTGTTTCTTCTAAAATGGAATGGTTTTTATTACTTTAGAATTACAAGTTCATGCCAAAAACACCTTTTTCTGGAATAACATCTGGAATTTGTATCGTGACTTTTCTCTACCGATCATTAGCTCCCTTCTTTGTGTTTCTCAACCAGGAAGTTGGAAATTTGAATCTGCTTTTTCTTCTTCTTCTTCTTCTTATGCTCCTTTGCCAATTTTTAGCCTGGAAATGGGAAGTGATGTTACTGTGGTCAAGAGCTGAGCTACAATACCTGTGCCAATACCTGTGCTGGGAGAATGACTGATAATGGCATTGGTCATGATTTGTGGGTTTCCAGAACCTTTTGAAAACTCTACATGTCAGGGAAATTTTTTCCTGATGTGTCTGCACATCCCCAAAAGAAAAGCCAGAAGTCTATGTTCCCATCTGCCTTACAGCTAGAGAGCAGACATGTGACATGGAGTGCACTGATCAGAGGGGTACGAACTAGACTCTCATTAAGACGAGAAGGTTGTGTAAAAGACAGCAGCGTGCAGAGACCATTCTGCAGAGGGTACTGAAGAGACATACAGGGCTTGCAGAAGGTACAGAGAAGTGGGGAGGCAGGGGTGGGTGGCTGTCACACTGTCCCCTATTGTCTGTGTCAGTGATATGCCCAGCACCACCAGTAGCTGTGGGTCTGCCTTGTTTCTGTTATATAGCCTCCAAGCCTGATTTTCTGGCCTTGCAGAGCTTCTGGGAGTCACTGAATACATTCCTTTTTGACTTAAACTATTTAGAGTAGATTCTGCTATTTGCAACTCATAGCCAAGTCTGATCCATATCATTAATAATGGAGGCATGGGGACCTCAGAGATGCTTGAATCAGAGACAGCTGGGTAGAGGCACAGGAAGGTCACCCTCCTGAATGTGTCCTAGAATATCTATAGTTTTTCATGAGACTGAGAAAAGCTTTGGATTGCCACCAGATTACTTTGCGGACAACTCTTGCAAATGTTCACCCTACTACATAAACAATATCTCAGCTGGAATTTTTCTTGAAGTTCTATCAAGCTCTTTGATGTCCTGATTCTATGGTGTCTCTTAATAATGTACACAATTGAAAGTTATCTGAAGATTGACTTACATCCCTTTGGAAAAATAACAGTGAAATCTCCAGGGTGTAGCATACCCACCAACTGCCTTGCCAGCAGGGATAACAAATTAAACTATACATTCAAAAATCTGATGATCAGGAAATTACTACTGGGATGAGCTTTATTATTATTGACTTCAAAGAAGTATTTGATGGTACAGTGAAATGAAAATGATATATTATAATTTAATGTTTTCCATGCAAATGGAAAAGTAGCAGAAATATCTATCATTTCAGTTCAAGGAAGGGCCCCCCTGGAAAGAGGAGAGATATAGGCACTGTCACATCAGGAGGAGTTTGTTATGGGTGGTGGAAAAATAGGCATGAAGTTTCTTGAGACTTGTTTTGGCTACAAGTTCTACAAGTTACAGAGACCCCTAGCCCCTCTCCAATAGGGGTTTATTTTTCCTCATGTTAAATAAGTCTAGAGGCAGGTAGTCCAGGGATGGAATGGTAGCTCCATGATAACATCTGGGACCCATGCCCTTTCTGGATTTCCATGACCCGATCTTTGTTGTGAGCCCTGTCTTCATGCTCTCAAAATGGCTGCCACAGTTCCAGCCAACATGGCAGACAATGGTAACAGACACCTGCCTGCTGAGTCAGCTCCTTTTAAAGTGTTTTCCCGGAAGTCCTGCCCAGTAGCTTATGTTGAGTAACCATTTGCTGGGTCTGTGTCATGTGAACATTTGATTCAAGAGAGCCTGGGAAATTTTTTTTAGCTGGGAATACAATCTCTTCAATTAACATCAGGGTTCAGTTAATAAGGAAGAAGGAAGGGAAATCTGGAGCCTCTGATGCACCCGAGTGTCTCTTTTCATAGAGTTTGCTCTAAGACCTGGCAGTGCTTTTGACTTCTCCCTTTCCTCTTTGCCAGTGCTTCCTCTGTCTTCTTTGTTAAAAAAAAATTATCGTTCAACCTCCATCAAAGACAAAAAGCAGCATGATATTGTTTGGCTCTGTCTCCACCCATATGTCATCTGCATTTGTAATCTCCCTGTGTCAATGGAGGGAGGTGATTGGATCATGGGGATGGTTCCCCATGCCGTTCTCTTGATAGTGAGGGAGTTCTCTTGAGATCTGATGGGTTTATAAGACAGTTTTCCCTGCTCTTGCTTGCTGTCTCTCGCCTGCCGCCTTGTGAAGAAGGTGCCTGCTTCACTTTCTGCCATGATTGTAAGTTTCCTGAGGCCTCCCCAGCCATGCAGAACTGTGAGTCAATTAAATCTCCTTTGTGTATAAATTACCCAGTCTTGTGTAGTATCTTTATAGCAGTGTGAAAACAGACTAATACATGGCACAATCTATTTCTTTCTTACTGCACTTCTTCTTCCTCCTATTCCTTAAATGAGTAGATCAAATAGGATCTGTGGCTGGGCACACTAGCTCATGCCTGTAATCCCAGTGCTTTAGGAGGCTGAAGTGGGAGGATCACTGGAGCCCAGGAGTTTGAGACCAGACTGGACAACATAGCAAGACCCCATCTTGAAAAAAGTAAAATGAAATAAGAATTACTAAAAAAATTAGCCAGGCCTCGTGGTGCATGCCTATAGTCCCAGCTATTCAGGAGGCTAATGTAGGAGGATCCCTTGAACCTGGGATGTCAAGGTTGTAGTGAGCCATAATCATCCACTACACTCCAGTCTGGGTGACAGAGAAAGACCTGTATCTAATAATAATAATATTTAATAATATTTAATAATAATTTAATAATAATAATATTATTATTATATTATAATATATAATATATAAATATTATATATATTATATTATTAATATAATAATAATATTATTATTATTATATTTAAATAAAAAATAAGTAAATAGGATCTGGGTTATGGAGACCCCATAGTCTCCTCTCTAAGAGAGAGCTGAACAATAATAAATATTGCAGAAGGATTTGAAACTTCAGAGCTCCCGAAGAAAGATGAGCCTCATAAATCAAGCACCTTCCTTTTTCAAAAATTGCATTGACATATTTTCTGAAATGTGACTTTTTTACATATGTATTTAATTATATAAATAAACATTTTTAGTCACCTGGATTGAACCAAACATCCTAATGAACTATGCTAATTGGCTGGAATGCCGACAAAATCAAAATTAATGTTAAATTTTACTTTTAAAAAAACCTCAGGGAATCAGCTTGCTCAAGAATGGAATATGTATATTTTCTTTAAAGCTTCAACTTTAATAAAGTAGGATCATCCAAAGAGCTTCTGATCCAGGAGATCAATTTTAGAGCCCAAAGCCAAATTTAATCCACATAAGATTTTTAAAAATAATTTTATTTGTAAAATGATCCTATGGTAAAATGGACCTCTCGTGGGCATATAGGCCTATAGATTATAACACATGTGTTGATTGGCCTCTCCGCCACCAAAATCACGATGCAAAACAGCTGCATTACCCTCACAATTTCTTCATGTGGCCCCTTGGTAGTCAATCTTCTCTCCCCAGCTGCTGGCAACCACTAATCTGATCCCTAATCCCTATAGTTTTCATTTCAAAAATGTCATTATAAATGGAATCATAAGTCTGTGACTTGTTAAACTTGATTTTCTTTCTTTTTTACAAACATTATTTATTATTTATTAGTTTTATTTTCCAGCTTTTCTTGCTTAGCATAATGTCTGTGAGATTCATTCAGGTCATGGTGTGTATCTTAGTGTGTTTATTTTTGTTGTTGAATAATAGCTCATAATATAGATACACCACAGTTCTGTTTGTTTTTTTATTCATTCACTAATTGATGGAGGTTTGGGCTGTTTCCACTTCTTGGCTATTATGAAGAATGCTGCTGTAACATTCATAGACACATATTTATTTGGACATATGTTTTTATTTCTCTTGGCTTGAAATGGCAGGATAGGGGGTGGTCTCCTGGAAAATATATGGGGAATATTTTGTTACTAAAAATAATGTTTGTGTGTGTGTGTGTATGTGGGCCAAAATCAACACTTGTCTACTACACTGAGCCAAGTTTTTTTTTTTAAATAAAATGAAATTGATTTTGGTGTTTTATACTTGCAGTTTGCCAACCTTTTTACATATCTTCACAGCTCATTACTTGTTTTGAGACAGGGTCTTGCTCTGTCGCCCAGGCTGGAGTGCAGTGGTGCAATCAGGGCTCACTGCAGATTCAACCTCCTGGGCTCAGGTAATTCTCCTGACTCAGCCTCATGAGTAGTTGGAACTGCAGGCAGGCACTACCATGCCCAGCTAATTTTTGTATTATTTTGTAGAGATGAGGTTTTGCCATGTTATCCAGGCTGGACTTGAACTCCTGGGCTCAAGTGATCAATCCACCTTGACCTCTCCAAAATGCTGGGATTACAGGTGTGAACCACCACACCCAGCCCACATCTCATCCTTTATAGGAATAAAAGCAGCTGGAGCCTTTTGATTTCGGTAGCTGTTAGTGAGACATGTTGTTCAGCCTCTTGTTACAACATACTTTTCTCCTCTCACTTCTTAATAGATTTAAGATACTCCCAATGGGGGTGACAATAATTATTGAGCTCAGTTAATCCCAAATAGCATCACCACCCAAGTCCCACAGGTTCATTTCCACCTGTCACCAGACTACAGTTGACCCTTGAACAATGTGGGCATTAGGGGCATGGATGACCCCCACACAGTCAATCTGTGTAGAACTCTGACTTCCCCCAGACTTAACTATTAATAACCTCCTGCTGACCAGAAGCTTGACTGATGACATGTACAGTTGATTAACACATATTTTGTATGTTATATGTATTATATACTATATTCTTACAATAAAGTAAGCTAGAGAAAAAATGTTACGAAGAAAATCATAAGAAAGAGAAAATATATTTACTATTCATTAAGTGGAGGTGGATCATTATGAAGGTCTCCATCCTCGTCATCTTCATGTTGAGTAGGCTGAGGAGCAGGAGGAAGAGGTCGGGCTGTTTCAGGGGTGGCAGAAGTGGAAGAACTGTGTATAATTGGAGCCACGCAGTTAAAATCTGTGTTGTTTAAGGATCAACTTTATTTCTATTTCTGAGTTGAATCTCCTTTGACATAACCATTAAAGCGTTTTTCTCCAATGTCTGCACTTTTAAATTCTCCTTTCTTTTTCATCAGATTCAGTATTGGAGCAGCAATTCCTGATGTGCTGAAGTCAACAGCTATCTCATCTAACAATTCTGTTTCTTTTGCCTGGAGGAAGTTGAGAACTGATAATCTTTGGGATGTAGGTTTAGAGGAAGTCATGAAGTTCTAATGTGTCCAGCTATGGGATATTGTGGTGGAAGATGTTGAGCATATCAATCAGGATGGACAAGGTTAGGTTGCAGTAACAAATAAGACCCAAATCTCTAGGGCCAAACACAACAAATGTTTTAAAAACCACTTACACTTTATGTCCAATGTGGGTTCTTTGTGGAGAGCTCTCTTCATCATAGTCATTCCGTGATCCAGTCTGCTGGAGGCTGCACCATCTCAATGCATGCTCCCAAGACTACCACAGCATAAAAACAGCATAGCCAATCACACTGCAGTTCTTAAATGCTTCTCCTTAGAACTAGCACCTGTTAGCAGCTCAGTGGAACTTCCTGGTTGGATGTGCCAGGCAGGTGAGTGCCCTGGTTCCATGGAGAGGGCACAGAAGCTTCATGTTGTAGACCCTCTGAGACCTTGTGCTGTAAGTCTCTTCATTTGGCTGGTCCTGATCTGTATCCTGAATAATAAAATTGTAATCATAAGGAAATAGCACCTGTTGCTTTCTCGCAGATTTCAATGGCTGAGAGAGGTCACATGCCTATTCATGACTTTAAGGGGTAGAGGAGTGTATGTGTCCTGTGGGCCTGGAAGAAGTAGGAGGCTAGGGTTATTTGTGAGTTCTAGCAATGTCTACCAAGAAGGAGAATAGGATGTGGACAGGAAAGAATTGACTTCAAAAACAACTTGACTCATGTCATGGTTCTCTCTCTGACTCTTTGAATCTCAGCACATTATCAGTTTCCATGTTAATGGATTGAGGTTGGGCTTTTTTTGTTTTTTTGCAATGTCTCTTTATAATCTTATTTTTGCCTGTACAAATGCATTAGCATACATTTTCTGGGCTCCCAGCCAGATGAATCATTTTCTTTTCTGTTTCCCCATCTCCATAGTGCCCTGGTCTTTGCCAGAACCAAACAGTGGTCACAGCTAGGAACTGCACCGGGGGTCTTGAATCCACCTTGCCCGGTGCCCAGATGCCCCTCCTGCTCTCTGGATGGAGCCCACCCTCAACAAGCACTCCGGCAGGACCAGGTTCCATGAAGACAATGCCACTTGGAATCTGATAAGTAATATTTGGTACCAAGCCCAGATCAGCTTTTCATCACCCTAGACAAGAGATGTGTTTGGGACTCTTCAGTCTCCCCTGAAGCCCTCAGGCAGGTCTCTGTCATGCTGGGTGGGATTATGGTAACACTCTACCAGCAGCTCCCCACCTGCACCTCAGGCCAGGTTGGAGAGGGTGAAAAAGCAACATAAAAATGTCAGGTTCCTACTGGGGATTAGGAGACAGTCAACTCTAGCCAAGTTTTATTTTTCCATTCTAAAGGAAGAAGAAGAAAAAAACACAACCTAAATTATCCCATTTTCCTTAACACACCATAGATGCATGAATTAGAAGAAAAAGTTTGTTAAACACCCAAACAAAAAGAAATAATCTGGCCACCAGCCAGGATTACTTTGCCTGGAACGTTTTCCATGACTCTAAGGCCAGCACACACAAGGGTTTCTAAGATCCATTTCTGGTGAGAATAAAAGCTGAATCTGAAAAACAGATGCCCCCTGAAAGTAAGAAACAGAAGAAAATGCAATCTGTCAACTAGCCACAATTTATTCTATCAACTATCAAAAATTTAGTCTGACATATTTGCTGGGTAAAATAACCATGTTGACTGATTGTTCTCCTGAAAAAGACAGTTTGAATTCACCCAACTCCAGCTGAGACTCAAATAGTCATTTTCAACTATTTCCAAATATAAATATTTTCTGCAAAGAGAACCTTTTATAAAATCTCAATTTGTAAAACTGGCTAGAAACCCAGTTGCTCTGGTTGAAACTGGGGGTGGGTGCTCCATGTGATACATTAAACATGTTACACCCCCTGAAACCCTCCCCTCATTCCAGGAGTCAGTCTCTCTCTCTCTCTCTCTCTCTTTCTCTCTCTCTCTCTCTCTCCCTCTCCCTCTCTGTCTCTCTCTCTCTCTCCCTCTCTCTCTCTCTCTCTCCCTCTCTCTCTCTCTCTCTCTCTGTCTCTCCCACTCTCTCTCCCGCTCTCTCTCTGTCACTCAGGCCGGAGTGCAGTGGAGCGATCACAGCTCACTGCACCCTCAACCTCCAGGGCTCAGGTCATCCTCCCACCTCAGTCTCCTGAGTAGCTGGGACCACAGGTACACGCCACCATGTCTGGCTAATTTTTTGATTTCTTGTAAAGACAGGGTCTCACTATGTTGCCCAGGCTGGTATCCAACTCCTGGAGTTAAGCAATCCTCCCACCTCAGCTTCCCAAAGTGCTAAGATTGCAGGTGTAAGCCACCACACCGGCCTGAACAAAATTCACATATTTTAAGAATCTTTGATGTAGATGGGGGACAGTTATGCTCATTTAAAAACATCTAGAGTTTTGCATTGTCACAATAACTCATGGTGGGTGTCATTTCTAGAATTTAGTGTAAGGGTTCAGGGATGGTAATGTATGACACACAATCCTGTCCAAATGGCCATGTAGCCCCCAGGAGAAAAAAACAAAATAAAACTGGACAGAAGGCTTTAGCTGTCTTTACGAGGCAGGAGCTAAGGGTCACCCCCAATGTGGCCCGCTGCAGCCCCAGCCCCCTATCTCTGTCTTGCATGGTGCTTGCTTCTCCTCCTCTAGAGCCCAAATATACCAAATGCTTCTTGCTCAGCCTCCTTTGCATCCAGAAGCAGCCATGGGACCCAAACCTGACCAATGCAACGAGAGAGTCAATATTCTGAGGTGGGAAGAGTTCAAGGAAAAATTTTGTTTCGTAATGCAACAGAGGCACAAGAAGAAACTCTCCTTCCTGCCTTTGAAAATAATTGGTTGAGAACAACATGCTGGAACCGAAGCAGCCTTTCTGTGAGCATGAGGAGCCATGCTTAAGAACAAGTCAATCTGCTAAGGAAGGCAGAGCAGAGACAGATATGGTTGAGCTGCATTCTTCATCCCCTCTGTTATAGGGGACAATCTATATGATTCTTCAAGTCTGTTAATCAGGTCTTTGGTTGCTGACAGCCACACGCATTCTAATAGATATACTTTTCTCACTTCCATTCATCTGGAAGCAGAGAGAACAGCTCTGAGGGAATGTTCTTTGCAGACGCTGACACTTCGATTCTCACTGTGGTTTTTCTTGTTGACTTAGGGCCACATAAATCTTTCCCTCCTTCTTGGTACTTGATCTTCTCCCTCTGCCGCAGGCTTGTTATCTGTTTTCTGTAAGTAACGCAGGAGCTTCTGGTTATAAACGACTTGCTAAACTTGAATTCTTAAGAGTCGTTTATCTGTTAGACCCACCCTAACCCAATCAATACTCAGTGATAGGAGGTGTCATCAATGATTGACTTTAAGATAAAGCAGTTCTTCCCCTGCCCCTGCTAATTTTTGTATTTTTTTAGTAGAGACGGGGTTTTGCCATGTTGGCCAGGCTGGTCTCAAACTCCTGAGCTCAGGTGATCTGCCCGCCTCTGCCTCCCAGCGTGCTGGGATTACAGGCGTGAGCCACCGCGCTGGGCCTCGAATCCATTTTCCAAACACATGTAGGTGAGTATGGAAATAGATGAAAGGATATGGGTCACTTTACAAGATAACAGCCTGGAAGAGGTCATTGTGGGTTACATGCATTTGAATTCGCTGCAATATAAGCTAAGAAAACAATAAACTTTTCTCACATAGGAGACTGGGTATTACGAAGAGCTGTTCTTTAGTCCTTGCACCTTTATCACTTTATTTTAGAAACAAAACTCCCATCTTCGCCATTTTCATTTGAAAAATCTCCCCTCTATATTTCAATCTATATGAGCTGCAGTCAGAACTCTAGCCCAAGACCCAGAGCTAAACCAGTCAGCATGTAGTTTTTCCAGAGCTAAGCCAATCAGCATGTAGCTTTTCCAGAGGTAAGCCCAATCAGCATGTAGCTTTTCCAGAGCTAAGCCCAATCAGCATGTAGCTTTTCCAGAGCTAAGCTAATCAGCATGCAGCTTTTCCAGAGCTAAGCCAATCAGTATGTAGCTTTTCTAGAGCTAAGCTAATCACCACGTGGTGTGCTCTGGCAACTGCAATTTATCAGGGGTGAGGGAGCACATGACCTAACGGTGACCCAATCAGAATGAGTCTCCGGACTTCCCTGGAAACTTGTGGCCCTTTTCTGCAGGATTGAAACTTGGATGATGAGGCTGTGCCATAACTTGCTACTAGAGCTGCAGAATGAAGCTAACACAGCTGAGGGTAGAGTCAAGGCATCAGGGAAACTGAGTCAAGTTGAATTGAGTCCAGAATCTACTGTCCCTGAAACCAGTACAATACTTAGATATTTTGTTATTTTGTTTTGGGAGAAAACAAATTCCCTTCTTACTGAAACAAGTCTGGTCTGCATTTTCTGTTGCTGGCTACCGAAGGAAGGGGTCCTAACTAATATCCTGGGGTAGAACAGTGCCCAGTTATAGAGGCCCCAGTTTCCCCATCACTCATGAAGAGACAGTTGCTCTAAGGAGCTTCAGCATCTACTGCCAGCATCACCGTTCTGGTGCTCTGGTTCTGGGCGATTCTTCCATATCTTGTCTGAGCATGTGAACTTTGGAACAGACTGCCTGAATTCAAGTGTCAGCATCACCACCACTAACTTTATCAAGCCCTCCATGTCTCAGTTGTCTTACTGTAAAATGGAAATAACTTTCATAAACATTAAAATTGCTGTGAAATGTGAATGTGTTAATATGCAGAGAGTGATTAGCATAGTGCCTGGCACATAGCAAGCCCATCATCCATGGCTGCCCTCATTGTTGTTATGTTCTTCTTTATATTGAGGATCCATCCAGAACCTCCCTTCATTCTGCTGGTTGCCTCCATTCTCTTGTGCCTCACTTGGCCAGTTCTCCATCTTAGGACCTTTGAATTCCTTTCCTCAGTTCAAACGTTCCTGGTTTGTGTCCCAACACTAATAGGACTTCTCTTTCCAAGGTCACAGGTACCTAATCTGAGATGTCAACCCAGGTAATAAGTTAGTGGTTTCACCTTTAGACAGGGATAGTGAAACTTTGCTTCTGTGCATCTCATTCTTGTTTATAAATCTCTTTAAAGAATATGAACTTTGTAGTATATTTATTTTTGGCTACCCAGAATCTATTGTACCATCTTTGGGTAACTGAATTCCAGTTTCCCCTGGGTAACCACCCTCTAATGGCTGGACCAACCCTCTGTGTCAGGTGGACTAAAACCATCAGGCTCTTTTCTTCCACAGCTCTGACTGGTCCAGGGATGGGTATGTGACACTTAAGTCCAACGAGATGCAATGAGACTTTTGTTGTGGCTTCTGGGAGTGCCAGAGGCTCTTTTCTACCAGGCTTAGTCAGCCTTGCAGCCACAGCAGGAGATGCTAAGAACCGCCCTGAGAGGGAAAAAGGGGAGCAGAGAGATCAAGAGACACTCATCAGGAACTGCTGACATTTGAGCCTCTGGATCCGGCTGTGCCTGAAACTAACAAGCTACTCCTTCCGCGTTCTAGTTATCTGATATTATAAATTTATTTCATTTAAAGCTATTTAACTTAGGTTTTGTTGTTGTTGCATGCAACCAAGAGTGCTGACTGATACAATCTTCCAATTATATGCTGTTTTTACTTTAAAAGGAGTGTTTGGTGTCTCAGCCTGAAAGGAGCAGTAATGGTAGGATTGAGGGCACATAGCAATCCAGGAAGAAGGCAATGGTACGTAGACCCCTGAAATCATACCAGATGGCCGGTTACTACTCAGTCTCTAGATTCAGCTGGTTCTGCAAGAAGAGTTATCAAGCTATCAGCTTTCTCTTGCAGGCATCCTTCTGTACCTTTAAGACAGAGCATCTAATTAGCTTTGGGTGGTTTCAGTTAGGCGTATAGTGGAGAAATTAAGAAAACATTAAAACCAGAACCATTGGAACATGAGGATGTGCGGCTTAAGGTTTACCCAAGAGGGGCTGACCTCAATTAGGACGTTGATGCTGGATTGGGTGCTCTGGTTTTCCTCTACTTTAAAAACTGTTGGATCCCTGATATGCCAAGACCCCAGAGAGATGGAGAAATGTTTACGTGCATGGAGGAAAAAATATCTTTTTAGAGTTACAAAGTGAGAATCACAGTTATTCTACCACTATTAAGCCAGAAAATCATTGTCTAAAATGGATATTTTTTTCTTTTTTAATGTGTAAATGAGCTTCTTGGTTGGTTTAAAGGGGCAAAGATTCCCATCAGCCTTCAGAGCTGGTCACTCATCAGTGGATTGGTAAATGCAGAATGGGGTTCGAGTCTGTATCTTCTTTAGTGGAACAGTGGGTAATGTCCTTTTGACTCACGAATCAGTTTCCTTCACTCTTCTGGGCTAATGACCCACTTCCTCCGGCTTCCCTTAGCTGCACCTGGTGTTTCTGTGGGAAAGGCCTTCACACTGACATTCTTATTTGATAGTGAATGTTGATGGACACCAGGCCTGCTTATGCACAAGAGCTTCTGACCTGGGATCAGAGCAGGAAACGGAATTTTAAAGAAATGTCTCAAGAGTCAGAGAAGGCAGGAGCCAAGAAGTGATCACTACTGACCTCAAGCTCAAAGACCTATGGGAAGTAGCAAAATTCAACAGGATGAGTGGTGAATCCCTGGGTCCTTGGTCAAAGGTCCTGAGGTCCTGAGGTCAAATCAGGAGAGAAAATGCAAATTTGTCCATATAAGAAATTTATTCCAAGAAGTCAGATACAAAAATTTGACTTGACAAAGCATGGTGGGTTTTGTAAAAAAAAAAATAAATGGTTATAAAGAGGAGCTGAATGTGGAATAACTTTGCATTTCACAGAGTTAACATTTGAAGTTTCACCTGTTTGCAAATGATTCATGGTGCTACTCAGCGTGGGTGAGGTTGTGCTGCAGTAACAAATAAGACCAAAAATATCAGTGGTTTAAATAAGAAGGCTGCATTGCCACCACAGGGTCAGCTGAGACTTCTGTACATTGGGGCCCAGGCTCACAGCACCTCCCTCTTGGCACATCCTTCTACAATCACTGTGGCAGGAGGAAGATAACATGGCTTCATAAAGATTGGCTTTTAAAATATTTGCCCAAGAGCAACACTACCATTTTCTCCCACATGTCCTAGGCAAAGTCAGTCATATGGCTGCACCTGCCTTCCAAGATTGCGGGAAAGTGCTTGGAGGGACGGGGGAATATTTAGTGAGCAGTAGTCATGACCAGCATACTCCATGGTATGCAGAAATGTGGAGCAGGGCTGGTGGGTGGACCCAGTCCACTTGGCTGCTGAGCAGGGCTGGCCCACTACTCAGAATGTGGGTGCCAGGGAAGCCTGGGCTTCTCTCTCATCTGCTTTGTCTGTTTCTCATGACTTGATTCAAATGCAGATTCTTTGTGAAAAAATAGCCCTCATGAGAAAGCCAGTTCCTGGTTATGGAAGTAAAGGGCAAAGGAAAAAAAATTAGAGGGTAAAATACAAAGGACAAAAATGACAAGGTTGTGTAAATGACAAGAGTACTGTAAATATTGATACTTTTGCAATAAAACTGTGCATCGTCCTTTTGAGAGATGACAACGTGCTAGCAGCCCTCACTCGCTCTCCATGCCTACCTGGCCTCAGCGTCCACTCTGGCCACACTTAAGGAGCCCTTCAGCCCACCGCTGCACTGTGGGAGCCCCTCTCTGGGCTGGCCAAGGCCGGAGTTGGCTCCCTCTGCTTGCGGGGAGGTGTGGAGGGAGAGGTGCAGGTGGGAACCAGGGCTGTGCGGGGTGCTTGCGGGCAAGCATGAGTTCCGGGTGGGAGCGGGCTCGGCAAACCCATTCCAGGGTGCCCTGCCCTTCACAAAGAAAACTCTCCCTGGGGCTCCTGTGGGCTTCTCTGGGATCAGTCATGGGCTCCGTGGGCCCTACACTAGGAGTGGCCAGCCAGAGCCGCAGGCCCTGGGCAGTGAAGGGATTAGCACCCGGGCCAGCAGCTGTGGAGGGTGCACCGGGTCCCCCAGCACTGCTGCCTGGCCCACGCTGCTCTTGAATTCTTGCTGGGCCTCAGCCACCTCCCCGCAGGGCAGGGCTCGGGACTTGCAGCCTGCTGTGCTCAAGAGCCAGCCCCCCCCACGGCATGGGCTCCTGAAGGGGGCCACCCCCGGCTCCATGGCGCTGGGTCCCATCGACCCAGGGCTGAGGAGTGCGGGCATGCCGCGCGGGACTGGTGGGCAGCTCCGCCCTCATCCCTGGCTTGGGATCCACTAGGCGAAGACAGCTGGGCTCCTGAGTCAGGTGCGGAGTTGGAGAACGTTTATGTCTAGCTGGAGTATTGTAAATGCACCAATCAGCACTTTGTGTCTAGCTCAAGGTTTGTAAATGCACCAATCAGCACTCTGTGTCTAGCTCAAGGTTTGTAAATACACCAATCAGCACCCTATGTCTAGGTCAAGGTTTATACATGCACCAATCAGTGCTCTGTGTCTAGCTAATCTAGTGGGGACTTGGAGAATTTTTGTGTCTAGCTAAAGGATTGTAAACGGACCAATAAGCTCTCTGTAAAATGGACCAATCAGCTCTCTGTAAAATGAACCAATCAGCAGGATGTGGGTGGGATCAGATAAGGGAATAAAAGCAGGCTGCCCGCGCTAGCAGTGGCAACCCGCTGGCGTTCCCTTCCGAGCTGTGGAAGCTTTGTTCTTTCGCTCTTTGCAATAAAGCTTGCTGCTGCTCACTCTTTGGGTAGGTGTGCCTTAATGAGCTGTAACACTCATGGCGAAGGTCTGCAGCTTCACTCCTGAGGCCAGCGAAACCACAAACCCACCGGGAGGGACGAACAACTCGACGCACCACCTTTATGAGCTGTGACACTCACTGCGAAGGTCTGCAGCTTCACTCATGAGGATAGTGAGACCACGAACCCACCAGAAGGAATGAACAGCTCCAGACGCACCACCATTAGAACTGTAACACTCATCTTGAGGGTCCACGGCTATTCTTGAAGTCAGTGAGACCAAGAACACACCCATTCTGGACACACTTTCAAATGCAACCAATGGAAGCTAAATATCATAGTTGATTAATATGCATGATCTTTAAAATATATTAACAAGCTTTTCTTAATAGTTAGAAATGTGTATCATTTCCTTTCCTCCTTCTACTTCCTCCTGATAATTTTCTTATTTCAATTTATTTTGATGCTATCAATTGCTTTACTTTTAAATATACTATGTTTACAATTTAATCAGAACTGAGTTATCATTGCTGTTATTTGTAGCACCCAAGTGATCAAAACAACACAAACACACAGTAAATTTTGATAGATAATTATTAAGCATCGAAGCAATATTTTATTAAAAGTAAAGTCTTTAGGAGATGGATGGAGGGGGTTGTGGAGTCTTAATTAAAGGACACTTGTCCCAGACCCCACTCTTAACAAGCTTTCCCCTTGTAGAATGTGGGGTGGGGGATTTGCATGCCTAAAGCAAAGCATTCTGGAAAGGCTCTAGATAAGTGAAGATGGTACTTTTTTTTCTAAAAGGGAAAAGAGTGATTATGAAAGGGTAGATGGGAAAGAACAGCAAGAGTGTTCGCAGGGTGAGCACTGCAGGGCATGAGAACACACTGAGTTTGCGGTCCATACCCAGGTACCCTTGCATGGTGTTTGTGTGCCCCTCGGGAATGAGGTGATCTGAATTCAAAAACCTTTTCTCTGCTCTCTGACTTACTGGCCTGGCATTCTGTCCCCTACTGGCACTGGAATCACTAGTATTTTGTAAGGAGCACTGGGTCCTCTCCATAGCATTGCTCACACACCATCGTGTCTGTCCTTGAGAATGCGTCAAGCTGCTCAGGGCAACTAGTCTCGACCACCACCCCACCATGTTGTAGAGGCAGAGGTGTGTTTTCATTTGCTCATGGACACCCATGCACTGTTCCTTCCCTAGGCCTCCCTTCTCTCCGTGACTCCACCTCCTCACCACCGCCCCCTTCTTTCCCTCCTCCTTTTTCCTTCTACTCCCCTCCTTCCATTCCCCTCCTCCTTAGCCAGTCTTACTTCTCCTTGAAATCATTATCACAGAATGAAGGCTTGGATGTTGTTTGCATACAACTATTACAAAGAGACCCAAAGTGACATTTTTTTATGGGCCTGGGTTCCAGCCTGTGACAAACAGAGCTGATATCAGGGAAAACAAATTGTTAATGTTATATTGGAATTTCACTGTGGGCACTAGATATTTGCAAGAGGTAACCAAATGTACAAGGGGTCGAAGCAAATGAATTCCATTCCAAAACCACTAAGACTAAAAAGCAGCTGCAAATGAGGTTTGAAATGGACATCCTTCTCTTTAGAGACTTCACAGTGACAAATGGATTAGTCCCAAAGTGGAACACAAACCTGCTTTGCTTTCCTAGAAGCGAAGAAGACTAATAAAGGCCGTGTCTCTATCCAGCCCTGAATCAACCAGGGCTCCGTCAACCTCTATTTAATAGCCCGATGCTTCTCAGCTGAGCTTCTTAATTAAGTCACCTTGAGAGCTGGCCCTTAAGAAACTCTTAAACACACCGGGCACAGTGGTTCATGCCTGTAATCCTAGCATTTTGGAAGGTGGAGGCAGATGGATCACTTGAGGTCAGGAGTTCGAAACCAGCCTGACCAACATGCTGAAGCCCTGTCTCTACTAAAAATACAAAAAAGTTAGCCAAGTGTGTTGGCGGGCACCTGTAATCCTAGCTACTCAGGAGGCTGAGGTGCGAGAATTGCTTGAACCCGGGAGGTGGAGGTTGCAGTGAGCCGAGATTGTGCCACTGCACTCCATCCTGGGCGACAGAGTGAGATTCTGCCTCAAAAAAAAAGAAAAAAAAAAGTAATCCCAGCACTTTGCAAGGCCGAGGTGGGTGGATCACGAGGTCAGAAGTTCAAGACCAGCCTGGGCAAGATGGTGAAACCCTGTCTCTAATAAAAATACAAAAAAATTAGCCGGGCATGGTGGCGGGTGCCTGTAATTCCAGCTACTTGGGAGGCTGAGGCAGAGAATTGCTTGAACTTGGGAGGTGGAGGTTGCAGTGAGCCGAGATCATGCCACTGCACTCCAGCCTGGGCAACAGAGCAAGACTTCGTCTCAAAAAAAAAAAAAAAAGAAAAAAACAAAAAAAACCAAAAAAAAAAAAAAAGGAAAAGAAAAAAGAAACCCTTAAACATCGAGTCCTATTTATTAATTAATGTTTAACCTTCCTTAGTGTAAAAATGTATTTACTGAGTCTATTATTATTTATTATATTTTAATTAATAGTGTTTCCAAGGCATGACTTGGAAAGAGAAGCTTTAGTCCACTCATCACCCCGGGCAGCGCTCTCTCTATATCCTGCCATGCAGGGTACTAAGAAAAATATACAAGCAAAGTTATGTAAGAAAATCTCTAGGAAACTGTTTTGCTGCTGCTTATAGGGGACCTACATTCCAAATAGAAAGTGTGACACTCTGCAAATTCAGCTTCAAGACCAGTATCCTAACCTTTCTCCCGATCCCATATCAGTCAGGAAAGACTGGGCAATGCTCTAATAACAAATAACCCCCAAATTGCAGCCAAATTGCAGAAATCACAGCAACATTTCTTTCTCTTTTTCACAAAAAAGCAATTGCGGGTCCAGATGACTCTCGTGGGCAGCATCCTCCATGTGGACTCACCCATCCAGGTGGCCTCCATCCTGCAGTGTCCACCTCGCAGCTCTGGCACCATCATGGTGCAGGTAAGGGAGCTCCAGAAATGCTTCACTCTGAAGTGAAACCTTCATCTTCTTCCATCCACAACAGTTGCCTAGAACATGCCCCATGACCCCACCTAACTTCAAGGGGAGGGGAGGTGATATGGTTTGGATGTGTCCCCACCCAAATCTCACCTTGCATTGTAATAATCCCCACGTGTCAAGGGCGGGCCAGGTGGAGAGAATTAAGTCATCAGGGCAGTTTCCCTCATACTGTTCTCACGGTAGTGAATATGTCTCATGAGATCTGATGGTTTTATAAAGGGGAGTTCCCCTGCACAAGCTTTCTTGCCTGCCGCCATGTAAGATGTGACTTTGCCCCTCATTCACCTTCTGCCACGATTGTGAGGCCTCCCCAGTCATGTGGAACTGTGAGTCCATTAAACCTCTTTCCTTTATAAATTACCCAGTCTCAGGTATGTCTTTATTAGCAGTGTGAGAACAGACTAATACAGGATGTGTTCTGTTCCCAGAAGGAGGGGAGGAGCAGATATGCATGAGTACTCAATGTTTCCATCATTCCTCCTTCCAGAACATTGCCACATCTGAGACCCTCCTGTAAAAAATTCTGGAGCCACTAATGCTTTTGCAGTATGGAACAAACATATTTTCAAGAAGAAATCAGCCAGTTTTTTTTCCTTTCCTTTTACATAATGCAGTGCCAATGTCCTCTTACCTGGAACAGTGCCTGGCACACAGCAAGCATCGTAACTATTTGTTGAATAATTAGTGAATACATGACTGGCCGAATGAGTGAGGGCCATGAAGTGCCTCTCCCATTATGTCAGGACTCTTCTTGGAATGCTGACTGTGTTTTGTAGAGTGCAGCCCTAGGAAGATGGGAGACCCAGGATCTGGCCCTGTCTCTGCTGACAGCTCCGTCAGCTTGAATGAGGTCTAAGCCCCACAGACACTCTGCATAAAGAAGCATGCATGTTGTGTAGGTAACGGGGTTGGAACTGTTGTGGTCATTGCTTCACGAGGGAAACTAGACAGGGATAGCACCAGGATGGCAGGCTGGAGCCTGGGTAGGGCGGATCACAGAGAAGCTCTGTGACATCATCTGGGGTTAGGAACCCATGAAAAGACTGAACTTCCTATTAGGCAGGGAGAAAATGGGGAGGGTCTGGCTTGATGTCTCTTGGAGAAATCTGGATTACACAAATATGTGAGGCCAGGAAACCAACGAGGAAAACATGACCTGTCTTTGCTGATAATGATTGTCCTATCTGCATAAACTCACAAGGATGGAATAAGAATAAAACCAACAACACACTTCTGCCAAGACTTGACAGTTTGCAAAGCATTTTAAAATACAAAGCCAACTCTGTTAATGGTAACTTGGATAGATGTTCCAGCTTCAGTCCAAATATCTTACAGATATTTAGTTTAGTCCTCATAGCATGACTATCTTTATTTCACAATGAGGAAACTGAGCTAAGTATTTTACCCGAGGTTTTACAGTTAGTAGCCAAGACAGTGCTTTGCTCATGGCATTGTCATGAGAGTTAAATCATACACAAAAATGTTAGCTATAATGACGATGTGATCTACCCACAGAAAATATAAAGTATTATTTGTGTGTGCATGTCTGTTTAATGTGAGTAGTATCAGACTACATTTCCAATGCCGATAAAATGTGTGATCTGACTGAAACAATAACCTCGCATTTTATTTCAAACTTACACACTTACACAATACATCCATACATGCGAGTCACCATTGCGTTTCGTTCCCATGAAAACTTGGATTGCGTCAGAGTTTTATTGCTTTTGACCCAATGCCACTTAATGACTGAAAAAAATGGTGGGTTCATGTTTGGTATTTCCTGATGCAGGCAAGGGAGCAGGGCTGCTCTCAGCAGGCGGTTCTCACCCACGTGCTCACTGGCCCTCCGCAAGCTGATGTCCGAGACGACAGACACATGGTTTAGGGAGCTCAGATGCTTGAACTGTGACGCAGCTGGAAACCCAACCAGGACATCGGAGAAGAAAGCGGAGTGAGGTGGGGTCAGAAGGGGGCACGTGGGACATTCCCAGGAGTTGGAACTGAAGAGGGGTGAAAGGGAGGGATGTGGGCAAAGTCAAGCTCTGGAAGCAGAGGCTCAGGGGGTACCCTGTGTTTGTGGTTGGGGACAGAGATGGGGCAATGAGGCCCAGCACCCAAAGGCCAACAGGGCTAAGATGCACAATGACTTCAGGTTGACTCTGGAGGCTGATGAGTTGTTTGTCTGGATGGACGTGTGGTGGGCAGATGTCTTGTGCCTGCCCAGCCTTCACCCCACACTTCTGGGGCCATGCTGTGAGCTTGCTCAGGGAACCATGTCTTTGCTGGTCTCATCACAGCTCCAGAAATGATCATGTGGCTCCGGTTTGACCAATGGGGTGCCACATCCCTCTGGCCACAATGATTGGCTCAGGAATGGCATGTGACCCAGTCAGACCTAATCAAAGCTCACCCTGGGCCTTGCTAGGGGAGGAAGGATGGAAGGTGTAAGACTCCACCTTCAGAGCCCCCTGGGTGGGGGTCACATGTGCCTCAGGATGATGTCAAGAAGGTTGTGCTGAGATGGAGAGAAAAAGAGTCATAGTCCCTGGATTTGGATATGCTCAAAGCCAGCTTGTCATTGGCCTTTTCTTGGCATGAGGCAATACATTCCTTTCCTTCGTTTAAACTAGTCGGACATGGGTTTTCTGTCACTTACAACCTAATGTCTTCTAAAACAGCCTTCCCCAACCTTTTTCACAACAGGGACTGGTTTCATGGAAGACAATTTTTCAACGCATGGTGGGTGGTGGGGAGGGATCGTTTCAGAATGAAACTGTTCCCCCTCCTATCATCAGGCATTAGTTAAATTCTCATAAGGAACCCACAACCTAGACCGCTCGAATACGCAGTTCACAACAGGGTGAACGCTCCTGTGGTAATCTAATGCAGGGATGGCCAGCCTTTGGCTTCCCTGGGCCATGTTGGAAGAATTGTCTTGGGCCACACATAGAATACACTAACACAAATGATAGCGGATGAGCTAAAAAAAAAAAAAAAAATTGCAAACAAAAATCTCATAATGTTTTAAGAAAGTTTACAAATTTGTGTTGGCTGCATTTTATTGCGGCATTATTCACAATAGCAAAGACTTGGAACCAACCCAAATGTCCAACAATGATAGACTGGATTAAGAAAATGTGGCACATATACACCATGGAATACTATGCAGCCATAAAAAATGATGAGTTCATATCCTTTGTAGGGACATGGATGAAATTGGAAATCATCATTCTCAGTAAACTATCGCAAGAACAAAAAACCAAACACTGCATATTCTCACTCATAGGTGGGAATTGAACAATGAGATCACATGGACACAGGAAGGGGAATATCACACTCTGGGGACTGTGGTGGGGTGGGGGGAGGGGGGAGGGATAGCATTGGGAGATATGCCTAATGCTAGATGACGAGTTAGTGGGTGCAGTGCACCAGCATGGCACATGTATACATATGTAACTAACCTGCACAATGTGCACATGTACCCTAAAACTTAAAGTATAATTAAAAAAAAAAAATTTGTGTTGGGCACATTCAAAGCCGTCCTGGGCTGCATGCTAGCTCCGGGCCGTGGGTTGGGCAAGCTTGAATGCCTCAGCTGATCTGACAGGAGGTGGAGCTCAGGCGGTAATGCTCCCTCACCCGCCGTTCACCTCCTGCTGTGTGGCCTGGCTTCTAACAGACCATGGACTGGTCTCTGTCTGTGCCCAGGGATTGGGGACCCTTGTCCTCAAAGATAGAGTGTGCCTCTTTAAAGATTGCTGTTCTTTCCCTCGCAGTGAACCGGTAATACGCTCATTCTGCAAAGACATTTGAAAGATGTTTTTGGCCTAACTAGAATCAATTCTGTTGAATTCCCCCAAATCACATCCCAATTCACTTTTTTCCTAAGAAATCCAATGTTAATTTACCCTCGAAGAGCTCACAACTCTGGGTGAGTCTCTCTGGCGTCTCATACCAATTTTTTTCCCTTTGGCAATTGGTCTCCAAATCATTAATGTCACATATAACTTAGGGCGCAAACAGCCCACACAGCAATCTCCACAGTGCCTGTCATGATGTGGTCGATTTTGATGGCAAAAATAACTAATTGAAACCCTACAATTTGTTTACTTTGAATACACTAAGGTGGTAGTTATCAAGTGGAGCTGAATTATCCCTTAAATTACCATGAAAACAAAATCAATAGTTTATTTACCACACAAAACAAAAGAAAAAAGAAGGAAAAAAATGCTCTGAGGAATCTTTATTAGAAGTTTTCCTTGGAAGAAAACAATGTAGATAAACTCAGAGTAAATAAGGTATATGGTAACTTGGAGGAATAAACTGACCCCTAGTTCATAATTGTTTATTTCTTGGTTCCTAGCTTATAAATAGTTCGGTGGGGCCTTTCTAAAGTCTAAATTTCTTTCTAACCAAGTGATTAGAATAAATGTCCCGTGATCCAACAACTGAGTGCAGTGTGGGTGTTTATACTATTACTTCAACTAAATATTGTGTTTTTTTTTTTTTTAGATGGAGTCTCACTCTGATGCCCAGGCTGGAGTGCAGCAGCATGATCTTGGCTCACTGCAACCTCTACCTCCCGAGTTCAAGCAATTCTCCTGACTCAGCCTCCCAAGTAGCTGGGATTACAGGCACACACCACCACACTTGGCTAATTTTGTATTTTTAGTAAAGACAGGGTTTCGCCATGTTGGCCAGGCTGGTCTCAAACTCCCCACCTCAGATGATCTGCCTGCCTCGGCCTCCCAAAGCGCTGGGATTACAGGCGTGAGCCACCGCGTCTGGCCGGTACTTCAACTAAATATTTAAGATTATTAGTACATTGAGCTCATCAATGCTTCCACTTTGGGGTCCAAGAGCAAAACTGGAGCTAATTCAGATTATCACCACCTAAGCTGCTTACTTTTAAAAATTATTATTATTTTTAAATTTGGAATGTCTCAGGGTTTCTGCTCCAATTCATAGTTCCTGTGTCTTTAGTGGAAATGTCAGTACTTTATAGGATGACACACACAGTATTATTCCTGGCTGTTGAGACACCAAAAAGCCTGATTTACTGTTCCTTCCAGAGGATCCCCAACACCGACATTGACTAAATTCCTTTTCTGCAAGCATCCTGGCAGATGTTCTGGTTAAGACCTTGCACCGTCACGAGCTCATCCTTTTCATGCTCCAACAGCTGTTGAGTGCTGTGTAGCCACTACCCAAGCATCTGACATGTAAGGGCCCTTCCTGCCCACCTCCTGGTGACAGCTGACAAACTAAATGAGCAGAAAACCTTTATTTTTGCTTCAAAAGATGAAAATTGGATTATAAATTAATGGAAAAGCCCATCTGTGAACATGTTCTTACAATTTCTAAATGTTACAAGTCAGAGAAGCACAAGGGCCTGGGAAATACTCAGTATTGGTATTAGTAACTCCTAAGATAGGATTTTTCTGGGGGATGGGGAGGAGGGCTGCAAACAGACAGGGAGGCTCTGTGCCCTAATCTCCAAGCCTCAGGGGGGGAATAGAACCAGAGGATGGGGCTGGGCTGGAGAGATGGGTCAAGTCAAGGCGGAGAGGATGTGTTGAGATGCTATGGCAGACTGTCGTGGCTCCTCCTTGCCATCTGTTTTCCTTCCTTTTTATTAGATGTTTTATTTGGCATATGGCCATATAGAATCAAAACTCCATTTTCCATCCAGGCTTGCTGGTAGATGTGGCTGAGAAGTTCTAGTTGGGGGAATATAAACCTATTTGTTGTGTCCAGATTCTGAGAGGTATCTTAAGGAGTGAGAACATTCCCTCTGTCCGTCTGCCAGCTGGAATGCAGACTCAGGCGTCTGATCTGGAGCCGTCACCTTGAGCTATGAGTGAGAAACCCTTTGCTGATCATGGCAGAGTAACAAGCTAGAAGGCGCCTTGCTCCTCGATGGCATGGGGGCCACTGTATTAGCCTTAGGCTGTCCTCCTTTACATAAGACAGAAGGACACTTTATCTTGTTTAAGGTACCGTCCATTTCGGGGGGAACTCATAACTGAACAAAATCTCAGATCTCATCTCAGAAGGCGTCTCTGAGCTAGAAATCTTGGGGAGATTCAGAAGTGTAATAGGTAGTTCCTGTGTCCAATATGATTAGGTGTCCTGGGGAAAACTTCATAAACTTTGAGCAGGAGGGTGTGGTGCAGACTGGAAGAGGTTTCAGGGTTTTGAGAAAGGTGGTGAAGGGTGAGAGAGTGTGCCACCCCAAATACGCTGCTTCAACTTGAGGATTACTGTGAGCTAAAGGTGCTTGAAAAACAGCAGATGCAAGAAGAGCATTCTGATCTCACATTTTCTTCCTGAAGACGGGAGATAAAAATTCCCATGGGAAAGATGCCCTCTTTGTGCCAGGAGAAAAGAAACATTCTTTGATGGGGAGTCCTAGCCGAGATAATTCTGTACAGACCTTGTTAAAACAACTCTTATCTTTTCAGCCTCCGCACATGAGTGAGCTGCTTTTTCACAACTTACTGTTCTCTGTCCAATTTCACTATCTGAGGGACTGACTCTGCTTCTTTGGGTCTTCATTTCCTTAAGATGTCTCCCATGCCACATGAAACTTGTACTAAATAAATTTGTATGCTTTTCTCCTCTTAATCTATTTTATGTCGATTTCATTCTAGAGCCCAGCTGGAACCCTAAGAGGTTGAAAGTGGAGTTTTGTCTCCTCTGCAGTGGACACTCAAAGAACTAGCCAGGACGGGTTGGACCTGGGAGCAGAGAGACCATGGCTCCCTTCCAAGGCTGGGAGAAGGGAGTCGCCACTCCTTCCCAATCAAACCATGCCAAGAATGAGGCTTTTGCAAGGAAATCAGTGCAGATGAGAACTTACCAACAGTTAAGATGAATAAATATATCCAACTGCCTGGCCCATGTCAACATGCAACAATTATTTGCTAAAAGAAATAAAAAAGGGGCCGGGCAGGGTGGCTCATGCCTGGAATCCCAGCACTTTGAGAGGCTGAGGCAGGCAGATCACTTGAGGCCAGAAGTTTGAGACCAGCCTGGCCAACATGGTGAAACCCTGTCCCTACTAAAAATACAAAAATTAGCCGGGTGTGGTGGTGCGCACCTGTAATCCCAGCTACTCTGGAGGCTGAGACAGGAGAACTGCTTGAACTCGGGAGGCAGAGGTTGCAGTGAGCCAAGATGCACCAGTGCACTCCAGCCTGGGCGATAGAGTGAGACTCCATCAAGAAAGAGAGAGAGAGAGAGAAGAAAGAAAAAGAAAGAGAGAGAGAGAAAGAAAGAAAGAAAGAAAGAGAGAGAAAGAAAAGAAAGAAAGAAAGAAAGAAAGAAAGAAAGAAAGAAAGAAAGAAAGAAAGAAAGAAAGAAAGAAAGGAAAGAAAAACTGACTGCATGAACAACAGCCCAGGAAACACAAGAGAAGTAGCGTGGAGTAGTGGCCAAGGATGGGTGCTAGAATCTCAGAGCCTATATCTGTATATCCAGATGTCTCAGGCCAATGCCTAAAAACAGTGTTCAATAAATATCAAATAGTAATATTACTACTGTTATCACAATTGAGAGTAACTGAGTGTCAACCAGCTGATCTGCTTGCCAATGAGGGGACTCCAGGATCCTTAAGTCACTTCTATTTTTCTCCACTTCCCTGGCAACTTTTTCTCCAAGACTAGATCGATTCAACACTCCTCCAAGTCCTGGGTTAACCTCAGTGGCCTTCTGCCTCCCATTGTGATCACCTTGGTCCACAGCAATCTTTTCCTTCTCCGACAGCACATTATTACCTTGTCATTGGGCACTTGAAGTAGACATCCTTTGACATCCTCTGTGAATGTTACCCTATTTCATTCCTTGTTTTCCCAGCATGTAATGGGCAAACAAGGCCCTTCAAAAAACAGATCTGACCCTGTTGACTTCTGCAGGCACATCTAGCATCTCTTTCAACTTGAAAAATCATGTCTATATTCCTGCATTCCTAAGCTACCAGCTAAATTTTTCATAAGTTTAAATTTATATTTGGATGTAATTATATATTTATAAATTACATATATATTTTATATTTTTAAGATATTTACTTGTGTAAAATAAATAAATAAATGGGTAAAATTTTCAGCATATTGTAAATACTGGATATTTTAAGAGAAAACCGTAATATAACTTTAAGTATGTCCAACTGAGGCTCAATACCATTGTGATTTGATACCTGTCATAATTGATTTTTTAAAAAATACATACAGGAGCTTCTCATGGTTAGGAACTTTGCATTGTTCTTTATTCCCCTCGAACTTGTACACCCCTAGAAGAATTTGATCATAATGTATCATAGTTTTATTCTTGGAAGTTTTTTTTATTGATTACTCTATCACATATCACTGACTACAACAAAAATATGCTCATACATTTACATTTAAATTTAAAAAATGTCTCTGACTATAAGTCTTTACATTTTAAAACAAGTTTTTTTTAAACTTATCATTATGGATGATCATTCCGGTTGTTCGCAGAGCACAATTGATCAAAGCAGCATAAGTATGGCAGAGCTCAGGATAAAGAATTATTAATCTGAAAAAAGTAAAATTATTTGGCTATTCTTCTCTTAGTATGATAGGTGGGATTGTTTTTTTTCCATTAATGTATTCATGAATATTACTTGTTATTTTAAGGAGGCAGTTTCATCATCAATTTTATTCACACCGTTTTGTTTTTATTGGTGTAAGCACTGAACATTCGTTCACATAAACAAGCAGATGGGAAAGGGGGGGCCTTCTGTTGGAAGCCATGCACTTGTTTGGACTCCTTCCAGGTTATGTGCCAAAAATCACACAATGATTTATCATAAAAATATTTTTGATAATCTATGAGCTGACATCCCTATTAGGTTCCTCTTCAATTTCAGTGAAAGTGAAGAATTGAAAACAATTTGACTGTAAAGGGATGTGGTTCCAGTTATACACCCAGATGGGGTACCCAGTTGTCAGAGATGTTTGTGTTCTCAATGCTCAGGCTAATATTTCAAAATGTGTCTTTGCCTGGTGCCCTGAAGGACTTTTCCCAGGAGGGGAAAACACCTTTGTAAGACGCAGGCTGGGTGATGGCTTTTGTGTGAGGACGTCTTCCACCATCCACCCTTCCCCATCCTCCTTCTGTCCTGGGAGGCTGGTTGCATGGACCACAGCAATGGGCTCCCTTCTCTGCTGCTTCCAAGTTATGTTCCCTGCCAGTGGTTGGAGGTCAGGGCAGGGAAGAATAAAGTTGGGCTCCATCTGTGGGATGACCCAGGGTGGCTGCATCTCTCTCAGGAAGGTCACAGCTCCTTCGCATTCTACACAGCCTCTCCTGTCTCCAGATTCTAGAAACCTCTTTCTTCTCTAACTGCACAGGGCCCCACTAACCCTAGAGAGCTGCACCATCCTTTGTGGCTTTCTTTACTTCACCCACACCTTTATAAACATTTCCTGTATTAAACTTTCTTTGCATTACCCAATTTGAGTGTGCTTTCTGTTTTGTGTTAGTATCCTGACTGATAAACCCATTTTTAAAATTATACTTTAGGTTCTGGGGTACATGTGCAGAACGTGCTGGTTTGTTACATAGGTATACACGTGCCATGGTGGTTTACTGCACCCATCAACCCATCATCTACATCTGGTATTTCTCTTAATGCTGTCCCTCCCCTATCCCCCACCCCCCAACAGGACCCAGTGTGTGATGTTCCCCTCTCTGTCTCCATGTGTTCTCATTGTTCAACTCCCACTTTTAATATAATGAAAGAGGGTATTTGTGAAGGAGGAATTGAAAAATAGGATACATGTAGGTAGGGGGTCTGGAAATTGATGATCTTAAAGCTGTCTATGCCTGTGAACCCTTAAAAAATTGTCATGTATCCCCAGAGGTGTGAGTACTCCAATCTGATGATGGCCGATCTGTGAGTAAGTTCTTTGGTGGGGATTTGTGAGATTTTGGTGCACCCATCTCGCTAGCAGTATACACTGAACCCAATTTATAGTCTTTGATCCCTTACTCCCTTCGCACTCTTTCTCCCTGAGTCCCCAAAGTCCATTGTGTCATTCTTATGCTTTTGCATTCTCGTAGCTTAGCTCCCACTTACGAGTGAGAACATACAATGTTTGGTTTTCCATTCCTGAGTTACTTCACTTAGAATAATAGTCTGCAGTCCCATCCAGGTTGCTGCAAATGCCATTAATTCATTCCTTTTTATGGCTGAGTGGTATATATACATATATACACGTAAATATATGTATACACACGCTATATATATATGTGTGCGTATATATATATCACAGTATATCACAGTTTCTTTATCCACTTATTGATTGATGGGCGTTTGGGTTGCTTCCACATTTTTGCAATTGTGAATAGTGCTGCTGTAAACACGCGTGAGCAAGTATCTTTTTCGTATAATGACATCTTTTCCCCTGGGTAGATACCGGGTAGTGGGATTGCTGGATCAAATGGTAGTTCTACTTTTAGTTCTTTAGGGAATCTGCGCCCCCCCCTCCCCGCCACCGTTTTCCATGGTGGTTGCACTAGTTTACATTCCCACTAGCAGTGTAGAATTGTTCCCTTTTCACCACATCCATGCCATCTATCATTTTTTGATTTTTTGATTATGAGATGATGGCTGATCTAATGCCTGACCGACCACCCTGTTCCCTTCACTGTATAGTGGTAAGGACATGGTTGGGAACCAAACAAGCATTAAAGAAAGCTGGCAAATGCCTTTTCACAAATGCCAGATGATACAGGTGAACGCTATACAGCATGGTGTTTGTCCAGCACCTTCCACCCCTGCCACTACCTGGCCACACCACCACTGCCCTCATCTGCAGGGGAAGCAAATGTCCTCCCTTGAGCTCATGGGTGCAGTGGGGGCTGCCTCCAGGAAGCCAAGACCCCATGATTGCCTGCTTGAGTCTAGCACCAATCACCGTTGAACAAAAAGCCCATCTGATTTATCCACCAGGTTTTTTTGAGCACTGAGTTAGAAATTCCAGGCAACCCACTGAGAGTTCTTTATTGCAGCAGCGGGCAACTGATCTACGATAACATGCAAAAAGATAAGGGTCCCCAGGCGATGACAGCAGCTGCAGTTTAAAGTTGAATTTGGAGTTATTAAAGCGTGTGCTGGATCCACCTGCAGGAGGCAAGTGACGATCTCAAATCTCCCACCCCTGAGTTGGCCAGAACCCCCAAGGTCAATTGCCCAACATACTTGGTGCCTCTGAGAGTTGAAGTTCCTGGCAGATGGCTGTGGGGTGCACCTGCACTAGCTGTCACTGTGACTCATCCCTCAGGGTATGTCAGATTCTGGCATTTATTTTCATTTATTAATTAACTTTAAAGCAATAGCAATCTCAGAGCCTCTTAGATTGTGGCCCATCACAACATTAAAGCTGGTCGAGCCACTCTCTAGGGCCAGGGTTTTTGTGACAGTTTAGATTATCATTAAGCAAATATTCACTCTCTCCCCTTCACACTGCAGGTGGAGAACACTTCCCACCCTGCTGATGTTTGGCTGTGTGACTTGCTTTGACCATTTGCAAGTCAGCAGAAGTGATGAGAGCAAAGGGATTAAATGTGCAGCTTGGCTCACTCGTGCTCCTGGGGATCTGCTGCGATGAGCGTGTGCTCTCTTTATAACAGGAGCTACTCTCCCTTTATACTGAGTCCGGTGCGCACATGTGTGGAGCAGATCTGAGCCCAGTCCACAGCCTGCACCCTATCCAGCAGAGCCCATGTCGCAGAGCCGGGGTCGCAGAGCCATGAGTCACCTGTGAATCTGTGCGTGTGAGAATTAGTGCTTATTCTGAACCACGGAGATGGGTTGGCAACAACTGCCAAATCACTGAGTTTTCAAATTCTGCTCTGTGGAACTCAACGGAAGTCACTTTCAAAAAAATGGTTTCATTCATTCACATATTTATTAATTCACTCGCTTATTCTACAAACACTTTATTGATCACCCTAGGTATCGTGCACTGTTCTAGAGAGACTCATCCATCTCAGCTTATCTGGGCTGTTTTTTGATCTTCCTGAGAGAATGGAGGGCCTGTGTGTGCACATTGGTAAAGTGCTTTGAAAGGAATGAATCCAGCAGATTTCACAGCCCCTTCTCCTCCGCGAGGCTGTGTAGCCTTCTCTGAGGCTAGCTGGGGTTGGTGTGGGCGGGAAGGAGTCTTGCTGCTACCCGAACAGACTCAGATGCTCCCCTGCCTCCATCTCTGCATTAAATCAGAGGCTGTCAAGGAGGAGGCAGGGACAAGGCGATGTTTGTCAGCTCCCGGAGGGGCAGGTCTCTTCACATCTTGCCTGGGTTCATTGGCTCAGCCACTTGCTGGTTGACCTTGTTTCTGTTTTCAGATAAAGAAAATGAGGCTCTTTTTCTTTCATCACTTTGTCCAGTGAACTTAGGAGCAACCAACCAACTTCATTATATTCCTTGGTTCTCCACGTAGGGTCAAAGATATCAGGTATAGAGTCATTAAGCTCCTGCCTCTCATGAGCAGTGAATCAGGAGTATCAAATGCATTTATTTTGCAAGAACTATTGGTGTTCTCCATGCTATTAGAAGTTGAGCCCTTAGCATTTTTGAGTCTAATCATATTAAGCAGCCAACTCCAGAAACCCCCAAATCAACAAAAGAACTCCATCCTTAATACTCTGTTCCTCTAGAATTACTCCTGCTACCAAAATCTGTATGAGTCAGGGTTCTCTAGAGGGACAGAACTAATAGGATAGATGTATATATAAAGGGGAGTTTATTAAGGAGTGTTGATTCACACGATAACAAGGTGAGATCCCACAGTAGGCCATCTGCAAGCTGAGGAGCCAGGAAGCCAGTCCGAGTCCCAAAACCTCAAAAGTTGGGAAGCCAACAGTGCAGCCTTCAGTCTGTGGTCGAAGATCCAAGAGTCCCAAAGCTGAAGAACTTGGAGTCTGATGTTCAAGGGCAGGAAGCATACAGCCCAGGAGAAAAATGGGGCCAGAAGGCTCGGCCAGTCTAGTCCTTCCACGTTCCTCTGCCTGGTTTTATTCTAGCTGAACTGGCAGCTGATTCAATGGTGCCCACCCAGACTGAGGGTGGATCTGCCTCTCCTAGTTTACTAACTCAAATGTTAATCTCCTTTGGCAACACCTTCACAGACGCACTCAGGAACAATACTTTGCATCCTTCAATCCAATCAAGTTGACACTTAACGTTAACCATCATAGAGGATAACAACAATTCACCCAATTCTTGGCCCAGGGAAAGAGCAGGAGCCGCACTCACATCTCTCGAATCTCAGTCCCGTGTCCTTCTCTTTGCTCCAAATGCCACTTCCCTGGAGGATTGTTTTTAAGCCCCCATTCCTAGTCTCTGAAAACAGGGGGCTTTGTCTCAGACATCATGGCCTCATCCTTTCTTCAGACTATGTTTGCTGAGCTTCCGTTATGTAGCAAGTGCTGGGAATACAGCAGTGAAAAAATGAATTTCCTGTTCTTGAGGATTTGTGGAAGAACAGAGATCAGGAATGACACACAATCTATTTGGTGACCATGAGCTCTGTGGGGGAAAGCTAAGTAGAGTAACTAGGGGGTTCCTTTGTTAAAGGTGTTTGGGGAAGGCCACTCTGAGGATGTGACAGCCAAACACAGACCCGAAGGAAAGGAGGGAGCAAACCAAGCTTATAAGAGAGTAAAAGGTGCTCCAGGCAAAAGGCACAGCTGCACAAAGACCCCGAGGCAAGACCATGCCTGGCCTGTTGAGGAACAGAGTGTTTACTTCCTGGAGTCACCCAGGAGAGCAACATGCTCTGTGTTCATTCTGCGCCTTGTTGCAGTCTCAGGACTAAACTCCTTGCATGAAACCCAGGGTCTTTTAAATAAAAATTTAACAAGAGACACCCCAGTGTCTTCAGAGTAAATCTTTAGAACTGAGAGTTTGTAGCTGAAGGCAACTAAAGCGGTTCAAAGCGAAGGGAAATTTGACAATGACATGGCTAGATTCACTGGCAGGGCTGGGCAGGACCACCTGCTGGGGCTCCAGGACCACAGACATGACATTCCCAGGGTGGGACAAGAGAACAGCTGGAGAGGCTGTCACCCCATCATGGCGCCTCCCTCCCCCCAACAGTCAAACATAAAAAATAGATTTTTTATGACTCCTCCCACCACTCTGTGCTATGGACACGAAAGAACTTTGACCACTGCGACCCTCAACCCCTGGCCTTTGTCCTGAAATAAACAAATGAGTCCTCCCATCTATTACCCACCCCATGTGATGAAGTGGGCTCCTAGGAACATCCTGCATCCAAGTGGCAACCACAGTGCTTGTTTCAATTACCTCTTATTTATCCCACTGGTTAGGGAGGGATGTCCCATCCTAAAGCATATGAGATGGCTGAACACACGATGCCCAACACTGGACAGATGACCTTGGCAGCAGCTCCTCAGTCACGTCTACTAATACTCTGGGGGAGGAGGGCATCACACGCCTTGCAGGGCCACGCAGGGTTGTGCTGGGGGGCAGAGAAAACCAGCCAGGGCTGTGGATGGCAGGCTTTGTGGCAGCAAGAGGTTGAGGTGCCCCTGGTCCCTGCAGGAGGATGCAGTTGGCTTGTTTCAATAATTTGTGGGTTGGCAGAGAGGTGCATCCATGAGGTTGAGGACCAGATGTGGTACAGCTGGTATAGCCGGTAGGGGAACTGGCCAGGTAGAGACTCTTTCCTTTTGGGTGGGTGACATATCTGGTGAGGGCAGGAGAACTCATGGTTAGGCTTTTGGGTTTCTGTGAGGCTCAAAGATGTCAAGGCACCATGTGACATTTGAGACATCTCGCTGTGCCTAAACTGTTTACACAAAACAGCATGGTCCCTGGTGAACATGTTTTTCTTCTGGGAGTCTGGAATTTTGGTACATGCCAGGCCAAGGCTGCCCCATAACCAGCCCTGAATAAAAATCCCAGGCACCAAGTCTCTAATCATCTTCCCTGGTAGATGACACTTCCCAGGCGTTGCCACACCTCACTGCTGGGGGAATTTAGCACATCTTGTGTGACTTCAATGGCAGAGACCCTTGGAAGCTTGGGCCTGACTTCTCCCAGACTTCACCCATGCACCATTTTTCTTTGTTGATTTTGCTTTTTTCTGCCATACATCATAGTCAAGAGGATGACAACATGCTGAGGGTTGTGAATCCTCACAGTCAGTCCTTAGTCCTGTGAGCGGTCTTGGGTACCACACGCCTTGCCTCTTCTGGATTCTAAGCCTTTGCTTTGGACCTAACACCTCATCTCATCTAACACCTGACACCACCCCTGACTTTTAGGATGATCTTACTGATCCTCAGTACTCTGTTCAAATCTCACCTTGACCAAGAATTCTGAAGAGTTTTTACCCTCTTAGAATTCTATAGCCTTTGATATCAAAATCACCTATTGGGCACAGTGTTATAAACGATCATCATCTTCCTTCCTAAGAACCATCCATGTTTTGAGTTTTGTGACAAGTGTCAATTTATGGCAGCCCCTAGCCTGGAAGCCAAGATAAGATGACATAAAATAAACGTTTTTACATGAGTTTGCTCTGTCCTCAATGCTCTGTATTCACTGAAAAAAGACATTTGAAGATAGAATCTTAATAGATATCAAATTATTACCTAATTTCAAAATATTTTGACAATTCTTCATAGACACAGCTATAGCAAAGTATGTCTGTCAGTGATAGTGCCTACAACTGGAATTAGTCCTAGAACTGTGAATCCTATTTTTAAGTGTGATTAGAATTTTATTCCTTAGAGCCTTGTTGTTTTAAGTCATTAATTCAGTCATCAAAAATTGATGGAGTGCCTACTAAGTGCCACACACAGAACATTCTGGAATTTCAAAATTAACAAGATTTATTATCTGCTTTGGAAAGATTTGGTAGCCATATCTGGTAGTTTTGGCAGTTTTTCTGTGTTTATGTGCCTACCCAGTATCTAATCACCCATGTCCCTTCCTTGTAATACTCTCTGTGGATATTCATCTGTCTTCCAGGTAGCCCATGTCTCAGAGGGGAACTGACCCGACCCCCAACTACAGCAGTACACCCGGATTGGTCTAAGCTAACTAGAGGAATCCTACTTTAATGAACCAATGATTCATTCAGTGAAACCAGGCTTAATCCAATCAACATATAATACTCTCCCACAAGGTGGCCCAATCAGTGAAAAACTCATATTTTCTTTGGGAATCTCCTTCTGAATGTGAACACGGTTATCTGGATACCAGAACTGCTGGGTCATTTTGGAAGGCCAGGCTGAGGATGAGGAGAAGGGTCCAATACAGAGTATAAAAGATAAATTGCAGAGGGAACTTGATCAAGCCGCTCCTGATATCCAAATTTCTGGACTTATTGTTTATCTGAACCAATAGATTATTTAAAATAATTAAGCCAGGACGAGTTAATATTTTTGATGTTGACTTTCAAAATTAATCTACGTGATTTACTCCATAGCATCCATCTATTCTTTCTCTCATTGTTTATTGTCTGATTTTCTTTTGGAAAATGTAACCTTCCTATATTCTCAGACATGTGTTTTGAGTGGGACTCCTACCACACTCAGCTCTATATGACAGTTTAGATTAGCTTAAACCAATTAGCATATTCTATTATTTTGGCTTTGATGATTGGTTTAGGGATAAACACAAAACCCAATTAAGGCTATCGAAATGGTAAAAATTTCAAGACTTATGCAGTAGATACAGTAAGAGACCCTTCTCCTTCCCCTAGTTTCTGTGGTGTGAGGATCTGCATTCTAGACATCCAGGAGCCATTTTATTGCCACAGATGAGAACTCAGAATTGTTCGAAGTTAAAGTCCACAGATGAAGCCAATGTTGCAGAAAACAGATGAAGGAGAGAAATTAAAACATGTACAATGCTGGATTCGACTTGTCATGAAGCCTGCTACCTCTGGACTTCTCTGTTATGAGTGCAAAGAAAAAAATGTTTAAACAAGTTTGAGTTAGATTTTCTGACTTTTGCTACATACTAATGTTAAGTACTATTATAAGGGTTTATTCTGAGTCTCATCCTAAGCTTAGTCCTGGGATAGACTCATGATGAATGAAACCAGGGAGGTGAACTGGAGAAGCTCACATCCCAGAGGTAGAGGTGGCAAACATACATGGGGTTGTGACGCAGGGATAATTGTAATAAACATATTAAATAAATGAATGAATCATTATTCTATAAAACTGGCTGGGTGCATTGGCTCATGCTTGTAATTTCAGCACTTTGGAAGGCCAAGGTGGGAAGACCACTTGAGGCCAGGAGTTTGAGATTAGCCTGGCCAATATAGTGAGACTCTGTCTCTACAAAAAAATAGAAAAACTTACCTGAGTCTTGTGGTGCACACTGGTAGTCCCAGCTACTTGGGAGGTTGAGGCAAGAGGATTGCATGAGCCCAGGAGTTTGAGATTGTAACGAGTTGTGATTGTGTCACTGCATTCCAGTCTGTGCAACAGATGAGACCCCAACTCAAAAAAAATTTTTTTTAATCAAAAACTGATATTTACAGATTCTGGTTGAGGTAAGATTTATATATACACTCTACCATGTTTCTCCCACTGAATGAAGATCTAGAACCTGGAAAGACAGCAGTAATTCGAGGGCTCTGAAAAGTAAATAGTTGTAGGTGGATCACGGAAGATCAGAATGTGAAGTGCCACTAAACTGGTTGTATTGGTCCATTGTCACACTGCTGTAAAGAAATACCTGAGACTGAGTAATTTATCAATGAAAGAATTGGCTCATGGTTCTGCAGGCTGTACAGGAAGCATGGTAGCATCTGCTTCTGGGGAGGCCTCAGGGAGCTTTTGCTCATGGAGGAAGGTGAGGGGGAAGTGGGCATGCCTTACATGGCAGGAGCAGGAGGAAGAGAGAGAGGGGGAAGGTGCTACACACTTTCAAACAACCAGATCTCATGAGAACTCACAAACTTATTATCATGAGAACAGCATCGAGATGATGGTGCTAAACCATTCATGAAGGACCACCAGCATGATCCAATCCTCCCATTGGGCCCCACCTCCAACATTGGGGATTACAATTCAACATGAGATGGTGGGGACACAGAACCAAACCATATGCACTGGTGGTGAATTTGCCATGTTTTGCCCTTTGGTATCACCGGACCTGATCCTGAAACTCAGAAGTGAGCACTGGGGCAAAGACAGAGCTCCAGGGGCATTTCGGGGATGCCCCCTAGTTCTGGTTCAGGGAACTTTTAACACTCAGGGCGTGGACATCTCCACTGTTTTTTTCTTTTCTCCATTCCCTCATGACCAAGTGAGAGGTGAAGCCAGTTGGACTTCCTCTGTGGAGTGGGGACTTGGAGAACTTTTCTGTCTAGCTAGAGGATTGTAAACGCACCAATCAGCGCTCTGTGCTAGCTAGAGGATTGTAAATGCACCAATCAGCACTCTGTAAAATGGACCAATCAGCACTCTGTAAAATGGACCAATCAGCAGGACATGGGCAGGGACAAATAAGGGAATAAAAGCAGGCCACCCCAGCCAGCAGCGGCAACCCGCTGGGGTCCCCTTCCACGTTGTGGAAGCTTTGTTGTTTTGCTCTTCACAATAAATCTTGCTGCTGGTCACTCTTGGGTCCGGGCCACCTTTAAGAGCTGTAACACTCACCGCAAAGGTCTGTGGCTTCATTCTTGAAGTCAGTGAGACCATGAACCCACTGGAAGGAACCAACTCCAGACACAAGCTCTTAAGCAACCTTATGATATTGATGGGCAATATTTGAACAAGACTCAGAGTCTCGTAACATAATATATAAAATGTCCAGGATAAAATCCAAAATTCCTTGCTTATTAAGAACCAGGAAAATCTCAGTATTCATGGGAAAAGACCACGAAGAGACCCCAATAATGAAATAACAGAAATATAGAGATTTTCTGACAAGGACTTTAAAGCAGCTATTATAAAAATCCTCCAATAAGCAATTATGAACACTAATGGAGCAAATGGAAACATAGATCCTAAGCAAACGGGAAGAATCTTTGGGATCTGCAGTTAGGAAAATGGCTTTTAGATGTGATACCAAAAGCACAATCCATTAAAAAATTGATAGAATTAATATATTTGTCATAAAAATTAAGAACTTTTGTTCTGTGCAAGACTCTGTTAATAGAATAAAAGGTCAAGTTTGTTACTGGGAGAAAATCTTTGCAAATCATATATCTGACAGACAAAAAAATTGAATGCAGAATGTGTAAAGAATTCCCAAAATTCAGCAATAGGAAAACAAACAGCCCAATTAAAGAAGAGGCAAAGATGTGAATAGACTCTTCATCAAAGAAGATATATAGATGGCAGACACACACATGATAAAATATTCTATCTCATTAATCACTAGGGAAATGCAAATTAGAGCCACAATGAGATACCACTCCATACCTATTAGAATTAGAATGGGTGCAATAAAAATCCTGACACCAGCAGGTGTTAGAGAAGTTACGGAGCAACTGGAACTCATGTGTTGCTTTGGAAAATACAAAATGGTACAGTCACTGTCAAAATCAGCTTTGTGTCTCCATATGAAGTTAAGCATACATTTACCAGTTGATCCAGTAACACCACTGCTGGGTATTTACCCCAGATAAAGGAAAACTTACGTCCACACAAAAACTTGTGCACATACGTTTATAGCCGCTCTCTGCGTAATTGCTGAAACATGGAAGGAACCCAAATGGTCTTTATCAGGTGCTGGGGTAAAAACAGCTGGTGCGAGACCACTGTGAAAGGAAAATCAATCTGGGGACCCTGAAATCACTAAGCCAAGGTGAAAAGTCAAGCTGGGACCTGCATCGGGCAAACTTGCCTCCCATTTTGTTCCTAAATACTGTAGCAGGATGAGTTGCAGACGAAACTCCTCAGATACTGAGTTAAAGAAGGAAGGGGTTTATTTGGCCGGGAGCATCAGCAAGACTCCTGTCTCAAGAGCTGAGCTCCCTGAGTGAGCAATTCCTGTCCCTTTTAAGGGCTCACAACTCTAAGGGGCTCCGCGTGAGAGGGTTGTGATCGATTGAGCAAGCAGGGGGTATGTGACTGGGGGCTGCATGCACTGGTAATCAGAACGAAACAGAACAGGACGGGAGGTTTTACAATGTCCTTCTATACAATGTCTGGAATCTATAGATAACATCGGTTGCTAGGTCAAGGGTGGAATTTACTACCAGGCTTAGGTCAGGCAGGCCCAGGCCTGGTTTCGGGTCTGGTTCTTCGGTTTTGGGTCTGGTTCTTAGGAGCCGGGCTACCTGCCTTTTGTTTCACTTTTCTTTCCTTTTCTGAGTATAAAACAATATGAGAGGGTCTGTCTCTCTTCTTTCAACACGATTGCTACAAAGATTAAAAAAAAAAAAAGTTGCCCACCTCCCTCACAATTTACCCACAAGGAAATTCCTTGTGGACAAAGGACAGACAGAACTCAGTCATCCCTCTGCTCACTAAGATAAACGCATATCTGATTGCTTCCTCTGCCCTGTTGTTTCACTAAGCCAGACTAAGGCATAAGTGACTATTCCTCTACCCTCCTCTCACGCGTGAACTGCATTTTCAGTAAAAGGCTAATCAGAGACTCAAGAGAATGCAACCGATTGTCTCTTATCTACCTATGACCTGGAAGCCCCCTCCCCGCTTCGAGTTGTCCCACCTTTCCGGACAGAACCAATGTATATCTTACACATATTAATTGATGTCTCATGTCTCCCTAAAATTTATAAAACCAAGCTATGCCCCGACAACCTTGGGCATGTGTCATCAGGACCTCCTGAGGCTATGTCACGGGCACGTCCTTAACCTTGACAAAATAAGCTTTCTAAATTGATTGAGATCTGCTTCAGATACTTTTTGAGTCATGCCACTCAGCAATACAAAGCAATGAACTATTGATAAACACAGCAACTCCTTTGATTCTCAAAGGCATTATGTTGAATGAAAGAAAACAGTCTCAATATTACATACTGTACATTTCCATTTATATGACTTTCTCAAGGAGAAAGAAACCATACAATACAAGAAGGGTGTGAGATTATATGGGGAAGGGGATGGGGTGACTTGGAGAAGCTAGCATAAGGCGTTTTTTTTGTTTTGTTTTTTTCTGGGGAGGATAGAGCTGTTCTGTATCCTGATCATGGTGGTGGTTACACAAACCTATACACACATTAAAATTCATAGAACTGCACACCACACAAAGGTCAGTTTTATTGTATAATAATTTTTTAAATAACATTTAAGGTCACACTCACACAAAACTGATCTCTCTGAAAGTATTAGTTGGATTTCCCTTTATTTATTTATTTTTTTAAAGGACAACCCCGCTGGCCCCAGTCTCACCTAGGCATGGCCTGGATTTCTGCAGAAGGACAGGCCACCAGACCTCACTTCAAAGGTGGCATCAAACACTGTTCCTGCCTATAAAAATACAGTACAAGCAAGCCTGATTTTAAAGCCTCATTTTTCTTCCTCTTCCTCCTCCTAGTTCTGACAGGGCATATGGAAATAATGTTAGAATGTAAACTTTGAGCATGAATGAGAATTCTATTTCCAGAGATGTTTATATTTTTTTTCTCTTGGGTTGAAACCCTCAATCATATCCAAATAAATTATTTGGGGATGTTGGTAAGAGGATAAATCTTAGGGGGTTTTCACAAAGGTCTGAATTCTGAGAACCTCTTTTTCTTGGGACTGTGTGTTTTCTAGAGAGTGGGAGGCGCTGGTGGGTTACATGACATTTTGAATTTGCTATATTTTCTTTTCCCTTTATATATTCACAAAGCACTCTAGATATTGGGCAACTGCAAGTCCAAGGTGAGAAGGAAGATAGGCTTTTGCAAAGACAATCACTGTTCAAAGCACACGCAAAGATTCAATGTATTCATAGAGCCCTCCCAAAGGAAACAGCAACAGATCAGAGTCTTTATTCGCATTTTCTTAACCAGCAATCGGGAAAGAAATACAGGTAATAAGATACGAAATACCTGTTGCCTATGTTTAGCTTTGTTTTTAGGTAGCCAGAGACTCTGTTTAAATGGCTGGTGAGTGAGGGTGGAAATATTACATAATAGAGAGAGGGGTGTTTAAGGAACTGCAGTTTAAAGTTTTATGCAAGAATAATGCCATGTTGTTTTATTTTGAGGTGGAGTCTGGCTCTATTGCCCAGGCTGGAGTGTAGTGGCGCGATCTCAGTTCACTGCAACCTCCACTCCCTGGGTTCAAGCGATTCTCCTGCCTCAGCCTCCCAAGTAGCTGAGACTACAGGTGCACGCCACTACACGCAGCTAATTTTTGTATTTTTAGTAGAGACAGGATTTCACTGTGTTGGCCAGGCTGGTCTCGAACTCCTGACCTCAAGTTATCTGCCCGCCTTGGCTTCCCAAAGTGCTGAGATTACAGGCTTGAGCCACCATGCCTGGCCACAAGAATGATGTGTGTGTGTGTGTGTGTGTGTGTTTTCTATTCCAAGCACCTTTCCTGCCTGCCCAGTTTTGAGAGCATGTGTGTGTATTCATTAGTAAGCTTCAGCTGTAAGTAGCAGGAATCTAAATTAAACTGCATTCGAAGATAAGAGAAGATGGAGGTGGAGGATTGGTTTATTTAACTAAAAAGTCCGGAAGACGATTGCAGGCATGTTTGCATCTAGGGGGTTTTATCCATTATGAGTCTTAGTTACAAGCAGGAGAAATCAATCTAACTCATTAAGTATAAAATGCCTTATTGAACACTAATTTTTCATTTAGAAAGGCATGAAGTCATCAGATGGAAAATTTTCTAAACATGAGAGGAGATTTAAATGGTGGCAAACAATAATAAAGACAATATTAACAACAATGGCGAACACACTTCAATAGTTTATTAAATGCCTGGCAGTCTTCCAAGATCTTGTGTCCATTAATTTAATCCTCACCACATCCCTTTGGAGATTGGTCTTCTTTGGATGAAGAATATGTGATAAAGGGACCTAAAGTAACTTACCCAGGTCTAGGCTGACCATCCCTCCTGTCTTCCCTGGGACAATCCCAACATAATGCTGTCCAAAAATAATGAGGAGCACCCCCATTTATTCTCAAAAGTGGTCTGATTTAGTCAATAGATTTGATCATCATTCTACTAGGGTCCTACAGCCAGGAAGAGAAGTTTGGATGACAAGGACACACTTGTGAGGTCCGATGACATTACTAGATTGTCTCCCTCCTCCATCTCTCAGCTCTGCCTTCCTGTTTGGGCTCACCTTCAGGTGGTCCTACTCCATAGGGGGGACCTTGTGGCCCGAGGCTGCCCAGGCTGAGCTCCTTTCACTTCCAAAGTCAATTAAAAGAGACATCCCCTGGCTAAGAGTTTCAATAGAAATCAGAATTTCAGCTCACTGGCCCAGGGTGGGTCTAGGACTCCCTTTTGGAACCTCGGCTGATGCCCCAGGAAACTGAAATGCTGAGAGTAGTGGGTATTGCTCAACTAAAAAGGGGTTGGAGGGTGTTCTGATCCAGAGAAGTAGAATGGATGCTGGGACTGGGGGTGCTGTGATCCAGAGGAATAGAAGGGACAAATGGCAGATGTCCAACCTAAGTCTCAAGGCCAACCATTTATTATGGCTCCTTTGTACAAAAGACTTGTTGGCAAAACTGGATTCTTTCTGCATTCTCTGAAATACTATGTATTTACTGATGATCACAGAAGGCTGATCGTATCATGATACAATCAGATGTTGCCATTGGAACCAATTCTGTCGGTGACACAAAGATGGACAGAAAAAGGGGTCCTCCCCAAATAATTTGTAATCTAGGGCAGGGGTTGGCAAGCTTTTTCTATAAAGGGCCGGATAGTGAATATTTTAATTGTTTTTTTTTTTTTTTTGACAGAATCTCGCTCTGTCGCCCAGGCTGGAGTGCAATGGCATGATCCTGGCTCACTGCAAAGCTCCGCCTCCCAGGTTCTCGCCATTCTTCTGCCTCAGCCTCCCGAGTAGCTGGGACTACAGGCACCTGCCACCACATCCGGCTAATTTTTTTGTATTTTTACTAGAGACAGGGTTTCACCGTGTTAGCCAGGATGCTCTCAATCTCCTGACCTCGTGATCTGTCCACCTCGGCCTCCCAAAGTGCTGGGATTACAGGCGTGAGCCACTGCACCCGGCCAATATTTTAGGTTTTGAGGGCCACGTGTTGTCTCTGCCATATATTCTTGTGTGTGTGTGTGTTGTAAAAACCATTGTTAGTTCAGGGGCAGGACAAAAACGGGCTGAGTGGGCTGGATTTAGCCTGAGGAGATGGTTGGCCAATTCCTGATCTAGCAGAGATGACAAGAAGACATAGTTCTGTGAACAGAGGCCATGGCTGCCTTATGTTGCCTGTGGTGGCCCCATCTGTGTGAACCTGCTGGGTCCACATGAAGGAAGAGAGGAGCCTCAAGAAGGGCCGTGGAGGTGAGACCCCAGAGTGGGCACCAGGGCTGCTGGAGCAGAGCCCTGCAATTTGCTGGCAGTAATGGATGTTTCTCCTGAGAACCCCTTCTGCCCACTGTTCAGCTCAGACCCACCAGGGTCTCACGTCCTGAGTGGAGCCAGAAATGACCATGTAGCTGGTAAGAGCCAGGGTACTCGCTGCTGCCAGAGGGCCCTTTAGGTGTAGAGGAGAGTTTCTCACTTGCTCTTCTCCTCCATTGGCTACTCACTCAACACCTAGAATAAACACCAGACTCCTACAGAATCTGCGATGTAGGTCGACCTCCTGCCCAATTCTCCACCCTCCTGGCACCCTCCCCTTTGGCCTCCTACCCCAGCCACACCCACCTCCAGGCTTATGAGCCAAGCATGGTCTCTCCTCTGTGGCTTCACAGGTGCTGGTCACCTGCCTGAAATGTTCTTCTCGTCAGCATCCACAGGGCTCATCTCATGTAGGTCTCTTCTGAAAATTGACCTTGTTGAGAGGCCTTTCCAGATCACTCTAAAATAGCCACCTCTGCCTTCTTTATCTTTGCCTTGCATTAATTTTCTTTGCTGCACATCACATATGATATGCTTTGGCTCCGTGTCACCACTCAAATCTCATCTTGAATTGTAATCCCCATAATCCCCACGTGTCGTGGAAAGAATCTGGCGGGAGGTGATTGGATCATGGGGGCAGTTTCCTTCATGCTGTTCTTGTGATAGTCAGTTCCCATGAGAGCTGATGGTTTCATAAGGGGCTCTTCCCCCTTCACTCCTCGTGCTCACACTCTCTCCTGCCGCCTTGTGAAGAAGGTGTCTGCTTCCCCTTCCCCCATAATTGTGAGTTTCCTGAGGCTTCCTCAGCCAGACTGAACTGTGAGTCAATTAAACCTCTTTTCTTTATAAATTACCCAGCCTCGGGCAGTTCTTTATAGCAGTGTGAAAACAGACAAATATTAGACTGGTGCAAAAGTAATTGTGGTTTTTGCCATTAAAAGCAATGGCAAAACAGCAGTTACTTTTCACCAACCAAATACAACATCTTTGATATATTTGTTTGTCAATTCATTTATTGTTAGTCCCCCCAACTGAACCAAAAGCTCCAGGAGGGCAGGGATTTTTGTCTGTTTTGTCTCCTGTATGCTCAGCACCTAGAAAAATTCTGGAACAAAGCAGCACTCCCTAGATATCTGCTGAATCAACGAATCAATAAATGAATGCTGGCACAAAGATAATCACTCTTTTCCAGAGGCCTTGAATCTAAGAAGAGATGAAAAATGCTACAGCCACAAAAGGAAAGTCTGTCTGAGCTAAGACAGAGATGCCAGATTCTGATAGCATCAATTGAACAACTTGATCAAGCTACACCTGAAGCTAGCCCTACTGCTGCAGCTTTCAATGACAAAAGTCAGCAATTCTCTTCATAGGTTTCTAAATCATTTTGGGCTGGAGATTTTGCTTCTTGTAATAAAGGATATTTTTATTTGGGTAGTCAGGAGAGAAGAGGACAAGGCGGAAAGGCAAGGAGGGATGAAGATGGAGCATCTGAGTGGTCAAATGATACATCAGGAGATACGGCAATTCTGGCCTCTAAGAAAATATAGTTCTCTGTAAGCCTTAGAGAAAATCCCTTTACAAACACAGCAAAGCCTCGAGCTGGGCTTACTTGGAACACACATTCTCACTACACGGAGAGTCCAGCACAAAGCAGGAAGGAGCGTGGGCCACAGAGAGAACACAGACCCTGGGGTCATCTGAGTCCAATGAGGCTCCAACCTGCCCAGGCCGCTTTCCTGCAGTGCAGCCTTTGGCAAGCCCTCGAACCTCAAGTTTCTCATCTGAAAAATGGGCTGATAAATCTGAATCCCAGCAGTGTTATAATGAGGGTCAGTGGGACATGTATGTTAGAGCACCTTGTGCCTGACATAGGACCTGGCCCATGGCACATGTTCAATACACAGCAGCTGCAATTATTCTGGTGGGGTCTGGATTTCCCAGCTTCAAGTGGGTACCTGAATTTGGAGATTTGCTAAAACTCTGCCTCCTACCATCAGAATTTAGTGTCAGAAATACAATTGGGCCAGGTGTGGTGGCTCATGCCTGTAATCCAGGCACTTTGGGAAGCTGAGGCGGGAGGATTGCTTGAGTCCAGGAGTTCGGGACCAGCCTGGGTAACATGGAGAAACCCCATCTCTACAAAAAATACAAAAAAGTAGCTGGGTGTGGTGGTGCAAGCCTGTGGTTCCAGCTACTTGGTCTGGAGGTGGGAGGATGGCTTAAACCTGGGCGGTCGAAACTGCCCCATTGAAACTTCTCTGTTTTCTTACATCTGTTTTCTTCTCTGTTTTCTTACATGCAGTGAGACGAGATCATGCCTCTGTACTCCAGCCTGGGTGACAGAGCAAGACCCTGTCTCAAAAAGAAAAGAAAATAAACAGAATTGCTCCACTGACAAGCCAGAGAACGTCACTTCCCCAGAGATTGTGTCCCACCAAATTACAAAATGCTTTTGCAACCACCAGCACAGAACATCCCATAGAAAGCATTAAATGACAGTGGGCCAGCCAGATGCGGTGGTACACACCTGTATTCCCAGCACTTTGGGAGCCTGAGGAGGGAGGATCACAAGGTCAGGAGTTTGAGACCAGCCTGGCCAGTGTGATGAAACCCTATCTCTGTTAAAAATACAAAAATTAGCCAGGCATGGTGGCACGTGCCTGTAGTCCCAGCTACTCAGGAGGCTGAGGCAGAAGAATCGCTTGAACCTCGGAGGCGGAAGTTGTAGTGAGCCAAGATCGCACCATTTTACTCCAGCACTCTGTCTCAAAAAAAAAAAAAAAAAAAAAAAAAATGACAGTGGACCATATACTGATGAAACTCCCATCTTTCTTGTTTCCTTCTGTGCTTCCTTTCCATCCTTTTGGTTAAGCCAATGAGAGATGCTCAGTAGGGTGCAAACAATGTCTTATCATCCTAGGAAACAATGGCTTCCTAATCTTCCATGCTAATTAGGGATGATGTCTGAACAGGAATTCCAGTTACTCAACTGCACAGCCATGCATCTTTCGATACTTGGTGCACCTTCACTTACCAGTTTAGTTAAGCTCTAAGGATAGCATCTGTCTTTTTTGACAAGATGTAAGAAAACAGAGAAGTTTCAATGGGGCAGAAGGCAGGAAACTTTCATACCAAGGATGGGCAGCCCAGGAGGAGGGACAAAGGCCGGGACCCCCGGAAATTGGGAATTGGGGGTGGGGGGACAGGTGGGGAGCAAGGTTGTTAGAAGGAGGCTGGGAGGTGGCCATGGAGAGAAGTATGATGGGGACATGCTGAAGCCACAGTCCCTCACTGACATCCTCACAGAGGGATGCATTTTTCTGCTGTGCTCGGACCGTTGTGGATGCTTCTGTTCCAGTAGAAAGGTGCACTGTGAGGCTCATGCCTGCCCTGTCCCAGGCCCAGAGTCGTCTGTCATCTGAACACCTCCAAGTCATCTGCGGCTGGCAGAGTCCCAGCTCCCATCACCATCCGTCAAAGCTGGTGATGAATCCAATATCCGGGGCCTGTGCGCCCGGAGAGAAGCGAACAGAACCCATCTGTGTGGGCTGCTTGGCGCTGGGACACAGGGGCCTGAGGAGCTCTTGATGGAGGAGGAGGCCAGGGCTGGCAGCCTCACATGTTTTCCCTCCCGTCTCGAATTTCTCTGTCCAGGAGTAGCAGACAGTGTGGAATGCACCCCTCCAGAGAAAGGGGAAACCTGGCAGCCTCTGAGGCCCGTCCACTCACTGGACACATGGAAATGAGCCCCAAAGGGAAGCTTGGAGAAGAAGGAGCCATTTATCAGGTCCCCGTTCACCTCTTCCTAAGGACACAAGAAGACTTGTTTGGCCACTGCTGAGAGACCCACTCCACTGGAAGAAGTTTCCAGAAGTTGATGGATGGTCGCCTGTATTTCAGCCAGTTGTTCATGACTCAGGGTCAATGCTCCATTGCTCCCATTCACACGTTGCATCCATCTTCCTTGCAGATATTTGAGTTCTCTTCTGTTTCCAGCCTCAACATATCTCTTGCTTCATCAATGATTCCTAATACGTGTGTCAGACAAAGGCTGTTACTGTAAAATGGCAGCTTTCTTCATAGAGGTTCCATCTGGGCTTTGACATACAGTGGTTCCATGGAAGGGTTAACAATGAACATTTGGTGTTTTGAAAATGTGTTCTGATATTTCAGAAGAAAAGCTGAAGCAGGGGCGGAAATCCCCCACCAGGACCCTGGAGGCATAAGATGCACCAGCTACTGAAATTCACACAATAAAGGAAAAATCCAGGAAAAGGTGGGGAGAGAAGGTGGCAGAGGGGATGGAGGAAGAGCAGAGGGAGAGTGTGGACATCCTGGAAGAGAGGGGAGGAGATGCAGGGAGGAGCTGACTGAGGCCCCATCCTCTGCTGGAGGTTTATAGACATCACTTTATTTCGTTCTCATGACAAGCTCTCCAAGGCAAGAATTATGTTATAAATAGATTAAGATTGGCAGCTCTTTTTTGTTTGGTTGTTTTTTGTTTGGTTGGTTGTTTTTTGTTTGTTTGTTTTGTCTTGTCATTGTTGTAGCGTAGCACATAGAGCAATGCCTGACACATCATAGGCGCTTGAGAAATACTGATGGATGAATAAACTAAAGAATGAATAAAATGAATAAAGAAGGCTCTAAGATATGAATAGACATTTCTCCAATGAAGATATGCCAATGGCCATAAAATACAAGAAAAGATGCTCAACATCACTAACCATTAGAGAAAAGCAAATCAAAACTACAGTGAGATACCACCTCACAACCATTAGGATGGCTATAATAAATTTAAAAAAAAAGGAAGAAACAAGAAAACAGAAAATAATAAGTGTTGGTGACAATGAGGAGAAGTTGGAACCCGGTGCCCTGTTGGTGAGGATGTAAAAAGGTGCAGCTGCAATGGAAAACACTATAGCAGATCCTCTAAACATTAAAAATGGAATTACCATACGATCCAGGAATTCCACTTCTGGGTATGTACCCAAAATTACTGAAAGCAGGGACCTGAAGAGAGATTTGTACACCTATGTTCAAAACAGTATTATTTACCGTATACAAAAGGTATAAGTAACACAAGAGTCTATTGAGACATGAACCAGGTAGACAGCGCCCTTGACATAAGTGACTCCATGTTAGGAAAACACTTCATCTTATACTTCAAATAGTGTCACGTCAACAGGGACCAGATATTTGCCTAATAAATAGAGACTGCCCCCAATCAGATAAGAACATAACCAGACATGCCCTTTTACTATCATCACCAGGGGACCCTGGAGCTATAAAAAGAGCAGGGCTTCACCAGCTTAAGATAGCCATCTTAATAGGCACTGCCTTCCTGTCCCTTGTGATCAGCATCCAGGATCTGCCACTGAAGGACTGCCCAAATCAAAGACTCTTCTTTGCAAGATGTTGATACCCGTCCAGATCAGGCCAGGACACTCTTCTTGTCCATGTCACTCTCCTTGGACTGGTTTGTTAACCATTTTTCCTATCCCCTTTTCTCGTGATGTCAAATGTTATTTTGTTTGATGTGGAATATTTAACCTATAGCATTTATATATTAATTAAGTATACTACTATGTATGGCTTGTAATATTCACTGATTTGCGGATCGTCTTGAATGTGTGTGCCCACGGCTTTGATGACCAAGTGAACGGAGGGTTGGGGTACTAAGGAGAATTGTCTCCTTGGAAACTCCATGTAATTTCTGGCTTTTATGGTTGAAATAGGATCAATAAAAGTCTGACCTTGTGGAAAGACACAAACGTGCATTGACCTGGTTATGTCTGACCTTGTGCCACTCATGACAAACGAATACAGAAAATGTGGTATATACGTACAATGAACCATTATTCAGTCTCAAAAAAAGAGGAAATTCTGACCCATGCTATGACATGGATGAGCCTTGATGACATAATGCTAAAGAAAAGAAATCAGTTATGAAGGAACAAATGTAGACGCTCCTCAACTTACAATGGATTTACGTCCTGGTAAACCCATCATACATTGAAAATGTCATAGGCCAAAAACGCATCTGATGCACCTAAGTTGCAGAACATCATAGCTTAGCCCAGCCTACCTTATTCGGAACACTTACATTAGCCTAATTTTGGGTAAAATCATCTAATACAAAGTCTATTTTATAATAAAATGTTGACTATCTTATGTGATTTATTGAATATTGTACTGAAAGTGAAAAACAGAATGGTTGTATAGGAACTCGAAGTGGGGTTCTGCTGCATACGTGTCACTTTCACACCATTGTAAAGTTGAAAAAATCCTGTGAGTTGGGACCAGCTGTGCTGATGATTCCACACATATGCAGTACCTGGATAGGAAAATTCATAGAGACAGGAAGGAGAGGGTGGTTGCCAGGGGCGGGGAGAAGGGAGAATGGGGAGTTAGTGTTTAATGAATACGGAGTTGCAATTTTGCAAGATGAAAAGGATTCTGTGCATGAGTGGTGGTGGTTGCACAGCAATGGGAATGTGCTTAATGCCACCAAACTGTCCACTTAAAAATTGTGGAAATTGGCTGGGTGCGGTGGCTCATACCTGTAATCCCAGCATTTTGGGAGGCCGAGGAGGGTGGATCACGAGGTCAGGAGTTCGAGACAAGCCTGACCAACATGGTGAAACCCCGTCTCTACTAAAAATACAAAAATTAGCTGGGCGTCGTGGCGTGCGCCTGTAATCCCAGCTACTCAGGAGGCTGAGGCAGGAGAATCGCTTGAACCCGGGAGGGGGTGGTTGCAGTGAGCTGAGATCGCACCATTGCACTCCAGCCTAGGCTACAGAGCGAGACTCCGCCTTAAAAAAAATTGTTAAAATGGTTAATTTTTAAGTGTATTGTTTTACCGCAATATAAAATAAAATAAAACACAATAGTGGTCTTTGGCAACTATGGGATTATTTCAGGGGTTGGCTAAAGGGGTCTCAGCTTCAAAAGGACAAAGGAGAGGAAAAGGGAGAAAAGAGAGTGAGAAACACAGCCAGAAGGGGCTGACCAGGGCTGAGGGAAAGGAAGCTGGGCCATGGCTGTGGGCGAAGCCCTGTTGAAAGGGCAGGTGAGGCCTCACAGGCAGGGGCTCGAGACCCAGCCAGGTTGAACCTAGGGCTGGCAGGACACTTCCATAGTGATAGGAAGCCCAGCCTCCCTCCCAGTGCCTGGCGTGGGCCGAGGCCTTGTCCATCGAGGCCTGCTCTGTGGATTCAGGAAGAAGACCATAGGCAAGAAATCTTTTCGTTTCGGGAGACAGAAACCTACCTCAAATTGCTGCAAGCCAAAAAGGAATTCATTGGCTCATGTGACTGAGTCATCAAGTGATAACACAGGCTTTGGGCACAGCTGCATTCAGGAATCTGCCTCTCATTCCAACCCTCTGCTTTTCTTCCACTGTTTTCGCTTAATTTGTAGGCAGGTTTTCCCCTCATGATGGCAGAGACGGTCACAAGAAGCTCCAGGCTACAACTTACAGCCCAGCAATTTCAGAAGTATGAAAGAGAGCCCTGGGAGGCCGAGGCGGGCAGATGACCTGAGGTCAGGAGGTAGAGACCAGCCTGGCCAACATGGTGAAATCCCATCTCTACTAAAAACACACAAAAAAATGAGCCAAGTGTGGTGGCGGGTGCCTGTAATCCCAGCTACTTGGGAGGCTGTGGCAGGAGAATCACTTGAACCTGTGAGGTGGAGGTTGCAGTGAGCCAAGATCATGCCACTGCACTCCACCCTGGGCAACAAGTGAAACTGTCTCCAAAGAAAAAAAAAAAGAAAAAGGAAGAAAAAAGGAAACGAGACCAGATCCTCAGAGCGCTGAGTGCTGGCCAACCTCTCTCATTGGCCGGGCATGGTCATGTGACCATCTTCCATTCAAAACTTTGCCCAGCAGAATGGATGACTCTGATTGGCCAGGCTGAGGTCACATGTCCACTCCTGGAGCCAAGGGTGGGGTCAGCCCCACACTAACTGCAGGGAGAAGAGGTGGTTCTTCAGAGGGAAGACAACTGCTGCTACCATAAGTTGCAGAATGCATGCGAGGCAGACAAAACCTGGAAGGCCATGCCAGTGCTCCTTCCCCGTAAGACCCACTGGACAAGGCAGCAGCAGGTTCCTGGGCTCAGACATAAGAATGAGGCAGAGGCCAACAGACAGTAGAAAACCTGTTCTCTGTAGCTTCCAAGGAATGATGGGGCACAGGGCACCTTTGGCCTGATCCTTCTGCAGACCTGGCATTGCCCGGAGAGGCTATCCTTGGACACCCTAGTGAGATGACCACATGCCCACACCCTCACTGACAAGCAGCTCACTTGCTGCCCTAAGGAGACTGAGTGGTGGCACTGTCCTCTCTCTCTGGCCAGGAGGCTGGCATTTGGCAGAGCTGCCAATACTGGCAGCTGAGAGCTTCTCAGGGTCCATGCCAAGTGGTGTGACCCAGTGGGACTGAGTGTGAAACACCTGGCCCAGTGCATTCCTGAGCCAGACAAAGCCAGCCTCTCTGTGCACTGGGCATGAAAAGCAAGACCAGGCAGCCACGACTGAGGGACACCAGGGCATCAGCAGCTTGATGGGGAGACCAATTGTACTTTGACCCCATCAGCAGGAGAAACTCAGATACAATCCTTAAGCACAACTAGAGTGGGTGAGAGCAAGAGGGGGCAGAGGAAAGACACAAGGAGGCAGCTCAAACCCTCCCACAACTTCAGAGTGGGAACGGATTCCTCAGGACCCTCTCCTGGGCTCATTCACTATCTCCTCTTTCTTCTCACAAGCACATCCATTTTACAGGGCCCAAGGAAGAAGGTGAGGGTAGATGGGTTGGAAACTAGGAATGTTTTCCATTATTCACTTTTCTCATAATAATAGCACTCCTGAATTCTAGCTGGGTGTACAACTGCACAGAGTGAAGACTACATTTCCCAGCCTTCTCAGGGCTGGGTGTGGCCATGTGACCAGGCTCTGGTCAATGAGACTGAGCAGAAGTGGTGAATGTGACTCCCTTCTGGAGTCCTCAAAGGGCAAGGATGGAAGCTCTCCCTTTCATGTGGTTGGAACCCAGACATGTCAGGGAGCTGTCATGGGCCATGTGGAAGAGGGGCACACCCTAGGGACGGCAACCACAAGACAGAGGGAGCCTGGTGCCTGCCTGACCCCATTGTAGAGTGGAGCTGCCCTACCACCTATGTTGAGGTCACTGTTGCTTTGGGTCTTTGCAGCAGCAGCCTAACTTATAGACCGGCTCTTCCAGATTGGAGGAAGAATCCAGAGAATTCCCCTCAAACACACCAGTGCCCTTCAGAAGAATGAAGTCAAAACACGGAGACAGAATCCTGGGACCTAGGGTGGGAAAGAATGGAGTCTAAGCTCTGCCCACCCATTCAGCAGGTAGGCAAGGTGAGCCTGTCTGCCACTGTTCCTGCTCTGAGGATAAGGAGGTGAAACAACCTGGTCAACAGCATTACCTCCTGGTGCTGACAGTTCCTGTGTGGGAAAACAGACAATCAATAAGTTAAAAACAAACAAACAAAAAAATATGATATTTTTGTGAGAGTGGTGAGTCCTCTGAAGAAAGCAAGCAGGCCCGCTGGTGGGAAAGGCTAGTTTATGTTGAGTGGTCAGAGGAGCTGGCATCAGAGCTAAAATCTGCAAGTGGAGAAGCAGCTGCATGGGAAGACTTTCACAGTGAGGGAACAGCAGGGGCAAAATCCCAGAGGCAGGAACAGCTTTGCACAATCTCCTAAGAAAAATCTTATGATCCTAAGAGCGACACAGCATGCTTACTGCGCATTAGGCGTGGTTCTTGGCATTCCTATGTGTCAAATCCTTTAACCCTCACCCCTGAGGTAGGCGTGATGATTTTCTTCTTCATTTTACAAAGCATGAAACTGAGACCAAGGGCTGTTTAATCAACTTGCCTAGGTCTCACTCCTGATAAACAATCGAGCCAGGCTTAGAACTCCCTCCCTTCCCTCCCAGGCTAGGAACTCTCTCCCCTTTTGCACTTCCATTTTACCACCAAGCCTTAAATCCTGCAGTGGCTTGAAAAATATAAACCTTGTAGTTGTCAGAGCTAATGAGGACAGGCTTGTCCTGTGGCCTCTACCCCATCCAGATCCCTGGCTGGCTTATTGAGGTGTCATAAAACCTCACTGAGTGAATATATGGAGAACATCCTTGCCTAAAAGGATGGTCAGGGACATAGAACAACATTTCTTTCCTTCTTATTTCTCTAATGGAGCAGACCGTCTTGAAGCTCTAACTCAAGCCAATGTGGCAATCCACAATCAGCCATCACTGAGTGCCAGGGGTGGGTCAGCACTTATGCCAAGATCCTGGGGTTAAAAGGTGAATAGACCACGGATCTCAGCCCCCTCAAAGATCTTGGTGCCCATCCCAGCCAAGCTCCTATGGCTTTTATTTCCTTGAAAAGCAGCGTCTGAGCAGAACAGCTAAAGAAGGCCAAGTAAGCAGTCTTGGCTGGGTGTGATGACTCACGCCTGTAATCCCAGCACTTTGGGAGGCTGAGGTGGGCAGATTACTTGAGCCTAGGAGTTCGTGACTGACCTGGGAAACATGGCAAAATCCTGACTCTACAAAAAATAAAAAAATTAGCCGGGCATAGTGGTGCATGCTGGTGGTCCCAGCTACCCAGAAGGCTGAGGCTGGAGGATTGCTTGAGCCCGGGGAGATGGAGGCTGCAGTGAGCTGAGATTGCACCACTGCACTCGGCCACTGCCTTCACTCAGTTCCCTGTTTCTTTTGCTGTCATCTGCTACTGATCTCTTTGTTTCCAGTCTTGTCCTAAAATCCCATTTCCAGAGATCCTGTCTAAAAAAAAAAGAAGCACACAGTCTTGTTGCAAAGGAATCAAAGATCAATAAAATTAATGTCCTGTGAATAAAACCATGAATGAAAGCCCCTCTTTGCCTCAGTTTCCCCTTCACTTCCACTTCCCTCCCTGAAAGCCAACCTTATCAATGGTTTGTATCCTTTCCTAGAGTTTGGTTTTGCGTAAATAGGGGTACAGTGCTTTAGATATTGCTGATCCTTTTGATTCCCCTTGTGTCCCCTGATACTTTTGCCTCCCAGATATTTCCTATGTCCACCCCCTTCTCTGCAGCCATTGCCCTCATTCAGGTTCCTATTTCTCTTGCTGTCATCTGCTGCAGATCTCCCTGTCTCCAGCCTTGTCCTAAAATCCCAATTTCAGGATCCTGCTGGAGAAATCTAACTAAAATGCAAATAAAACCACATAAGGGACATTTGAGACATTCTGAAGCTACCCAGCATCTTCTGAATGTCCACCTGGTGTTGAGATAGTCTCCCATTGTGCAGTTTCTACCTCTCCAGGAAAGAAACCAGAAGACATTCATCCAGACTCCCTTGCTGCTGGGGGCAGTCATGTGACTTTGGCTTCTCCAATCATATCCTCTCATTTGAGGCTATGATTTGGGAGGGAATATGGGGGCAGCTTAGACAGACAGAACTGAGGTTTTCTTAAAGCGAGAGAGTGGAGGCATCTGGTTGTTCTAGGGTGGCGGGTGCACTTTCTGGTGTCTAGTGCCCCGTGGTTTGGTGCAACTCCTATCTGTGTGTTTCCTGATCTATGTGCTGGCCCTTTGGAAGAGTCTCTGTGCCACCTACTACCCTTTAATGAATTTCTGTTTTGCGTAAGCCAGAGTGGATTCTGTTGTTTGCAATGAAGCAGACTGATTGTTACAGATCACATCACTCTCCTATACAAACTCTTCCTGTGTAAAAGTTTTCATTGGTTCCCCTGCCTGCCTGCTCGCCCCCCTAGCCTCTCCTTCTGGTGCCCTCATTTCACATTTGTACTCCAAATATACACCAACTGTATGCTCTGCACTGCTCCTCCTTTTATTCTATTCTGTGTACTGAAATTTTTATCTTACTACTGGCTGTGATGTGCCCACTTCTCAGAAGAGACAGCTGAGTCTCATGGACATGGTCACATGGTGCTGCAGAGCCAGGATCAGGACTCAGTCTCCTGCCCTTCCATCAAACACACGATCTTGCTTTGGAGAAAGCGTCAACACCACTCAACCACTTTCAGGCTGAGGCCCCTTCTCCTTTGTGCTGAATGAAAGATCCTCTTAAACCCCCTTTCCCCGATGCCCCTTTGCCCACAGCACATGCACCACACCATGCCTAAGCTATGCTCCCTCTCCAGGCTCAGGCACCACCCCACACACTCTCCTTTGCCCAGGGAGCTTCCTCTGCCCAAACTGTCTTCCCTATCTCTGTGGTCTGGCTTTGAAGCCAGACTCCGTGGGTTCAAATCCTGACTCTGTCTCTTCTGAGATTAGGCAAGTCACTAAATCTCTCTATGGCTCAGTTGCCTTGTCTATAAAATTAAGATGGTGATGGTAGCCCCCTTAAGTGTGTTGAGTGGAATAACAGAAAAACACGGATGAGTCACTTAGAAGAGTGGCTGGCACTTAGTGCACACACAGTCAACGTTAGCTACTATTATTATTATTAATTGTTTTTTTTGAGACAGAGTCTCGCTCTGTCGCCCAGGCTGGAGTGCAGTGGTGCGATCTCAGCTCACTGCAAGCTCTGCCTCCCAGGTTCACGCCATTTTCCTGCCTCAGAGTAGCTACTCCCAGAGTAGCTGGGACTACAGGCACCTGCCACCACGCCCGCCTAATTTTGTTTTGTATTTTTAGTAGAGACAGGGTTTCACCGTGTTAGCCAGGATGGTCTCGATCTCCTGACCTCGTGATCTGCCTGCCTCAGCCTCCCAAAGTGCTGGGATTATAGGCGTGAGCCACTGCGTCCGGCCGTCAGCTACCATTATTTTTTATCATTATCATCATCATCTGGCAAAGTCTACATCTGCCCACCTCTCATGGCTCCTGTTCCCTCCGGGCATCCTCTCTCCAGTGGGAGGAGGAATCATTGCTTTCCACTTGCGGCTCCCAGGGCACCTGCACCTAGTCCTTACTTAAAGCACATGCCATGCCTCTTCTGAGTGCTACAGGCAGGAAGCAGAGTGGGTGCTTAAGAGGCTGGACTCTGAAACCAGAAGGACTGGTTTCATTCCCTGGCTGTAGCTGCTTATGAGCTGTGTGACCTTGGGCAAGTGACTTAACCTCTCTGTGTGTGCCTCCGTTTCCTGGGGAAAATGGAGATGATAATAGGAGCCATTTAATGGAGTAGGTGTGGAGACCCAACCAATCTGTTCATCCTTTGTCTGGCACACGGGAAGCGATCAATACATGTTGGCTCATCTTAGTTGTTTACTGCCTGTCTTGCGCTCAACACTGTGGGTGTCTTCAAGGGCACAAACCAGGCTTTATTTACCTTTGTGCTCCTGGCACCCCATGCAGTGCCTGGCCCTGTGAGTTGCCACGTAGGTGCCCTGCACTTGTGGTCTGCTCTCATGTCAGTTGTTTCTTTCATGCCTCCCACCTGAAGGGCACTGTTTCAGGCTGAACAAGTAGAAGATTGCCGCCCACCACACTTAATTCTCTTTTGGGCTGCTGGCCCAGGAGCTGAAGAAGGCCTAGGGCCTGGGGGACTGTTAGCTGTGGGGAGCTGGCACTTCTCGACAGGGGCCTTGCGGACCACCCGCTTTGATCCTTGATCGGGAGCATTTAGGACCTCATTTGGACTCATTGCGAAGGATGCCTCACGCAGAAGGCCATGGCATATGCGATCTCTCAGGCTGTGCCAGATGGTGGGGCTTTGGCGGAGCTCCCTCTGTATCTGCAAGCCCGCTGACCCACTCAGAGGCTCCAAACTGCAAGAGAGAAATGATAATGGTGCTTTGAAATGACTGGAGCTGGGAGATGGCAAGGAGCCTGGCAAAGAAGGAACACACCATTGTCGCTGGTACTTAGCTGTATTCATGGACCAGCAAAGCAAGATGGATTCCAGCCAGCTTAATCAGCCCCCTCGATTAGCTGCCTGATTCATTCAATCTGACCACCATGCAAAAGATCTAGAATAGAACAGTGGTTAAGAGATCGGGACCTGGGGCCCTACTGCCTGGGCTCAGATCCAAGCTTCTCTGCTTACCAGTTGTGTGAACTTTTGACAAAGAACTTTAATGCTCTATGCCTCATTTCCTTATCTGCAAGATGGGAATATTTTTGCTATAACAGTGGGAGGACATACTGGATCGACAATGCTGTTTGCCTGTGTATCAATTGACAGAAGCTAACTCTTACACAGTACTTACCACATTCCAGGAACTGTTCGTCACGTGGGCTTGCTCATTTCATCCTTACAACCACCCCGCCCACCAGGGAGATGCTATTATTATCTCTATTTTTTAAAATAAGCAAAGTAAAGAGAGTTGAAACAATACATTCAAGGTCACAGAGCTTGAAATTCAAACTTAAGCAGTCTGGCTTACAATTCATGTTCTTACCGTCATGCTGTGCTGCCTGCCAATATGATATAGATCTAATCAAAGACAGATAGATTCTTGCCCTGAAGCAAGTGTTTGTGATTTACTCTGGGAGATTAAAAAGAAGCCGTGTATGCACAAACTTAAGACAAACACATGCTATCTGCTTAGTTAACTGATGATGATCAATCAAGCTTTTCTCCCTCAAATAAATGGAATTAGGATGATCTTGGCTGTAAGTAACAGTTAACCCAACTCAAAGCGTTTTCAACAACCATGACTTTGATGATTAGTATTACTCACCTAGGAGTTCAGGTAGCTGCTGGTTGGTTAATCCAGGGGCTCAAAGACATAAGTAAAGAACTTAGTTCTTTCTCATTTTGTGTTCTGCGATCTTTGGGGCATCAGCTCCATCCACAGGCCAACCCTTCTGTTGACAAGATGGCTGATCACAGTTCCAGGCAGTTCCAGATGTGAGAAATGTATGAGAGAGGAGAGAGGAGGGGTTGGTTTTTCTTGGTTATCCTCTTAGAAGCCTGAAAATATTCTCTGGAATCTTCCAGAAGACTCTGCATTGGGTCTCCTTGGCCACTATGGGGTCACATGCACCTTCCTAGACCAGTCACTGGCAGGAAGGTCAGTGAGGGTGCCATGATTGGTCTCATCTGGTGCCAACTGGATACTGGGGAGCCAACAGCCCTGGCCACGGCACATGCTTTGTGCTTTTCTACTTTCCTCCACTTGCTTCAGCCATTCCTCCTGCAGAATGCCTGGCCTATTCCTACATATCATAATGGTTCACTGTCTAGAATTATTTTAGTTGCAAGTAACAGGAAATCCAACTAAAGGTGGTTTAAATAAAGAAACCCAGAGACAAGCAGTCCTGAGCCAGTGCTGTGTCAATCATTGATGTATCAGGGGCCTGGGACTTTCTGTCTTACTGCTCTTTATCCTCAGTGCACTGGTTTTCACCCACAGGTGCACTGCTGTCTAGTTCTAAAATGGCTGCTTCACCTCCAGGCAGGAAAGAGAGAGAAGGGAGTTAGGGTAGGAAGGCATTCTCAGGAAACCTCCTGCAGCTTTCTATTTACATCTTATTGGCTGGAACTGGGCCATGTGACCACCGTTAGCTGCAAGGGAGGCTGGGAAAGTGAATGCCTTAGCTGGGCACTTTGCCACCTCGAACAAAGCCAGAGTCCTTTGGTTAGAAGAAAGAAGAGGATACTGGGCAACTAGCAGTGTCTGCCACACCTTTCTTTAAGGCTCAACTCACACTGCACACCACTGCATCCTTCCCTCTTTATCCCTAGGTCATAGGCTGCCTGTCCCCTTCTGAGAAACTAAAGTGAAAAAGGAAGAGAAGAAAAGAATCTAATGAAATGATTTACCTATGTCAGCTCGAAACCCTGCCATGGTGCTGCAGACAGAGTATCTTGGTAGGTCAGGGAAACTGAGGCTCAGAGGGCAGTACTGACTTGCTAAGGTCATGGTTAACTATGAGACTCAGCAGGAATGTGAATCTGGGTTTGTTCCACTTGCCTGCCCTCTCCTCTACACCGTGCTCCCACGGAAGCCCCAGGTAGCCTGAGTAAGTGGTCACTGAATGCTCATGGAAAGTTCTCCTGTTAACTGGGAGGGAGATAACTCATCTCTCCCAGTTATACCGTACAGTCCTCAAGGTCAGAACTGATGCCTGTGCTCCCACTACAAGGTCGAGAAGCCTGTCAAGGGCCCATCACAATTGCCTCCTAGCAGAGGACAGGCCAGGCCATTGTGGACTGTAGTTGACATGAGCACAATTTGCAGATTCTTTTTGACTCTAAAAACCCGAGAACATTGCTTCTGACTGTGGCGAGAACATTAAGCTTTCAAATAGGCACCGCGCTACGACAGAAGCTAATGCAAGCCTTGATCATTTTTCTCTTTCCTTTCCCTCCTCTGAGTTCTGCTGGGAGCCGGTTCGAGGGAAGTTGGCTAATTGGAACTGTCCACACTGCCCCCATGAGAAATGGGATGTTGTACACCATGTTCCCTGGAGAAAACCTTCCATCTGTTCACCGCATGAGAATAATTACATGTATAAATTACCGCCTTCTCAGCCCTCTCCGGCTTATGTTGGAGAGGGGGTGTGCTTATGATGGAGGTTCCTGAGTGACCTTTCTGATGAAGGAATGTGACGAAGTCAGCTCCTAAATCAGCCATCTGCCTGAGCACGACTGTGGTATTGATTTTCTATTCTAGGGCTGGAAAACGGACATTTATTTTGAAATATGTTTAGTAATGAATCTGTGATTTGTGAAGGGTGCTTCTGCAATGATTCCTGCTGAACTTGATGTGACTTCCAGCAACAGAGAAAGTCACTGGGTTTAATTTTACCCTTTATTACTAAAAAGAGAGACTCCAGGCCAAGCAGCTTGAGAAAACGCACCAGGTACTTTCCACAGCAGTCATGACACTGCCTCTCATGGAGAACCTCCCTCTAAATACCTCAACTGCAAAATATATTACACAACATTTTCTGGACCTGAAAAGCCCTGGCCTGGGAGGCAGGGTTTGTTGGGGGGCAGGGATCTAATCACCATCAATGACCAGCGATAGCACCGCAGGCAATTCCCTGCCTCTTCCAGGGCCTCAGCGTTCACGCTGCAGGATGGAAGAGGCTATTCAGTTTCAATGACTTCCATGGTAAACAGAATAATAACTGCCCCACAAGACAGTCTCATCTGTATCCTTGGAACCTGTGGATATTCCAGGTTACATGGCAAACAGGAGGTAACGTTGTAGATGGAATTCAGGTGGTGTATCAGCTAGCTTTAAAATAGGGAGATGATTGTGGATTATCTGGGTGGGACCGAGGTAATCACGAGAGTCCTTATAAGTAGATGAGGGAGGTAGCACCAGAGAGCTGGCACCATGAGAAGGACTTGGCCTGACATGACTGACATATGGAGGGAGGGGGCCATGAGCCAAGGAATGTGGGTGGCTCCTAGAAGCTGAGCTAGGCAGGGAAACACATTCTTCCTTAGAGCCTCCGGAAGGAATGCAGCCCTGCTAACCCTTCCATTTTAGCCCAGTGAGGCCCATTTCAGACTTCTGAACCCCAGAATTATGAGGTAATACATTGATGTTGTTTAAACCACAAAGTTAGTGGTGATTTGTGACAGCAGCAATAGAAGCTTTATGCAACCCGTGCCCCTCTAGTCCTGGAATTTGCTGATTGCTCTCCACCCATCTGCAGCGAACCCTTCTCACTCCCCTGCTCAATTCTCCCTGATTAAGAATTCCCGTCTTTTGTCTCTCCAGCCAGACTCAAAGTTCCAGGAGGACATAGATGCTCCTCTTTGGTATCCGCGCAGTGCATCCTACAAAGTGCTTGTTCAGGCTCCACAGGGCAAGGTCCAGAATTGCTGGAAGTGGCGCGGCCATGTCGTCCCTGGAAGTGACGATGAAAGCCAGTCCTTGTAAGGTGCTCACAACCTGCCAGGCGCAGATACAGGAGCTCCCCAGCCATCATCTCACTGCATCTTTAGAGAAACCTGGAAGTAGAATTATTAGTATCATCACCACTTGACAAATTAGGCCACTGAGGCACAGAGGAAGTGAATAAGCTGCCTGGGTCACAGAGCTGGGCAATGTGGTGGCCAGGTTTCTACTCTCTTGGGTCATCAGCCCATTGGTTTCATTCTCTGTCGCAGACAATGGACATTGTCTCTGTCTTACGTAAGGTCCTCGGCAAATGTGGCATCCAGTTAAGGGGACCACAAGTTCCAGTTTACCTGAGACAGTCCCTGTGTTCTAGAATAATTATTAATAGTACCTCCCCATTCATACTCAAAGGGGGTCTAGTTTGGGAACTATGAATCGTGTAGTCAGCCTATGTCCAGCCCTCCTTCCAGTGGTGACAGGAGCCTCACGGAAGAGTGCACAGGGGCAGAGTATAGTTGCACCCCCTGGTCCCAACGGGCACGAAATAGAGCCCTGGAATTGGGCAACTCACATTCGAGTCTTGACTCTATGACCAATTTGTTCTGTGACCTTGGGGCAAACATGATGCATTTCATAGCCCCTGGCAGGGTTCCCAGCCCATACTCAGAACCAAGTCATGGGAATGTCTGAGAAATTCAATTGTTGTTTTCCTCTGATCTCCCCCAGCCAGAATTTCTTCATCTACAACACAGAGAGGAAATTACACAGCCTATTGGAAGAGAATGGTGAGTTGGGTGTGGTGGCACAGGCCTATAATTCTAGTGCTTTGGGAGGCTAAGGTGGGAGGATCGCTTGAGGCCAGGAGTTTGAGACTAGTCTGAGCAACACAGTGAGACCCCTTCTCAGCAAAAATACGAAAAAATTAGCCAAACATGATGGTGCACGTCTCTAGTCCCAGCTACTCAAGAGTCTGAGGTGGGAGGATCACTTGAGCCCAGGAGTTCGAGCCTGCAATGAGCCATGATCGTGCCACTGCATTCCAGCCTGGGTGACAGAGCAAGACTGTTAAAAAAAAAAAAAAAGAGAATGGTGATTGTGGACATGAAAATGCTTTGAATGTCAAGCAGGAAGGCACCTGCAAACATGAGCTGGGTGTTTTGGGGAGATGACATATTTGTGGCCAGGTACGTAGATGACCTTTGTTCCTTACACTTCATGGACTCTTATTTCCTAAATGAAAGTCAGGAAGAAACTTCATTTCCTCATCAACTTCGCCCAGGTCCTTGTATACGAACAGGCCACAAAGTCTGTACACTCAAGTGTTTTCATGCCAGGGTTAGACCTGCCCCACCTTGTCCCACATGTGCTTAGCCAACTAGCTGCAGAGCTTGCACATGGGGCTTAACAGTGACCTTGACTGGGAACAGGACCCCCGAGGCTGATGCTTGGACCCACGCTCTCCATGCAGGTGCTTTGTATTGACTAGGCTTTGTCCCTGGAAGGTGGCCAGTTGTACCACCGTCATCTTATACCTTAATAATTGCAACCTCTCCTGATGGACCACCCTGTTTCCTTTCCTTATAAAATCCATTGTCCACGCAGCAGAGAGAGTGACATCAGATCACGTCACATTCTAGAGTGGCCATTTCCCTCTTCCCTCCTTAATAACCATCCTGCATGCTCATGAGTGCCCTCAGAGTCTGTTTTCTGGGACTCTTACTTGTGACAACACCACATTCTCTATGACATTACTCACTCCATTTCTTTCATAACTTGGACCACCTCCTGACACTATATTGTTCATTTACTGCCTTGTACGTCCTCCATCTGCTCTGTGAGGGAGGGACCCTCTTGACCTTATTTGTTGGGTGCCTAGCACTGTACCTGGCATACGGCAGGTGTTCAATAAATGTCAGTTGGAAGGAAAGAAGGAAGACAGGGAGGGAGAGAAGAAGGGAGGAAGAGAAGGAGGGAGGGAGGGAGGAAGGGAGGCACTCTGATATGGCGACTTTCTTCAGAAATGCTGATATCCAGTGAGTAGGACTAGAATTCACCACTGTCATCTCCAGTCTGCAGTTTCAAAGGAAGCCACATGGGGCTGGGTGAGAGGGGAGGGCCACAGCTGGATCAATCATTGTATAGATGTGGATACTGTGATCGGTATCTTTATCTGGGCATTTTTTTCTATTAAAAATTTTTTAAAGTAGTGTATTTATTCTAGGAAATTCAGGTGTCGTTTTCTGTCCTTTCTCTATGCATGCATTAGAAAAATCTACCTATCCACAGGTTTTTATCACTGAATCACAGTGTAGTTTTTAAATTTTCACATCAATGCACACATTTCTGCAGCATCATGTTTACGGGCTGCACAGCCCCTCCATTGTGTGGTTGTGTCGTATTTTTTCACTGGTCCCATCATTTCATCATGGTGATTAAGAGAAGATCATAAATGCCTGAGTTCAAGCCCTGGCCCTTCCGCTTACTCACTGTGGAACCTTGAGCAAGTCATTTAATTTCTTTGTGTCACAGTTATACCACCTCTAAAAATGTGATAGCAATAGTATCTACCTCAGGGTTTTGTTTTTTTTGTTTTTTTGTTTTTTGAGAATGGGAAGACTTAAAATATGCAAAGAGTTTAGAAAAGGGCCGGCTCATGATCCCCTAAGCTCTGGCCCCAGATGCTCCTCTCTTCCCTCTCTGTCTTCCTTCTGTAGGTGCTGGTCTATGCCTGAGACCCCAGTGACCACTGCTGCCTCTCTGACTCCCAAAAAGTCACTTCCAGTTGTTCTCCCTTATCTGAGTTTCAGATCCATGTATTCAACTGCATATTTTGTTTTTCCCTCTGGTTGCCTCTGCTTTATTAACTCTTCCTTTCACCCATCTACCCATCCACCCACCCATCCACCACCCACCATCCACCCACCCCTTCACCCTTCTACTCACTCACCCACCCATCCACTCATTCATGCACCTGCCTATTGCCCCATCTGCCCGTCCGTCTGCTCATTCATCCATTCACCAGATTACCACCATGCTCTACAGCATCTCATTGGAAGAAGTTGTACGCCAACATTCCTTGAATAGATTACAAGAGCCCACATGATCAGCTCCCAATATTTCCTGACTTCATCTCTTGCTACTCTTCTCCCTCACTTGCTTAGTTTCAGCCACGCCAGCTTCCTTGAGGATCCTCAACCACTGTCAGGCACACAACTGCCGCAGGGGCTTTGTTCTTGCCTTTTCCTTGTTTCCTTGCCTGGAATATTTTGCCTAAATTATCCACATAATCACCTGCTCTCTTCCTATAATGCTTTGCTCAAATGTCAAGTTCTCATAGAAGCTTTCCTGACACCCTTCCCCACTTTTTTAGAAGCAGGGTCTGTCTCTGTTGTCTAGGCTGGAATGCAGTGGCATCATCACAGCTCACTGCAGCCTTGACCTCCTGGGCTCAGGAGATCCTCCCACCTCAGCCTCCAGAGTAGAGGTGTGCACCATCATGCCCAGCTAATGTTCCTGTGTTTTGTGGAGATGAGGTCTCATTATATTGCCCAGGGTGGTGTCGAACTCCTGGCCTCAAGCAATCATCCCTCATTGGCCTCCTGATTAGCCGGGACTAGAGGTGTGCTACCATGTCTGGCTAATTTTACAAAAATATTTGTAGAGATGGGGTCTCACTATGTTGCCCAGGCTGATCTCAATCTCCTGGGCTCAAAAAATCCTCCTTCCTTGGCCTCCCAAAATGCCAGGAGTACAGGTATGAGCCACCATGCCCAGCCTGACCTCTCTTTTTAAAATTGCAAAGTACTCCCCGCAAACTATATCTCCATCTCTTCCCTTATTGTTCTTCATAAATCCAAGCACAATCTGACATGTTGTGTATGTTACTTATCTATCCTGTTCCTACTCTGTCTGCCCTGCTAGAAGGCAAGCCTCATAAGGGCCAGGAGTTTTGCCCTTTTTAAAAACTACTGTATTTCTGGCACCGGGAACAATATCTGTCATATAGTAGCCACTCAATGAAAGAAAGAATGAATGAATTCAGGCAAGAAATGGTACCTTAGAGTAAGTTTATGAAATTGAAAAATGAATAAATTTCAGAGATATCGAAGGAAAAGTTTCCCATTATTGTTTCTTATATCCAATAAACTTTTTCTTTGTGCCTTCCATATTTATGTTTACAAATCCCCCAATATTATGTAAAATTCATTTATTTCCTTCCAGGACTTGTATGTTTTCTACACTTAATTTACCAACACATCCGGAGTATATTTTGATGTACAAATGAGATACGGATCAGATTTAATATTTTTATCTAGATCATTAAGCACCTTCAAAATGATCTGAATACCATTTATTGAATAATCCATCTTCCTCCAAATAATGGAAATGCAACCTTTATCACATTGCAAAGTTTTATATCTGCAGGTCTTTTTCTGAATTTTCTATTGAGTTTTCTTGCTTTGTTTCCAATCAGCCTGACACTTCAGTTATTACAATTCTGTGTGTGAGAATACCTGGTATAGCTAAATCCATAATTTCTTTTCTTTTCTAAAAAGGATTTTTTTATGACTTAAGTTTTCAAATTCACTATAGACCATTTCCCTCATGATAATTTACTGGAATTTCACATTTTATAGATTGAGAGGAAGGAAATAGGTATCAAGTCAATATTAACTCCCATGCTATGCATGTTATTATTTGATTTTTTGTTTTTATGGTTTTATTCATATGGATCCCAAAAACTTGCTATAATAATATCAAAATGTTGTATGTTGCAGTTTAAAATTGGATTTGTTTCTGTTTGTGGTTTAACTACCATTCTTTTTGCTTTTGTTTTTTTTTGAGACAGGTTCTGGCTCTGTTGCCCAGGCTGGAGTGCAGTGGCACAGTCTCGGTTCACTGCAACCTCTGCTTCCTGTGCTCAGGCAGGCTTTCTGTCTCAGCTTCCCAAGTATCTGGAACTACAGGCACATGCCACCATGTCCGGATAATTTTTGTGCTTTTTGTAGAGATGGGGTTTCACCATATAGCCCAGGCTGGTCTTGAACTCCAGGACTCAAGCGATCTGCCTGCCTCTGACTCCTAAACTGCTGGGATTACAGGCATGAGCCATGGCGCCCGGCCACATGCTAATTGTATAGCCCATTGGAATTCTGGCCACAATTACAAGCTCCAAAACTTCTTGTAGATTCTCTTGGGTTTTCCTAGTAGATCATCTGCTAATACTCTGTTCAAATTCCTGCACCTCTCACTCTCTGCCTGAGCATCTGGGTACTGACCATGTGCTGCCCTGTGACACTTTTCCCATCACTATCCTGAATGTCACTTGGTGCCACTCTTTCTGTTCAGCAAGTTACATGTTTGGGTCTTGGATCTACATCTTGATTTTAAGGTTCTGTACATCTGGCCCAGAGCTGCCCACACTGCAGCCACCTAATCAATAAGTATTGATTTATCTGATTAAAGAGCAAGACTAGAGGTAAGAAATCCATGAGCTGAGTTCTTCCTCTCATGTACTGAGAGCGTTCTGAGTCCAGATATGTCACAGGCGATTTTTCAAATAGTAGGCAAAATTTGGAATCTGGCTAAGGGTTCAGTCCTCAGGAACAGCAAGCCTTGTGTAATACTCATGGTGCTCCAGGTATTGGTCTATGGACTTTATGTATATTAACTCATTTAATCCTCAGAGCAATCTGATGGAATCGGTGCCATTATTGTACCCATTTTTCATGTGAAGCTTTTAAACACAGAGAAGTTAAATCACTTGTCCTAGGTGACACAGGTACAAAAAGACAGCCAGGATTCCAGCCGAGGCAGTGTGTCTCCAGAATTCATGTTCCTAACCGTCACACCTACTGTCTCTTGGAGGGATACATGTACAGGTTTTCATGTTGGTCTCCTCAGTACAACCTGTTAGGCAACCTCCTGACTTTGACCTTTTGGGTGCCAGGCAGTTTTCAGTCCAACCCAACATACCTCTTCAGTCTACTCTAGTCCCCATTTTATTCTCTCTCTCCACAAACAGCCTAGCCTGCCTGACGTGGAAACAAAGACTTTCTCCCATTTTTCCGGGCCCCATTTCTAAGGCACCAGCTGGAGCTATTGTGTAATTAGAGCAGAAGTTTACCCTGCCCCCACAGAGCTTGGGTCGTTCTGTAAAATCATTATTAAATGACTGCCTTTATAGGGCCCTGGGCAGAAGTAAGAATTACAGGGCCCTTGATAACAGGGAATGGGATGCCAAGCAGCATGGCCTGGCTGCATGTGCAGCACTTGGTTTCACCACCAGCTGATCAACAGGTTGCCAGTGACCTTCCTGGTGATGTGATTGATCACAGAGGTGGTGGGTCTTGTGGGGAATGCCAGCTGAGATTCCCAGCTGGACTGGTTTGTCTAATGGTTCTGATTTCCTGTTGTAGAAAACAGGAGCTAATCAAAGGCTTGGCTGTTGATGCTTCCAGTTAAGCAGCTTGAAGCACCGGGGAGCATCCCATGTCTCACTCCACCTGCATCAGGGTCTGTCAACCTGGTGATAATCCATGTATATCCAGGTCTTCACCCTGATGCAGATAAACACTGATCTGTGGGCAGCACCCGCTTTATCAACCTGGCTCAGTCAATCCTGAAGACCCTCTTCTATTCTAGAACAATGGAGCAGGACAGGATATTGGAGATCAAGTTCTTTAATCCATATTTTTACTGACAAGCAACAGATTGGACCAAATAAGCAGGGATGAAGGTAGAGGGAGGGGTATAGAGCCAAACTGGCTTTCTGCAATAGGAAATTGGAATATGTAATGCCCAGAGCTGCCCTCCCCAGTCTTTTCCTAAAAACATTGGTATTTTCCTTTTTTTTTTTTTTTCTCCTGAGATGGTGTTTTGCTCTTGTTGCCCAGGCTGCTTCAAGCAAAAGGTTCAAGAGGTGGAGGGCTAGTCCCGAGACCACACGGTAAGCCCATCTGAGAAGATCTGATCCTCTCTCCCTGGGGGATCTTCTCCAAGATAAAGGCTTTAAACATCTCTGTGCTCACAGCTCCCACATTTGTATCTCTGGCCTGAAATTCCCCTGGATTCAGAACTCATGCACTCAACTGTCCAGACATATCAAGACTTAATCTGTTCAAAATGAAACTCTTTATTCCTGTGCTACAATCTGAATGATTATGCACCCCCCTCCCCCAAATTTATATGTTGCAATTTGAACTCCCAAGGTGACGATATAGAAGGTGGGCCTTTGGGAGGTGAATAGGACTTAGGGGTAGAGCCTCGTGAATAGGACTAATGCCCTTATAAAAGAAACTTCAAGGGAGTTCATTCACTCCCTTCCACCAGGTGAGGATACAGGGATAAGGTGCTAACTGTGAACCAGGAAGCAGGCCCCCATCATCCACTGAATCTGATGACACTTTGATCTTGGACTTCCCAGCCTCTAGGATTGTGAGGAAGAAATTTCTGTTGTTGACAAGCTGCCCAGCCTATGGAATTTTGTTATAGAAGCCTGATCAGACTGACACATCCTCTGTTTAAATCTACTTCTTCTTCAGCCTTTCCCATCTCGGCCCAAGCAAGTCCATTCTTCCAGGTGCTCAGGACCAAAACCTGGGCGCCATCTTTCTCTTCTTCCTTTCTCTTATATGCCACATCCAGTCCACCTGGAAATTGTGTAGGCTTTATATTCAGAATATATCCTGAGTCTAGTCACTTCTCACCACCTCCACTGCTCCCACTTTGGTCCAAGCTACTATTAGCTCTCATCCAGTTTTTGCGGCAATCCCCTCACTGGTCTCTCACCTCCTGTCCTCCACCTGCCACCCCCATCCTGACCTCTTCGCCTTGTCAGAGCATTCTGTGTGATACATTTATACACAGAGCAGACTCATGATTCCTCTGCTTATAATGTTCCACTGATTTCACATCTCATTCTGAAGGAAAGGTGACGGGGGAGAGGAAGAGAGGAATGGGCAAGAGTTCAGAGAACCAGCTCCCATGCCACCTTCATCCCTGACTCTGGAAAAGTGGACATCTATCTCCATGACCCAGTTTCCTCTTCATATGGTTTGACTCTGTGTCCCCATCCAAATCTTATCTTGAGTTGTAATCCCCACATGTCAAGGGAGGGCCCTGGTGGGAGGTGATTGGATCATGGGGGGCCATTTCCCCATGCTGTTCTCGTGATAGTGAGTGAGTGCTTACGAGATCTGATGGTTTAAAAGTGTGGCACCTCCCCTCTTGCTCTCTCTCTCCTGTGGCCATGTAGGGTGTGCCATGGCCTTCTGCCATGATTGTAAGTTTCCTGAGGCCTCTCAAGCCATGTGGAATTGTGAGTCAATTAAACCTCTTTTGTTTATAAATTACCCAGTCTCAGGTAGTATCTTTACAGCAGTGTGAAAACAGTAACACACCTCTCATCTAAGATCCCCTCTTGTTTTAAGTTGTTAGATGTGGATATTTTAAGAGGTGGAGGAGTCAGCAGTCTGTGTACCCCCAAAACTCTCCTGCACCCCTCTCTGACTCTGCTTGGACCTCTCCTTCCTGATCCACTCTCCGGGGCTCCTGGCCCCTTTGCCGTCATCCCCTCCTCCTCCGGCTTCACAAAGATCCATCATTCCTTGCAGACCTCTGCTGATTCACAGGCTCCCAGAGACTGTGGCAACAGCTGCCTTTGAAACATTGAAAATGAAAAAAAAAAAAAGCTGTTCAAAAAGTAAACAAATGCACAGGAGAGTGGGAAGGAGTTCTCCAGCGGGAAGTGGTTGGTGACTATATTGATACAAGGGAGGTGAATTTATTTTCTTTTTTCTTTTTTTTTTTGAGATGGAGTCTCGGTCTGTCACCCAGGCTGGAGTGCAGTGATGCCATCTCAGCTCACTGCAACCTCCACCTCCTGGGTTCACGCCATTCGCCTGCCTCAGCATCCTGAGTAGCTGAGACTACAGGTGCCCGCCACCACGCCCGACTAATCAGCTAATTTTAAAATATTTTTAGTAGAGACAGGGTTTCACCGTGTTAGCCAGGGTGGTCTCAATCTCCTGACCTCATGATCTGCCAGCCTCAGCCTCCCAAAGTGCTGGGATTATAGGCGTGAGCCACTGCGCCTGGCCTGTGAATTAATTAATTAATTTATTAATTAATTTATTTATTTATTTTTATTTTTTTCGAGACGGAGTCTCGCTCTGTCACCCAGGCTGGAGTACAGTAGCATGATCTCAGCTCACTGCAACCTCCACCTCCCAGGTTCACGCCATTCTCCTGCTTCAGCCTCCTGAGTAGCTGGGACCACAGGCGCCTGCCACCACACCCAGCTAATTTTTCATATTTTTAGTAGAGATGGGGTTTCACCGTGTCAGCCAGGATGGTCTCTATCTCCTGACCTCATGATCTGCCTGCCTCAGCCTCCCAAAGTGCTGGGATTACAGGCGTGAGCCATCGCTCCCGGCCATGAATTTATTTTCTAACCAGGCTATGCAAGTGCAAAAACCAAGCCAGGCAATGAGTTCACAACATCCTAAAAGTAATATCTGACTATGTGGAAAAGGATTAAAGTCTACATTTACTCAGGATTCCCCAAAACAGATCTGAGGCAGATCTCCAAACCATTACCTCTGGATCCCTCCCACCTGCTATCTACTTAAGTTCTAGCCTCTCTCTCAAGCTCCAGACTTTATTTGCTGTCCATTTAAACCTGGAAGATTCAAACAAAATTACCTTTTCTTTCCCATCCCCAATACAGCTTCTCCCCAGACTTTCCTATTTCCATGCAGACCCCACTATCCTGTGAGTTGTCCAGGTTCAAAGACATTCCTGTCATCTGTGGCTCCCTGGGGGTTGATTAGGATGTTTTGGGCAACTGGGAACAGCACCTCCTACCATCAGCAGTCAGAAAATACCAATGCTGGCTGGGCGAGGTGGCTCACGCCTGTAATCCCAGCACTTTGGGAGGCCAAGGAGGGCGGATCACCTGAGGTCAGGAGTTAGAGACCAGCCTGACCAACATGGTGAAACCCTGTCTCTACTAAAAATACAAAAAAAAAAAAAAAAAAAGCTGGGCGTGGTGGTGTGTGCCTGTAGTCCCAGCTACTCAGGAGGCTGAGGCATGAGAGTCGCTTGAACCTGGGAGGCGGAGGTTGCAGTGAGCCAAGATTGCACCACCGTACTCCAGCCTAGGCAACAGAGTGAGACTCTGTCTCAAAAAAAAAAAAAAAAAAAAAAAAAAAAGAGCTTTACTTACTCTAAACAATATTTTGTGTCCATATCTACACATAGATAACAACAAATCACTATCATTTTTGGTATGGGCATGTGTAGATATAAGTATTAAATCAATTTCCTACCTTTTATCCAGTTATGGTTATATCCCCTATCAGTGATGTATCAGCCAAGATAGAAATTTATCTCACAAAAAGCAAGACTGGGATGGGCGCAATGGCTCACACCTGTAATCCCAGTACTTTGGGAGGCTGAAGCGAGTGGATCACTTGAGGTCATGATTTCGAAAGTAGCCTGGTCAACATGGTGAAACCCTGTCTCTACTAAAAATAAAAAAAATTAGCTGAACATGGTGGCACACACTTGTAATCCCAGCTATTCGGGAGGCTGAGGCATGAGAATCACTTGAACCTGGGAGGTGGAGGTTGCAATGAGCTGAGATCATGCCATTGCACTCCACCCTGGGCAACAGAGCAAGACTCTGTCTCAAAAAACAAAAAAGTAAAAACAAAACTGGAAGTTGTCAGTCTAGGGTGGCGTTAGGGACTTTCATTTCCTTCCAGAGGAATTCTGCTATCCGCAGGGTAGAAGCCTAATCCTCAAGGTTCAAGGTGACAAGAACAGCTCCAACCATCATATGCTTATTCCAGGAAGCAGGTCAAAGGATGGAACAACTAAGAAATGACACTAAAGATATATGTCAGCCCATCTGCATTGCCTAAAGGAATAACTGAGGCTGGGTAATTTATAGAAGAGAGGTTTAATTGGCTCACAGTTCTGCAGGCTGTACAAGCATGACACCAGCATCAACTCCTGAGGAGGCCTCGGGAAGCTTCCAATCATGGCAGAAGGTGAAAGGAAGCAGGTACATCACATGGCGAGAGAAAGAGCAAGAGAGGGAGGAGGACATGCCAGGCCCTTTAAACAACCAGATCTCCCATAAACTCAGAGCAAGAACTCTGTCATTGCCACTGGGACAGCACCAACCCATTGTGAGAGGGATCTGCCCACATCACCAAAACACCTCCCACCAGGCCCCACCTCCAGCATCAGGGATCACATTTCAACATGAGATTTGGAGGAGACCAACATCCAAACCATATCAAGACAGAAGTTACAGAAAGGGGTTTCCAAAAATGCCACCCAATACTTTTATTACCTCCCATTGGCCAGAACCTGGTCACATGGCCACAACTCATGGCAAGGAAGCCTGGGAAAATGTAGCCTGTGCCCACCCACTAGGAGAGGGGAGCACTGGTGCCAGGGTGCAGGAACACCAGTGGGCATTCATACTTCCTACTTCTTCTTATAAAAATCCTTAGAGATTCATCTTTGCATATTTTTCTGACTATTTCCTAGGGATAAATGCCTATAAATGAAATTTGGGACAAAAGTTATGCACTTTCATTGGCCAATTGCCAATTGCCCTCTATAAAGCTTGTACTAATTAACTCACACAAGAGGTGGGGTTCTATTTCATGAAATGTTTCTCCACCCCACATTTCCTTTTAATCCACACCCTTTGGTCTTTATTAGGATTACACATCTCTTCAGAATCCCTGCTTCCTACATTATAATCTTGGGATTTAATACGTGTTTTTCATTCAGGTTATTATCAATATCAGATTTATCTGACTATGCATGAACCCAGCCACAGATTCAGGGAAAGAGATGTATCTTTCAGCGCTGAAGAGAATAAAAATTAATAATCCTCAGAGACTTTCAAACTGAAGTGGGCAGGGAAGGGTGGAAAGAACCGATCTCATTCTATGAAGAGCATGGAGGGATTTTCACAGAGCATGTAGTGCTGAGTACAGCACACCAGGCACCCGGGGACACCAAGAGAGCAGCCTTTCCTCAACACAAGAGGAGTGAGCACTGCACAGAGCTGCAGAAAGGGAATCCCAGATGGGGTAACAGCAGATACAAAGGCCCCATGGCAGGCCCTGGCCTGGCCTGCTGGAGGAGCAGAAAGGAAGCCAGTGGGTCTGGAGTAAAGGGGACCAACTTGTCCTGGTTTGCCCAGAATTTTCCTGGTTTTAACACTAGAAATCCCATGTCCCAGGAAACTTCTGAGTCTCAGCCAAGCTGGGATGATTTGCCTAGAACTTCCCCTGTCATAAAACTGAGAGGTCTGTGCCCCACCACTCCCCTCAGTCCTAAGAAAGCTGAGGCAGTGGGTCGCCCTAGACTGGAGCAACGTGCATGATGGTGGGAAGAGCCAGTGACTCTCTTTCATGTCCTCTCTGCCCTCGACCTCAGGAGTCACCCAGGTGGGCACTGGCATCCAGGATGAAAACTTCCCAGCATCCCTTGCAGCAAGCAGTGGCCACGTGACCAGGTAGTGGCCAATGCACATGAGGCCAGTGCACAGCAACTGCTTTTAGAGGAAGGAAGATTTGTGTCCTCTTGTTCTCTTCTCCCTTCCCTGCTGGCTGGTAGTAGATAGGATGGGCACTGTGGGGGAAGCTACACCCTAAGGAAGTCAGAGCAGCAAGATGGAAGTAGCCTAAGACCCTGAAAAATGCACAGAGAAGAATGACCCGACTGGCTTGGACTTTCATGTGAAAGGAATGAACCGCTGTCTTAGTAAAGCCACCGAGATTCAGGGTCCTTGTGATATTCATTGAGGCTGTAATATAATTGTTGAAAGAACAGGAGCGGGAGGGGAGATGGAGTCGGAGAGGCAGGCAGAGGTCAGATCACATTGGGCCTGTAGGCCAAGGCGGAGGAAGAAACAGGTGACATAGGACTCAAGGACCACACCTGCTCCCAGGCGAAGGGAGTTTGCTGTGGGTGCCCCTCCCTGTCTGTGTGTCCAGTGTGTGGATATTCTTTATACCTTGCCCATATTGTACAAATACTTTTTTCTATTCAATATTTAGAAGACATTGCATTAAATAGCAAGATGGCAGGTGAACATCAGGAAGGAACATTAGGAACATCCACGGCGTTCCATCCAGGAACCTTCACCATGGAAACCCTTGTGCTCATGGGCGTGGTCTCAAGACACAGTCAGCTGTTGGGGATCAGAGGCCGCACTCATCGTAGCAGAGAGGCAGGACCAACTGGGAGAGGGTCCTTCTGTGACACCTACTGCATCACCAGGCTGTGTGAAGTGACTCAGCTGCCAGAACTCACACAATATAATTCTACACCAAAGCTCACGGGAAAAATGGTAAGTTTGAAGTTTCTTCATTAATAGCAACTCTCAGATTAATCTCTGTCCTCCATCGCTTCTCCATGAAACAACTTTTTATAGCATTGCTTGGGTCTATTTTTCCATTTATTTTTTATTTTACTAACTGATTGAAAGATATATATATTGTGTGTGTGATTTTGTCTCTGTCAGCCAGGATAATCATGGTTTAATTCCTATTATTATTATTACCAACATCCTTTAGTTTTTTTAGCTTTTCAATTCCTAAGGGTATTTATCAGGATCTTTCTGTCTCATGAGATGGAAAACAAACCCAAACTGTGTAAGAGGAAAAAGAATGTACTCATCACTAGCATTGCTTAGCTTGCTTCAGGTACAGCTACGTCTACCATTTCCAGGGTCATCCTGTAACTCTCTCTCTCTACTTCCCCAACTTTGGCTCCATGTTTAGCTCCACGACCCTCAGACTTAAACAGCAGCACTGGCTCCTCCCCAGATCTCCAGCTCCCTGACCTTCAAACTCCAACTCCAACACCAGCTCTGCCCCGGGTCTCCAGCTCCACAATCCTCAAACTACAACAGCAGCACCAGCTCCCCTGGGGATCTCCAGCTCAATGACTCTCAGACTTGGGAGGCGGCACCGGCTCCCCACCAAGCCTCCAGCTCCACAACCTTCAAACTAGAAAGCAGCACCGGCTACCCCCTGGGTCTCCAGTTCCCTCAAACTTCAACTATAGCACTGGCTCTTCCCCGAGCCACCAGCTCCACAACCCTCAACTTACACGGTGGTAGCACCAGCTCCTCCCTAGGTCTCCAGCTACACGACCATCAAACTTGAACTGCAACACCAGCTCCTCTTCGGCCTCCAGCTCCACAATCCTCCAACAACAACAGCAACACCGGCTCCTCCCTGAATCTCCAGCTCAACAACCCTCAGACTTGAGAGGCAGCACTGGCACCTCCCCAAGGCTCCAGCTCCACGACCCTCAGATTTGAACAGCGGTAGCACCAGCTCCTGTCCAGGTCTCCAGCTTCATGATCCTTAAACTAGAACAGCAACACCACCACCTCCCTGGGTTTCCAGCTCCACGACCCTAAGACATGAATGGCAGGACCGGGTCCCCCCTAGGGCTCCAGCTCCAAGACCCACAGATATAGACGGCAGCACTGGCTCTTCCTGGGATCTCCAGCTCCATGGCCTTCAAACAAGATCAGCAGCACCAGCTCCCCTCTGGTTCTCCAGCTCCACAATCCTCAGACATGAACAGCAGCACAGGCTCCTCCTTGGATCTCCAGCTTCGCTACCGTCAGACTAGAACAGCAACACTGGTTCTTCCCTGGGTCTCCAGCTCTACAAGTCTCAGACTTGAAAGGCAGCACTGGCTCCTCAGAAAGTTTCTGGCTCCAAGCTGGTGCTGCTGTCCTAGTTTGAAGGTCATGGAACTGGAGACCCGGGGAGGAAACATTTGAACAGCAGCACTGGCCCCTCCCCGGGTCTCAGGCTCCACAACCCTCAGACTTAAAAAGCCATAGTACTGGCTTCTCCCTGGGTCTCCAGCTTTACAACCCTCAGACATGAACAGCAGCACCGGCTCCTCCCCCTGTCTCCAGTTCCACGAACCTCAAACTACAACAGCAGTACCGGCTTCTCCTCAGGTCTCCAGATCCACGACCCTCAAAATAGAATGGCATCACTGGCTCCTCCCTGCGTCTCCAGCTCCCAAACTCTCAAACTTCAATTGACACACCGGACCCTCCCCACAGTTAAACAGCAGCACAGGCTGTTCCCCAAAGCTCCAGATCCACGACCCTCTGACTTAAATGGCGATAGCACCGGCTGCTCCCTAGGTCTCCAGTTCCACGACCCTCAAACTACAGAGCAGCACCGGCTCCTCCTTGAGTCTCCAGCTTCACTACACTCAGACTAGAACAGCAACACCGGTTCCTCCCTGGGTCTCCAGCTCAATGACTCTCAGATTTGAAAGGCAGCACCAGCTCCTCAAAAAGGTTCTGGCTCCAAGACCCTCAAACTAGAATAGCAGCAGCTGCTGCATCTTGGATCTCCAGCTCCACAACCCTCAAAGTAGAAAAGCAGCCCTGGATCCTCCCTGCCTCTCCAGCTCCTCAAGTCTGAGGGTTGTAGAGCTGGAGATGCAGGGAGGAGTCAGTGCTGCTGTTCTAGTTTGAGGGTCGTGGATCTGGAGACCCAGGGTGGAGCCGGTGCTGCTGTTCTAGTGTGAGGGTCATGGAGCTGGAAGACCCCGGGAGGAGCCGGTGCTGCTGTTCTAGTGTGAGGGTCATGGAGCTGGAAGACCCCGGGAGGAGCTGCTGCTGCTGTTCTAGTGTGAGGGTCATGGAGCTGGAAGACCCTGGGAGGAGCTGCTGCTGCTGTCCTAGTTTGAAGGTCATGGAGCTGGAGACCCGGGAAGGAGCCATTTGAACAGCAGCACTGGCCCCTCCCCAGGTCTCAGGCTCCACGACCCTCAGACTTAAAAAGCCGTAGTACGGGCTTCTCCCTGGGTCTCCAGCTCTACAACCCTCAGACATGAAGAGCAGCACCGGCTCCTCCCCCTGTCTCCCGTTCCATGACCCTCAAACTACAACAGCAGTACCAGCCTCTCCCCAGGTCTCCAGATCCACGACTCTCAAAATAGAATGGCATCACCAGCTCCTCCCTGGGTCTCCAGCTCCCAAACCCTCAAACTTCAACTAACACAGCAGATCCTCCCCACAGTTAAACAGCAGCATGGGCTGTTCCCCAAAGCTCCAGATCCACGACCCTCAGTAGCACTGGCTCCTCCCAAGGTCTCCAGTTCCATGACCCTCAAACTACACAGCAGCACCGGCTCCTCCCCAGGTCTACAGCTCCACCACCCTCACACTAGACACCAAGACTACCTCCTTCCCGCTCTCCAGCTACACGACCCTCAGACTTGAACAGCTGCAGCGGCTCCTCCCTAGATTTCCAGCTCCATGACCCTCAACCTGCAACAGCAGCACCAGCTCCTCCCTGTACCTCAAGCCCCATGACCCTCTGACTTGATCAACAGCAACAGCAGCTCCCTCCCTGGTCTCCAGCTCCACAACCTTCAGCCTTAAACAGCAGCAGCACCAGCTCCTCCCTGGGTCTCCAGCTCCACAACCCTCAGACTAGAACCGCACCCCTCCTCCCTGAGTCTCCAGCTCCATGACCGTCAAACTACAACAGCAACACAGGTTCCTGTCTGGATCTCCAGCTCAGCAACTCTCAGACGAGGCAGCACCGGCAACTCACCAAGGCTCCAGCTCCACAACCCTCAGATTTGAATAATGGTAGCACCAGCTCCTGTCCAGATCTCCAGCTTCATGATCCTTAAACTAGAACAGCAGCACCGCTGCCTCCCTGGGTTTCCAGCTCCACAACCCTAAGACATGAATGGCAGAACCAGCTCCCCACAAGGGTTCCAGCTCCAGGACCCACAGATTTAAATGGCAGCACTGGCTCTTCCCAGGATTTCCAGCTCCACTACCCTCAAACTAGAAGAGGAGCACCGGCTCCTCCCTGGGTCTCCAGCTCCCAAACCCTCAGACATCACCTGACACACCGGATCCTCCCCACAGTTACATAGCAGCATGGGCTGTCCCCGAAAACTCGAGATCCACAACCCTCTGACTTCAATGGCGGTAGCACTGGTTCCTCCCTAGGTCTCCAGTTCCATGACCCTCAAACTACACAGCAGCACCAGGTCCTCCCCAGGTCTACAGCTCCACCACCCTCACACTAGACACCAAGACTACCTCCTCCCAGCTCTCCAGCTACACGACCCTCAGAATTGAACAGCAGCAGCGTCTGCTCCCTGTACCTCAAGCTCCATGACCCTCATATATGAACAACAGCAACACCAGCTAATGCCTAGGGCTCCAGCTCCAGGATCCACAGATTTAAACTGCAGCACCAGCTCGTCCAAGGATCTCCAGCTCCACCACCCTCAGACTAGAACAAGACCTCTACTCCCTGGGTCGCGAGCTTCCGGACCCTCGAACTATGAAAACATTGCTCCTCCCTGGGTCTGCAGCTCCACGACCCTCAAACCAGATCAATATCGCTCCTCCCTGTGTCATCAGCTTCCTGACCCTCGAACTATGACAAAATTGCTCCTCCCTAGGTCAGCAGCTCCACAACCCTCAAACCAGATCAAGATCTCTCCTCCCTGGGTCGCCAGCTTCCTGACCTTCAAACAACAGAAACATTGCTCGTCCCTGGGTCAGCAGCTCCACGATCCTCAAACTAGAATGAGACCTCTCCTCCCTGCGTCGCCAGCTTCCAGACCCTTGAACTATGAAAACATTGCTCCTCCCTGGGTCGGGAGCTCCATGACCCTCAGACTAGAACACGATCTCTCCTCCCTGGGTCACCAGCTTCCGAACCTTGGAACTAAAACAACATTGCTCCTCCCTGGGTCAGCAGCTCCACGACCCTCAAACCAGATCAAGATCTCTCCTCCCTGTGTCGTCAGCTTCCTGACCCTCGAACTATGACAGCATTGCTCCTCCCTGGGTCCGCAGCTCCACGACCCTCAAACTAGAACAAGACCTCTCCTCCGTGTGTCGCCAGCTTCCTGACCCTCGAACTATGACAGCATTGCTCCTCCCTGGGTCCGCAGCTCCACGACCCTCAAACCAGATCAAGATCTCTCCTCCGTGTGTCATCAGCTTCCAGACCCTCAAACTATGACAGCATTGCTCCTCCCTGGGTCCGCAGCTCCACGACCCTCAAACTAGAACAAGACCTGTCCTCCGTGTGTCGCCAGCTTCCTGACCCTCAAACTACAAAAACATTGCTCCTCCTTGGGTCTGCAGCCCCACGACCCTCAAACTAGAACAAGACCTGTCCTCCCTGTGTCCCCAGCTTCCTGACCCTCGAAGTACAACATTGCTCCTCCCTGGGTCTGCAGCTCCACGACCCTCAAACCAGATCAAGATCTCTCCTCCCTGTGTCATCAGCTTCCTGACCCTCGAACTATGACAGCATTGCTCCTCCCTGGGCGCACCCTCAAACTAGAACCAGACCTCTCCTCCCTGTGTCGCCAGCTTCCTGACCCTTGAACTATGAAAACATGGCTCCTCCCTGGGTCTGCAGCTCCACGACCCTCAAACTAAAACAAGACCTCTCCTCTCTAGGTCTGCAGCTTCCAGTCCCTCAAATAACAACATTGCTCCTCCCTGGATCTGCAGCTCCATGACCCTCAGACTACAACAAGATCTCTCCTCCCTGGGTCACCAGCTTCCGGACCCTCGAACTACGAAAACATTGCTCCTCCGTGGGTCTCCAGCTCCATGACCCTCAAACTAAAACAAGATCTCTCCTCCCTGTGTCATCAGCTTCCAGTCCCTCAAATAACAACATTGCTCCTCCCTGGGGTCTGCAGCTCCACGACCCTCAGACTAGAACAAGACCTCTCCTCCCTGAGTCACCAGCTTCCGAACCTTCGAACTAAAACAACATTGCTCCTCCCTGGGTCAGCAGCTCCACGTCCCTCAAACTAGAACAAGACCTCTCCTCCCTAGGTCTGCAGCTTCCAGTCCCTCAAATAACAACATTGCTCCTCCCTGGGTCCGCAGCTCCACGTCCCTCAAACTAGAACAAGATCTCTCCTCCCTAGGTCTGCAGCTTCCAGTCCCTCAAATAACAACATTGCTCCTCCCTGGATCTGCAGCTCCACGACCCTCAGACTAGAACAAGATCTCTCCTCCCTGGGTCACCAGCTTCTGGACCCTCGAACTACAAAAACATTGCTCCTCCCTGGGTCTGCAGCTCCACGACCCTCAAACTAAAACAAGATCTCTCCTCCCTGTGTCGCCAGCTTCCGGACCCTCGAACTATGACAACATTGCTCCTCCCTGGGTCTGCAGCTCCACGACTCTCAAACTGGAACAGCAGCACCAGCTCCTTCCTGGACCTCCAGGTCAATGACTCTCAGACTTCAAAGGCAGCTGCAGCTCCACCCCCAGGCTCCAGCTCCAAAACCCTCAGATGTGAGCAGTGGCAGCACCAGCTCCTTTCTGCGTCTCCGGCTTCATGATCCTTAAATTAGAACAGCAGCGCCATCTTCTCCCTGCGTCTCCAGCTCCAGGAACCTCAAACTGCAACAGGAGCACCCGTTCCTCTGGGATTTTCACCTCCACGACCCTGAGGCGTCAGTGGCAGCACTGGCTCCTCCCCTGGGCTGCAGCTCCAGAACCCTCATGAATAATCCCTTCTCATGAAATGTAGCAGTCAGGAAAACTGCCGAGGCAGTAAATAAATAAATGTTTTCTTTCAAACTGATGTTTCTTTTATATTCACACAAGTCAGGAAACTTTTCTACTTTCCATCAACCTTACAATCTACTTATATTCAATTGTAAGGTGGAAATCCACCGTTTGAAATAACCTTTAAAAACTTAGTAACTCTCTTTTACTATGATTTTATCTCACAGCTCTAGAAACGATGTTTCACTTTGCCTGTGCAGAAGTCTTATAAAGATTCAAACTAGAATTTACTTGGTTGAGATTCTAGAATACACATTATCCCCAGATGTTCCTGCCCTCCTTAAAATCTTCTAACATGTTCCCTTCACCCGAGCATAAATGCCAGGTCCCAATCACAGCCCACGGTTCTCAGCATGGCCCTGCCCTCTGCCCTGACCTTATGGTCTCCCCTCTGCTGTTACTTTCCTCCCAGACAGGCCTCTGTCACTTCCTCAAACCACACAGGCTCAGGCCTGACTCCGGGCCTTTGCCCCTGCTGTGCCCCCTGCGTGGAGCGCCTTTCCCCGGCTCCCCATCCTCCTCTCCACCCGCTCAGCTCCAGCCTGCTGGCCGCCCCTCAGTCCATGAACACACAATGTCCTCCCCCCAGGCCTTTGCACATGCTGTTCTCTGTGCCTGAAACCCTTCCCCCCTCACCATCTGCGTTCACTTTTCTAATTTCCGTTCATCCTTGGAGTCTCCCCTGAAATATCGCCCCCCGCCTGCCCCCACCACTTGGACTTAACCTTGCTTGGGTTGAAAACCCCCATCTCCCGACTCCATGAAGCTCGATGCTGTCCTGGCACTCGGAACTTTCCCATCACAGCGTTTTGCGCACTCGTAATTTATTCTATTAGGTTGGTGCAAAAGTCATCGCAGTTTTGCCATTACTTTTAATGAACGGCAGCGCCGGCTCCTCCCCGCTTTTGATTGCCATTACCTTTACTGGCAAAAAAGTGCCGGAATTACTGTTGCATCGACCTAACAGAATAATTTATATTTATTCATCCATCATCTGTCTTCCCCTCTAGAAAGTAAGCTCCATGAGAATAGGGACCAAATCTACTCCAACCACTCCAGCTTCCTTGCACATTGTCAATAATTATTTACCGACTGACTGATAGAGAAATATCTTCATTGTTGCTGGGATGAGCCACATAACATGACACGCCCCTTTGAAAGTCAATGGCATGGACAGTTAGCATTTGCTTTTCACTCCTGCACCCGTGGCTTGGCTGGGCTTAGGCTGATCTAGTCTGGGCTTGACTCCAGGCTGAGGGTTGGAACCCTGCGTGCTCCACACGCCTCTCATCCTGCAGCTGGAGCCAAAGTTCCCTGGGGCACGCTCGTCTCGTGGGAAAAATCAAGAGCATTAGAGGGCAGGCCTGGCAGTGCTGACACATTCCAGGCTTCTGCCTGTGCCGTGTCTATGAACATCTCATTGGCATAAGCAATTCACCCAGACATGAGCAATACCTCCATCTCAAAAGATAGGAAAAGAAAATACCAGTGTTTTTAGGAAAGAAAATACCAGTGTTTTTAGGAAAAGACTGGGGGTGGGGTGCAGATGTGGGCATTATGTCTTCCAATTTCCTATTGTAGAAAATGGGAGCTAATCAAAGGCTTGGTTTCAATGCTTCCAGTTTAGGATCAAATCCAAAACAATGAAATAGGGGCAATTCAAAGGAACACCCTCTTTACACCTGTTATTTTTATAAGAAATGAAAACCTTTCTCAGGAGACCTGTCACAATCCTCTTCGGTCTTTTGGGCCAGAATGAGTCATAGGGAAGTCCTCACTGTAAAGGGAGCTGGGAAGTATCTGGCAAAGGTGACTGGCATAGCCAAGACTGGTTTTGACCGATTGTGATCCATTTCCATTTTGCCTAGAAAAAAATCCTGTTAGCAAGTAGGGTGGGGACAGCTGTTCGGTGAGCAAACATCAGCACCTCCTACTTTATCTTCTTCCACCGCCAGCATCCAATCCAGGGGACAGCCTGTTGTTCCCTCCCTCAGATGCCTCCTCCATTGGTCAGCTTGTTTCCTTCCTACGCGTGGTACCTTCATTGGCATTGCACCTTCTCTAGCCTGGACCATAATTGCCCTTAATACCCTACCTCCTGTCCTTTCTCTTCCAAAAGACTGACAGATACCTGATCTCTCAAGTACAATTCTAACTTGATTACTCGAGCACCCAACTATCTTTGATAACTCTGTCTCATCTGCGAAGTTAGATACAAACCTTCTCAGGGTGAAAACCAAGGCCTTCCATAATATGATCATTGGTAAGGGAGAAAAAAAAAAAAAAAAACAGTCCTGTTTGCATCTAGACTATGGAGGGAACTGAGAAACACAACCCTCCAGGCCATGATGCTCCTGAGTCGACATGAACCACACTCAAAGAATATGAACTCGTTCAGACAAGGCCACAAGTTGACTGCATTTAGAGGTAGGCAGGGACAAGACCACTCTGCAGCCACAGAGATGACTGAACATGCCCCTTTTCTAACATGAGTGACAGCTGCCTCTTTACCAGTGGTAACTCTAGCCTGCTTCAAGCTTCCCACTCCTGAGATAAAGTATTTAAGATACGCAATCACCAAGTTGCCCTCACTTCTTGACCTTTCCTCCTTAATCCCTTTTTGGAATCATTCAGTAGAAGCCTACGTCCTCTAAAAAGCACTGCCCCTTCCCTCTTACTGAGATGCCCCCAGGTGGCCATGGGTGTGGGAATCTCCCTGACTGCAGCAAGCTAAATAAACTGACTGTGACTGCAGGGAAGTTCTTGGCAGTCTTAGGTGGGTGGGCTTTAACATCATGATCTAACTTTACAACTTTACAACTGTTCCCCAATAGCTTCTTTATAGTTCAGACTTTTTTTTTTTTTTCACAATCACACTTAATTCTGAACAAGTTGCTGGATCCAGCTGCTATTTTGCAACAAATACACAGGACAGAGACAGGAATGTGCTGACTGCACCATAAATTCGGATTCGCCAAAATCCAGACTGTGAAAATCTTTATAGGTCACAGGCTTCAGGCACTGTGACGAAGAAGTTCTAAGAAAAAGACAGGCATGGAAGGGAAATCTGGAAATTTAAGAGACTTACCAAGATTTACCAAATGGGTAACATGAACTATGCTGTCTAGGGAGCCACATGGGGGTGATTAAGCCATGCAGATTGTAGGGAGGTGGTTGACTATGAGAATCAGCATGAGGGTTACTTTTGGAGGGAGGAAGGGACAGACTGTGATTGGGATGCAGCCGTGAAGGGGACTCTGGCCAGGTGCTCTTTCTTGAGCAGGTGTCTTAGTCTTGGTGATAAGAACATTTGTGTGTAATATCTCACTAAGCTATACATTTTTGTGTTTTTTTGTACCTGTGTTTGATTTTAAAATAAAAAGGCTAAAAAGAATATCCTTGAACAGTTTCATTTCTGTACATAGGAGTCTATAGACGAGGGAAGCAAGAAGTCAAGTTAGGGAGCTGTCAGCAAACCAGGAGAAGGATGATGGGGCTTGACCCAAGATGACAGCGGCAGAGACCAGGAGTTGCATTCAGATTCCAGATGTTTTGGAAGGAAGAACCAACGGGAGCCTCCGACACATTGAATTGAACATGGGAGAAGAAGGAGAAGCAATGTTATACTGTCACCTGTTTCTGACTTTATTGCGAACCTGGTGAACATGATGGCCAATCAAAGACATTGGAGTGGATGAGATGAAGGTTTCACAAAAGTACTAAAGAAAAAGCTATTGTCTGTGGGCAGATGACACCAGTCCAGGGAGGAAAAAAACGGTAGCGAGTAGATGTTCTTTTCCACCAAAAGGTATCATGCCTATCGCGGAAGCTCCTGGTAGACATTTGCTGGAAACAGCATAGCCCAGAGACATTGGAATAAATTTGAGATGTCTTGAAACTATAATACCCAAATCTGACTATCTGTTCAGTGCTGAAATCTGACTATCTGTCATATTTGGGTATTATAGTGTCATAAGTGAGTGTCATAAAATGAGTTAGGAGTGTTTCTTCTGCCTGTATTTTCTGAAGGCTTTTATGATCGATGTTATTTCTTAAGGAGGGCTGAGATTGTCAGCCCAACACTTCAGATACGGATTGCCTTTGGGGCAATGCCCTTGATGGGGCATCAAGACCCCGTGTCTATTTCACTTCTGAAATTCAAGATAAACAAGGCAGCCTTTTGTTGGAGCTCATTGCCCGTTTGTTGAATTGAATAATCCATCTCACCTCCTTAAAAATGTCAAGTTCATAAAATAAGGAACCAAGACTTTTAAATATTTTATGGGAAAAGATTGTCAATAACCAAGTCTTTTACATTATTTTTATAGGTCACACTTAAGTTGGCAAAATAGCAATGTGCAGGTGTGTGTCTTATGAACGTCTGCTTTTTAGCAATGAGAATCCTATTTTCCTACTGGCTTTCGTTATTATTTCTGACACGTCTAACTTAGTTTTTGCTCTCTTACTAGCTATAGGGTTTTCTCACTCTGTTGCTCAGGCTGGAGTTCAGTGCCACAATCACAGCTGCCTGTAACCTTGAACTCCTGGGCTCAAGCAGTCCTCCCACCTCAACCTACCAAGTGCCTGTAGTAGCTAGAGGCATGCACCACCACTCCTGGTTAATTTTTTTGTTTTTTAAAATAGAATTGGGGGTTTAGCCATGTTGCCCATGTTGCCCATGTTGGTCTTGAACTCCCAGCCTCAAGTGATCCTTCTGCCTCGGCCTCCCAAAGTGCTGGGATAACAGATATGAATCACCACACCCAGCCTGTGGTAATACAATTTCTAAGCCAACATTTTCCTGGACTGAAGGAGCTGTCTAGACTCCTAGGAAAATCCTGATGTCCTGCTTATAAATAGACATCCTATTTGAGCTGAGTTATTTTGCAGAAAGGCTGCCTGCAGCTTTAAATGGGCTCCCCAACCTCAGATTCTGGGAAGTTGGCAGCCAGCTGCACTAGGAGTGAGTTATGATGTCAGCTTTCCAGAATTCCTAATGAACTCCAGAGCAAAAAACGCTGTTGCTCTGCCTCCCCCAAGTCACATTTCTAGTTGATTAACGAGCAAAGGAATAGAAAAATCTATAGCTTTGGAGAAGGAGGAAGAGTGAAATAATTTCTCCTCTAAGAAATCACAGTGCCCCGATTATTTTATTTGTTAAGAAAAAGGAATTTCATTTTCTATTTATTTCCTCCTTTAAATCTAGATTCAGACCCCCCCCCCTTCCCCCTTCCCAGTCATAAAAAGCAGGTTTGGCTCTATACCCCTCCCTTTACCTTCACCCCTGCTTATTTGGTCCAAGATAGAAAATCCAGCCCTGCCCTTTTGGGGGCAGTTGTCTTAGCTCTTTGAGGTCTGTTTAAAATCTCATCTAGCATACATAAAATAGATCTGCAACCCTCCATTAAAAGTCATGGCCTCCTGGCTGCAAAGAGATACATCCGGGTGAAAGTTGTGGTTGGTTATGTCCAGCTCAGCCCTTCTGTGGCCCTGCCCCAGCATGGGCTGAACATCCTCCCACCAGCTGGGACATCCAGGGCAGCTGATCCTTTAGGGGAAAATCACTCTGCACAATTACCCTGCTCCATATCCCCACCTTCTGTGAGGCTGCTTAGGCTAATTAAAAGTCATGCTTCTTTGGAGAAATGTCTATTGAAATCCTTAGCCATTTTTTAATTGGGTTATTAGGGATTTTTTGCTATAAAGTTGTAGGAGTTCCTTATATATTTTGGAAATTAACCCTTATCAGATACATAGTTTGCTAATATTTTCTCCCATTCTGTAGGCTACCTTTTTACTCTACTGATTGTTTCCTTGGCTGTGCGGAAGCCGTTTAGTTTGGCATCGTACTTGTCTATTTTTGCTTTAGTTGCCCATGCTTTTGGTGTTGTATCCATGAAATCACTGCCAAGACCAATGTCATGAAACTTTTCCCCTATGCTTTCCTCTGGGAGCTTTACAGTTTTAGATCTTACATTTAAGCCTTTAATCCATTTTTAGGTGATGTTTGTAAATGGTGTAAGACAAAGATAAGGGTCTAATTTCATTGTTTTGCATATGTATATCCAATTTTCCCACCACTATTTATTGAAGAGGCTATCCTTTCCCTATTGTGTATTCTTGGCACCCATGTTGAAAATCATCCTACCATATATTTGGATATTTATTTCTGGGCCATCTATTATAATTCCATTCATCTATAGGTCTGTCTTTATGCCAGTACCATACTGTTTTAATGACTATAACTTTGTAATATATTTTGTGATCAGGAAATGTTATGCCTCTGGTTTTGTTCTTGTTTTTCAAGATTATTTGGGGTATTCTGGGTCTTTTGTGGTTCCATATAAATTTCTGAATTTTTTTGGATTTCTGTAAAAATAAAATTCCATGTGATTTTGATAGGGATTACTTTGAATCTGTAGATTGCTTAGGGTAGTATGGACACTTTAACAGAATTAAGTCTTCCAATCCATGAACATGAGATATCTCTCCATTTGTTTGTGTCTTCTTTAATTTTTCTCATCAATATTTTGTAGTTTTCAGTGTACAGATCTTTCACTTCCTTAGTTAAGTTTGTTCCTAAGTATTTTTTTGATGCTATTGTAAACTGGATTGATTTTCTAATTTCCTTTTCAGATAGTTTGTTGTGAGTATATAGAAACACAATTGATTTTTGTGTGTTGACTTCGTATCCTGCAACTTTACTGAATTTGTTTATTAATTCTAACAGGTTTTTTTTAAAAGAGTTTTTAGGGTTTTCCATATATAAGATCATGCCATCTGCAAAAGGGAAAGCTTAACTTCTTCTTTTCCAATTTAGATGCCTTTTATGTCTTTTTCTTGACTTGTTGTGTTGGCTAGGACTTCCAGGACTATGTTGAATAGAAGTGGTAAGAGTAAGCATCCTTGTCTTTTTCCTGTTCTTCCTGGAAAAGCTTTCAGTTTTTTACCATTGAGTGTAATGTTAGCTGTGGGCTTTTCATATATGGCCTTTATTATGTTGAGTTAATAATTTTTCTCTATGCCTAGTTTTTGAGTGTTTTTATGATAAAAGAGTGTTGAGTTTCATGAAATGCTCTTTTTGTATCACTTGACATGATCACGAGATTTTTCTCCTTCATTCTGTTAATGTGGTGTCTCACATACAATAGCTATATGAAAAGATGTTCAGCATCCCTAATCATCAGGTGAATGCAAACTAAAACCAAAATGAGATATCACCACACATCATTTTTTAGGATGTCTATTATCAAAAAAACAAAAGACAACAAGTGAGAATGTGGAGAAATTGGAACCCTGCTACACTGTTGATGGGAATGCAAAATGGTGCAGCTACTATGGAAAAATGCATAAAGACTCCTTAAAAAAACTAAAAGTAGGACTATCATATGAACCAGCAATCTCATTTCTGGGTATTTATTCAAAAGAACTGCAATTAGGACCTTGAAGAGATCTCAGCACTCCCATCTTCATTGCAACATTGTTCACAGTAGCCAAGATGTGAAATCCATCTTGATTGATGGATGAATGGATTTTTAAAATGTGATGTAATATATACATATAATAAAATATTATTCAGCCTTAAAAAAAAAGAAATCTTGCAATCTATGACAACATGGATGACCCTTGAAAGCATTATGCTAAGTGAAAAAGGCCAGTCACAGAAGGACAAATACTACATGATTTCATTTATATGAGGTATCAAAAATAGGCAAACTCATTGAAGCAGAGAGTAGAATGGTGGTTGCCAGAGGCTTGCAGGGAGGATGAAAGGGGAACTTTCTAATCAACAGGTGTAACATTACACTTAAGCAAGATGAATAAGTTCTAGAGATCTGCTGCCTGACATTGTGCCTATAGAGAGCAATACTGTATTGCACACGTAAAAGTCTCTACAAGGGTAGATCTCATATTAAATGTTCTTACCACAATTTAAAAAATAAGAAATTGAAATATGGTCCCTTCAATAGAGGCCTTGGGATATTTTCTAGACACAACCCACAGTCTTCTTCAGGAATTAACTTAGCACTTGTGGCCATCATATCCTCTTCCCCTTAGTTTTCCTAGTAATATGTGCTTTGTTTACATATTTTACCCAGATTTAATAAAGATATTCAATCACAAAGGTGTTTTTTAAAGTCAATCTGTGTGCAATTTTAATTAGGATTTGCATCAGGCTGGGCAAAGCTTTGAGAGGGAGAGGAAACTGAGAGCTGGGCATTCGTAGGGTGGGGGTGGCAGGGAGGGCGGGGGGCCAGTTACTGATAATTTCCCTGCCATACACAGACTGTGGAGGACAACAGACACGTGTCCGCATTCCGGAAAACAGAGGAGCTGGGAAGTTGGGAGTCCCGTTTGGCTGGTTGGCTCAAGTCTCCGTTAGCTGGGGTTTCTGGAATTTTCCCTCATTGCAGCTTTGATGGCGGGGGTCTGCACACCCCACTCCATTAAAAACAAGAAAGACCCCGAGTCTCAGACTCTCATCCACCCCTGGCCTGAGGAGTCACACCCTTGGAATTTTGCTTTTAGACTTTTACTGGGCCCAGGGTTGGTTATGAACAGAAGCAGAATGGCTACTGCCCAGCAAGGTGTGTGCTATTCCACTCAGCTTTGACCACCCAGGATCAAGTGAGTTAGCACAGTGCCTGACACATCCTGAGGGTAGCTATTATGAATATGACCATGTTGTGTTTCCTGTCCTGTTTTCAGTTTTTGTGAGATCAGAAACTCAGTTTACCTTTGTATTCTAAGGGCCTAGAAAATTTTTGTCCTGTGATTGTGGCTCAGTAAACATGTTTGTTGATTTCCTCATGAATGAGATACTCAACAGAGCCCTCTGTAAACAGGAAAATATTTACATCATTGGGAATGCACTTGGCTGCAGTTTCAGAACACCTGACTAGCTCTGTCTTGTGCTCTTTCTAGACAGCATCTTGTCTCATTTGAACAAGACATCTGGAGCCTGGAGATCCCAGGGCTGATATGGCAACAGTGCGATGCCACCCACACCCATGGATATGGGGTCATTCCATGTTTCTTCCCTGCCTTCCTCAGCATGTTAACTTTTCATCTTCACATCTGCATCCTCATGGTCACAAGATGGCTGACAAGCTCCAGCTCTCCCATCCCTAGAAAGGTAAAAGAATCAGGGTTAAAACGCTCTGTCATGAGATTTTTTCAATTTTTATTTCAAAGTGGGCAACCGCCCAACATACTTCTCTTTACACCTCATTAGCCAGAACAGATTCACATGGCAACTCCTGCACCAGTCACTGGCAAAAGGAAAGGGTGAACCATGGTGGTTTTAAGCCAGATTAATCCTCTGTGACTGAAGACAGGCTAGCTTCTCTGAGATTTTGAGATCCCCATCTCTTTTCTTGACACAAAATTGGAGATCTGTGTGCAGAGAAGAAGCAGGAGGTGATGGCTGTTTTGTAGACAACCAAGAATGTCAATGACTACTATGACTGCTGTAATTGTTGCTAGAAGATCTTGCTAACCCTACGGAAATTTCACCCCCTTATGATCAGCTCTACTGTAATAAAGTGGATGATGGTAGGACCAGGAGCAATAGAAGACCTGGGGTATAGTCCTGGCTCTCCCCAGGCTGCAACACAGACGATGGCATTTCTAGAATGTGCTCTTGATACAGAAAGGTTGGATTCCCAGCTAAACCCTACCCTTAAGCCTGGAATCATGGCCCTAAGTGAAAACAGCTGATCTCCTTTTTCCACCCAAATGTTGCCCCGCCCCTATCCTGTGCCCATTAAAGACTTCAGCTGGCAAAGCAATGCAAATGGCTGAGCGTCAAGGATAGAAGCGGCTGAACAGCGAGCAGAGAAGCAACTGAGCATCGGAGGTTAGAGATAGATGCAGCTAACTTCAGACACTGTGGTTTTAGAGAGGGGCCTGGCCAGAGACGGCTGGGTTCCAGGGACAGACCACCTTCCCATCCCCTTTCCAGCCTCCCTTTCCACTGAGAGCCGCTTGCTGCTCAATAAAGTCTTCCACATTCATCACCCTTCAAACAGTTCATGTGACCTGGTTCTTCCTGGTTCGTCGGACAAGAACCTGGGTGCCAAGAGGGCAGGGGCTGTCACCCTGACCCTCCACTGAATCGGTTGGTACTTGGCCATCCCTGGACAGCAGAGCTGAAAGAGCATGGGTTGTAACACGCTTGGACTCTACTGCGGGGTCTGCACAGTCTGCTCCTGCCAGAGAGGAGCAGCCAGCCGGTTCCAGCACGAAGAGTGGCCAGCAATGAGCTGAGTAAAACAAGCTGCTCCAGTTCCCGCCTGCGAAGGGAAGAGGTAGGGACTATCCTATCTCACTATCCCATCTTGCTCTCACTTATAAAATAGGTAGATGGTGTGTAGGCCAGAAGAGGCCCACCTTCTCAGGGGCTTGTGGAAACATAAGGTGATGTTTTTGTTGTCACAATAGCTGAAAGGCACTGCTGGCATTCCAGGGGACAGGATCAAGGACATTAAGTCTCTTGCAATGCTTTCAAATGCGAATAGCACCTGCTGATGCTCTCTGACATTTATTTCAGCTCATAAAGCCTCCCCCATTCCTCCTTCCTCCCCATCCCTCCTTCCTCTGTGGTCCCAGCTTACACCAGTCATCGCCAGCCACTTGCCCAGCTAGGCTCCTGCGGCAGTCAAAACCCCATCCTCATGCCTAGGAACCTGCTGAGACTTACCAGAGGCCACCAGGACCGAGAGGAGCTGTGGGTATTCTCAGGCAGATGAAGGCAATGTCGCACCATATCCCAGCCTGTGCCCACCCTCTCTGCTGCTGGACTCAGCTCCTGGCGCAGCAGTCACTGGGGTGTTCCCAGCATCTGCCTGGACTGTTCAAGGGCTGCAGCACCCAGTTCCGAGCTAGGGCTCATAATTCAGGTCTACAGAGGTGGAAATTCAGTCCTCTGCCTCTCCCTGCTTCTTTCTGCTTCCAGGACCCTGGGCACATTCTTACTTACGAACTTTCCTCCAAGGTGTGATCATGTAGAAGTTGATCATTTATTCATGAGAGCAGATTTTTAGACATGAAATTTCAAAATCACATTTAAGACATATTGCAAATAAGGTCTGCCATTTCCTAGTGTTTGCAGAGGCGGCAGGATGATCTTCAAGTGCCTAGCTGGGTGTGGAGGGAGGGCGATGCCCCAGTGCAGACCAGAACTAGGGGATTCAGCATCCACCAGCATTGGAGCACCGTGAGCCTCAGTTCCTGACCAGTGTTCTGGCTGATCATGACTGTAGAGACCCCAGCTGCCTCTCAGGCCACGCTCTCCACTTGACTCTCCTCTCCCAGCCTATATCACCTACCCCTTCCGGGGATCCTTTGGACCCAAGCGAGCAACAGCCCCTACCTCTCCAATTCCTGGTCCCAGGCGCTTGCACTCCCCTTCCTGCTGAGCCCCTTACCACTCGCTAAGCAATCCCCATGGGCACATGCCCTCCACTTCCAGCTGGAGTCCTGGCACGAAGGGGAGTTCGATACTGACTGAGACTGCGTGTCCACCACAGAGGCAAATGGGGACCTAAAATGAAAATTCAGTTGAGTTACAGAAAAACTGAGGAGCGGTGTTTCTAACCGGCCTGGGCTTTTGGGTTGGATTCATGCCCACTGCAGCAGTGTGGACATTGTAGAAGCTCTGAAGACCAGCATCCATTCCTTTACTTGGAGCACGTCTAGTGGGCAACTTGACAGCGCCTTGTCATCTCCTGGGAAGCTTTAAAAATGCTGATGCCTGGGCCCCACTGCAGAGAGTGTGGGGTGCAGCCTGGATGTGGGATCAGGGGCCCCCAAATGGTGCTAAGGAGCATCCAGGGCTGAGCCCACCAAGCCAAACGCTGGAGCTCTAGAGGCAAACACAGCTTGTCCTGTGCTTAAGGACCCCACAGTCTGAGAAGGGAGGCCAAGAAGTTACTCACTGAAACATAATGTTACCAGAAAGGGGTCCCAATGCCCCAGGAGAGGGTCCGTGGACCTCATGCAAGAAAGAATTTGGGGCCAGTCCATAGAATAAAGCAAAAGCAAATTTATTAAGAAAGTAAAGAAATAGAAGAAGGGCTACTCCCTAGGCAGAGCTGTGACATGGGCTGCTGGGCTGAGTATACTCATAGTTATTTCCTGATCATCTGTTAAACAAGGCGGTGGGTTATTCATGAGTTTTCTGGGAAAGGGGTGGAGATTTCCTGGAACTGAGGGTTCCTCCCCTTTTTAGACTATATAGGGTAACTTCTGGACATTGCCATGGCATTTGTAAACTGTCATGGTGCTGGTAGGAGTGTCTTTTAGCATGCTAATGCGTTATAATTAGCGTATAATGAGCAATGAGGATGACCAGAGGTCACTTCCATCCCCATCTTGGATTTGGCAGGTTTGGGCTGGCTTCTTTACCACATCCTGTTTTATCAGTGCGATCTCTGTGACCTGTGTCTTGTGCCAACCTTCTATCTTATCCTGTAACTAAGAAGGCATACACTCCTGGGAATGCAGCCCAGTAGGTCTCAGCCTCATTTTACCCAGCCCCTGTTCAAGATGGAGTTGCTCTGGTTCAAGTGCCTCTGACAATCATGGGGCAGCTGTCCAAGTGGAAGGGCGCTCTGGGGGCTCTGAGAGCCCTGAGAGGCGCTGGCCCTGTGACATGGAGAATGGGTTGGGCAACACTTCTTGGAAGTAACAGTGTCAAGCCATGTAAGCCAGGTGAAAGAGGGAATGGAGAAAGTCACTTCAGGTAAAGGGGGCAGGAAAGGCAGAGTTCCCCAGGGGTGGGTGAGAACTTTCTGGAGTGTCCCTAGACTCTGCTTAAAATCCTGCTGGGTCTTCCCAGAGTACTTAGCAGAAAAAAAAATTCCCAGCCACAGACAGCCATGGCGTGGCCATTGCCCACCTCCAGACCTCCTCCCCAGCCACAGAGCTCCACCATGCACAGCTTGTGTGTGTTAAACACATCCCAGCCTCAGGGCCTTTGCACCTGCTATTCTCTCTGCCTAGAGTGCAGTCCCCTCCTGCACCCCCACCTTACTCCAGTTAATTTTCAACATTCAGACTGATCTTGGTGTCTTCCCTCACTGAGGGACATCACCCCACCGCCTCACCACTAAACTCCTCCCCAATCTGTTTTTTTAAGTTTTGAGACAAAATCTCACTCTGTCACCCAGGCTGGAGAGCAGTGGTGCAATCTTGGCTCACTGTAACCTACGCCTCCCAGGTTTAAGCAATTCTAATGCCTCAGCCTCCTGAGTAGCTGGGACTACAGGTGCACCCCATCACGGCTGTCTAATTTTCCTCCCCAGTCTGAAAGTGCCTCCCCACCACCCCCACCCTGGTACCGTTGGCCACATCTCCTTGGTTATGTCCTTCAGAGCATAAATGTCTCATAATGCAAATTTGCACTTTTCAATACAAAAGAGCATCCAGGGAGCATCTCCCTAATCCAAAGGGATGCTTTGTGAAGGTGAGTTTTGAACTGTGTGGCCTTGTCAGGGGCATTCTGAGGGCCTGAGAGGTCTTCTGCAGCACCCCCTGAGGGTCTCTGGTCATTGTGAGGCTGCTCTTCACTGGACAGCAGATCGTATGATATGACAAAGAGGAATTTTGTTTTTTAACAATGTGCAGTGACAGGTTTGTCTAGTGAGTAAAGTAAAGGCCAGGTTTTGCACTTGACTTTGTCATTGTTCCAATTCATGGTTGTTTGGCTGCCAGTGAAAGAAATCTAAACAATGGCTAAGACAATGAGAGTTTCACTTGTCTTACAAAAGGGAAATCTGCAGTCAGCATACAGAGGTGGTACGTAGGCTCCATGTTGCCAAGAGGAAGATGGGTGCCTGCTCTTGTTCTACTCAGCCTCGTTATGGGCATGTTCCTCATGAGCATAGGTGGCTGCTGGTGCACATGCAGCTGAGTCTGGCCCCTTCACTTGGCAACACTCACTTACGTCTCCTTGGTCACCTGCTTTGACTTCAAAGATGGCAAGGCTTTTTACAAGCATGCTACTGAAACCACCTTTGCAAAAATTGAGACAGTGAGAAAATTTTGACAGTGAAGAGATCTGACCTAACCAACCTCATTGTGCCTTTAACCTCCAAACTGCCCTTGGTCATTCCTGGGTGTGGGGCAAGCTAACTTTGGGAGAAATTCAGTTTGTAGTTTAACCTTAAAACCAGAATGATAATAGCCCTTTCTCAAAACTAAATCATCAGGTTAGGATTATGAGAGGGGCCTGAATCTGCTGAGATGTAAGCATAGTTAAAGGATACCCACCTTTGTTCCAGAGGTCACAAGATTCATAACTTCCCCAATTACTCCTGCAGATAACATGACTATTGTAGAATCTAAGATTGACCTTTTGAGACGTCTTTTCAGACTTTTGCATTTCTGAAGACTGGATGACTCTGCCTGGACCCGAGACTTGTGACCCACTGGGTCCTGTGGCCCCACCCACAAGCAAACTCAACACACCAGGACCATTTCCCACACCCCTATGATTGCATCCCCAACCAATCAGCAGCACCCATTCCCTAACCCTCTTCCCACAAACTATCCTTGAAAATCCCTAAGCCCTGAATTTGCAGGGAGGCTGATGTGGGTCATAATACAACTCCAGTCTCAGCTGGCTCTGCATGAATTAAACATTCACTATTACCATTCTCCTGTCTTGATAAATCAGCTCTATCTGGGCTGCCAGCAAGATGAGCCTGTCGGGCGGTTACACTACTTAGATTTAAATATCAACATATTCAGCTAAAAGAGTTGAAAGCAATTGCCCGAGTGTGGAAAAAAGGGGGGGAGGGCAAAGAGAGTGAGAAAATGCTTTTTTAGTAAGAAACCTTATAGAAGTATTTGCTAATCTGTTTGTACATCCCTTGGATTAAATAAATAGGAAAAAAAAAGATTGAAGTCATCTGTGAAGTGGCTCTGCAGCCAGTCTTGTCCCTTCCTCCTAGGGGATGGGCAGCAGCTCAGATCCAGGGCCCTCTTCTCCATCTTCCTCCCCCTCCTCCCTCCTCATACACAGTCTGACTGCAGCTTCCCAGCTGGAGCAGAAAGCAAAAGAGAAGTGATTGTACCTAATCACCTAGGTCATTTTCTCAGAAATTGCTTTCTTTTTCACCTTTTTTCATGAGGAACAAAAAGGAACAGGAGAGGCAGCCCAATTGCTGTTCCTGTGAGCTCTGGCTCTCCGCAGGGGGCTGGCCTGAAAGGGCAAATGCCTTTGGAGCAGGCTTCAATCTTCTCTCCCTCTGGAGAGAAGCCTGCCTCAATGCTACTCTCCAAAATGAAATGGCCACTTGGGGGGAGGCAGACAAGTCCGGGCAAAATGCTTTTCACATAAGCATGAGAGAGAGAGAGCGAGCAAGAGAGCGCACAGCTGCTAACCCGGGTGAGAAGCCCAGATCAACTTCCATTAACTCCTGTGGCTCCAAGTCTTTGAAAGTGTGTCCAAGCTGGACTCACATGGTGATGCCAAAAGTTGACTCTGAGGACTGGAGTTTGAGCCCAGCTTGGGTCTAACTTGCTGTGCAGTCAGGGAAAAGTCATGTAACCTCTCTGGACGTCATTTCTGCATCTGTCGAAGGAGGTGGAAAGATTTCTACTCTGAACGCTGAAAGGGGCAATAGGAAAAGAAAATGAAACCATCGTAATCCCCCCATTTGTAAATTTTGTTAGGGGATATTTGCAACATTTTCTTGGGCTTTATGTCTCGGACAAATGTTCCTTATGTTAGCTCTTAAATGAGGCTGATGTGCTATAATCGTTTCCTTCTTGTCGGTGGTGTACGTGGGAGTGATAACTGTGTAACTGAGCATGGTGGCTACTGCTTGGGGAAGGAGGGACATGCACTTGGAGGCAGGTACTCCAAGGGTTTGGCAGCACACACGCAGAGGGCTTCAACCCTCTCCTCGTGTCTGGAAGCTAGAAACATGGATATTCATGGTAATATTTTTCATGCCTTTTGTATGTCTACACTGGAGTCATCTACACTGGAGTCTACCAACCTCAGCACTGCTGACATTTTGGGCTGGTTGATTCTCTGTGGTGGGGCTGTCCTGGGCATTGTAGGATGTTTGTCGGCATCCCTGGCCTCTACCCACTAGATGCCAGTAGCACCCTCCCCTTCTCAATTGTGACAAGCCAAAAAGATGTGTCCAGACATTGCCAAATGTCCTCTAAGAGTAAAATTACCCCCAGTTGAGAACCACTAGTCTAGAAAAAAGATGACCTATGACTCAGAAATATTAGAGGACTTCTCCAAAGTCACAGAGTCAGTAAATGAAAGAGATGGCTCCAGCAGGCAGGCTTTTCATTGTCAGCTAGTGCTCTTTCAAACCTCTCAGAGTGCCCTCAAGAGCAGATAGCTTTATTGTTAGGATTACAGTGGAGTTGCATCAGACGTAAATACAATGGAATACACTTGACAGAAAATAAAACGTGGGAAGATTATCTTTAGTTTTATAACAAAAAGGATAGTAAATGTATGCTAATAATGAAACATAGAATATGTAAATGTATGTAAATAATCCAGCCGGGGCGTGCCCCTCTTTGGGCACCTGCCGGTGGGAGGGGGCGGTGGCAGATGGAGCTGCGATTCTGTCATTGTGTCTCCGTTGCCAAGGGCCACTCAAATGTGTTCATTTACCCATATTGAGGATGATCCTGGGGTATGAACATCTTCAGCTGTTTCTACATCTGATGTTGGCCTTGATTAGTAATTTTAGATCCTGAGCCAACATCAGGTGCTACCCCACCATTTTTCAAAGAGATGGAGGCTGCTGATGCCATGTCTCCAGAGCAGAGCAGGGTGGCAACTGGTTGGTTGGAACCTGCGGGCCCATCATGGGTAAGAGGAAATGAAAATTCTGGAAAGGTGAATAAATTGTAAGCAAGCACCTCACGGCTTACATAACGTAATTGAAATTTCCAGAAGCAGATGGATGATGCCCTAGATCCAAAGGCACAGTAACTAGATGGTTTTATGACAAGGGCAGCTCATCAAATGTCAGGGATGTTCTGATGCAGAGTTGCAGATGTCAGGGCTAGGGGGGCAGTTGGACGATGGGGACTCTAATACCTCTTCCAACTCATTGCTTTTCATTAAGTTATTAGATATGAAAAAGAATACTTCTAGTCCAGACTGTCATTTGACCTTTCAGTGGGCCCCTGACTACGTCTCTGACTATGTTTTTAAACTGATGGTCAGCAAATGCATCCCAGGTATGCGTCCTGGGAGGAAACAGTGGGTAATCTGTGCCACACTGCATTTAACTCACCAACAAATTCCACTGCACATTGAGGGGGATGATGAGATGCAGAGATGGGCTTGACACAGGGCAGGAATTCAGTTAGTCTTTGGGCTCCGTAGAGGGAGACCTTGGGCACTGAATGCCATGATGTCTAAAAGCCCAGAAAGCTTGGAAAACCTATAGAAAGAATGTGAGAATGATTCGAACGGCCTTCCCAGGCATAAAACAGGGGGGAGATACTGCTCATTCAAGTGGCCCCTGCAAGCTTCCTCAGTGTCCTTGAGGAATCATTGGCTAAAGAGCCTTGGCTACCCAGTGGTTAGGAGGATCTATGGTTATGGGCTGGAGCCAGGCTGCCTGGGAGTGAGATGCAGCAACCTCACATGGTGCTGTGCAACACTGAGCAGGTTAATTAATCTCTCTGTTTTTTGTTTGTTTGTTTGTTTGGTTTGGTTTTTTGTGTGTGTGTATACAAAATGGAATTATCATGAAGATAAATATCAAGTTCAGCTATATGAAATTGCTATTCCCCACAGGAAATTGTCAACCATAGGCAATTTCATATGATTCAACCTAATATTCCATAGGGAATGAAGTTAACAGTTGAAAAGTTCTGACCAAAGTGCCTAGCACTGAATAAGCCCCAGGTAAATGTTAGTATCTTACTTACAAAAGTTTAGGGAAATGTACAGCATCTTCTCTATGTGTTTGTGTGGTGTGCTTCACACTAGTGATCTTCAAACTCTATCGCAACCTATCTCTATTAGTCAGGGTTCCCTAAAGGAACAGAACTATTAGGATATATGTATATATGAAGGGGAGTTTATCAGGAGAATTGATTCGCAAGAGCGCAAGGTGAAGTCCCACAATAGGCCATCTGCAAGCTGAGGGACAAGGAAGCCAGTCTGAGTCCCAAAAGCTCAAAAGTAGGGGAGCCAACAGTGCAGCCTTCAGTCTGTGGCCCGAAGAGTCCCTGGCAAACCACTGGTATAAGTTCAAGAGTCCAGAAGCTGAAGAACGTGGAGTCTGATGTTCGAGGGCAGGAAGCATCTAACACAGGAGAAAGGTGGAGGCCAGAACACTCTGCCAGTCTACTCCTTCCATGCTCCTCTGTCTGCTTTTATTCTAGCCGTGCTGGCAGCTGATTAGATGGTACCCACCCAGATTGAGGGTGGGTCTGCCTCTCCAGTCCACTGCCTCAAATGTTAATCTCCTTTGGCAACATCCTCACAGACACACCCAGGAACAATATTTTGCATCCTTCAATCCAATCAAGTTAACACTTATTAACCATCACACCATCAGAGGGTTGTGAGCTGTTAATAGGTTAAGAAACAAAATCAGTGGATCAGAATTTTTCCCAACAGGACGGAATAGGGGAGAAGACAATAGGATATTTTACACATCATGAAATAAATATTGCTTTAAGAGGCTTGTCAATTCCATCACGTGTGTGTGTCTGTCCACATGTGCGTGTGGCTATGCCTGAGTGTGTACCGGATCACAGTGAAAGATACATTTCATGCTACGCGTTAGAGTTGAATAAAGTTTTAAAGTCAGCCCACTCGACCATATATACTGGACCTTATGAGTACTTAAGGGAATTTTTAAGAGTAATTTTGACTGTGCCACTCACTAATCTGTGGTCTTGAGCAAGTTACTGGGCCTCTCTGTGTCTCAGTTTCTTCATCTAGAAAGCGGTGAAGACGCTTGCACCTGCCTCCCAGGACTGAGGTGAGAAAAGCAGGTAAGAGGCTTGGCGTATTTCCTGGCATGTAATGAAGAGCCCAGAAGGTGCTAGCTGCTGCTGTTTTGGTTGTTCTTTAATTTCCATGGCACGAATGACATTGCAGAAGGTGAGGCTCTACCGCTAAAGGAAGAAATTGATTTATCCCTGATTTTGGGGAAAGCTCACAAGGCAGAACATTCTTGGATAAAATAACCTAAGAACATCAAACAGCAAACAATTACCCACATGTAAACAATTACGCTGCACTAAGTAACTCTGTTATAGAAAGATGGCATCACTGTAGGGAGAGATCAATCCAAGAGGACTTCCTGGAGGAGGAAGTTCTCAGCTGATCTCAAAAAAGATTCAGGGGTGGGATTGGAGGAAGGCTGGGTCAAGGACATCTGGGGAGAAAAAAGGATTTTGGAAAGTTCAAGATGTGATTGGTAAATCATGCACAAACGCCAGAATCAAGAGCTGGACCCACCTCCTGGAGAGGGACCACGGTCAGACAATACTCTCTGGGGTTCACAGGCAAGGGACAAATCAGACATCACGAGAGCTCACTGTTGATGGCATATTATGATCATGTCAGGGCCAGGCATCTGCCTAAGTACTACAAATGTTTATGAATATTAATAAGCATTTTGTTCCCAAAGGACCACAAATCAGTTAATTAGGGCCCTGTCAACCTGTTTATATTATCTATAAATGAAAACCCGTCAGCAACCAAACATGAAATTAAGTGAGCCGTGTGTGGGCTGCCACCATCTCTGGATAGACAACACTGCCAGTTCCCGTGTGAGCCCCACCCTCGGTACAAACGAGGATATTCTCCTCACCACTCTCATTTTAATCAAGGCAGTGGTTACAGGAGGCCCATGAGAGAGGGTGCCTCAGGTTTCACCACTGCATGTGGGGGGTGATTTAAGACTGTCGGTAAATTAGCTGCAATCCGGAGTCTTGGAGGAGAAGAAGAATTACCTATAAATCAATGTTCCATGGACAGGTAATCAGGCCCCCGTTCCAAGCCCTGATTACGCTGGACCCAGCAGTCCATCTGTCTCGTCTTCCTGGGGTGATGGGGCTGGGATGGGGGCACTGAGTCATTGGCCGCACCTGGATCGTGTTTGCGTCTGGACAGGTCAGTGTCCCTGAGCCCAGGTGTCTTAAGTGTGTTTCCTGGAACAATCCTCAAGAAGTCACAGGGCCCTAGAGGCAGAAGCAGAGAGAGAGAGAGATGGAGAGAGCAGCAGGGACTGAGGAAGAGATAGATTCATTCAACAACAGTGTGTGCTGAGCACTGGGCTCGCAGCCCAAGATAGACACGTCAGTGAGCAACGGAACAGACAAGAGAGGTGGCAGGTGACAGAGGAGCCAAGGACCCCGCAGACGAGAGCGTGCCCTGAACTGATCAAGGCGAGATGCCCTGTCCTCCACCTCATGACACGGGTGATCCTTCTGGAAAATTTCCTTCCCAAAAACTCCTTCTGGGGCAAATCCTTGTTAATATTTTTTCCTCTGTGCAAAAAACTATGGTTTATTGACCACTTTTATGCTAAAACAACACTAAATTCCAACAAGTTGCATTAAAATGGGCACAATGGCTTGAAGAATTAGAATTAATGATCAAAATTCAACCTAACAAGAGCCATCCCTGCGGTAGAGAACTGGGGTAGAAAACACAGATCCTGGAGCCATCTCCCTGGTTTGAATCCAGGCTCTGCCATTTGCTGGCTGTGTGACCTTGGGTAAGCTACTTACACGGTTTGTGCCTCAGTTTCCTCATCTGTAATATGAGGATAATAACAGGATTGACCATGTGGCAGGATTGAAGGAGTTAATATATGTGAAGTGAACATATCAGCTGTCTAGTAATTGCCTGCTTGAGGGGAAGTAGGTAAAGATGTTTAGGGCCTGCAGCCTAGTTGTATCATAAACCAGCTGTGCAACCTTGAGAGGTTACTTAACCTCTCTGTTCTCTCATACTCTCTATTTCCCCTTCCTGTGGGAGTAAAGTGGATCTACTTAGCCAGGTTTGTTCATGAGGATGGGAACCATGCATCTATGTCGTAGGTTTGCTTACTTGGTTCTTGTCGCTGTCCCACCAAAAGGTAAGCTCTGGGGTAGGGACGTGGTATGACCTGTTCCCTGCTGCCTGCGGGGTCCCCAGGCCCAGCTTCACGGGCTTGTGACCTGTGCAGCCTCCCATGCTCAGAAGAGCCCCCGACTTGGCTTAGTGCTCTATTGTCACCATCTTAAAATTCTTAAATATCTTTGAACATGAAGCCCTGTATTTCCATTTTGCACTGGGCCTGCATAGCAGGGATCTGGTCCGACCCACACACATGTACTAGGTGTGATTCTGGTGGCAGGAAGCCTCTTTCATCTCTTCCTAAACATGTGAGCATCATTTTCTCCCTTGAGCTCGCTGCTGCTCTGTGCCTTTCTGTGGGGATAGGGGAACCCCCCCAACCCTGGAACTCCAGGTCCCCGCCCTGCTTGCCCTAAAAAGGGTCCCTCTGTCCCTCACAGATGTGCTGGGAGGTGTAAGCACATTTTCCCAGTTGAGAAGTGTTCCAGAGTCACCCCGACATCGTGCCCAGCACTGAGCTGGGTCAGGCTGGAGAGAAATGGTGTTGGCCACAGAATCTGCCATCCCATTGCTGTTAGTATCCTGTGTCTGCTGTGACAAATCACTGCAAACTGTGGGGCTTACAACAATAGGAATTTATTCTCTCACAGTTCTGAAGGCCAGGAGTCTGAAATCGCGGCGTCTGCAGGGCCTCGCTTCATCCAGTGTCTCTCAGGGAGATGCCTTCACAGCCTCTCTCAGCTTTGAGCAGCCCCAGGTGTTCTCGGCTTGTGGTGGCCTCAGTTGAGTCCCATCCTTCATTTTCACAGGTCTTCCCCTCTGTGTCTGTGTCTCCCTCTTCTGTCTCATAAAAGCACTTGTCATGGTTGTAGGACCTACCCGATTAATCCAGGATGGTCTCCCTCAAGAGTCTTCACTTCATTATGTCTGCAAAGACTCATTTTCTAAATAAGGTCCCATTCACAGGCACCAGAGGTGGAGGCCTTGGTCATATCTTCTTGGGGGCCACAGTTCCATGCACTCCATATCCAAGATGGGGCAGAGAATGCCATGAGGGCAAAGGAAGGCAGGAGCATGGCAGTAGCAGCTTATCTGAGCACAGCTCTTCTGCGTGCCGGGAGAGGTTCCAGTTGCCTTGCATGTTCGTTAACTCATTTGCTTTGCATATCAACCGATGCTATGACTGTACCCATTTTACAGATAAGGAAACTGATGCACATGCAAAACCAAGTCATTGCTTCAAGACATCCAGCGAGGACAGGTCAGAGCTGGCAGTGGAAGCCAGTAAGTCTTCTGTCTATAGAGTCTGAGCTCCAACCCACCTGCACCACTGTGGGCTAGGGTCTCAGATGTAGGTGGTCTGGGGCCAGGCAGGTGACATAAAGAGTGAAGGGGCCTCCAGAAAGTGGCCAGGGCTGGGGTGAACTGGAGAGGGAGGTGGGATGTCGTTCCTCAGCACCACCCAAATGCAGCGGTTTCAACTCTCCCTATTTTTCAAAAAGGGAGTAAAATCCAGACTTTTATGTGGAAATTCCCAACGATCAGATCTGGTGATTGATATATTTTTTAAAAGCAAAATGAAACTCATCAGTAGTCTGTAAATCAGCAGTCAGCTACCACCTCCAGGGTAAGGGAGAGGGTCATTAATTCTGACTTTGGGAGTCAAGAACACAAGAATGGCCAGCGCTGATTTAGGGGACGCAAGGCCCTTCCATGGGCACAGCCATGCTTGGCAGAGCCGCGGGCGCTTGTGGCTCCCTGCGATCGCTGACTCTTAAGTCCTGCTCTCATCTGGCCCTAAAGAAGCCATCAGCAGGAGGTGACAGCGACCGTAATTCTGTTTTTATGATTACTGAGCAACGGTCATTTCAGGCTGAGTGGTGCTGAGTGATGGGTGGTGATTTAGGCGCCTTACAGAGGGATTAGGGAGGTGAAGCTAAATGCATTTTCCTCCGAGGCCCAGACTGGCTGCAAACAAGTTTCCATGGAGGATGCTGATAAAAAGCAAATTATTTTATTCTGTTCACAATCAATTCCAACTCCAGACTGCAGACTTCCCCAAGAAATAAAGTATTAACACTTATCTTATGGAGCTGAATTCTTTGAGGAATAGTAATCCTTAAACAGACAGAGGCAACATAGTTTTAAACCATTAAAATCCAGCGTGTGCACTTGCTCATCCTTCTTCTTAATGAGCCTTGCGCTGTCTCCATGTATTTGGTGTAAGAAATGAATTCAAATCACATTTCATTGACAGGGAAAGGGGTGCCCTTGGGGGCATTTGTATTAGAAATAGACATTTTTGCAATGGGGTTGTCGGCTTGTGTGGTGGACGCTGGGTCTTTCTGATTGTTCAGCAGCCATTCCCCCATTCTCTGGCCCCAGGTGTTCTCGGCTCACAAACTCAATCCTTGTGCTTTGGGTGGATCCAGGGTTGGCCACGTGACCCAGACCTGGCCCTTCCATTGTCCAGCCTCAGTCACTGGTAGGGGTGGGGATGGGGCTGAAGATGCAACCCTGGTTGGTCTAGTCAGAGCCGATCCCGGATCGCTGCTGGCACAACAGGGACTGAGGCCTCTCCTGATCTCACAGTCACTGTGAGGGCAGGATAGCGGCCTGAGGTTGCTGCTCACCATGTCTTTCATTCCTGCCAGCTGAGAATGGGGCCAACCTAGAGAACAGAGGAACTGAGAGACAGAGAGAAATGGATCAGTGTTTCCAGAGTCCAGAATCCAAGTCACTTAAACCCTGGATCCAGCTGCATCTGAGGCCATAAACCCTTCGAGCTTTCATTTACAGAAGTGATCATACTCCTTTTTACTTTAGTCCATCTGATTTGGGTTTCTGTCACTCACTTGCAACCAAAAAAGTCCTGGCACACACCTCCTTGTAAGACACCATCTTTTCCAGAGCACTAGTCTAGCCCATGATTTTACCCAAAGGTGACAGCACAGAGACAATTCTTCTCTCTCTGCTCAGTCAGACATACACTGGCCTGGGGTCCTCTGGTCATTTTCCTTGCTTCTCTTAAGGCCCTGTTCCAAACATGTAAATCACGGATCCTTCCATGGTTAATCTCTCCTGGGCAGAGGTTGAGGGAAGGTAGAGGTCACTGGCACATAGTTCATTTGCAACTATATGCTGATGACATCTATCTTCCCTCAACCAATGCACCCTCAGGTTGGGCCCTGGCTATCTAACACTGCAAAAAGCCTTCACCTGCCTAGAGTGATTCCGGAAACACCAAGAAGCATGCCCTCCCTGTTTCCCCAAATCCTTCCCGCACCATCGCTGCTGCCTGGAATGCCAGCATTAGAGAGTCTTGTTGTGAATTTCCGGATGAAGAAAATCATCCTGGAGAAAAGTAACACTTTAAACCTCACATTAAAGCTTCTTCAATGAGAATATGAGAATCTGTTTTCCACGAGCAATTGTTGATAAGAGAAAGGTAGAATTTGTGGCACGGTCCAATCTTAGTCTCAGCATTTACGATATTTTGGGAGCATGAAAATCTCTGGAGATGTGACCTAGTGGAGTAGAAAGATAACGGGAGGCCTGGTTTCTAATCCTGCTGGAGATTCATTTACCCAGCAAATACTTACTGAACATTATTACGTGACAAGCTCTGTGCAAAGCACCAGAACGTTGTGAGTTGTATGACTTTGGGCGTTTTCTGAGTTGCAGGGGTGAGGCCAGAAACAGTGAAGATGAGGACATTTGGACACTTTCCCTTCCTGCACCATGGCACGCATTACTAAATGATCAGGACACTCCATCCTGCTGGGGGCTTGAGCACGTTCTTAGCGGGTGCCAGGTGGCTGCATCAGTCAGAATGGGCTAGATTATGCTGTGTAAGAAACACATAAGCTGTTTCATGGCTCACAAGAGCAAAGGTGACTTTTTCAGGGGGCTGCAGGTCCTCCACAGCTGGACTGCCACTCAGCTCCAAGCCACCTGCCATCCAGAACTCCAAGCTCTATCACAGGGTTTCCCACCTCAGCACTACTGGCATTCTCTATGGTGGGGGCTGTTCTGTGCAGAGAAGGATGTTTAGCACCATCTGTGGCCTCCACCGATGTCATGGGTTGAATTGTGCCCCCCAACCCTTTTCATATGTTAAAGTCCTAAGCCCGGATACTTCAGAATGTGGCCTTATTTGGAAATGGGGTTGCTGCAGATGTAATTAGCTAAGATGAAGTCACACTGGAGTAGGGTGGGGCTGTAATCCAAAGTGACTAGCGTCCCTAGAAAAGGGGGAAAATTGGATGCAGACATGCGCACAGAGAGAACGCCATGTGAATATGAAGGCAGAGATGAGGGTGATGCTTCTATGAGCTAAGACACACCAAAGGTGGCCAGTGACGCACCAGAAACTAGAGGAGAGGCACGGAAGAGATTCTCCTCACAGCCCTCAGAAGAACCGACCCCACCGACACCTTGATCTGGGACTCCAGAACTGTGAGCCTGTTGTTTCTGTTGTTGAAGCTGCCCAGTCTGTGGTACCATGTTACTGCAGCCCTAGCAAACAAATTCAACTGCGGGGTGCCCGTAGCACCCTTCCTCCAAGTCATGGCACCCAAAAATGTCTCCAGACATTGCGAACGGTCCCCTGGGTGTCAGAATCCTCCTGGGCTGAGGAGCACGCTCTACCAGGAGCATTTCCAGGGACTGGTGGAGCAGGCACAGGTGGAGCTTCAGCTCAGAAGTAGCTCGTGTCACTTCCACTCATTCCATTGGCTGAAGCAAGTCACGAAGGCATGCCTGAGTCCACAGGCTGGGGTTTATGGCCTTCCCATGGAGCGGGGCATTGTACGGTGAACAGTCACCCATTTTCCCCAAAATCACCACCCAAGGGGAAGAAGTGGCAGGTGAGCCCGTGGTCTCAACCTCCCCTCCACTGGGCCTTTGCTCACTTGCCTCCTTCTCAAGGGGGCTTGCCGGGGCTGCGCCCTCTCCCACCCTCTTGTCTCCCTTCCCTGCTGTACATTCCCCTGGTTCGTGCCTCTGTCCAGCACATGGATTCCCTTCGGATGCATTCTGAGTGTCCTCTGGCTCCCCTCCCACATGCCAGCCCCACGAGGACAGGCCCTCGGTGTTACTCACAGCTCAGCCCCTAGCAGGTCTCCTGCCCAGCGCAGATGCTCCACGGATGTTGGTTGAGAGAGTGAGTGAATCCATGAGCGAATAAAACTTTCAGGACTAGGTGATCTCCAAGAACATGCTGGAATTCTCCCATTCCAGCAGGCATTGGAGGCTGTTCTTTCCTGTCCCTAAGCCTACCCATCCCATGGTCTCACTTCCTGCCAGAATAACAGATCCTGTCACTTATGCCAAGGGAGTAAACCTCCGTCCCTTCCTCGTAGTTGGCTAGTTTAGCTCCTAGTCAGTAACCTGCAGGAGCAGGGTGTTTGGTAAGCAGGAGCTACCAACTGTAATGAGGACACCTGCAGAAGCCAGGGCCTCTGCTGGTTGCTATGGAAACCCTGCAAAGGGAAAGTCAGCCTTTCCTCATCAGAGCTATGTGGAGGCAGATGCATATTGGTGATCTCATTAGCCCTTCCAACCAGTGGCCCCTGGAAGTTTCCTGCTTGCACCCTCTCTGGCCCATCCACTCTCTCCCTGAGCTCTGGAGATGAGAGCAAGGGTTGTCCTGGGGTCCTTGGCCTTGTGGGGTTTTACAGTCCATGCAATATAATCTACAAGCATTTATTGAGCATCTGTTATGTGCTTGGGCCCAAGTGCAGGCTTTTTCCCCCAAAGAGAAGACATTGAAAAACCCACAGCAGTGTGGCCAAGCACACGTTCTGGAGCCCGACCGTCTGGTTCAAGTCTCAGCCCTGCCATTCTCTTGCTATGTGTGGTGCCTTTAAAATACTTCTACAAATTCTTTGACAGTCCTTCCGCTAGAAATATTTTTGTTTCTCTGCTGTTGACTAGGAATGAGTCGTCCTCACGGACAGCATGTAGGGGAAGTGGAAACTGCAAATTCCCAAGGTTTGGTCATAAAAGGCAGTTCAGATCTCGCCCCTTTCTCTCTCTCTCTCTCTCTCTCGACTTGTTTCTTAGGAGCTCTGGCCCAAGGTGTCAGAACTTTGACCACCCTGAAGCTAGGCTGGAGATGTCATGACAAAAGATTGCACAGAGACGGACAGAGATGGTGGGGGAGCCCTAGCTCCTGGCCTCAGCATCGCTGTGGGTATGAGGCTCAGAGGGGTAGACACGCTCCAAGGCCACCAGGCAATGCCTTATCTGCAGGCATCCCAGAATGTGAACTTGAGCCTCCTCCAGCTAACACAGACTCCCTGCTCCCATGGTGTGGGAGGGAGGAGGCAGAGCCCAGAGGGGAGACAATCTGGTTGTGCAGAGAGGAACACTGAGGGCTGTGTTCTGAGTGGCAAGGGGCAAGGGACTCGCAGGGACAAGGCTGGGGGCAAGGCCAGCCACAGGCAGGAGTCGGGGCTGAGCACAATTTGCACAGCTCTAGCAAGTTCTAACTTCTCCTTCTATAGTTTCTTCTATAGCTCCCGAGACACTGCTCCTTGTGAGTGGTGGTACCAAGAAAGGGACAGAAGCAAGACACAGGCAGAGAAAGATAGAGACACAGAGAGACAGGGAAGTGCCCAAAGGAAGACAGACTGAAACAGAAAGAAAAAGAAAGAGCAAGAGAAAGTGAGAGAGAGATCAAGGGAAAGACAGAGAGAGAAACGGAGGCTGGATGGATTCCAAGAGCTACAGAAAGTGGGGGTCGGGTGGGGGGGGCATTAGGCTCCAGGTATTGAGAACCCCAAGTCTGATCCCATGGAAGTCACTGCTTCTGCCTCCTGGGAACAGGCTGGCAGCTGTTCTTGCTGGTCACCTACCCCTGCATTCCTGGTTCCACCACCTCCCCCAGACGTATAGGAGCTCCGTGTGCTACAACAGGCCTTTGTTTCCCTGAGGGTCCACTCTGCGCCCAGCCCCATCTCTGCCCTGACTCCCAAGCTGCCCACCTCCTGGAGTGAACAGATGCCCCCTTCTTCTTGTTTTCCCTGTGGACAGAGGGGACCCAGCCTGGGCTTCTTCAGGCCCGGGCATTGTGGATTCAGGGCAGACGCCCTCCCTGGGAAGTCAGAGGGAACAGATGTGCTTCTGTGGTCTCCATGGAGACCTGCCAGCCGGGCAACCTCGATGGGCAGCCGGGCCTCGAAGCTTTTGTCTTTGCAAAGCCTTTTACTGAATGCAAACACTAAAAGCAAATCTGCCAGGCGTCCAGAGAGACTGGGGCTTCCCTCCTGGCCTCTTGGGGCCTGGCCAACTAGGACACCCCAAAGCAGGAACAGATGCATGGGGGCCCTTGGTGAACTCTCAGAGGACCCCAGGCACAGGCTCTGGTTAAATAATGCTCGGCTCCACCTGCTGTTGTTAAAACATGCCAATGCCCACTCCAGTTATAGTACGATGGCCCCACAGGTCTGCCTTGGAAGAAAGAAAAGAACAACCCTGGCCTGTCTTGAATGGATATCAAAAAGCACGTTCAACAGGTGGAGGCAGATGACTAGAATATTTCACGGCCAATTGTTTATTCATTTGGCAATGGACTAGGGTACAGGCAGTGAGCACCCCAGACACAGACTGTCCTCTCATGGAGCTGATATGAAGTAGAGGAGATGGACATTCAACATGGTGACAAATAAATAAGAAGTTTCCAGCCAAGGAAACAAGAGCAGATCGAGGGCTAGAGAGTGATGAGAGTGGGTGGGGCCTATGTCATGGGGCACACAGGGAAAGTGGTTCCAAGCAGGTGACATGACAGCAGAGACCTGAATGAGATGAGGAAGAGTGGCCTAGGAGGAGGGCTCAGAGTCCAGTGCAAAGGCTCAGAGTCCACCTTATTCAGAAGCTAAGGCACTCGCTAACCAGAATTATTCCCACCCACTCAGGATGCTTCCTGGCTTCATGAAGATGGAGGCACAGCCTCTGCCCCAGGAAGACCTTGTAAGGTCTTCTTCCTCTTCCAGAGGGCAGAGTCAGGTAGGGGGTGCAGAGAGCTCCAGGGGGCTCCCCTTTCAGGTTAACCTGTATGTGAGGCTGATGTTCAGGTGCTGTGGGACCTTAAAACCACAGAGCTGGAAGGTTCCTCTGGGGTCACATAACTGCCCAGTGGGTTCTCCTTGCATGCTGCCCAGACAGAGCCAATTTATCAAGAGAGGAGAATTACAACAGAGAAAGAGTTTAATTCACACAGTGCTGGCTGAAGGGGAGAGCAGAGTTTTATTACTCAAATCAGTCTCTCTGAAAATTCAGAGGCCAGGGTTTTTCAAGCATAGTTTGTCAAGCAGGAAGCTAGGGAATGGGTGCTGCTGATTGGTTGGGGATGCAATCATCAGGGTGTGGAAAACAGTCCTTGTACTCTGAATTCACTTCTGGGTGGGGCCACAAGGACCGAGTTAAAAGTCACAGGTCCAGGTAGAGTCATCCAGGTGGTTTTCAGGAATGCAAAAGTCTGAGAAGACACCTCAAAAGGCCACTCCTAGGTTCTACAATCATCCTGTTATCTGCAGGAGTCACTGGGGAAGTTGCAAATCTTGTGGCCTCGAGAATAATGATTGGTAAAATCCTTTTTGCCTGGTAGAATTTGGGCTCCTCTCATCCTTCTAACCCAGTGGTCTTTCATTAGGAGGTTTAGTTTGTGGGAAGGGATATTACCATTTAAACTATACACTAAATTTCTCCCAAGGTTAGCTTGCCAAGCACAGGAATGACCAAGGGCAGTTGGAGGCTGAAGGCAAGATAGGGGTTGGTTAGGTCAGATGTCTTTCACGGCCATAATTTTCTGTTATAATTTTTGCAAAGGAGGAATTGTCAGAGGTGAACCAGGAGATTCCATCTTGAATAGGGTCTGGAAAAAATGAGGCTGAGACCTGCTGGGCTGCATTCCCAGGAGGTTAGGCATTCTTAGTCACAGGATGAGGTAGGAGGTCAGCACAAGATACAGGTCACAAAGACCCCGCTGATAAAACAGGATGTGGTAAAGAAGCCCACCAAAACGCACCAAAACAAAGACAGTGACCAAAGTGATCTCTGGTCATCCTCAATGCTCATTATACACCAATTATAATGCATCAGCATGCTAAAAGACACTTCCACTAGTGCCAGGACAGTTTACAAATGCCATGACAACATTAAGAAGTTACCCTCTATGGTCTGCAATGGGGAGGTACCCTCAGTTCCAGGAATTGCCTGCCCCTTTCCTGGAAAACTCATGAATAATCCACCCCGTGTTTGGCATATGATCAAGAAATAACTATAAGTATACTCGGTCAAGCAGCCCATGCTGCTGCTCTGCCTATGGAGTAGCCATTCTTTTATTCCTTTACTTTCTTAATAGACTTGCTTTCACTTTACTCTATGGACTTGCCCCAAATTCTTTCTTGCATGAGGTCCAAGAACCTTCTCTTGGGGTCTGGATCAGGACCCATTTCTGGTAATGTTTCCAGTCACTCAGGCCAGCATTTCCCAAACATCAGCATTCATGTCCACCAGCACCATCTTGTACCTGCATCTCACCTGGGCAAAATTACCTGTGTCCTTTCAAACCTGCTTTCCATCAACTCTCTTGTAAGAATCAACCTCATCCTTGGGAATAGCAATTATCACATTATTTCTTGTTCTTTCTATTTCTTGATAAACAGTTATTAAAATAGAAACATGCATGTCCAGGTACCACCTGAAATCTGCCCACTGATGCCACTTTGGCAGCACTGTTCTCGTCCAGCCTCTGAGTTTATGCACAGCTGAGGCCCAGAGACATGAGAGGATTTGTACAAAACCGCAGGATTAGCAAGCTCTCTTCATTTCCAACTCCCTGTCTGTCCTCTGGGCTGGCTCATTCCCAGCCGACATTCAGAAAACAGGCCCAGTGACCCAGGTCACCCAGTTCTCAGAGGATGCCAGGTCTCAGTGCTCTTTGGTTTCTTTCTGAATAAGCTGTCTCTTTCCTCCTCAATCTCTCCCTTCCATCTCTCCTTCCCTCCCTCTTTTCCTCCTTCCTTCTCCCTCCCTCTCCACTCTCCATAGTTCTGAAGTCACCAAGAAGACTGTGGAAACTTAACTCTTCCTAACTCACTGATTCCAAGCCACTCTTTCCAGAGAAAGCACCATTTATTTCACCCTCTTCTCCATAAAGGGGCAAAAAGATCCTTATTCCTCATGAACATTTTGAAACAGCCTATCACATCAAATATGGGTCAAATCACCCCCAACAGAATCCTTCAGGGAGGATTAATGGATACATTTATTGACTCAACAATTTTTATTGTTATTTATTTATTTTGCTACTTTTAAAATATGACATGTATTGGTTAGGTGGTTTGATACAGAACAGCTGTCTTTTCATTCTGCTTTTGAAAGTTCTATACAACTGAATACCAAGAGGAACAAGAAGTACCAAAATCAAACTTATGATTCCCTGTCCATGTGGCATTGACCAGTTTTGTACGTAACAGATAGCGACAGTTTTTAAGTTTCCTTTAGAAAAATACGAATTCTACACATTTGCTATTGTTTCCTGTCTAATGCATGGGCTGACATCACTGGGATCAGCTTCCTTCTTGAAGAAAAAAGGGAGATGAAAGAGACCAACATAGGGTCAGAACACATGGCGAATCTTTCTGAAGCTGGCATCTGACTGTCACATAGCTTCCCCAGAGCTGCTGGAAAACAGCCCTCTGGGTTTTTGTTTTTGTGGGTTTTTTTTTTTTTTTCACAGCCAGGTATTTCATGTAGTGATTGAATCTCAGCATTTCAACAAATATTTATTAAGAGCTCAAATGTGAGTCAGACCCTGTTCAAATCACTGGAAGCAAAGCAACAAGCAAAAGAAAAATCCTGCCCTGGTGAAGCTTATATTCTGCTTGGGGAAAACAGGTAATGAACCAACAAACAAAGGTACCATTGAAACAAAAATGAATGAATGAATCATTAGTCTTCATGCAAATTCCTTTCCATCCGTCAAAACCTGGCTTAACTGTGCTTTCTCCTGGCAGCCCTCCCAGCTCCAGAACATCTGGACGCTCTGTCCTCTGCCTCCCACGGCACACGACACACGACATGTGGCCCTGCAGAGAGCCACCAGCAGCTCAGGGGATGTTCAGTGAATGAAAACAGATGAATGAGCATGTGCTTATGTGCAGAAAACAACTGCGGATGTGGTCGTGTTTACGTGCATTGGATGACAGGTGGGGGTGTGTGTGCACACGTGCTAATGGAGGAGGCTAGGTATGTGGGTGTGTGTTTATGTGCATTGGATGACAGGTGGGGGTGTGTGTGCACATGTGTTAATGGAGGAGGCTAGGTATGTGGGTGTGTGTTTGGGTGCAGTGAATTGTGTTTTGTGGATTGGAATGAGGTTGTATTCAGCATGAGCAAAGATATACTGTACCTGAGCAGGAGGTTTTGTGGTTCACAAGAGTATGTGCGTTTAACATATATGTACAAGTAGGTGTGAGTGTGTGCTTTACAAGTGCATGTGTATGTGTGTAACAGAGTGGGAGTGTGTGTGTGTTTTCAAGTGCATGTATATGAGTGTGGGTGAGAGAGTAAGTATATTTGTGTGTGTGTTTGCTAGCGTGTGTATGTGTCTAAGACTGAGTGTATTTGTAGTGTGTGTTTGCAATTTCGTGTGTGTGAGTGTGTGTGTTTGCATGTGTGTGGTAGGCACAGACACACGCCTAACAGTTCCTGCCTGACTGGCAAGTGTGGATTACAGACCACACTGACTTTGTGGCGATCCAGAAATGCAGAGCAGGGATGGATTTCTGTCCAGGACTCAGGAAGAGGGAAGAGGAGAATGGTAGCGGGGCCAGGCGCGGTGGCTCATGCCTGTAATCCCAGCACTTTGGGAGGCTGAGGGGGGTGGATCACCTGAGATCAGGAGTTCAAGACCAGCCTGGCCAGTGTGGTGAAACCCCGTCTCTACTAAAAATACAAAAATTAGCTGGGCATGGTGGCGCGCCTGTAATCCCACCTACTCGGGATGCTGAGGCCGGAGAATTGCTTGAACTTCGGAGGCGGAGGTTCCAGTGAGCCGAGATTGCACCATTGCACTCCAGCCTGGGCAACAAAAGTGAAACTCCATCTCAAAAAACAACAACAACAACGAAAAAAAAAAACAGAAGCAGGTAGACATGCCCAGGAGCTTGCATTCCATCTTCTGGGTCCCCTGTACCATCAAGAAACGAAGCCAAGGGTCAGGCCTACATGTGATCACCTGTCTATGCCAAGGGTGCACCCAAGGCTGCCAGGCTTGGTTGCTTCTGTTCCCTCTAAACCCCCTTCTCTGTGAAGACAGAGATTGTGAAGCAACTGCCTTTGAAGAGGCCATGCCTGTCTGAGCTGAGCTCCTCCGTAAGAGGTGGTCTCAGCGTAGGAAGAACCATCAGACCACTGGGCCCACCCTGACTCCACTGCTATGAGCTCCATGGTGCTGGATAAATGGCTCCGCTCCTCTGCTGCCTCATCCACATCACAGGCATAAAAAACCCACCTGGCTCAGGGGGCGGAGGAATAAAGAAAGATTGGTTCCCACACAACACATAACCAATGCCCTGAACAAACGCCATTCTCGGTGTCATTGCCTGTTCCTATCATGGGGCAAAGCTTCCACACAGGACCCAGGCCAGCAGACACCAGAACTGCTCCTCCTCGGTCACCCATTCTCATGGCTCCTGCCTGCCTGCTTAGGGGCTGCCCCTGGGGTTCCCCAGGGCTGTCCCATGCTCCTCCCAGGCCTCCTGACCATGTCTTTGGTCAGGTCTCTATTCCCCTACCCCTGCCCCCACTGAGGGCTGACTTTGGCCTCTTCTTGGAGATCCCAGAGGACTCCCCAGGGACCACCTATTTCCCCCACCCAACCTGGACAGCCTGCCTGACTGTGCTCCTGAGGCTTTCTCCTCTCCCTTTACTCTCCTGCTCATCCAGCAGGAGCAAAGCTCCACATGCTGTCTTCTGACTCCTCTTCCCCTATCACTGCATGCAGGAGACCTGGCCACACTGAAGTGGCCCCACTTTCCTGCCCCCTCACTTACTCCCAAACAAACCCCCACTCCCTCCAGAGAGAAGGCAGGTGGAGGAAGCAAGAGTCGAGAGCTGGGTCTGCACAGCTGAGTTCCCCTCGGGACCCTCCCAAGCGCCCCAGAGGGTCCTGGCTTGCTCGGCTCCACATGCCACCCACTAGCCACGCTGGGCAGCTTACCTTTCCAGCCACCCGGAACCCAGGGCTCCAAATCTCCGAGATGGCTTCTCAGCCAGAAAAGTCCTCCTGTTGACTTCTTCGCTCCCCTCGCTGTTCCAGGGAAGGGCAGGCTATGTGGATTTATTCTCCATTAAATGATACATGCTGATCTATGCACCCTCACTATAGCCAGAGCCGCTCCCACAGTGCAGAGCTGTCAGCGTGGCTTGGTGGTCAGGGCCACAGCCCCAGGCTGGGAAGACTCAGCCCATCTCTTGAGGTCCACTTGGGTCCCAGCCACAGCTGAATGGAGCTTCTGACTCCTGTGCCCTTGGAGGTGTGGAATGGGACTTAACCAGAAAGGCCTGATGCCGCCAACTCCCCACAGCAAGGACACCAGATGCCTTCCAGGAAGCCACAGGCCCTGCCACCTCCAACTCCATCCTCAGGTCCTCTGCAGATATCTGCCACAGAATTTAGCCCACGGAGACCAGGAACTCCAAGGGCGGTCGATCAGGTCTGACTGTGCCAGGGAGCCCAACCCCATCCACCCCCTGATGACAAAATCTTCAACTGCTCAAGATGCCTGCACCGAGGAGCAACATGGGGTCAGCACCCACTGGGAAACCATCACTCATGCTGGGGGCGGCCTTAGAGCAGAGCCCGGCCCATAGTAAATTCTCAGCAAATGCTGCTTATTTTTAATATCCTCCCAAAAATGCAACCACCAACTGATGGTTTGCCAACCTTCAGTCATTTACACCTTAGCTTCCTGTTTTTGTTTGTTTGTTTGTTTGTTTGTTTGTTTGTTTGTTTTTGAGACAGGGTCTCTCTGTCACCCAGGCTGGAGTACAGTGACTCGATCATGGCTCACCGCAGCCTCAATCTCCCCAGGCTCAGACTCCTGAGTAGCTGGGACTACAGGCGTGAGCCACCATGGCTGGCTAATTTTTGTGTTTTTTTGTAGAGACAGGGTATCATCATGTTGCCCAGGCTGGTCTCAAACTCTTGGGCTCAAGCGATCCGCCCGCCTCGGCCTCCCAAAGTCCTGGGATTACAGACATGAGCCACTGCACCCGGCCAGCTTCCTGGTTGTCATGATAGCAACACCTGTCTCTAGTTTTTCCTAGATTTTTCAAAATGGACACATTCTACTTAAGCACAGCTATTTATTACAGAAATCACACGCTCTCTCTCTCTTCGTATTTTGACGTTTAAAACCAGTGCCATAAATAGAAGATAATAATAAAAGGAAATACAGTGTGAGTAGTATCACAGTGGCTTCCAGGCTCTGAGCCTGAGGCCTGCTCCATCCGCAGAAGGATGAGCAAGCGATAGCGAAGCGTTCAAGGCAGGCTTTCGATGGGCGGAGACTCTGGCCAGGGGAAAACAGAGGGATCAAAAGAGTTTTGCACCTGCGAGTCCATGTCATTGCGTGTGACATGTCAACCTGCCACCAAAACACCTTGCGTTTGTCTGAAAGCCCCCCCCCCCCACCTTTCTGTGTGGCTCACACGTCCTGCACTGTGGGAAACACGGAGTCCTCCAAGCAGCAAGGCACCATGGCTGGAAGATCAGATCTGTGCTAGGTCAGCCCATGCGCTCCCATCTGGCTCAAGTCAGTTTCTTTACCTGTGAAATGGGAGGAAATATTAGACTGATTTCCCTAAGGTCCCTGCAGCTCTGATCTGCTGAGAATTCCAACACAACACGTCCCTGTGATTTTCCAGGATGTTTAAGAACATCAGGAGACCATCAGTTAAGACAATCTGGGGTCATCACCCAGTCAGCCCTGGTTGCTTTATTGAGCACCACCTGTGTCCGGAGCATGGCATAGCATAAATAAGGTAGGTTAGATGATGTGGTCACAGTCTCCCTTAAAGGAGACTTAAAGGAGACCTTAAAGTCTGTCTCGAAGGAGAGCAAACTTGCTAAATATATGGAGAGAACGCACTGCCCAATTGTGCACAAACTACATCCTGGGCTTGTGGTTAGAATATCCTGCAGCCAGGAGGTAGAGGAGCAGAAAGGAAAATCCCCAAATTCACGCAAGTGCAGAAACCCGTGATTAATGTCCTTGGGTTGACCTCTGCTTATTATAACAGTAAAAAACACCTCAGTGGAGATTTACAATGCTAATGAGACATGTATGTACTACCATGCACAGCCGCAGCCTATGCACCGCCAGAAAACCACCCAGAACATGCTCAGCAGCAGAGCCCCTTCCTGGCCCTTCATGAATTCTCATGGAAGACCCCCAAATCTGCAGCGTCCGTCAGTGCAGCCTCACCCTTGCTCAGCCTGCTCTGATCAGCTGACAGAGCACACTTCCGTTTTGCAATCCGCTCCCTTGCTTGCTTTTACTTTGGACTTGCTCTCAAATTCTTTTGTGTGGCTGAGTCAAGAACCTGAACCTGCCCACAGGCAACATAAAGAGACAAAAGGCAGGTCCTCCCTCCCGTGAAGGAGGCAGCTGGCAACAGGAGGCACTTTCTGGGATATCAACAAGGCCTCTGTGTCACAGGGATGCCCACTCCTGCCCACCCATGCCGGGAGGACCCTATGATGGCTAAACTCTCACTGAAGGCAGGGGCTTGATGCCAACACCCCAGCAAACAAGCTTCATTTGTTTAACACGTTCAGTATCTGTCTTTCCACTTGCTGCCACCCCAGCTCCCCTACACAAGCACACACACGTGCACACACACACATGCACACTCACACTCTCACACCCACCCACTCTCTTTCACACACACACACACTCACACCCACTCACTCACAGGCACACACACTCACACACCCTCACACGCACACTCACACTCTCACACCCACCTGCCCACTCTTTCACACACACTATCATACACACACACTCACACTCACACCCAGACACTCATACACTCACAGACGCTCACACACACTCACACACATGCTCACACACACACACACACACACACAAGCTCCACAAGGGCAGGGCTTTGCTCATTGTAGTAATTATGGCATCCCCATTGCTTGACCAATAACCACTGGACTCATTCATCCCACAAATAGTTATTGCGCACCTGCCATGTGCCAGGGGCCAGGCGTATAGAGTTGAAAGCGGCAAGTACAGCCCTTCTTCACGTGAAGTCTGCATTGTGGTTATGGGGTCAGTTAAGCCAAGAAGCCGATAAACACATAATTCCAGGCAATTATAGACGCTGTGAAAAAAAGAATGCAGGGCAGGAGATGGAGCGAGAGAGTGGGGCTGCTGTTGACAGTGGTCAGGGATGGTTTCTCAGAGGAGGTGCCTGTGAGTACAGCCCTGCGTGTGATGACAGCCAGCTCGGAAGGGCAAATCATTCCAGCCCAGCCCGGCATTCCACAGCCTCCTCCCAGCCCTTATGTGTCTCCCCGGTCCTCATCACCACCTGGTATTCCCTGTACATTTCTTTCTTGTCAGTCTCCCTGAGTGTAACTTAAATTCCATAAGGGAAGGGATAATGCTCACCGTGTATACTTGGAGCCTAGAACAGTGCCTGACACGTAGTAGGGTCTCCACGCGTGTTTGTTGAATGAAAGACTATCACATTGCCTTGTGATTATTTACATTACAATACGATTAAAACATTAGTTTGTGACTCATCTCTTTTTCTTCTTTCTGATAGCCCCTGTGGACTTCTCAGCCGAAAAAGAATGGCAAGGTGACCTTCTGTCCTTTGGGAAGCAAACCAGGCCTGGGGGCTCTGAGTTCTGAGCCCCTTTCTGTCCGGGTTTCAAGGCTGACACCTTGTGACCATCAAGTAATGATGGTAGCCGGGTGCCATGGGAGGGAATGAAGGCTGGCTGGGGGTTACAGAGAGGAAGGAGTTACAGAGAGGAAGGAGTGGGTCCTGCAGGTTGGTTCCTGAAGATGGGCAGAAAGGGTGGGGTTTGGGGACTCGAGGCACATGGGAGGAAGGGCCTTTGGGGGGATGGCTCTGGGTGGGTTTGCGGGAAGCCAGACTGAGTGCACAGAGGGAGGAATGTTTCTGCCGCCCAGCGCTGCAGCAGAACTTGGCCTTGACAATTGCCTGGAGGGTGGGAGGAAGGGTTGGAAGGGTTCTAATAGCAGCAACTATTATCGTTCCCATCGTTATTAGGCTGGCTGGTGCGTATCGAGAGCTTACTATGCCAGCAGTGTTCTCAGCGTTTCCCACATATTGAGAGATTCAATCATCACAACAGTTCTATGAACAGGGACTATTATTCCCCTTTTACAGATGAAGAAACTGAGGCAAAGAATGAGGCAGTAACTTTCCCAAAGCCACACAGCTGCTAAGTGACAGAGCCAGGGTTCAGCTCAGGTGGTCTGGCTCCAGAGACACAGCTCAGCCAGCCTCACCTGAGGACGAGGGGCCCTTTTTCTCGGGCTGGGTCAGCCCCCTCCCCATCCACCCGAAATCATGAAATCCCCAAAATAATGAAGATTCAATTTTAAAATGAGGAGTTGACACATCTCGGGGGAACAAGTCCCATTTGAGCGTTTCTACCTCCCTTCCCACAAAGGTGTAGACATTGTACCTGCTCCTACCATGACGATGACAATACGTAAGCAAACCTCTAACCATGAAACGCAAGTCCTGGGCATCCCGCTGGGCAGGGTCTTTGGTCCTCCACGGGGACAGGTCCTGTGAGAGGGTGGCATTCTCCTGGGTGGGAACATCCTCTGTAAATGCAACTCCCAGAGTATCCCCCCGGCCACTGACTGTGCCTTGACTCTGGGATGGGAAGATCATCTTTCCAGAGACAGGGAAAGAAGCAGTGGTTCAGGGTAAAGCCCTGGAGGCAGTCAGGGTTCCAGTCCCAGCTCTGCCAGTAAGTAGCTGTGTGACCTTGGGCAAGTTGCTTGGCCTCTCTGTGCCTCGGTGTCCTCCTCTGTAAAATGGGCATGAAGGTAATGGCCCCTCCCACAGAGAGGGCCTGGGGATGAGCTTGGTCAGCACGCATAATGGAGCAGTACTGGGCGCAGGGTAGGCGCCCTGCAAAGTCAGATGTTCTGTTTGTTTGTTTCAGGCTTCTAATCCTATCCCAGCCAGAGCCTGGGAAGAAGGAGATGAAACCAAACCAAAAAGAATGTTTTGGCTGCCAACCATAAACAGAAATGCTCCTCTAAAGCAGCACTGACCACCCGTGGTTCTCTCTGCAGGGTCAGGGAGCTGAGTTCTTTTCCACAGGACAACCACCCAGGTCATAAACAAGCCACAAAGACCAAAACCTGGTCTTAACCTCAGACCAGGAAGAAAAAGAGCAAATTACTAAGCAAACTAAATTAAACCCCCAAACACTGCAAGTACAAACAAATGGCACTTGCCTCTGTGGAGTGAGATCAGGGCTCATCACTGGACACTGAAAATAAAACAATTCTGTTTTCTTATTTTAAGGGTGGATGGAGAGAGGCTAGGGGCTTGAGGGACGTCTCTGGGAGCAGATTTCAGTGGGCAGCTGCAGGAACATAGCTTTCCCTGGGAAAACTTTCCAGAGTAAGTTTTCCTTGCTTTGAACTTTCATTTACAAAGTGAACAAAAAAATCACGTTCAAGAACTGAGGCTAGACAGCTGGCTCTGGAGCACAGACCCCTGGGAAAACGGGAGAACCAACCTCCCTTCCTTCGCCTTCCCTCAGCAGCCGCTCTGCTGGGGTTGCTTGGCACAGGCCAGGGACAAGCTTGCCGTTATAGAGAAAGTTTTAGTCTCAAGCGTGAGCGTGTGGTCACACGGATAAGTCATTAGGGGGAAATCAGGGATGAAGGTTGAAGAGGGAGGCCATCACTCTTTGTTGGTGTAACGGTTATTTTGTGAAATGGAACCCGTATTCAGAAAAGTGCATAATACGTATTTGTTATTATTAGCAGATTATTGTAAATTGAACATTCAGGTACCCCTTCCACTACATCATGATACAGATAGATACTCTGGAAGCCTTCTATGTCTCCCTGTCCAATCACAGTCTCCTTTGCTGCTTAAAAGTCATCATTCTTCTGACTTGAGGCACTAGCCTCCTTGTTCTCCTCTGTTTTTACACTGCCTAAGCCTGATCCCCTGAACACACAGAAGCTTGGTTCTGCCTGATTTTGGACTTTTGTGTCTGGTTTCTTTTGCTCAGTGGCATGTTGGATGCAGCCTCATTCTTCCTTGCACTACTGATGTTTTGCTTTGGGGTGAGCCCACCATGAGGTGCTTATCCATTCTGCTGCTGACAGCTGCCGGAGTCATCAGCAGGGCACAGGGACTGTTCCCCATGCCGCTTCAGTGGACGACTTGGACATGTGTCCCACCGCACATGTAAAATGCATTTCTGCTGGGGATACACCAAGTGTGCAATTGCTAGGGCCAGAGGGTCTTCACATCTTCATCTCCAGTAGACAATGCCATACTTTCCAAAGGGTTGGTGTCAGTGTCTATGGCCCCCAGCATCATGCGTGGTAGCCCCGTGTTCTTGCTGGCACTTGGTACTGTGGGAACATCACACTCCTGCTTGGTTGCCTGCCCCTGGCCAGAGGCTGGCCCTTTATTGGAGGAGGCCAGTGCACAGCAAGAGCCTCCAAAGCAGAGTGGGGACCATTCACACCTGGACATCACTCTTATCTGTCCTGCAGGCAATGACTCCAGATGGCAAAGGGAAACAGACCCTGGAGCTCATGTCCCAGCTGCCCCTCTTGGCAGCTCTGTTATTTCAGGTGATGTCAGTAGCCTCCTGAGCCTCATATTATTGGATATTGAATGTGGGTAATAACGTGGATCTCACTGGGCTGTCGTGAGCATTAATGAGTTAATGCCTGCAAAGCATTTAGATGTGGCAGGCCCACAGTGAGTGCTCAATAGCTGACAGCCAGAACTGAAGCCATCCCACGGTTCCCTCCCCCAGGCCCCCAGCGCACAGTGAGGATTATGTTGGATTCAGAGGATGGAGTATGAGGCAAAAATGGCACAAGAGCACCATTGCCCGTTGAGTTTGGTATATCTGGACGCATCATTTTTTTTGGTGAGTCTGACATAGCATTTCCCTCCAGCGCTGAGACACGGCATCCATTTTTTCTAGTTGAGTCCTGGATGAACGAGTTGGCTGACTTTAGGGGCCAGTCATATGGTAGGAAAAATTGTCTGTCTTTAAAGAGCACAGTTGCATTTGCCTGTGAGATGAGATGTTCAGGCACGAGCAGAACAGGGAAGAGTACAGAGACTGGGAGGCTGGGTGTGGGCTCCCATTCCATGCTTGCGTGGGGCCCAGTGCTTGGAGAGCGGCTGAGATGGCCGGTGCTGTGTACACACAGATGAAATTGCCTAGGATTAAAGTGCAGCTGAAGACTTCATTGTCTTGAAGACAAGGTCGGGGGTCCAGGAAACAGCATTGGATATATTGTAGCCCATCCAGAACTGGGCCTTTTAAAATTCATTTTCAACCTTCTGATTGTATCAAGGAGAAAGTTTCAAGTTCCTTATAGGGAGTCCTTAAACACTAATGAGTGCTAATCTCTCTCTATTTTATTTTATCTTATTTTATTTTATTTTGAGACAAGGTCTCACTCTGTCACACAGGTTGAAGTGTGATGGCAGGATCTCAGCTCACTGCAGCCTGGAACTCCTAGGCTCAAGCAAACCTCTTACCTCAGCCTCCCAAGAAGCTGGGACTACAGGCTAGTGCCAACACACTCCACTCATTTATTTTTTGTAGAGATGGGGTCTTGCTATGTTGCCCAGGCTGGTCTCAAACTCCTGGTCTCAAGCAATCCTCCTGCTTTGGCCTCCCAAGGTGCTGGGATTATAGACAGGAGGCTCTGTGCACAGTCAAAAATCTTTTTTTTTTTTTTTTAGATGGAGTCTCACTCTGTCACCCAGGCTGGAGTGCAGTGGTGCAATCTCAGCTCATTGCAACTTCCACCTCCTGGCTTTAAGCAATTCTCCTGCCTCAGCCTCCTGAGTAGCTTGGATTACAGGCGTCTGCCACCCTGCCTGGCTAATTTTTGTATTTTTAGTAGAGATAGGGTTTCACCATGTTGGCCAGGCTGGTCTTGAACTCCTGACCTCAAGTGATCTGCCGGCCTCAGCCTCCCAAAATGCTGGGATTACAGGTGTGAGCCACCGTGCTGAGCCAAAAATCTCTCTTTTGAAAAAAAAAGGAAATCCAGCCCCACGGACAGCCTCCAGGGCTCTGTATCTTCCCAGAATGTACACATCGTGTTTGTTTTTTATGTTTAGGATTCTTGGCTCTTTCTTCTGGCCAGCACTGGTGAGCTGGTGGCCGAGTATCCTACCTGGGGCACGAGCCTCTGCAGCTACTCTAAAGGTGAAATCTTATAGAGTCAAAATCAGTCTTGAAAACCCTGTAAATATCCTGCAGGACAGTGCCCATGACTTTGTGTATTTACCCTGTGCATCCATTGCATGTGCACCCGCACCGCAGACGCAGGAGTGCTCAGCGTCTAACAGAGTGTATGTGCCAAGTCACGTGACGGTGCTTCTTAATAACATCTTTATTGCCATATAACCCACACACCATAAAAATCCATCCTTTTGGAAACAATTCCCTCTTCTGCCTCAGGATGCACGCCTTGTGCATGGGCCTTAGAGGTTTTAGTAGAAGCACAAAGTTATGAAACCATCGCCACAATCTAATTCCAGAGCGTTTTCATCATTCCCCAAATAAGCCTCACACCTGCTAGCTGTCAGGGCTCTTCACTCTTCACCATCACTAATCTACTCCTGTCTCTAGGGATGTGCTTATTCTGGACATTTCATATAAATGGAATCACACAAACATACAAAATGTGGCCTTTTTTTTGTTTGTTTTGTTGTTGTTGTTGTTTTTCAGAAATGGGTCTTGTTCTGTTGTTCAGGCTGGAGTACAGTGGCACAATCATAGTTCACTGCAACCTCGAACTGCTGGGCTCAAGGCATCCTCCTGCCTCAGCCTCCCCAGTAGCTAAGACTACAGGTGTGCACCACTACATCTGGCTAATTTTAAAAAACGTTGTAGAGACAGATTCTTACTATGTCGGCCAGGCAGGTCTCAAACTCCTGGGGTCAAGCAATCCTCCCACCTTGGCCTCCCAAAGCAGTGAGATTACAGGTGCGAGCTGCTCTGCCCTGCCTGGCTTTTTTGAATTGCATATTTTTAAGATTTTTCCATGCTGTAGCATGTATCAATATTTCATTCATTTTTATGTCCAAATACGATTGCATTGTACACGTATTCCACATTTTGTTCATCTATTCATTATGTGATGATATATTTGGAGGAGAGAGAGAAGCAAAAAGAGATGGAGACAGAAAGAGTCAGAGGCAGAGAGACAGAGATAGGCAGAGACAGAGAGACAACCCAGGGAATCCTGACACTGGAATTGGTAGGGTCAAGAGCATGTCTGGGGTAACACAGTATCCAAATTGGAACCTGGGTCAGAGCACCAGGCTTCTTGCCCTCACTTGCTGTGTGACTCCAGGCCAACCCCTTACCCTCTCTGAGTATCAATTTGCTGATAGAGAGAAGGCTGTGGATCCCCGGAAACATCTCTAAGCTCCCTCTCTTGGACTTTCTGCCTTCCTGGCAATGCTGTGCTGAGGGGTAACACAGGAAAGCTTATCAGCTGTTGCCACCTGGCTGGAAGAAGCTTACAGTATCATTTCCTAAAATCTGATTTTGATGTGGCGGGGGTAGGGTGCTGCCTAAAGAGTCCATAGGAGTCTTTTAGTTTGAAACTGTAGAAGCCCAATTCAAAATGGCTTAAGGGAAAAAGAAATAAAGAATTGATGGCTCAGTCACTGAAAAGATACAGGGAATGTCTAGCTGCCAGCCTGGGGTGGAGACAGCCACCACCACTCCCATCTCTGAGATGCATGAAGTGAGTGCATGTGCCCCACTGCAACTGCCCCTGCATTTGCCGCCAAGTTGCCATCTGATGGCAGTGACTGGGGTCAGTGAGAGGGAGGTCGCATGGGGCCGGGGGCCCTGGAGGACTCATCCGGTGGGGGGGAAGGGCAGGACCAAGCATGTGCCAGTGTCTCACCGGAGTTCACCAACACATCACAAGCTCAAAGATAAAACTTAAGAATTTCAAGACAGTGATGGCAGGGTATGAAATGCCTTCTGAATCTGTGCCAGCCCTGACTATTCTTTACAGGCAATGACAGGTTGTCAAGGGTAATCTTAAGCAGGCACCCTGTTTACCTTCGTGCACCACCTTTAGAACATAATCCTCTTTGCACCCTCAGAGATCCAGAAGAAGGTTTGGTCCGTGTCTGGGTGCCAGCAGAGCCGGCATTCACATTTTCAGTTATGATTTCCTTTTTCTCTGTACATCATTCTTTCTTTGTGTCTTCAGTTTTGCTGGGCACAGGCAGATGGGGTCTTGGAGGTTAACCTTGCCTGTTGTGTAAGTCCGCAGAGTGGGACCCAAAGCCCTCCTGCTGGTCCCAGTCCTAACTGCGGCTCAACAAATGCATAGCCTTGAACCATCCAGCCACCAGCTGTTTCTTCATCTGTGCAAGGCTGAAGTGGAGCCGGCTCCTCCACTTTTCAGAGTCTGAGAATTGCAGGATGCCCTCTGATTCATTCCCCCCACCTCCTACCCCACCCCTGCCCAGTCCTGACCCCCACATCCATCCCATTCTCCTCTCCTTCTCCCTCTACATCCTGCTGCCCAGAATCTTCTCTCTTGTGCTAGCCCTGAGTTCCAACAGAACCCTGTGGCCAGGTCTCTGGGGAGGGCCACCCAAAGGCCCCATTCCAAACCCTGCAGATCCTCTGGACAGGGAGTGGGAAGCAGGCACTGACCACCCCAGAGACAGCAGAGAGGGACACATGCTGGGAGACACATGCTCCATCCGTGTGACTTTTGCTTCTCAGACCACGAGATGCTGAAATGTGATTCATCAATATTTTGTGCCCAGAAGCCATCTGCAGAATCTAACAGCGAGGAGCTTGGTGCAATGTCTGACTTCGGTGTCTGCTGAATGTGTGCTAATTCCCTTTGTACCCAACACCTCTCCAAAAAGGCGTCAGGTGGGGGTGGGAGCTAAGGGCTGGGAGGCAGCTTCCTGGGAGACTGCAGCAGAGGCTGGCCACACCACGGGTGTGGAATGAGTGAAGCTGCAGTCTGGAATGAGTGAACCTGCCAGGACTCCCAGGGATCCCTGGAAATGGAGATTGGATAGGAGCTCCAGAGAGGGAGGGAGGAGCTGGGATCAAGGGGATCAGAGGAGACTGCAGACTGAAAAACACCAAACAGAATGAGCCAGGCAGAGAAGGAGAGACTTTGGTGTGAAAGGCCTAGCCCCACTCTTCACATGCCCTCAATAGATATGTACTGAGAACCTACTGTATACCAGGCACAGTGCCCAGGCCTGGGCATACAAGATTCCCAAGGCCCCTGCTCTACTGGGGCTGATGCTCTAGCTGGGGAGGGGTGATGGATAGTAAGCAAGAAAACAATGGTAAACAAGAAATCCATATTATGATTGAGTGTTGTCAAGATGATTAAACAAGGGCATTAGGTAGAGAGTGTGCCGGGAGTGGAGGGGCTGCTTTTCCTTGGGTGGTCAGGGAAGGTCTCATCATAAGAATGCATAACATCAAAACGTGCTGGTCGCTGTCCTCAGCTCACTTACTGTTGTAGCAGACACCAATATGTCCTTATTAAAGCAGCTTCCTCTCCCTCCTGGTCAAATAAAATGACCACATTTCCCAGCCTCCTTTGCATTTAGGTCCTGCCATGTGACTTAAATTCAACCAAGCATATGTGGCTGGATGTAATGCAAGCTTCTTATAGGTCTGGCCCAAAGAACCTCCAAATCAACATCCTCTCGTTCCACCTGCCAACCAGAATTACAGATGCCAGTGGAGAAGGTGGTGGAGCCAAAAGAAGATAGGAGCCTGGATCCCTGAGTCACTGCATGGAAGGCAGCTGCTCAACAACCACGTGAGCTGGAAATCAACTTCTATTATGTTAGCCATGGAGACTTAGCAGCGTAACTGTCAGTTCCAGTTTGCCTGTAATTGTCCTGGTTTTAGCACTGAAAGTCCTGCTTCCTGGGGAACCCCTCAGTCTTAGGCAAACCTAAATCTAATCACCCTAGATTTGGAGGTTATTTGGTATAGCAATGAGCTGCCCTGACTGGTGTGTGACTTATAAGATCACACACCAATCTTATAAGATGGGTATTACTATTATCCTCATTGTGTAGATGAATAAACTGAGGCTGGGAAGAAGTCATTTCTCAAGGTCATCTTCCAGAAGGCTACTTAGCTAGTAGGGAAGCCAGGAATTAACAAGGAAGTCTGTCCTTGAGTTTGCACTTCAAACCATAAGGTTGCACTTTCTTTTGGGGGTCCTAGTGAAAAATGAGAAAGGAAAAATCTGGTGGAAATGCATCTCAAAGGCAACCTGAAAACTCCTACTTCAGAATCCACCTATCACATCTGTGTCTATTCATGGTTCCCTGATTATCCAAGGCAGACAGAAGCATGTCCCTCTCTGGGGAATTTTCAAAACATCCTCTCCCTATGATATCTGCAAGCTGTATCTTAAATCAATTTTTCCACAGTGGAGGGTGGATTCCACAAAGATGGAGATGTTGTTGTTTCAGATTTATATTCCCTGGAATCCAACACTACCTCCAGCCTATAGTAGATGTTTAAGAAATGTTTATTGTGAGACCCAAACATTTACCAAGAGCTGAAGGACAGTGCAAAGGAGAGTAACAGAGAGATGCACAAACCAGAACAAAGTAGAAGAGATGCGTGGAGAGGCAGAGACAGACGTGGCAGAGAGCCATGGTCATCACAACCCCTCCGAGTCCTTATCCATAAAGTGAGGATCATGATCTGGCTCTCTGCAGTCTAGCAGACCAGCCTGCGAGTTCTTCTCTGTCAAGTCTGCAGTGGTCAGAGACAGCTCTGAGCCAAGGGCTGGTGTTCTTGGTGGGAGAGTGACGAGAGATATCTCTAATGAGACCTGGTGAGCTCAGCGTTCTAATTTGGATTCTTCAGGAAACATCTGATTACTTGGCACAGGGAGAGGCACTGCCCAGCCCAAACCGATGATCTTCCTTTTGAACAAAGGGATAAGTCACTGTGATCCCCTGTTAACTGCCTGGCAGGATTCCTTGGGTGTACCAGGGAGTTCTCCACGCAACTTGGGTATCACTGGGAGCTCCCTACCTTCCAGGTTGGAATATGTCCCTTTATTTCCCCAGGAAAGGATCCCAGAAAAGGAGCGACCCAAAAACCTGAGCTGACTGGACACAAGGGGGAGAAGGGACGGGCTTCATCATCAGACACACAGGACCCTTTCATTTCTGGAGATGCGATTCGATGTGTCAGGCTGTAATATGGGATAGGGGTCTGGCTTAGCCCTGTCTTCCATTTCTCCCAGCCCACTGACTGGTTCATGGGTGAGCACTGGACCCAGGCTGATCCAATCTGTGCGAATCCTGAGACTTTTGTAGATTCTTGCTGGCAATACTGATCTGGTAGGATTTCACCCTTGAGGTGTTGGATACATCTTTATCAGCACAAAGGCAGAGCCTGCCAGACAATGAAGCCAATATAGAGGGAAGCCAAGAGCTGGAGGGCTTCCTGAACACATTAAGCCCCTGGATCTAGCTATACCTGAAGCTGGAATTTCTTGAACTTTTTTGTTACTTGAGCCAATAAGTCCCCATTTGTAGTTTAAGTCAGTTTGAGTTGGAATTCTGTTATTTCTCGCATAATGAACTGGACTGTATATTTTTTCTGTTAGTCAACACTACCAAGAAGCCAGCATAACTGAGGAAAAAAATAGCCTCTTCTAAGGCAGGTTACTGGGAGAATTATATCAGACAGCAGAATTCAGAAATGCACCTGAGAGACTTTCTGCTTAGTCAAAGTCCAGCTTCTAGGAAGGCCCATTATTTAAACTGTCTTGAACTCTCTCTGTGCTGGTCACTGGTTAATGGTGCATTTGTCTTCAGGCCCACTGCCTGCCCTTCTGCTGGGCTCTGTCCCAGGGAGCCCGGCCCCAGCTTCCCCAGACTCCCTTTTCTTTGGGCCAGGTTTGGCCAGTCCAAGACACTGCTGGGGCCATGGAGCATGGAAGAAGGGAGAAGCCAGGGTTTTTCTCACCCTCTTTTTCTGCCAGGGGCCAAGGCTATGCCTTTTCTGTGGCTCTGGCACCCTCTGTGGTCTCTTAGGCCAACCTTAGCCTTGTTGGCTCACTCCACACCAGTCTTCAGCCTGGCCCGCCAGCCGGCCGCTACGGGGTGATGAATTACTTTCTTCCCTGGGAAAATGAATGTAAAAGTTACCTGTTCGTCCTTTGCTGCTAGCTTCAGTGTGGTTAGGAGAAAACAGTTAACCCATTTAAGAGTAAATATTTTGAAGTTGAACTTACCAGAGACAGAGCCAAGCAGGTTTCCACCCCATGAAAGCAAACATGGTTCAGTAGCGTCCCCACAGACCTGCCATTTCGCTGCTAAATGGGAAAGTGTCTGCTAATGATATTGGCATTCTGGTGACTAGAAGAAGTCCTATTCAGGACAACACCAGGACAAAGTTCCCAGTATTTTGGTTCACATGCAGGTAATAGATCAGCCCAGGACAGTTTCTAGTATTTTTGTTCATATGCACCTTATAGATAGGCCAGGACAAGATTTCTAGTATTTTGGTTCATATGCATGTTATAGGTCAGTTACATTGATCTATTTACTAGCTGGGGTACAAGAACATGTGTAAAATATGTTGATTTCTTATGCCTGTGTAAGGTTAATGGCCTAAGCCAGAATTACTCAAGGGCTTTTCAGGGAATCCGTGTCCTCATGTGCCCTGCTCGCCGTGCTTAGATTCCAAAAAGATAAAGTGCAAGGAAAGGTGAGGTGAGCTGCACAATTTTTATTCCGGAACAATCCTCTGGTCATGAATCCCAATACTTTTTACTGCCCTGATAAATTAGATGGGCATTTACTGCCTCCTCTTTGCAGTGTGGGGACACAGGCCTAAGAAGAAAACAAGAAAGGAGGGAGGAGGGATGAAGAGGTAAGCAGTAAATGTCAAAGTCGGCCTGGCCCAAGCCCTGAGACATGAGAGCAGCTTGTGAGCAGTTCCAGGTTTCAGGAGGAATCTGTCATTCATTTCCAGGCATGCCATGTACTTGAAATATCATTGTCTCTCACCTGTCTGGGGGAGCTGAGCAAGACTGAGGCTCATGTAGGCTCCTTCCTCCCCGCATTCCCTGTCAGCCACTGTCTACCTCTGTCCCTAGCAGAGGAAGGTGATTGGTGAACACGTTGATGTGTATGGAGGGGGATGCATCCTGATTCCACGAGGGAAGAATATGGGAACTCTACGTTTGAGATCATCCCAGACCTCACCCTTTGTGCCTCTTCATTTGCCTGGTCCTGATTTGTAACCTTTATAAGATCGTAACCATCCATATAGTGCTTCCCTGAGTTCTGTGCATTGTTCTAGTAAATTAGGAAACCTGAGTGGCTCATAGGAATCCCTGATTTGTAGCCAGTTGGTCAAAAGTGTGGGTGGCCGGACCCACAAGTGAGGGGTGCAGCACCCACTTGTCCCTCTCACCCTGCATCAGCCAAGTGGGATGAGAAACAGCCGGATGCCAATGGCCAAAGGGAGCTCTTGCATGGTCCACGTGCCGTTGAGGTTTGGCTCTGCCAGGGGAATGGACAGACCTGGGCTCAGTCCTGGTTGTGCCTGCTGCTAGCGTGTTCCTTTCTGTGGCAAGAAGATTGAGAACGGACTTGTGCGATCTGCTAAGACTGGGACTCATTTCCAAGTCCTCACTTGAAGTGCACTCAGAAAGAAGTGAGGAAGGCATGCTGCAATACTTCAACGCCATTCCCGGGCACGCCACCTGGGTTGGTGCAGACTCCACAAGTTCAGGACACGGTCCCCGACAAGACTGCCCTCCCTTCACACACCAGCTCCAAGTCTGGCCACCCACACTTTTGACCAACTGGCTACAAATCAGGTATTCCTACGAGCCGCTCAGGTTTCCTAATTTACTAGAACAATGCACAGAACTCAGGGAAGCGCTATATGGATGGTTACGATCTTATAAAGGTTACAAATCAGGACCAGGCAAATGAAGAGGCACAAAGGGTGAGGTCTGGGATGGTCTCAAACGTAGAGTTCCCATATTCTTGCCTCGTGGAATCAGGACGCATCCCCCTCCATACACATCGACGTGTTCACCAATCAGCAAGCTCCCCCTAGGAACCCAGAACAAAACCCAGACGCATTCCTTAATAGGAAAACAGGGTATTGGACACAATCCTATTCCAGCCACACACCAACCCATCCTACCCTCTGCTACCGCCCAGGGGTCTCCTCCCAGGTTAGAGACCAAAATGCATCAGCAGGAAAGCCGAGGTTAATAATTTGAGTGGACAGAAATTGTTTTGCCTATGCTTTATCCATTTCTCCTCCCTTTGAGGTCAGAATGTGTGTTTTTCTTGGGAAACCACCTGTCTCTCACTCTCACCTTACTTGGGTGTCCTGGGCTGAACCCTAGGTGTGAGCAGGTGACCCAGGCCTGGCCAATCAGAGCATCAGATTCACCAGCTGCCTAGGACCCCAGTCAGTTCACCAAAATGCAAGTCTTAAATTGTCACTGAGATTGTTAAACAGAGAGACATTCTTTTTATGCTGGATTTTATGTTGTGATAATAGAAGCTGAGAAATGCTTGGAGACACCATATAGAGATAATTTGCCTACATAGGGAGCCACAAAATGCAAACAGAGATAAGTGATTAAAAAGCCAGAAAGGCCGAGTCCTGATGAAAAGATTTAAGCCCTTGGATCTAGCCAGGCCTGAAATCCATCAGATCCCCTCTGGACATTTCAATCATGGATCCAAAGAATTTGTGGGAGTTTTGTTTTGTTTTGTTTTGTTTTCATTTTCTTTAAAGTCCAGCAATTTTACTTGAACTTGGTGTTGGTCATGATGGGTCACTATTCACAGGATGCAGCCTGCTCTTTTAACAAATAATTTCCAAGGTTTTGTTTTTGGAAGTTTTTTTGAATTATTATTTTCAGTATTTGTATTGCTCCCTTGCTGCATTGTCTTTTTTTTCCTTGAGAGATTCCTTTTATCTGTAAGTTAGTTCTTGTCTCTATCAACACAATTTTTTACCCTCTCTCCTAATTTTTGCATCATCTGACCCTTCCGTCCACTATTATCTTCTCTGCCTCCTAAAATCTTTGAGACAATTATTTTATCAAAAGTCCCCCCTTCTCCCTAACATCTCCAGATGACTCTCCCAGTCCCTCCACGGACCAGCCTTGCCTGTAATCTGACTCTCTTTGAGGACAAGCAACCCCTCTCCAAGGAAGCTCTCTTTGTTTCCCTCACAATTCAGGCGCTCCAAGTCTAGAGGCAGGGTCAGCGCCCTCTCTGTTTTTCATGACAATCAATATATCACTTTCCTTCTTCCTATTTCAAAAGCACATCTTGCTTGAACCTCTTGCCATGTGTCTTTAACTCTCATCCAACATTCTCCGCCCCTCATCTGGAAACATCCCACTCAGTCCCCTTTATTCAGTAAAGACTGAAGCTCTTGGCTCACTCTTTTTTTTTTTTTCAATCTCATCTAAGGCCCTAACATCCACTCAGGTTCCAATCCTGGCTCCATCCTTTATTAGATCCATTACTGTGGGCCAGGTGCTGAATTTGCTTGTGCCTCAGTTTCCTCACTGGCAAAATAGGACTAAGTGGTCCTTACGTAGTTGTTGTAATGATTGAATTAAAGTGCAGAAATGCTCAGAACAGTGCGTGGCACTAAATGTAGTCTGTTATTATTATTATCATCATTTAAATTTTTATCTGGCTTGGCTGGAGGAGCACAAGTAGGCCCTTAGCTGAAGCTGAAATGTGAAGACTTTTTAAAAAACTCTGTGATTTGATTTTGGTGTCCCAGAAGGTAGCATCCTAGAGGTATTAATTTATAAACCATTCAAAGGAAATAAAGAATAAAATGCAACTCCTTGCAAGAGGGCTTGTTTATATGTTTTATAAGTAGACTTTACCGCTTCCAACTACTGATCAAACCAGCTCGCCATCAACTCATGATAAAAAGTCCTCATTGGTAACAATAGGGGAGGAAACAGGAGCATTTCCTACATCCACCTTGGTGATTACCAATGTGTGAGACCTTTGCAGCCCCATGGATGTACCAATATCCTCCAAGGGTGTGTTGGCATGGCCACCTCCTCCCAAGACCTCCCCATACCACACATCCCCCACCACCCGCATCTCATGCCCACACCATCTGATACGGTTTGGCTGTTTCCCCACCCAAATCTCATCTCGAATTGTAGTTCCCATAAGTCCCATGTGTCATGGGAGGGACCCAGTGGGAGATAATTAAATCATGGGGTGGGTCTTTCCCATGTTGTTCTCATGATAGTGAATAAGTCTCATGAGATTTGATGGTTTTATAAAGAAGAGTTCCCCTACACAAGCTGTCTTGCCTGCCACCATGTAAGAAGTGACTTCGCTCCTCATTTGCCTTCCTCCATGATTGTGAGGCCTCCCCAGCCATGTGGAACTGTAGGTCCATCAAACCTCTTTCCTTTCTAAATTATGCAGTATTGGGTATATCTTTATTAGCAGCATGAGAACAGACTAATACACACCCTCTCATCCTCTCTGAACTTTCCGCCGGCATATTCTGTCTCTGGATTTCACATCATCACACAAGGCATTTTCTGAAAACTCCTGTCACCCCCTCCTAAAGGGATTTGTCACCAGCAAATAGAGTGATGGGAGAAGCCTCTTTATTAACCAAGAGATGATTCATAGGGCTGTACACAAAGCCTGTGAAAAGCAACGTTTATTTTCTTGAAATGACATAAAACCATCATTAATCATCCTACCCAACCCATCCTGAGTGACCTCCTCGCTTGTTTTAACTTCTACAAATTAATGTAAATCACTAGATTCAGGGTGCATATTTGGAGTGGAGGGTCGGAAGAGCTGCCCAGAAGACCTTTGCTTCTGTTTCTATAAAACATCATACACTAAGAAAAAAACACATTTCCATTTCTTTCTTTCCTATAATTGGTCAGGGGTCTTCCAAACTCGAGTCTGTTCTTTGTGAACCAACATAGCGGAATTTAACTTTGTACCCCTTCTCCCCCCATAGCTAAATCTTGAACTTACTGACTGGAGTGAATAATGAGGCCACCATATGGAAGACAACATCCTGGTCTAGAAAAACAATCTCCATAATGCACCAGCCCATCCAAAAACAGACTGAAATTATATGTTGAAGCACAGTGGAAATTTCCTCCTGCATGTTTTATGTAAACAAGTTCATTTGTTCATTCAATGAATCCACAGTTCTTCAAAGGCTCTGTTTATATTAAAAGAAAGAAGCAGAAAAATTTGGATTGGCGGGCAGCCAGCTCTACACCTACAGAGTTGTCAAGCTGTTAGAGCAACATTCGGGAGCTCCGATGTTTATGTTGAGATGGGCTTTTAAGCCAAAAGTAAAATATTTTTTTTGGATGAAACAGCCAGATATGTGAGCAATGGACTCACATCATCAGAGACAAAAAGACCAGTGTTTTGCAAAAGGGCAGAAGCTGAGCTGGCGATGGGCCTCAGACCTTGCGCGGGGCCCGAGGACTCTCTCTTCTCATGTCTATGGAGCAGCATCTCAGGGGTTTCTAGATTAGACAGCTTTAAAGTAACAAAGAAGAGCGAGTGTCTGAGGTTAAGACCTTGACACACGATGGTCTCTAGGCTGCTTACTTGAATCCTCAGGAAAACATCTACCCACCAAAGCCCTAAAAGTTGGGTTCTTTCCAAGTGTGATATTTTATATTTACTATTTAGAAGACCATGCAGTAATCAAATAGCAGCTTCAAGAGAGCCTCTATGAGAAAGAGTGTCTTGTATCCATCAGGATTCTGTGGTTGCAAGTGACAGAAAATCCTACCCCAGTTGGTTTAATCCAACCAAGAGTTTCATTGAATCACAGACTTGAAGCAGGATGGGGATTTTTGCTTTTGGTGTGGCTGGATCCAGGAACTCAAAGGATGTCACCATGTGGCTCTTTTTCTCTATTTTTAAACTGTGCATTCCCCTGAGTTGGCTATATTTTAGGGTAGATGTTCACTCGTATGAAGGTGGCCAGTGGCTGCTCCAGCTCAGCATCATAACTTCTCAGCAACTGCAGTGGAAAGAGAGCACTGCTCCTGCAGTTACTGAGGCTGATACCTGAGAATTGGCCTTTAGTAACTTTAACTGGGTCGCATGTGCGTATCTTAACCAATCACTGTGGTCATAGGATAGAGACTTCTGATTGGTCAGACCCAGGTCACATCATAGCCCTGGATTCAACAAAACTACCTGCACAGGGAGTGGAGGAGGGGTGGCTCGCCCAGGAAAATAGGGTTCATTACAAGAAAAAAGGGAAGTGTATTTGAAGCAAGGAAAATTTGGTCTGAAAAACATTTAAAATTGTAAAAAAACAAAAACAAAAAAAACAGAAGGAAATGGGGTATGTTTACTTTGAGAATGAGAATAATCATGATTATGACGAATCCTGGAATCTTAAAGTTAGCAGCATCTTCCCAGATTGAGACCAATAGTTTCCAGACACATTTTTTTTAGAGCCACATACCTCTTTTGTCAAATAAAATCTAAAGTCTGTGGGAACGTCCATGATGAAAACAGATCGACACTAAGCTATTTAGTTAAAAGAGGAAAAGGGTAAAAGGAGGAAAAAGGCCCAATGTCCCACCCTCTTAGTTCTCCCAATTTTTCCAACATCAGCTCTTCCTTGGAAATTGAGGGAAGACAATAAAAAAAAACTGCTGGGGCTTCAAAGATGACTTTAGGGAGTTAGACCCTGACCAAGAATAACATTGACTCATACCAAGAAAAACTTCTTCCCAGATCAATTCTCTTTCAACCTCTTCAAGGAGAAAGTCAAAGGTTAATGCTAATACATTTTAATAAATTTCATAGCCCTTGCTAATACTCATTTGAAAAATCAGAGGTCAGGTTATCAGGATCACAGTGCTCTGTGGGTATTCGGCTAGAATTTACTATCAATATTTTCTTCTTACTGCTTTTGTTCTTACTATTTCCTTCTATTTAGGGAAATGATTCTGGTTTTCCATTTTATGACGATGACATTTACGTGTGTGTATTTTCTTATTTTTTCTTTTCAGTGAAATTTTTTTTCGTATTGTGGCAAAATATACGTATCACAAAATTTATCATTTTCACCATTTTTAGGTGGAAAGATCAGTGGCATTAGATGCTTTCACACTGTTGTGCAACCCACATCCACCTCCAGAATTTTTTTATCTTCCAAATGGAAACTGTATACCCTCTGCAACTCTTCACTCCCTCCCTGCCCCTAGCCCCTGGAAAGTATATATTTCTTTTAAATCCATGCATATAAGTAAAACACACAGATGTAGGCAAATAAAAATGTTTCATAGATTACAGTACAGATGGTGCAAAGGGAAATGGATAAAATTGTGAGAGATGTTTGGAAAACACTAGAGGAGCTTAGCCCTCCTAAAGATAAAACCCTGTCTACAACATCCCTGCAAACTCACAGCCGTGGTTCGAACCTTGGGAATAACAGAGTTTCCTCCTTTGCAAGATGGGCTGTTTCATTTTGCACATGGTTCCAGAAAGTTCTTCCTTCCATTGAGCTTTGGCCTGAGGACTGGCACTGCACTAACGGGTGGTGATCTTTTTCCTTTCCCACTCTAGTGACTTGGATATTCGGGTTTCGTGGCCGTGTTAAAGGTCTCCCTTCTTAGCTAAGTATCCCATATTTGCTTGCAGATTAGCACCAATGGTGCCGTGACATCGAGGGACCTTTTCAGCCTGCCCAACCCTGACATTCCCATCTCTGGCCACACCTGCCTGGTCTTCTCTTGGGAACTGCCTTAACTCTGCTGTCATTCATGTTGATTAGCAAGGCTGACTCTACCCCATGACCCAGAGCTGACCAATCAGAGCAGTCCATTGCCCAAGCCACAGTGATTGGCTCAAAGGTGAGCATGCGATCATGCATGGTCATTAAAGCCATGCAGGTGCTCTACCCCCCAGCCTCACCAACCACCTAGCCGTAGGGGCTGCCATAGATGGCTCCTTACCCTCCCTTTAATCAGTGGCTTTGGGCCTTTTAAATTCTGAAAACATGGCTGTGTCCAAAGATAAGGGACACATGGTTTTTACCCATAATTTCTTTACTCATGATTTCTAACAGCCCCTGCCACCAAGCCTGAGCCCCATTCTAAACGAGTTAACCCATCCTAATGAGCTAATACTTGTCACGTTAGAAGGAAGATGACAAATGTTAGCTCATTTAATCTTCAGAACCCTGTGAGGTACCTCCTAGGACTATTTTTATTTTCAGGTGAGGAAACTGAGTCACAAAGGGCTGTAATAACCCTCCGAGGGTTCCACCTTGGCAGGAATTTGAACCTGGGCAGCCCACCCCTGAATCAGTCCTCACACCACCCATGATGCGGCCCTGAGAGCTGCTCTCAATGCCACTAGCAGAGCAATGTCACGAAGTGCCACTGTGGCTTTTACTGTACAGGATTTTCTCTCTTTCAAAGTTGACTCCATGCCAGTACTGGTTGCTCTGCAAGGTCTCTCAAATAGAGTGCCTTTGATCCTGAACCTTTTCTTGGAAGCCTCTGAAGGGCTTCACTAGTCTAGGGGCCACTGCAGATGACCATCTTTCTTGCATCTCAGCTGTCTGCTCTCATATTTCATTATCTGGTCCACAAGGCTGGTAACAAACACTCGAGATAAATTCTGTCCTCCCTCTCTGGAAAATAGAAAATACATTAAAAATCTCAGCCTGTGAAACTGAAAATTGCAGCCAAGGGGCCCATGAGGCCCCAGACTGGGAAGGCCCAGTTCCCAGGAGACAGCAGAGTCGTGCTCCGAGATAACATCACCCTTCTGCCCGCACATGCAGAGGCTGTAATTATACCCCTTAACCTGGGGCTTTACTTTACTTAGTGAGTAATTTGCCAAAACCATGCTACTGTTTGAGGCATAAACCTGGTGTGTGAAGGGTTCATGTGCTTCTATCCCACCTGTCATCTTCCTCTCCAACATCTGGGATCCTGGGAGAAAATGTCTGTCAACCACACAGCCGCCTCCTCACCCTCCTGCCCCCAGGTACTTTCCTGGTTTCCCCAGCATCAGAGTTAGCTAATGAAAGAGGCCTTCAAAACATTTCTCAAAAAGCATGGGCATTGTGGAAACGGGAGAGAGAAGCTGGGTTTAGCAGTGAGCATTAGTAGGGGCCATGGTTGGTCAGAGGACATTCCACACCAAGGTGCCATGCAGGACAGTTTGAGGACAGCCAGAAAGTCCCGTCTCTTCCTAAAAAGAAGACTACATTCATTGGGCCCACTCTCCTCAAGGAGGTTGCAGGAGTGAGACAGTTTATTAGGGCCAAAAATGGACCTCAATGAATTGCTGAATAGAAGGCCTTTGAATTGGCCAAAGCATCGTTGTTTGAGGAATAGATAAGCGTTTGTGCTCCTTTCCTTAAAGATCTTGGAAGAGACAAAACCCAGGGTCTAGCAGAAACTGCTTGCTGCCCACCCCCTATCTAGTCTTCTCTTCTTCTTTGGAAACAGAACCCCCAGTTTAACTGGATACAGGGCTCCCTAGAAGGAAGATGACTTTGCCCACCCTCCCTTTACTAGGTGAGGTCATGTGATAAAGTAAAGATCAATGTCATATCATAAGAAGTCTTTGGTGAGCCTTCAGGGTAGAGAACAGGTTCAGGAGGAATATACACCTTTTGTGCTCTGATTCCATTCCTCATTTTAGCCACCTGGAATGTAGATGTTATAGTGGTGCTTGCAGCCATCCTGGATTATGAAGTGGCCATGAGGACTAGGAAGTGAACCCGCGTGGATACCAAAATCCACGAACGCTCAAGTCCCTTATACAAAATGGAGTAGTATTTGCATATAAGCTATGAACATCCATAGAGTAGCAGAACTAGGAAAGCTCTGTGGACCCTATTGACTTCATGGAACTTCCATATCAGCCATGGACTGTTTATCTCCCAAACTTCCTTTAAGTAGAGTATAGGAGTGCATCCTTGTGTTGAAGGCTCTCTTGTATTGAACTTTCTGTTCTATGAGACTGGATCTACCCTTACTGATATAGGGGACTCATGAGGCTACTCAGGGAGGGGCAGAGCTCTGAGGATCAAGCCAACACTCCACAGCTTGCACTTCAGGTCTCTCGTGGTCAGGGACCAACACTTCCACTGAACGCCATGCCTTCCTGCCCCAGGACCTACCAGGCTCTCCACCCAGCCTCTTCCTTTGCACCCTCCCTGTGCTTGTCATGCTCTCCCCACTTTCTGACCTTTGCCTTTGCAGAAAGTCTTGCTGGGGCCAACCTCACTACCTTCTCTCCACAAATCTCACCATGCCTAATGGTTCAACTTTTGACTTTTACCTCTGTAGTCTTTCCCAAATATTCTGGAAGATGCCTTGCTGGATTGACCTATGAGCATTGAAACCTGTCTTTCTTTTCTTGTTCCACACGGGCAAGGGTTTCTCACCCCAGGACTGTGGGATCTTTCAGGGAAGGGCTGGCCCACTTTACTTCTCTCTTTGCAGCACAGGCCTTGGTTGGGGAAGTTTCCTCCACGTATTTGCAGAACTGAACTGCTCGGGAGGGTTCTGTCTCAGGTGGTCCTGGCCGGGTCTCTCCACCAGATTGAGTCAAGAGAATCTCTTTTCCGGCCACATGCAGAAGAGAACTCAAGTTCACCTTAATGAATGCATATGTGTGACTCCCTGGGAAAGTTTAGTGGGGCACGAAACACATATTTTGCACCCTCTGCTCCACAGCCCAGCATGCTTGTCCACTTCAGCAGCCAGACTCTGATCCTCATCACTTTTGACAAAGCTCTGTGAGACCAACCCTGCTGGCCTCTCTTCTCACTGAATCTAGCCGCCTGGTTTACTCTACCCCGGCCAAACTGGCCCCCTTGCTGCCCTCTGAACAGCCACCACATGCGTGTCCCTGTACTGGCTGTTCCCTCTGCCTGGAATGTTCTTCCCAAATCTCAGGCAAATGTTACCTCTTCAGTGAGGCCTTCATTAGCTAGCCCAGTTAAAACAGCTGCACCTCCTCCACCCCTACACATTCCCCACTCCCACCACTCACTCACTCTCTATCATACTTTTCTTTCTCAGCACATACCAAAATCTGGAGTCATTACCTGTCTTTTTCCCTGGAATGTCAGTTCCATGGAATCAGGCCCACTTTTGTCTTTTCTCCACTGTATCCCCAGGACCCAGGACACCTTTTACATGAAAAATAAATACTGACTTACTGAGTGAACAAGTGAATGAATGAATGGGTGAGTGAACAAACAAGGTGAATGCTTCTACCTCTTTCAAACTGTGACTCCAAGCAAGTCAGTGCACCTTGCCAGCCTCACTTTCATCTGCAAAGTGGTGCTAATTAAGGAGAGATTAGATTCTTTTCCTCCAAAGCTTGTACAAAGAGAAGCTGTTGCTAAACCACGCATTGTTATGCAGAGGTTATTTAAGCCAATTAAATTAAGCTGTCACACCAGCCCTGCCAGCACTCTCCAGCTCATTCACACGTGAGTGGGTGGTGTCTTGCCCAACGTCCCGGAGCAGGTCTCTGCAGAGCTGGCCTCTGGGCTCCTTCCTGGGCTGCACTGCAGCCCGGGACATCATCTACTCAGAGGTGTTGACTGAGCCCCTATCGTGTGCCAGACATTGACATATGCACTGAGGCTACAGCCGTGGAGAAGCCAGACTCTCCTCTGCAAGAGCTTGATCTAGTGAAAAAACAGGTGCTGGACCAGCAGGAGAGACAACAGTGCACAGGAAACATTTCTGAGCTGGGGCGAGTTGGCTGGGGCAGCAACCCAGGCAGAGGGCTTCTGGAAGGCCTCTCCAAGGAGGGGGCTGGATCCTGAAGGGTGGACAGAAATTAGCCAGGGAGACAGGAAGGGAAGGCTCATCCAGTGAGGGAACAGCACAGGCCAAAGCCTGAATCATGAGAGAAGGGTGAACACAAGGAAATGAAGGATGGCGGACTGTAGACAGGGGAGAGACGCCATCATGCTTCTGGCTTCAACAAATCAGAAGGGTCCAGGGATTCAAAGGGGCAGAGTAGACCCAGAGACCCATGAGGCGGCCCCAGAATGGTCCAAGCGTGAGATGGTGGTGCTTTGGACTGGGTGTTTGAATCTTTTTTAAATGACAGCTTTATTGAGAGATAATTTGCATATCATGATGTTGACTCTTTTAATATATACAGTTTTGTGCTTTTGATTAAACTCGGGAAGTTGTGTGGTCATCATCCCTATCTATTCCAGAGCATTGCATTATCCCCAAAGAAGCCCTATACCCATGAGCTGTCACTCCCCATCCACTACCCTCCCACCATAGGCAGCCACTGCTACTGTCGGCCTCTGTGGATTTGGCTGTTCTGGTCATTTCATGTAAGTGGAATCAGACGATACAGAGTCTTTTGTGACTGGCTTCCTCTGCTTAGAATAATGTTTTCAGGGTTCATTCACGTGGTAGCATGTGTCAGCATTTCATTCCTTTTTGTAGTAGAATAATAGAAATAGAATAATACTCTGAATGCATATGCGGTAGTCCCTTGGTATTCGTGGAGGACTGGTTCCACGAATCCTGCCGGCCTCACTTCTCACTGAATCTGCCCCCTGGTTTATTCCACCCCAGCCAAACTGGCCTCCTTGCTGCCCTCTGAACAGCTACCACATGCGTGCCTCTGCACTGGCTGTCCCATCTTGGTATCCTCATGGATATCCCCATGGATACCAAAGTCCTTAGATGTTCAAGTGCCTGATGTAAAATGGAGTAGTATTCACATTTAACCTACACAATACTCCCGTATACTTTAAATCATCTCTAGATTATTTATAATTCCTAATACAAGGTAAATGCTACATAAATAGTTGTTATACTATATTATTTAGAAACTAATGACAAGGAAAACTGTCATATATGTTCACTACAGACATGATCATCATAGGACTGACTATATTTTTGATGTATAATTGGTTGAGTCCTAGGATGTGGAACCATGGATACGGAAGGCCGACTGCACAACTTTTCATTCTTGTTTGTTTGTTTGTTTTGTTTTGTTTTGTTTTGTGATAAAGTCTCACTCTGTCACCTAGGCTGGAGTGCAGTGGTGCGATCTTGGCTCACTGTAACCTCCACCTCCCAGGTTCAAGCAGTTCTCCTGCCTCAGCCTCTCAAGTAGCTGGGATTACAGGGGTGTGCCACCATGCCTGGCTATTTTTTTTTTTTTTGTATTTTTAATACAGACAGGGTTTCACCATGTTGGTCAGGCTGGTCTCGAACTCCTGACCTCAAGTGATCCACCTGCCTCAGCCTCCCAAAGGGAGCTTTTCATTCTTGATCCATTCATCAGTTGATAGACATTTGGGTCACTTCCACTCTGGGCTATTATGAATAATGCTGCTGTGAACATTTGAGTGCAAATGTTTATGTGGACATGTGTTTTTGTTTCTGTTGGATATATACCTAGGAATGGAATTGCTGCATAGTGTGTGAACTCTGTTTAACTTTTTGAAGAAGCATCAGACTGTTTGCCTGAGTGGCTGCACACTTTGCATTGCCACTGGCAATGAATAAGGCTTCTGGTTTCTCACAACCTCACCAACACTTGTTATTGTCTGTCTTTTTGATTTGAGCCATCCTCGTGGGCATGAAGCGGCATCTCATTGTGGTCATGATTTTCAGTTCCCTAAAGATTCCTGATGCTGTGCAACTGCATATGTTTACTGGGCATCCTCATATCTTCTTTGGGGAAATTCCTGTCCCTCTGCTCCCCCCAGTGGCTGCTAGGTGGCTGCTTTCTATAGCTGCTTAGTTGAGGTGGTTGGTTTTCAAGGCTACCACGGAGCTGGGGAGATGGGGATGGGTTAGGGCAAGTTGAAACAAAGCTTGTTCTTTCTGAGATTCAGCATTTTCCTGAATAAACATCCTTGTACAGTTTAAGCCTTTGGTTAATATCCAGAGTTCTGGGAAGTCGATTTTGACGGTTCCTTTTTGGCCAGTGCTCTCATTGTTTTATGGAAGAGTAGATTTGGGAAGGTCTTTACTCTGCTATTCTGGAAGTGCCTTTAATTGAAGTATCCATAGGAGTTAATATCTATTAAGGGCTTACTCTGGTGTCAGACACTTATCTAAGCATTTTGCATATTTAATGCCCCCACAGCCCAAGGAGAAATGTATTATTATGTCCATTTTAGAGATGGGGAAACTAAGGCATTCAGTGACTAAAGGTTAAGTGACTTGCTAAATATTCCCCAGCTGGTAAGCAGGTGGGGCGGGAAGTGGGTGGGAAGAGGAGGAGACAGCAGGCCTCTCTCTGGCTCCAGGGCCTGTGCTTTGACCGCCTCCCGTCCTGTCCTCTGGCTGCTCATAGAGTCAGGAGGGGCCTAGGAACCCAGGCCAGCTTTTCCCCAGGGTGGAGAAGGAAGGATTTTGCAGCTGGGGAAGAACAAGAGGCTTTCCTTGGTGCATGCCTCACTCTGCCTAGCTCAGCCATACATGCTGTAAAGCCAGCCATGACCTTTCCGGACCAGGGGTTGGAGTGGGAAAGGAGGTGTGCACTGGGTCAAATGGGCAGCAAAGAAGGCAGGTGCCCTGCAGCTGACAGATGGGCCTGTGAGTTGGCAGTCAAGGGAGCCTCCATGCAGAGTCTCCATTCCCACCCCACCCTCGCCCTCAGTCAGCTGCCACAAGTCAGCCCACTCCTGTACCTGCTGCAGACCAGCCCAAGAGCTCCAAAAGCTGGGGCTGTGGAGAGGGTCTGGGAGTGCCTTGGTCCAAGCTGGCCAGGGTTGGCTTAGCAGTCGAATCAAACTTTGTTTTATTTTTTAAGAGATAGGGTCGTGCTATGCTGCCTGGACTGGAGTTCAGCGGTGCAATCATAGCTCACTGCAACCTCCAACTCCTGGGCTCAAGCAATCCTCCCGCTTCAGCCCCCTGAGTAGCTGGGACTACAAGTGCACACCACTGTACCTGGCTAAACCTTATTTTTTATAGAGTTTTTACCGGGGCCACCAATCTACCTGAGGCCCCCATCTCCCTCTCCAGCTTCATCTCTCACCACTATTTCACTGGCTTATGCTGGCTGCCTTGCTGTTCCAAGAGCACTCCAAGCACCTGATGAATGAATGGATAGATGGAGGGATGGATGAATGGAGAGGCAGATGGATGGGCAATGGCTGGCTGGCTGGCTGGATAGATGCATGAACAGATGAATGGACAGATGCATGGGTGGATGATGGCTGGATGACTAGATGGGTAGATGGGTGAATGGATGGCTGGATGAATGGATGGGCGATGGATGGCTGGATGGATGGATAGATGGATGAACAGATGAATGAATAGATGCATGGATGGATGATGGCTGGATGATTAGATGGGTAGATGGGTGAATGGATGGATGGATGAATGGATGGATGATGGCTGAATGGCTGGATGGGTAGATAGATGAATGGGTGGATGGATGAACCGATGGATGATGGCTGGATAGATGGATAAGTGGAAGAATGGATGAATGGATGGATGGATGAATGGATGGATGGATGAATGGATGGATGATGGCTGAATGGCTGGATGGGTAGAAAGATGAATGGATGGGTGGATGAATGGATGGATGATGGCTGGATAGATGGATAAATGGATGGATGGATGGATGGATGGATGATGGGTGGGCAGATGGACTGTGGTACCATAGTATGTAGTCATTAGTCATGTGAATGAGTTTATCAGACTCTTTCCTGAGGGTAGCTTTTGTAACCAGAGTTGGAAGGCATTTTGCAGACATTTAGCACCAGAGCCAAGAAGGGGGTTCAGGTGACTACCACAGTGTCACCAGCTGGGATTCCATCAGGAGTAGTGGCAGGTGAGCCCACAGAAAATCTTGCCCCAGTAATATGTCCCTTGGGGTGGCTGCAGATACCTCAAGATTCCCATGGAGTGAAAAAACCAAGGGATCAGTCACTGTGCAGCAATGGGCAAGCTACTGACTTTCTAGGCCTCAGTTTCCCTGTCCATCAAATTGGGCAAATAACAGCTGCTCACCTTGCATCTGGCTTAGACTCAAGGGAGCAGCCAAGTGTGAGGATGGGTGGTGTGGACTCTGGGGCCAGGCTGCCAGGGTTCGAATCCCAGCTCTGCCCCTAATTAGCTGCATGGCCTTGGACAGGTGACTTTACCACTCTGAGCCTCAGAGAGCACAACACCCACTTCCTGGGCTGTGGGGAGAGTCTCAGACTGAGTGATGAAAGTGCTAAAAAAGCTCTAATTTCAGGGTGTGGCAGGAGGTCAGCTGTCAGTGAATATTAGCTGTGATGATCAGTGCTCAGAAAAGGGACTGTCGTGCAGCAGGCACTGAATAAATGATTCTGGAATGAACTAATTGAAAGAACGGTCACAGGCCTATGAGTGAAGTACTATCATTATTATTCCCATTTTCCAGATGGGAAACTGAGGCCCAAGACACCAAGGAGTCTTTCCAGTGGGACATAGAGACTTAGCATCCCACAAACTGCCCACTCAGGGAGACAGTCTCATGTTCCATATCTAATTCAGACTGGGTCAGAGACCAGGATTTCCAAATTCAGGGCATAGGGGCATTGTACACCAGCATCCCTCAAATCCTCTTGAAAATATCCTTTATTTGAAAACCCCAAGGCCTCTCTGGAGGTGGAGAACTGCTTTCTTGAAGGTGGCCCCAGGCTGGAAGGGTTCTCAGAATAGCTGCCCGCCTGCCCTGCAGTTTCTCACTATCTGGTCCCAACCAGGCTTTCCCCAGCAGTGCCTCTTCCCTCTGGCCTGGGAGGGGTCTCTGGGTCCCAGGCCTCCACCGCAGGACCTCCTGGACATGGTCTTACTGCCACCCCAGGTGCCATCCTTCCCTTCTGCCTTGAGGCTCCCAGAAGGCATTTAGCCTATATTAATAGCTTCGCAGCGGCCAATGCTTTGATTTACCATAAAATGGTCTTGAATTTAGCTCCAAGGACAGTGTTGGGGAAGGGGGTTGTCATGAGAAAGTGTGTGGGACCAGGGCCCACATTTGCTTCTCCATTTTCCCAAGACCAGAGTCCTCCAGTCCTCTTCATCCCTCCCCAGTCCCCATCTGCTATGGGGCCTCTGCACACTGGTGTCATGACTGAGCTCATTCCCACCTTGGGGCCTTTGCCCAGTGTTCCTCTACCCAGTCATCCCATGCCTGGTTCCTCCTGTTTGTTCAGGGCTCAGCTGCAATGCCACCTCCCCTGGGAGGCCTCCTGAGCACCTGACTGAGCACAGCCCCTGTGGTCACCCTCTTTCCGTTGTCTTCAGAGCACTCTCACTGCTTGGCATTTTCTCATTGGTTTGATTTGTTGTTGGGGTCTGAGTGTTAGATCAGGGAGGGCAGGTCTTGTGTGTTTAGCTTTTTTTGTTTATTGTTGCTTAGCTTTTTTTCCATTGCACCTTGAACGATGCCTGGCACATAGCACGAGCTTGGTGACCATTTTGGGGTAAGTAAATTGATTCATTCACTAAGAATTAATTTGCTAAGAATGGGCTGTCAACCTAATATAATCAACCGGGTCAGAATCTAGTTTAAAGAGAATTTATTTAAGTGCAAAGTGTGAGGACAGGCTGTCTAGGAAGCAGAGATTCCAAAGAATAGAAGTCAATGTTCCAAACTGTAGAAGTTTGGGATTTTTATATAGACAAAGCTTAGGAAGGCTTAACAGAATTCCAATCTCTTTCTATGTAAGGCTTAATGCATAGTTAAAATGATCTGATTAGTTGAGGTGGCTTTTGTTTTCCAGAAAGGTAAATTTAACATTCTCCATAGAAGATGTAACTGTCACAGGGTCTTGGGTACCATCTGGTCTGAGTTAGGTACAGGACAATAAAGGAGACAGTTAATCTATAACAAAGATCAGTGATTGGAAGGAGGAGAAGGTCTGTTCTTTGGTCTCTCTTAGTCATTTATAGCAACGAGAACAATGAGGAAGACAGTTAAGCTCTAATCTAAGAAGCAGAACTGCAAATACGCAGCCGTGGCTCAGTCGCCAGGGCTTAACTTCTCCCGTGGCATAATACATTTAGAAGGTTCTAAAATTTTATTTTCTTTTACAGGGCTCACCTGAAACAATTATATTTTAACAAGGCAATAGTAATAACAACAACACCAATTCCCACTGAGGGCTAACTCTGCCAGGCACTGTTCCAAGTGCATTTTGCATATTATCTCATTTAATCCTCTGCTGATGTGATTGTGTTATGTGTTATTATGTCCATTTCACACCTAAGCTCTGTGTTTGTGCTCCAAATTTCCATGGAAGGAGCCACTCAGTGCTCTAATACTTGGTGTGTGAGTCACCCCAGAAGTTCCCTCCCATGTCCCTGCTGGAGTAAGAGGTGCTATGAGGCAGTCTCTCCTGCAGGGTCTTGGGCCTAGCGAAGTCCACTAGGCCATCGGCTCCCAGGCTGTCTTGTCCCTGCATGAAGACTGAGGCCGCTTTGGGGAACTTTCTGCTGCTAAAAGTTAATAATTCTTTAAAAACACACATCACATACTATGGGCCTGGCATTGTGCTAAGTGCTTTAGATATGTTAACATTCCATCCCCAAAACTCTGGAGTGAAGTAGGTGCTATAATTATCCCTGTTTTTTTAAAATGTGGAATCAGAGGTGCAGAGCAGCTAAATATCTTGTCCAAGGTCACACAGCAAAGTGGCGGAGACAGTCTAGCCTCTAGGTCTGTCCTCTTTACCACTGCTCCAGACTGTCTTTTGATGAAACTGCCCCTCACTGGATATGAAGGGAGACAGAGACGGTGACATGGCTGGAGAGGGTGACCATTTCCCCATCACAGCATCAATGTGTCAGTTAGGACTTGTTTGCTTGCAAGCGGCAGGAAGCCATCCCCAACAGGCTCAGCTCGAAGCTGTTTTACTTCAGGCATGGCTGGATCTAGAACCCCAGATATTGGAATTAGGACCGAGTCTCTTTCAGGGTTCAGCTAGGATTACCTCTGTGGTGGCTGCATTCTCAGGCTCCATGGGTTGGCAAGGTGAGTGTCAACAATTCTGCACCCATGATTAATCTCACCTATAAACCCCGTGGGAAGAGAGAGTCTTTCTCTAATCCCTCCCGTGAAAAGCTTGGAATTACCTGTCTTTGAATCTGATTGGATAGCCTTGAGTCAGGAGCCCCCCCGCTCCCCCGCCCCCCGTTAACCAATCATCATGGATAAGGGAATGAGGCAATTCTCTGATTGGTCAGTCCTAGGCATTATGTAAAGGCCGAGAGCCAGGTGTGGGCCAGCTCCACCTGGGGCGACTTGTGGAGGGTGGTTCCTGGGACAACGCCCATGCCGTGATCAGGAACGGGGTCAGCAGGAGTCAGGTGGGGAAGCGCCAGGTGTCCACTGCCATGACCAACACGTTACTCACACTCATGGCACAAGAATGGCCTCTGTACCCTGTGTGTAGGTAGGTCAGAAGCTTTTTTGTTTGTATTTTATGACTTTTATAGAGTTATGATGACATGTATTTTTCTCAAATTTTCATAGCTGTCTCTCTAATGAACTACAAAGTAGGACGTTCATGGTCCTTCTGGGAGGTGTGTGACTAATGCGGGAATTTCAAGCACTGTGACAGGGCGAAGGGAGCAGAAATTCTGCAGGAATACCGGGGGGCGGGGGGAACAGTGATGTGACATCATTAGGCTGAGAAAGAGGTAGATATGGGTCCTCGTAGCAAACAGGAATGACACTGGTTAACATTGAAGGTACTCTCTCTCAAGTGTGTCAGGCTCTGTTCTAAGCTTGACCTGCATCCTTCCATTGGAACTTTCAGACGACTCTCCGAGGTGGTGTCCCATTTCTCTGTACAGGCAGATCCAGGCACAGTCGCTTGCATGTCTGAGACCTCAAGCTGGAGAGTGCTGATGGCCAACATGCTGGTCACCTCTCCACAGCCCTTCCTCCTCCTGGACAACACCCCTGCTCTCTCTGGATGGTCCTGAGCTAAGCCCAGAAGGTGAATCACAGGGGTCTAAGTCAATCGCGGGATCCCACCTCTCTGCCTGTGATTGGTGGACATTGAGCCACTTCTGACCAATGACGTGCAAGGGATGTGCTTGGGGGATTCTGGGAAAATCTTTTCTCTGTAAAGAGAGGGGGTTCATGAGGAGCATGTTTTCTCCCCTGGCCTCATCCCCTCCTGCCCTGGGCATTGTCACCTGACCCCTCCTCCCCACCTCCACTGCCACCACCTTAATCCAAAGCACAGCATCCTGTGTTCGTTTGCTTGAAATATTCTGGTCTTCTCCTCCCTGGTCTCATGCAGCCCGAGGATTCTGCTCGAATCCAAGTCAGGCCGTGTTGCTCCTCTGCTCGGAGCCCTCCAGGGACTTCCCATCTCACACTGAGTCAAAGCCCAAGACCCCATCACTCCCCACAGGACCCCACTGACCCCCGCCCCTCCCCCCACCCTCCCCTGCGTCTCTCCCTTCCACTCACTGTCCCAGCCACTCTGGTTTCCTCGCAGGCCCTTGACCTCCCCGGCAGCTCCGTCTCAGGCCTCTGCACGAGCTGCTCCCTGTGCAGGGAATGATCTACCCCAGAAACCCCCATGGATCCCTCCGTCCCCCAGGTCTCTGTTCACAAGTCTCCATCTCCACTAGGCCTTCCCTGACACGGTGTCTAAAATGCAACCCTCCCCATGCCCTGGGCCCCCACCTCTTCCCAGTTTAGTTTCTCTGATACACTACCTGGTACACCGAGCTATTTGGTTTGCTGTTCCGCTTGCCCAACCAGAACAGCAGCTCTACAGCGGCTTTGTCTCCCTCATGGGCCCCCTTTTGGGGCCTGGGGCAGTGCTGGGCACGTGGCTATCCCCAAATAAATAATGACTGAACAAGTGAATGAATGGACATGGGGGCTGTGACAATGTGTGACCATGAGGGATGCCTTGGGGGCCACATGAGGCCAGAGGAGCCTGGGCAGTGGCTTGGTGACTCTGTGGAGCCCCTGCCTGGCCATGGCCCTCCCGCCTCCAGAGTTCTCCTAAGGGGTAAGGAAATGCCTCCATTGCTGACACCTTCACCCACCACATCTCCCGTTGTTGCAGCCACAATTTTCTCACAAGGACAGTGGCTGGATTTGAGCCCAGGCTGTGCGGCTCCAGACCCTGAGCCCAGGGCTTTGTCTGGGGTGTGGCCCAGGGGCAGGTCCTTGGGTGTGTGAGGGTGGCTTGGCTCAGCTCCTCTCCCTAGGTCACTGCAGCGGCCCTGTGCTGTTCTGTTTTCCCATCCAGAAGTCCTGAGGGTCTCAGCAGAGGGGCCCAGGATCCAAGTCCATCCACTCCCAGGGCAGGTCCCTAGCCAGCCTCTGCCCAGCATGTGGTGTGGATGCCGCCATATCCTTCTGCTTCCTGAAATGTTTCCCTTCCAGCACTTTCCAGGCCCAGGTTCCCCATGCGGGGCTGCCTGAGCACCCCCACCCTATGGCCGGCCCTGCTGCCCTGGCTTCCACCTCCAGATCCTTCCTGCCATGTCCCCCTCCAATCAGAGCCGACCCACCCTGTGTCCCTCCCAGTGGCTCTGCTGCCTACTGAACACGTGCATCATCACCGCCGTGGGGCCCACAGGTAACGGGAGACGTCCCCAGGTCCTGATTTGTGCTTCTCCAGAGCCCTCCTAGAGCTGCAGGTGATGATGGGAGCTTTTCAAACACCAGCAGGGCCTAGATGAGCTGCTCCAGGGACAGGAGTGTTGCGGGTGAATGAGCTAGACTAGGGCCAGCCCTGCAGGGCGCGCAAACTTGCGGCTCTCTTCGCAGGCTTTTGGCCCAAACAGCTCTTTGAAAAAGAGCACAGGAATGGCCCCGGAAGGTGGGACCTGTTTCCATGGTGCATGGCCAACACTGGAGGACGATGGAGCTGGGACTGCTGGGGATCAGCGAGTCAAGGGAGGGGAGGGGGCCTGGGTGTGGGACACAGGGCTGTCCTCCGTCCTTCATACCCACTGGTGCCAGCTCACCTGTCACTCCCACATGAAGGCCGTATCAGTCAACATTTTCCAGAGAAACAGAATCCATATGGAGAGAGAGAGAGAGAGAAACTTAAGGAATTCACTCATAGGATTGTGGGGGCTCATAGGACTATGATGCTGAGACTGGGGATGGGGGTGTGAGGGGCTGCCACATCTGTGTCCTGGCAGCGCCGAGCCAGTCCCCTGTCCTGTTTGCAGAGTCAAGGCTATAAAGAGGGACTGAGAACACCGTGACGCCCTGGCCTGCGCACCCTCCTCTGCTCCATCTGGGTCTGTCCGGATGGCAGAGGCTCAGAGGGTCTGCCCCTACCAGATGGTGGAGGCTCAGAATGTCTGAGCCAGAAAAAGCATGAAAGAAAACTTAGCCTTCCTCCTCCCAGTTAACAGGTGAGTCAGATCCCAGTGCCCTGTGGGGACTGCAGAGACAGCTCCCTTCTTCTCTTGCCCTTGGCTGCGTGCCCTTCTTCTTCTTCCTGCCTGGCTGCACACATGGCACCCCTCCTCCTCCTCCTCCTCACTTCTGCTCACGTGGGGAAACCTGTGCCTTATGTATCCTGCACCCCAGGGCTCTTGGACCCTGGACCCCAGCCTGTGGGCAGCAGGCCCTCCAAGCTCCACCCACTGCTCAGCACCAGGTCCATTACCCCCTGTCCAAGCCACTGTCCTCTCTTGTCCTGGTGATTAAGACAGGCTCCTGTGGAGTTTACCTGCTGCACCTGCCCCCATGATCCATTCTCCTTTCAGCCACCAGAGTAAGCATGATAAAGTGCAATTAAGATGATGCCACTCTCTCATCTACAATCTTCAATGACTTCTCATTGCTCTTGGAATCAAATCCAAACCCCACTGTGGCTTGCATGACCCCCTGTGATCTGGTCCCTGCCCTCACTACACATCTCTCCCTGTTCACTTTGCACTAAGCACATTCCCACCTCAGGGCCTTTGCACTTGCTGGGCCTGCAGCCTGAATTGCTTTCTTCCCAGACCTTCTTGTATCTGCCCCCTTTTCATCCTTCTGGTATTAGCTCACCTGTCACCCCCACGTGAAGGCCGTATCAGTCAGCATTTTCCAGAGAAACAGAATCCAAAGACGGGGGGCGGTGGGGAGTCAGAGAGAGAGAGAGAGAAACTTAAGGAATTCGCTCATAGGATTGCGGGGGCTGGCAAGTGTGAAATCTGCAAGCAGACAGGCAGGCTGGAAATTCCAGCAAGAGTTAGTGTTGCAGTCTGGAGTCGGAAGGGTGGAAACTCAGGCAGAATTTCTACATTAGTCTGGAGTCAGAATTCCTTCCTCTTTGAGGGACCTCACTCTCTTAAGGCAGCAGTCCCCAGCACTTTTGGCACCAGGGACCAGTTTTGTGGATGACAATTTTTCCACGGACTGTGGGGGGTTGGGTGGATGGTTTCAGGGTGAAACTGTTCAACCTGAGATCATCAGGCGTTAGAGTCTCATAAGGAGCACGCAACCTAGATCCCTCGCATGCGCAGTTCACAATAGGGTTCATGCTCCTTTGAGAATCTAATGCTGCTGCTGATCTGACAAGAGGTGGAGATCAGGTGGTAATGTTTGCTCACCCACCACTCACCCCCTGCTGTGCGGCCTGCTTCCTATCAGGCCACAGACCAGTACCCTGGTCCACGGGCCTGGGGGTTAGGGACCTGTGTCTTAAGGCCTTCAACTGATTGCATGACACCCACCCCCACTGTGGAGGGCACTCCGCGCGACTCAGAGGCTACTGATTTAAATGTCACTCCATCTAAAAATTAACTTCCCGGCAACATCTAGATGGATCGTGATCAAACAACTGGGCAGCTTCACCTGGCCGACGGGACACCTACAGTTAAGCATCACGGACACCCCCACCCCCCCACGCAATCTAACGGGGATCCCTGTGGCAGATGCTGTTAGTTCCTTCCCATAAAGCCCGGAACTTGCTGCGTGCTCTGCAGATTTCCACCTTCATCTCTATGCCTGAGGCTATTTCTCCAGAGTCCCGGAAGGCTGTTCTGGTGGGCTAGAAATGCCAAAGACGTATCACCCTGCGGGAGCGTCCCTCAACCAGTGACTCTTGGTAGCTGGTGGGAAAATATCCCAGGCCCCTCGCCCCGCAGCGGGATGACTCTGAGCTGTGTGCTCTACACTAACTTGCCCCAGGAGGATTGAGCCCCGGCTGCACGCTGCATTGCTTGCTCAGTAACACCCTGTGCTGGCTGCTTTCCCTCTCTTGTCTCATTTCCCCACCCCTTACCAGTACTGCCTGGATCCCCTTCCAGGCAAACGACTTGCCCTTGGCTCCATGCTCAAAGTCGTCATTTAGGGAACTCAAGCTTGGATGCTCCTTCGTTTTCGCTAATCACTCTCTGTATGTCCCCTGGTCTTCTTACAATGGTAGCCCTTGTCAAAGCTCGAATCATCTTGTTTTTATGTCTGCTGTTTTCTTTCTGCTCACTGGAAGGCTGGGTCCTGAGGGCACAGTGTCCAGCACGGAGGACACACAGTAAATATTCCCAGAAGGAGTGATGGGTGAACGAATAAATAGAATCTCACCCTGCCACCATGATTAAATTCAGCCCCAAACTTGCCTGTCCCATTGTTTCCATATCCTGCCACCTCTGAGGCCTAATCTGAAGAACTGATTTGTGCCAGTGGACGAGCACTATTTCTCTAGGTCAGACATGCAGGTGTCAACAGGAAATGTCCTGAGATGTAATTCTTCAACCCAGGAAGCAACTCCAATCAAGAGAACATAAAGCAACGGTGATGGGATGTGGGAGTTCCATGGGGCTTGGATGCCCTGAGGAGGGCCTCAAATCACAGAATGATGAAGGTCTTCTGGATGCAGTGGCAGGGCGGGAGAGGTATTGCCCTGGGACTCGAAATGGGACCACAGCCAATTGCTCACTCAGCCACGGCCTGTGGGTCTGACACTGGGACCTCACTAACCCTCTTTTAACACTCCTATCTGTAAGTGGGGATCATGACCCACACTTTGCAGGGGTTCTGATGCTGCAAAATTCTGGCGCTTTCTACATGATAAGGTCTTTGCTCACCAAATGGAAGAGACTGTGTGCAGGTAGCATGGGCCTGCCTACTGCAGGTGGGGTGCTTTGGGCTGCAAGTAACAGAAAATCCAACTCAAAGTGAATTGTGTGATAAAGACAATGCACCACCTCGCTTATCATGGTCTGAGTTCCTCCATGAGGGTTGCCACCTGGTGCGTCCTCTGTAAACTCCCTGAAGCAGGGGCCTGGGCTGACCTTTTTTCTCCACTGCCCCCGAGAGCATAGACCAGGGCCTGACACAGAGAAGGCATCCAATGAGGATTCCACCCAGGACACCATCAAACCCTCATCGCTACATGGTCTATTAAGTTGTGTTCCCCCAACAGCAGTTAAAGAAACCAAAGCTTGGCCAGGCACGGTGGCTCATGCCTGTAATCCCAGCACTTTGGGAGGCCGAGGTGGGTGGATCACTTGAGGTCAGGAGTTCAAGACCAGCCTGACCAATATGGTGAAATCCCGTCTCTACTAAAAATAAGAATACAAAAATTAGCTGGGCGTGGTGGCCTGTGCCTGTAGTCTCAGCTACTCAGGAGGCTGAGACAGGAGAATCGCTTGAACCTGGGAGGCAGAGGTTGCAGTGAGCCAAGATCGCGCCATTGCACTCCAACCTGGGCAATGAGAGTGAAACTCCATCTTAAAAAAAAAAAAAAAAGAAGAAGAAAGAAACTAGAAACTAAAGCTCAGGGAAGATAAATTACCTGCATGACATACTGAAGCACACAGAGGACAGTCCTGGCATTCCTTACTCTGGGCTCTGGCCATAACCCTGACAACCCTGCTACTCTACTGTCCTCCCTGGCCTCTCTCAGGCCAGTTTGTCCTCAGATCGGGCAGTGTGGAAGTTGACAAACCCAGTCAACCCAGACTCAGATGACGCAGAAGTCTGCCCAACACAGAAGTCCACCAACCATTGCATTGTGATCATTGCACTGAGGACATAAATTCAGCAACATGTGCTGGGTCAGCTGCCTCATTTTTCTCCAAAGTAGCAAATTTATGGGGCACACGTGCACATGGGTGATTATTTCCCAATAGTTTATAGTATCAAGCCTCCTTTCTTTCCTCCCAATAAATCTAATTTATATGGATTGGCAGATCAAATAGTGCATTTCCTGGCATCGAGAGGCTGTGAATCACTCACAGTGCTTTAGGAAACTTGGGGAGATTAAGGTTTTGCATAATGCAAATGCGGATGGAAACATATTTGGACTGCCTCGCTGTGGATGCAATTAGAGCAATGAGCACCAGGAGAAATACTTTTTCCCGGGACACAGAAAGGTCTGCTTGGTATGCAAAGAGCACAGTTATTTGCGACACCAGAGCCTGGAACGTGGTGAGCAAAGCACCCAGTGACGGTTTGATTTGCAGCTTTAAGGAATTCAAAGATGAATAAAACATTAAATTAATTGCCAAAGAACTGTTGCCAAGCCTGCATGAGATCTAATGAAAGCACACATGCAAAAAACCAACACACACAGAACAACAAACCAAAACTGGGCCTGCGGGATGCTACCTGCCCCAAGCCCCCGAAACCACATTTGGTTTTGAATATTTTGTCCTACTTGGAATTTTCTCTCATCAATACTCATCTCAAGTCCTCTCAGCCACGAAAGCTCTCTCCGCTTCCCCCAGCCTACAGGACGCTCCTTCGACTGTTTCCTTGTTCACTGGGGAAATGTTGACTGAGCACCTGCTATGTGTCAGGCACTGCTTTCCCAGGTGCTGGGGAAACAGCACTGAACGAACCAGGCCACAATCCCTGCCCTGGTGGCTGCCTTCCTGCGGGGAGTATGATAATAAGTAAAATAGAGAAATTAATATATTGGAAAGTGCTCAGTGCTACGGAGAAAACAAAGATGAAGTGGGGATAGGAAATGCCGGGAGGTAGGGTCAATCGCAGATTGAGGCAAAGGGGTCAGGGAGGTCCTGAGATGGGGGACATTTGTACAGATCCCTGAAGGAGGTGAGGGTGGTGACTACGAGGAATGTCAGGCAGAGGGAACAGCAAGGAGAGTGGCCCGGAGTGGAGGTTGCTGAGTGTTTGAGAACCTGTGGAAGCTGGTGTGGCCGAGTAAGTTAGGGGGAGAGTGATGGTGATGCACCCAGACAAGGAGCAGGACCAAGGTCACATAAAGTCAATGCATTAATTCACCTTTCAATTCATTCATTCTCTTACTCAACGAATCTTTTGAGGCTCTACTATGAGCCAGGACCTGCTATTTTAGATCCTGAAAATCCAACATTAGACGTGACAGGCAAGGTCCCAGCTCTCACGGGGCTGTGTCACAAGGTGAGGTAATGGTGGCTGATCCGGGAGCAGGAGGGAAGTTACTTTGTTGAGGTGAGTGGGGAAGCCCAATCGCTACTCGCCTCTAGGCCCACAATCCCAGCAGAATTCCCTCTTTTGTTTGCTCTTAGGTGATTCTTGTCTTCCCCAGAAGCCCATTTAGCAGATGAGAAAACTAAGGTTCCTTTGGAATGGAAGTCCTGGCTTGTCTCTGTAAAGTCTGGAAATTAGAGGGAGTAGAATTAACTCCCTTTTCCTTTGCACAGGGCCAGCATGAGGCTTTGGGGAGGTTCTGAGGCAGGAGACATCCTACGTCATCTCCACAGGTCATGAACCCTATAGCATCTCCCACCGAGAGGGTCACGGACCCTACGGCATCTCCCACCAGGAGGGCCATGACCAGCCTCTGGGGCTGTGCTGCTGCACGCCAAGGAGTAGCTGGATCCTAGGAGTGGAGAATCCCCAGCCTGGAAGGGGACCCTCCACCGACTGCCATCACTCTGGGGCTCTCTGGCTTGAGGGCTCTCTGGGGCCACAAGGCCAGGCCTCCTCACCATGTCCAAACAGGCTGGCTGGGTGCAAAATGCCATGGTGCTTGCTCTGGATGGGCTGGAGTTTTCCCGATTCAGGGGCCAGGGCAATGGGTGGAGGGCCTGGGTAGAGAGGCAGAGCATGGTTGCGTCCAGGCTGTGCCACCCTGACCCTGAACTCAGGCCCACAGGAGGCTCCAGGCAACAGCTGCTCTCTCCTCTGCTGGGGCCTCCTGCCTGGAAAGCCTGCTCCCACCCACAATGCCTAGATTCCTCCCTCCAAGCAGCCTTAGGGACCCCTTTGGGATCCAGATCTGCTCTGCTCCTCACCCTGGGAATCTGGGTGTCACTTTAAAATAAAGGGACTGCTCGTGCTCACCAGGCTGCGGGATATTCAGAGGCTGGGCTGGCAGTTCCCATCCCGTGGTCGCAGAGTGCTGTGGAGGGGAGATAATAGGTGTGATTTCTGTGCAGAGGATGGACAGGGCTCCAGGGACAGAGGATGCAGGAGTGACAGGCATCATCAGAGACCATTTGTCCAGCAGCTGCTCCAGCCACCTGGTGTGGATGTGGCCTCGTGTCCATACTGTCCAGAGCACCCGGCTTAGTGGACATCTGCCTGGCTGTCTCTCCCATTTTCATGTGAAAGGCGGGCCGGGCAGGACATGGGGTCTGGGGACTGCCATCTCCTCCTGGGGGCTGCACTGTGCTGACAGTCTTGTGTCCCCCTGACAGGGGCTGCACGGACGGGCCAGGCAGAAGTGAAGGAGAAGAAGGAAGCCAACAGAAGGTGGCTTTCAGGGCTGGTCACGCAGAGGGTGGATTCTGACGGGCAGGGCTGCTGTGGGTGGTGGGCACCATCTATGCTCATCCCTGCCCAGGCAGCTCTGGGCTCCCCCAGCTCAGGTGGGCCCCCTCCTCACCCAGGGCACAGCTGTGGCTGGCAGCAGGCACTCACCCCCTTCTCAGCTGCTCAGCCATGGAACCAGGAGCTAACTCAATTCCTCTGTCCCCAAAGTCTGTGCCCACCAGGCCACCCGCCTCAAACACTTGGTGGCCAAGGCCTGGGGATGGTCCCCAGGCTGCATCTGGTCAGTGGTCAAGAGGCTGCACCTCTAGGAGCCTCCTCTGTCACTCACTCGCCCAGGCCTGGACAGCCTGGATACTCCAGCCAGAGGCAGCCCAGAGGGTGCGGGAGGGGCTCTCTGGGGACAGAGCAGGAGGGGACACTGCTGTGACCCTGTAGCTGCAGACATGTGTCTCCACGAAGGGAAGAGGCTGCCGTCCACTGTGGCTTTCTGCAGTGACACCGTGCCCTGGCCTGGGCTCTCTGCTGGGTTGCAGAAGTGCCTGGGTCAGGACAGCTCGCATCTGCCTTCACCGCAGACCCCTCTCTGCAGCCCATCTGAGGCAATGTGGCCTCTGCTGTCCTTAGCTCACTTCGAGGGGATCCTTTTCCTTTTTTAGTGGAAACCTGGTGTCCTCCCTTTGAGCGCTTTTAGGGGCTGGGGAGGAGGTGGCTATTGGTGGCAGTGCAGGGGCTTCATGCTCTGCCTGCGTGCAGCAGAGAACACGGCTTCATTGGTGGGATTTGTCCGGTGACTGGGCAGGTGGGTCGCCTGGACATGTGCTCCCAGCCTTCAGATGTGACAAGGAGGGGACCATTTGCGGGGGTGCTGTGTGCTGGGGACAGAGCAGGAAATGCCAGGCGGCACCATTTTTCCCACTCCCCACCCGCCCGTGCTCACTCAGAGGGAATGTACAGATATTCTGTTTGTAATTAAAATGTAATTTAATTATCCGCTGAAAATGAGGTTTCAGAATTAATATTGAAATGAATTCTAGCTGTGCTGTATGATGTCTTTTCTCCCTGCTCATTAGAACATCGGGAGAGGTGAGGAGAGAAGGCCTGGGAGGAGGGGCGTCCTTCCCAGGCAGCTGTCACAGGCCCCCAGCTGAGCTCTCATGGCAGACACAGCCCAGGACACTCAGACCCAGAGTGACCACGAGCCCCGGCAAGACGTGGAGGAGCAGAGTTACAACCCGTCAAAAGCCTGATTTCAGGTTGAAACCAGGCTTCACCATGCAGCAGCTGTGTGGCCTCAGGGAAGTTACTGAACCCCTCTGAGCCTCCCATGGAAAATAAGGATGATGGTTCCCCTCCCAGGGTTGTCGGGAGGATTCAGTGTCCTCCTTCAGGTCTTGACTCAGATGTTGCCTCTGAGTGAGGGCGTCTTTGGCCACCCCATTTAAAGTGCCAACCCTGACACTTCCTCCCTCCTTTCCCCTCTGTCCTCTTCCTGGCTCTTATCACCATCAGACAAACCAAGTTTTCACTTCTTGATCATCGTCCAGCCCCTGCTGTGAAATGTGAAGTCCTAAGACACAGGCTTTTTTGTTTGTTACGTTCATTGCTTTAGAAGGAATTAAGGACAAGCTACCCCAAAGGACGTCACTTTGGTATATGGATTATTTTGAGCTGCAGGCACTGGAGAAACAGCAGGTGCAGGCAGGGCCTTCGGACCTCCCCTGTTCTAACCAAGAACAGGCCATGACATTTCCCACGAGATACACGCTCCCTTTGTACCAGGAAGAGGACATCCTTATCACCAAACACTGGGAGTGGATACCGAGGTGCATCTGCACAAACGCACTTACTAAAATAACCCTTTGCTTCCACCAGTTTTACTTGTTTCTCCCCCTTGTATCTTCCAGTTCCTCCCCCACGATTTATGGCACCCAGTCCAAACCGTTTTGTCTCATGATTTCTTCACAAATATATCATTTCTTCGAGAGAGATAAATGTTTTCTGCACTGGGCACTTCTTCAGGGCTTCCTTCTCTTGTGAAGGCCCCGTGTACACGTCAAAATGTAGTCAAGCTTGTCCACTTTCTCCTATTCATCTGCCCTATGTCAGCTGAATTCAGAACTCAGCCAGAGACTAAGACGTGAAGGAGAATTTTTTTTTCCTTCCCAACACTTTATTCCTAGAACCCATAGTAGCTGCTGCCACATAGTAGGTGTTCAGCAAAGGCCTGTTTGGGTGAAATAATAAATGAATGAATGGGTGGTGAATGAATGAAGACACAAGACGTGGAGCCCTGGGAGCGGTGACTTTGCCATAAGGTTCCCTGAGTGTCCCAAGGCCAGCGCTGCCCGTCAGCCCATGCCTCCCTCTCCAGGCTGTTTCCTTCCATCCATTTCCCCAACAGTCATCCATGAGCTCCTGTAAGTACCCGGTGCCATGTTCAGGCACCCTGAGAACATAGCAGTGCAAAAATGCCACATATTCCTGTCCTCCTGGAGTTGATATTTCGAGACAGGAGACAGATATTGAAGAAGTGAATGATTAAGTATAAACTATAATGTCAGATTGGGATAAGTCTTAGGAAGAAAAAACGTGCTGGAGGGAGGAACAGGGAGTCACGGGCACTGCGTGAGCAAAGGAGGTCTGAGAGGACTGCTGTGGAAAGAGGCCTGAGATCTGGAGGAGGTGGGGGAGCCCGGCAGAAATAGGAGTGGGATTGGGGGGGAACAGGGGGCTTCAGCACAAGGAACAGCAAGGCCAAGCCTGGGTGCGTGCAGCCTGGAGAGTCTGGGGGGCTGCAAGGGACCCCTGTGGGGTGGGAGGTGGACTGAGGAGGAGCCGGTGCCCCAAGCCCAGGCGAGGTTTTGGCTTTCATGCTGAGCAAGCTGGGGGCCGGGATGTCCCGGCACAGGAGGGACAGGACCTGAGCAAGGTTTTAAGTCCCCCGGGGCCATGTGTGGAGACCCACTGTGGGGGTGAAGGGGAAGGCAGGGAACCCTGGGAGAAGGCCACTCAGTGGGCCGGGTATGGTGGAGCTGGACCAGGGTGGAGGCCAGGGAGATGGGACATGGGGCCAGAGCAGGAAGAAAGGGTGGCAGCAGGAAAAAAGCATGAGCACGCAGGGTCTATGCTTTGGTTGAATTTTTCCTTAGAAGCCTCAACCTCAGCATACCCCTTATTTGTCAGATGTGGGTCACCACCTGCCAATCACAGTCTCACGGGCAGGTCCTGTGAGCCCCCTGGAGCTGCTGCCCTGGGCTGGGCATGTGGCCTCAGACCTGGGGGTCTGGCAGCAGGAGGGGGCACAGGCAGTGGGGATTGACCCCGCCCCATGTGGCCACAGCCTCAGCAGGTTACTGCATCTGGGTCTGTGGTCCTTAAAGTGGGGACGGTGCCCTGGCGAGTCGTTGGGAAGATGAAGTGGGCGCTGTGAGCAGACAGCTGGGTGTAGGGTGGGCACAGAGTCACCATCAGCAGAAGGCTGCTGGGGGACCAAGGTAGTGCTCTCCCCCGCCCTGGGAGGATGGGCTCCTGGAGCCAAGGATCACCGAGCCTTGCAGGAAGCCCAGACAGCTCAAGGCCCCCATCGACCAATGGCTGATCAATACTTTGTCAGCTGAGGCTTCCCGGCAAGGGAGTGGCTCCCAGCACTGGGCTTTTAGGACTAGGGCTATGATTGGCAGGGACACTGGGGACCTGGCTTCCTGGATGTCCTGGCTGGTGGGTGGACACAGGCCTCCTCAAGTGGCTCTGACAAGCGTCTCATCAATTCAAGCACAGCAGGTGGGTGCCAAAATCTGCAGGCAAATGAGGGCAGGACCACAGAGCACAGCCGCAGGGGACATGCCCAGGGCAGGTATTTACACAGTGAGCACCCACCGGGCATTGCTGGTGTCTGTCCTGACTTACTGAGTGTTGGGTGTGTTGAAAATGCCTGGCCCTTGCACACGCCTGTGGGCTGCATTTGAGTCTGGGACATCCAGTTGTGACGCCTGTGGTGGGCCCTCCATAAATACCTGTGGATTTGGTGGGGAGGCCAGTCTTGGTGCACCATGGGCCCTCACAGCTGCTGCAGGGGTGGATTTCCCAGGGCCACCAAGTATTTCCCTTCCCTTGTCTCCTCCTCTGCGTCACTCCGACCCTCCTCCCTCCTTCTCTGATCAGGCACAACTGATACTTGAGCCCCTGGAGGTCTGGGGATTATGGAGTCTCGGCAGACACATGTTGGGGGCTGAGGAATTACCCAGCAGCTGTTGGGCCTCAGGCTGCAGAGGGGGTTTACTCCAGCTCCCAGCCCCAGGGAAGGATGAAGCCTTCTGACCCCCAACCTGGCAGAGGCTACGCAGAGACAGTACGTCCACTCCTGGGTGCAGGAGACGCAGGGAGGTAACGGACCCCATCTCCACCCTGAGGGACATCCCAGGCCCGCAACTGTGAGCATTAGTCAGACTGTGGACTGAGTCTGGTCCTCATACTCAGGTGAGCGGGAAACTCATCACCCCCGTCCTTCTCTCCCAATTGAATGTCTCATTCCCTCATTCCCAGCCCCCATTCTGGGGGAGTGAGGAGGGGGCAACTTCAACCCACACCGGGGTACCTCTTCGGGGCCATGTGATAGTTCTGGGATTTGGCAGGTGACTAATTGTGAAGGGAGCCAGGACCTCCGTGGCCTGTCTCAGCAGGCCCTGAGCCTCACAGCACACCAGCGACTCCCCTCTTCCTCACACACGCCCCTTCCCTCCAGCAGTAAACCATGCCAGCCTGCTGCCATGGTCTGTTTAGGCCGCTATCACAAAATACCATAAATGGGTGCCTTTTAAACAACAGGAATTTCTTTTTCACGGTTCTGGAGAACATGGAGTCCGTGATCAAGGTGCCTGCAGATTCAGTACTGGAGAGGGCTTATTCTCTGGTTCAGAAAATGCTGCCTGCTTGCCATGTCCTCGGATGGTGGAAGGGCTGAGCCAGCTCTCTGGGGGCTACTTGATATGGGTACTCATTCCGTTCATGAATCCTAATCACCTCCAAAGCTCCCACTTCCTAATACCTTGGGGGTTAGGACTTCAATATTTGAATTTGGAAGAGACACAAAAGTTCAGACCATAGCATCTGTCTTCTAGTAGAACCAGAATTCGCATACTTCTCACCTCCTTCATTGCTACCACACATCCAAGCCTCCTTACCTCCCTCCTGAATACTGCATTGGACCCATCTCTGGTCTTCTGCAGTTTCTCCTCCATATTCAGCCAGAAGGGCCCTGTGAAAACCTGAGACAGCTCCTGTCCCTCCTCCTCACAGCACTTCTTCCCTCCAAAGCCAGTCCTTGCAGTTGTCTACAAGGCCCTGCCTGATGTGACCCCGGTTATGTTTTGCCCTCATCTCCCCTGCTTCCCTCTTTCTCGCCTTCTTCCAGCCACAGCAGCCTCATTGCTGTTCCTCAAACACACCTGGCATCATCTAACCTCAGGGTCTTTGCACATGCTGCTTCCTCTACCTGAAATGCCCTTTCTCCAGATGACTAGCCCACATGGCTTTCTCCCTCAACAAATCCAGGTCTTTTCTCAAATGTCACCTTATCAGTGAGCCCTTCCCGATTACTCAATATATAATTTAGACCCACACAATCACACACATGCATGTGTGTCATGCACACACACACACACACACACGTCTTATTCCTCTCACCTGCATTCTTTTTCTCCTTTGTAGTTACCACCACTCAACATGTTATTTATTTACTTACTTACTCTGTTTACTGCTGGCTCCACTGATAGAATATCAGCCGCATGAGGTCAACAGCTGTTTGTTCACAGCTGGCTCTGTTGCACCTGGCATTCAATACTTTTCTGTTGACTGGATGGTGGATGGATGGATGGATGGATGGATGGATGGATGGATGGATGGACGGACGGATGGATGGATGGATGAGTGAATGGATGGATGGACGGATGGATGGATAGATGGATGGATGGATGGATGGATGGATGGATGGATGGATGGATGAGTGGATGGATGGATGGATGGATGGATGGATGGATGGATGGATGGACGGATGGATGGATGGATGGATGGACGGACGGATGGATGGATGAGTGGATGGATGGACGGATGGATGGATGGATGGATGAGTGAATGGATGGATGGACGGATGGATGGATAGATGGATGGATGGATGGACGGATGGATGGATGGATGGATGAGTGAATGGATGGATGGACGGATGGATGGATAGATGGATGGATGGATGGATGGATGGATGGATGGATGGACGGATGGATGGATGGATGGATGGATGGATGAGTGGATGGATGGATGGATGGATGGATGGATGGATGGATGGATGAGTGAATGGATGGATGGACGGTTGGATGGATAGATGGATGGATGGATGGATGGATGGATGGATGGATGGATGGATGAGTGGATGGATGGATGGATGGATGGATGGATGGATGAGTGAATGGATGGATGGACGGTTGGATGGATAGATGGATGGATGATGAGTGGATGGATGGATGGGTGAATGGGTGGGAAGGTGGATGGATGAATGGATGGATGGATGGGTGAATGGGTGGGAAGATGGGTGGATGGGTGGGTGTTGGATGGATAGATCAATGGTCGTGCATTGCTCCTGTCAAGCTGATCTGGAGGCCCCTGCTCCTTCTGGGGCCGGTATCAAACACAGAAACCTTTGGGAGACTGATCTGGGTCCCCTGTGTCTAATGCCCCAGGAAGGTGGCCAGAGTCCCTGATGGGTGTGGTGTGTGGCTTTGAGTACAGCAAGGGCCTGGGTGGAGTTCAAGGAGGCACCAAGGCCCAGGCAGGGAATAACTGCACCTCGAGTCTAGGTCAAGTTCAGTCTTGCAGGCATTTTATGTTTGGCCCACATGGTGCTTTTAAAACGGACCTTTAGCAATACTTAAAAATCAGGAGACTTCATAGAATAACCCCTGGTTTCTTGCAAAAGCAAATAATTAAGTTTCAAAGGGCCTTGCTTCCTTCACATAACAATTAGCCAGACCTGGGGAGTGGCTGTCCCTTTACATGGCACCTTCCCGCCAGTTCACTGCCACCCCCAACGGGCCCGTTCACCCATTGTGTCCTTGCCTCGCCCCTTCAGGCATGTGCATTCGCAGCCCCTGCCTGGTTGGCTGTTGGATCCAAGAGGATGGCAGACAGTGCCCACCCCACACAGTGCAGGAGCTGTGGGGTATTTTCATGTGCCCCCAAGTGGCCCAGAAGTAGCAGAGAGAACAGCTTGGCTAGGAGGGCTGTGAGACCGGCACAAGGAGCGTGTCCAGGATGCCCATGATCCAGGCTGCAGGACGAGTGTCTCGGCAAGTGCTGACTCGGAGGGATGTGACCCAATGACCACGTTAGTTCTCACTGTCACCTGGTACCAGGTAAACCCTCCAAAAAGGGAAAGGGCCACCCTAAATTGTCTGAGGTCAAACTTCCACTACCCATGCAACACAGGGACTCAAACAGAAATAATAGTGAACATGGCAGGCATAGCGATGTCTAAGTCCTTTTATGAGAAAATGTTTTTAAATGTCCCAGCCACATGAAGAAAACATTCTGTCACTGTCCCATTTCATAGATGAGGAAACACACGTTCAAGCCCAGCGTGTTCAAGTATACTTGGCTAAGGTCACAGGGCTGGGAGGAAGCAGGTGCAAACCAGGCATTCTGGATCCAGAATCTGTGCTTCAACCAGTTTGCACTAATGCCACCAAGAGATTGTGAAGTTTTGCAACAAAAGGTGCATTTCTGCCACTTCACTGGTGGATTGAGGTGTGGCTTCACCTCCTCTCTAAACAGGACCCGTAAACACCAACTGCTTTCTGGACCTCTTCAGGCTGAGGCTGCCCTGTTGTACAGACAGTGAACTGGAGGGCATGTGCCCATGTAAACAGCTGGGCTGTTTGGTGTGGGGGTGGGCGGGGGCACTGCAGCCTGGCCTTTGCTCCAGCCTCTTCCTTCCTTGGGGAAGTGGTTAATTGGTTCGCCAGGCCAGAGGGTCACTCCTAGAAGCCCCGGGACACGATCGATTTCTACTCAGAAAGCCTCAGCCTGGACCAGCTGTCACTTGTCAGTGTCACTGGGGAGTCACTTGGGCTGGAGAAGAAAGTGCCCTGAGCTCCATCCTCAGCCACATGGGCTCAAACTCCCAGTACAGAGACTCCCAGCCCAGCCTGCCCTCAAATAGAAATGCTTGTTAACAGGTCCTGCACTGCTCAGAAAAGAAAGTCATAAAATACTGTAACCTAGCCAGACAAGTTATTTTATAAATGTCAGTAAATGCCCAAACATGCTAAACAGTGAAATGACAGCAATTCGAATCAAATGTTATTTATTATGTGATAAAATGTTTTCTCTATGTACATCTGTGAGCATGACCACGCTGAAATGAAGCCGTGGGGTGTTCACACCTAAGCACAAGAGGACAGTGAACATGGGGGTGCAAAGGCAGACTGACACACGTGGTGCCGTAACCTCACAACACAAGAACACGACGGTGGGTGTGCCGCAAGGTGGACAATCTTCCCTCAATGTCAAAGGTTGATGCCGTCCTTAAAAATTCAGCACATCTTGGCTGGGTGTGGTGGCTCACACCTGTAATCCTGGCACTTTGGGAGGCCGAGGCAGGTGGATCACCCGAGGTCAGGAGTTCGAGACAGCCTGACCAACATGGCAAAACCCCATCTCTGCTAAAAGGACGAAAATTAGCCAGGCGTGGTGGCGCATGCTTGTAATCCCAGTACTTGGGAGGCAGAGGTAGGAGAATCGAACCCAGGAGGTGGAGGTTGCAGTGAGTAGAGATCGCGCCATTGCACTCTAGCCTGGGTGACAAGAGTGAAACTCCATCTCAAAAAAACAAACAAACAAACAAAAAAACATTCAGTGCATCTTAAAATCACACGGAGAGGATAAAAAGAAAACCCTTTGTGGTGACACAACAATGTCCACCATGTCCCTCCTCCTTTCGAGGACACAGGTTGACTCTGAGCGTGTCCTCTCTCCCCTGCAGCTGTGGCTGGAAGTCCAGGGCACTGACGCCCCCAGAGTACAGCCCTCACTGCACGTGGAGGGAGGCGGGTGTGCAATGCACCAGCAGCCTTGTGGCTCACTGGGACACTGCCGGGCACAGGTCCTGGACTGTTTCCCCAGTCCCCAGCAGTCTGAGCTCCCGATGCCTGCAGAGGTGACGTGTTGACACACCCAGTATCTATGGGGACGCCTTCCCTTCCCACACCCACTCCAGGGTTCCTGGGTCATGTCCCAAATAGACGACTTGCCCTTGAATCTGACTCAGGGTCTGCTTCTGGGGAGGCCAAACTGAGACCCCAACTGAGCGAGAATCTAGGTTTAGAGGCTCAGGAACAGGTTTCACCTCCTCGAATGTCTGGCAGGACAGAAAGCCCGGCTGGACCCGACACTGGCCCTGGTTGCGAAGGACTTTCCCATGCACCAAGGGCACAATGTCAGCACCCCGGCCCCCCCCACTGCTTGTCAGTGATGACCAAGTATGTTCCCACAATTCTCAGAACTTGCCCGGGGTCAGGACCACCCATCCTGAGAATTCCCACAGCTGATCCCTCCAGACAAGGACTGTGGGATCCACAACCCGGACAGCCGCCTGGGAGCTCTGGTCTGTGTGGAACAGAGGCTGACTGCCCCTGTCCCTTCCCGTTTCCATCTGTGCGGCCACCTGTCCTCCCTATTTCAGGCAGGAGGGGAAACTCCTTTGTCCCCCACCTTTGCCCTCACTGTGATGCCTCAGGTGCCTTCCTTGGAGGGTGCAGTGCACTGTTCAGAGGTCATGAGCGCTGGCATGGGCGGAACCACTCCCAGATGGGTTTTATTTCATTCACGGAAATGGCCCCCAAGTGTACTGAAAAGTGGAATCTGTAGTCAAAATGTTTAAATAAGGAGACTTTACATTTAAAGAACTGCATTTCCAATTTCTCTTGAGTAATCACAAGTTGTGGGAACACAGGTGACATTTGCCCTTGGTAGGGATCCCTGAAGCTGAGCTGCAGCTGCCCCTCCACACAGGGCCTGTGCTCCCCACTTTGCCACAGTCCCCACTCCTCCTTGTTGTCCCCACTCCTGGCCTGTTTCACTCACTCACACCCCCTGCCTCGCTCCTGTGAGTTTGTGTCCCTGCCAGACTGGGGACTCCACAGTGAGGCTGAGGTCACCCCACTCTCTCCCAACGTTGCAGAGCTGTTACAAGGACAAATGAGATCATGAGTATAAAGTGCCTGGAACATAGATGAGCAATACAGGTCAGACAATCTTAGGATTATGGTTACTGTTTATAAAGTTATAGAGACGGCACAGTGTAGGGTCAAGAGGGTAGGCTCTGCAGTATGGCTGCCTGGACTCAAATCCCCACTTTGCCATTTCATCTCTGAGTGACCTTGGGCAAGTTACTAACCTCTCTGCCACTCGGTTACCTCATCAGTAACCTGGATAATCAAAATTGCACCAACTTCCTGGGGCTGTGGGGGCTGAGTGAGCTCAGGCACCTCAAGCGCCCAGACCCCAGCTGCCCACAGTGAACGCATCGACAAGCAGCAGCTGCATGTGTGTTAGCACTATTGTTCCTCAGCACTCCCTACCTCACCCAAGCCCCCACGAACTTCGGATGCCACTTCAGGTCTTCCTCTTCCAAGAAGCCCTCCCTGACCATCACAGGCTATGAGCACCTCAGGTAAACATGCTTCTGATCAGCGCCCAGATCTCCCCAAGTCAGCATGTCAGGTGTGCGTCTCCACAACCCATAACAATCACAATGGTGATGATGGTGATGGTGATGATGATGATGATGACGATGAATGGTTATTGAGTCCTGAAAACAGGCCAGGAGTTGCATTTCACTCTCCGAGCCACCTCATTTAATTGACCAAGGGTGATGAGGATTCAGGTGTCATTCCTGCACCCACCAGGCCTCCTGACAGGAGGGAAGGACTAGGACACACATTCCAAGCACCTGCTGTGTACCAGGCACATTTATACAGGTTGACTCCCTTAATTCTGTGGGACCTGCATTACCATTACCCCCATTCCACAGACCAGAAAACTGAGGCTGGGAGGGTGAGGTGACCGGCCTGGGGTCACACAGCCAGTGAGAGACAGAGGGTATCAGGCACTCAGGTGTGTTTGGTGCCAAATACCAGGCTCTGCCCGTATCTCCATGAGGCGTTTCCTCCAGGTGTGAGTGGGAAGAAGATTCCACAAGGCTGCTGCCCTGGGTGGGCTATTGGCACAGAGAACAGGGCAACAGTTGGAGGCAGACGTCTGGGGTCCCTTCTCTGCCCTCTCATAAGCTCCCCTGGACACACTCCACATGAGGATCCTGGGTCCCCTCGGAGGATGTCTGCTCACCTCCAGGAGGGGAAAGGAGCTGATGAGAATGGAGGGCCCCTCCCTGCATTGCCCGGACCCCAGCCCCAGCTCCTCAAGTCACAGATGGTGGCACTCCAGCACATTGAGGATGCAAGTAGGAAGGGCATGGGACTCTCTTTTCTCTCCTCTCCTCTTATCTCTCTCTCCTCTCCAGTCCTCTCCTCACCTTCACTGCTTAGCCCTAGGCCCCTGAGTGTTGGAATTAATGCTGACCTGTGCCGTGCCAGGTGTTTCCTTGAATTATTCCTTGGCCTTTTGGTCGCGAGAACCCAAATCAAGGACTAGAACAAAACTAAGAACAAAGAAACAAAATGTCTGGTTTGCTATTCCACATTCACAAGATGGCTTCAGGCACAGCTGCATCCAGGGGCTCTTACAGTGTCACTAGGGTGCCTCCTCTCAGTCTCTCAGCCCTGCTTCCCTCTGTGTCAGTGGAGTTCTCAGACTGGCCCTTCAGGTAGTGGCAAGGGGGGTCCCCAGTGGCCAGGCTTCCATCCTCCAACTTAGCACCCTCAGCAGAAACTGGGCTCTTTCCTAGTGAGTCTGGCATAGCCCTGGGTTGACACTCATTGGCTCAGATAGAGTTATGGATCTTACTGGCCAGACCCAGGTCACATGACATCCCTGTGCAGAGAAGGGGCTTGAACCACTTGGACTGAGAGTGGGAGGAGTTTGCACTGCGACCTGTGGTGGGTGTCAGGGTGCAGGCTGCGGTATCTGTGGCCACAACATCAGTGTTGGGTCCCCAGGGATCAGTCTTGCCAGAGATGCTTTCTTGCTGCCTGCATAGCCTGCTCACCTGCTTCTTTGTCCTCCCAGAGGTTCAGGAGCCCCTGGTGACCCTGTAATCCATTCCTTTCTCTGCTTAAACCAGCCAGAGTGGAGCCTCTGGTTGCAAGAGGAGTGCTGCTACTCTCATGGTAAAGCCTCATTTTACAGAAGGGGAGGCTGCGCCCCAGGGAGGGGAAGTGACTCCCAGTGTCACAGGTCCCATGAGTGGTGGAGACAGGATTTGAACTGGGGACACCGGACAGCTGCTCCTGCTCCACTCCAGGCTGACGTGGTCTCCTTTCTGCAGGGCCAGGGCCAGGCCCTCAGCAAGGCTGCTGGGGAGTCTTGGGGACAGAGCTGCTGCCCTGGCTGGGGTGGCCTTGCAGGAGGGGCAGGGCCCCGCCTGCTGTCCTTCCTGGGTAGGCTGAGTCTTGCTCTGTCCTGGCCAGTTTTAATAGCCTGAGGGCAGAGGGGAGGCAAAGGTGAACTCTAATGAGCCATTGATTTCTCAGCAGGAAGCCGGCTCTGGCCCCAGCGCATTTCCTCCTAATGGATGGGAAAGAAAATGTGAGGACAGCGGTGCCCTGGCGCGGGGCCACCCTCGGGCACCTCGCTCATTCCCGCTGTCTGCACCTTCTGAAGCCCGAGGTGGACTTTTCGGGAGGTGGCCCAGGGTGAGAGAGGCTGTTTGTCCCATTCCAGCTCTCACCCCCAGCGTCCAGCAGGGTCTGTATCCCCCCATTTGCTCAGACATTCAGGCTGCTTCTGTCCAGGGACGGGGCCGTCACTCTGCTGTTCAAGGCAGACCTGAGAGCCACCTGGAGTCCCTCAGTGTGGCTTTTCCACTCTGACCCAAGGCAAGCCGCCTCTGCACACCTGCCCTGTCCACACTTAGGCAGAGCCCCCGTCACTTCTCCCCGGGTCACCGCAGATGCCTCCACCCGGGGCCTCTGCAGTTTACTGTCCCCATGGCATTGAGAACACTTTAAACCTGCAAGTCGGGCCATAATCTCTTTGTCTGCTGCCCCCACGGCTCCCCACCTGACTCAGAATGAGTGCCAGTGCCCCGGCCTTGGCCCCAGCCTGTGCCACATGACTGCCCTTTGTCCTCTGGGTCCTCCCCCAACCTCCCCCTGCTCTGTGACCTGCAGACTGACCAGGTGGCCCACACCACAGGGCTCCCTTGCCTCTGACTCTGGATGTGTCCCTGCAGTGGGCAGTCCCATTGGGAGGTCAGCAGGGGTGGTGTTGGAGTTCACCTGGTTCCTTTTTTGGGGGGTCGCCTGGGGCTGGCTGTGCCCTGGCCTCCTTTCTATCCTCCACTACAGGACGGTCTTTCCTGCCCCAGGGCCTTTGCACTCGCTGCTCCCATTGCCCAGACTGCTCCTTACCCCACTCCTCCAGCACTCAGTACACAGTGCAGCCAAGGGCTGCATGAGGGAGTCTGGGGGAGGGAGGGGCAGGTTGTGCAAGAGAAACAGGAGCTTCCCTCAGGCCACATGGACCTGGGGCAGAATGGATCTCAGTGGAGATGTCAAGCTGGTGGCTGTCACTCAGAACCCAGAGCTTCGAGGAGGGGACTGAGCTGGAGGCAGACGTCAAGGGGGTGTCTTGGTTGATGTGTGTCCTGCAGTGTCACCTTGTCAGGGACGCCTCTTCACCCCTCCCATCTACAGTGTGTGCTCCTGCTTCCCCCATGGATCCCTAAAGCAGCACATTATATTTTCATCACACAATCCTCATCATGCAGTGATCATTCTTGGTGATTAGTGTTCAGCTCTGCCTTTCGTCTTCCATTTTAACTACTGAATCTCAAGGGTCGAACACAATCCCAGCCTCATAGTAAATGTTCAGTAGTGTTTGGCTAAATAAAATAATCAGTGAATACACAGTGAATACACACACATACATTCACAGCCCGGTCCCACCTGTACACACTCATGCACCTGTGTGCATGAACACGCCCACCCTAGGATCCTTTCCTGATGGTGGGATTCTTGTGTCCAATGACATGACACAGCTCCCTGGGAGGAGCTTCAAATGGTGCCCACCACAGAGCCAGTGCCCATCTTCACTGCCCCGTGGACACCTGTGAATTCGAAACAGACATTTACCTAGACTCTCTCTCCCAGCAGGAGCATCGCCAGACCTCTGTGGATTTGTGCTTTATCCTTGTTTCTCTGCTCCGGGTGTCTGGGGAGGATTTATGGAGGAAACAACATCATGAGACCTGAGTGACTTAGAGCTTGGGGACGTCGACCACAGCATCTTCAGAGGGAAGGAAATTCAGATGGCAATCGTCCCAGTGGATGACTTCACGTGGTTTCCCTGGGGAAGCCCCGCCCCCACCTGCTCCTTCCCGAGGCCCTACCTGCCCTTCCAGGCCCAGCCCAGTCCTGCCTCTCCCAGGAGTCTCCTCTGAGCTCCTGGGTCACAGGGAAGGGTCTCCTCACAGCTCCTGAGGCAGCTCTGCCCGCCCACCCACTGGGGCTCATTTCTGGCCAGAGCTCCTCCCTCCTCCCCAGGGCCTCCTGTGGGGTCCTCAGAGAGCTGCTTGTCCCCCAAAGCTGTCCTTGGTGTCTTCTTAGCTGAGGACGGAGTGTTAAACACATCACAGACAGGACCATAGTATCCCACACTACGCCATAAAAGGAGAGTTACAACTTTCAACCTCTGTAAATATTTAAAAGTAATTAAATTATACTCCACGTCTTATAAAACATTAATTGTATCAAGGGTCCCTTGTATAAAAATATGCATGTATACATTAACACTATAACTCTCTAGAACCACAGATATGACACAAAATTAACATAGGTGCTAGAATAAATATTACAAGGTTTATTCACACTGGCTTAGCTTCTCTTTCTAGAGCTTAGGAGGCTGTTTGGGGATAATTTATCTATTTTGACTGTGCCAAAAGCTGGTGCAAAGCCTGGGCTTTGGGGCTGTCGGTGTGCACACAGCTGGGGTCAAGGGCAGGTTTGATCTTCAGAGCTGTGCAACCTTGGGAGGAACATGAGCCCCTCTGCTGTCCGGGTTTCCTCATCTGTAAAATGGAATCATCCCAGGATTGTCTGGGGCTGCAGTGAAATCACACATGTGAATCATGTGAACAGTGGACTCAGGACCGCGTGACTTCTCATTAAATCAGAAGCTTTCATCGTCACTCGTTTACACAAATACCCCCTTCCCCCAAAAGCATCCCCAAAACCCCAGGCTCTGCCAAACTCCCAGGCAAGGGTGGCTTGGTAGATCGTCATAAACAGCTAACATCATAAAAATATGCTCCTAGACACGTTTTTTAAAAGTGTGTATTGAGGCCGGGTGCGGTGGCTCATGCCTATAATCCCAGCACTTTGGGAGGCTGAGGCGGGCGGATCACGAGGTCAGGAGATTGAGACCATCTTGGCGAACACAGTGAAACCCCGTCTCTACCAAAGAGACAAAAAATTAGCTGGGCGCTGTGGCGGGCGCCTGTAGTCCCAGCTACTCGGGAGGCTGAGGCAGGAGAATGGCGTGAACCCGGGAGGCGGAGCTTGCAGTGAGCCGAGATCGCGCCACTGCAGTCCGGGCCTGGGCGAAAGAGCGACTCCGTCTCAAAAAAAAAAAAAAAAAAAAAAAAAAAAAAAAAAAAGTGTGTGTTGATTACACAATAGCCTCCAATATAATACAAAGTTACATAGAGCAGATTAAAAATACAACTCTCTCTGGGCCATAAGTTTGACTTAAAACTTGCACATAAGCTGGAAAAGACACTAAACATTTCATTAATGCTTATCCGCTGGGCCTCAGAATTTAGTACGAGCTCTGTGGATGTGTTGCTTTCTGCTGCGTGATCCGGTTCCCTGTAGACACGTCTGTGGCACCCCCGCCCCACTTCGATCTGTGTTTCGAAATTTGTAATTTACCTCCCACCTCCTGATGTGGTGCTTTCCGTCTGCTCAGGACTCCAGTGAGGTCATCCATTCAGTACGTATTCATTGAGCTCCCACTCTGTGCCAAGCAAGATTCCAGGCATCGGGGAGTGAAACGCTAGAAAAAAGACACAGATGAAATATAGTCTAATCAGGTGAGACAAAGACAGGAGGCAGGAGGAAACGATGGGAGGAGGGAGTGAGGGAGGAAGGACAAGCGAATGCCAGTGAATTGCCGGTTTGCTCATGCACTGTCATTAAACCTCACAGCAACCCTACCATCAGTGCAAGTGCCGTTATGTGCACTGTTTTACAGATATGGAGACTGAGGCCCAGAGAGGTTAAAGTAACTGCCCAGAGACACCCAAGTAGGAAGTGGTGGGGGCATGAATTGAACCCAGGTCCACCTGAATTCAAAGCCTCTCACGGGTCTGGAATGAAGGAATGAAGGAATGAATGAGTGAACGAATGAATGAATTCTGGAGTGAACGCATGAGCAAATACATATCACTGTCAAGTCCCTGCACATCAGGATTCCATGATAACTCTTCAAACCCAAGGAAGGGTCCAAGCCTCTCTCTACCTCTCCCTCTCCCCCACTTTCTCATTCCCAAGAATTATTTAGGATCCAGATCAAGAAACCTGGCCCTCTTCTGCTCCTCTCCCCGCTGCAGATGGCATTTTGCCTGGCCTGCTGGGGCAGCCCCTAAACCGCTCTGCCTGATTCTGCCTTCACTTTCCCCAGGCCATTCTTCACTTACTAACAGAGGACTCCTTGAAGACCTGAGGCCGACCGTGCCCTCCCCTGCTCAGAGCCCTCCAGGACTCCCACCTCACTCAGAACAAAAGCCAAAGTCCTTACAGAGGACCCCAAGGCCCAGTGAGATTTGCCCACCACTTTCTACAACCCCAGCTCCTTCCCCTTGCCCCCTCACCCTCTCAGCCACTGTGGCCTCCTCTCCCTTCCTCTGCCACACCAGACACTGGCTCGCCCACTGTGCAGTCCTGGCCTTGTTCTTTCCTCTGCCTGGAAGTTCCTTCCCCAGGCATCCTGCTGTCAGCTCCCCCAGTTCTTGGCTTAAGTGTCTCCTCCTCTGTGAAGCCCACCCTGACTACCTCATTTCTAATGGCAGCCTCACCCCCACATTTTGTACTTTATTTTTCTCTTAGCACTTGTGACCATCTGACATCTGCTTATGTATCTCAATGGCCGTCTGTCTCTTCCTCAAATACAATGTCAGCTCAAGAGGGCAGGGATTTTTATTTTCCAGTCCTCCCTGTATTCTCCCTTCCTAGAATCCCTTTCATATCAGTTAAACAAAAATCAAACGCCTGCCAGGTGTGGTGGCTCAGGCCTGTAATTCCAGCACTTCGAGAGGCCAAGGAGGGCGGATCACCTGAGGTCAGGAGTTCAAGACCAGCCTGGCCAACATGGTGAAATCCCGTCTCTACTAAAAATACAAAAATTAGCTGGGAGTGGTGGCATGTGCCTGAATCCCAGCTACTTGGGAGGCTGAGGCAGGAGAATTGCTTGAACCCAGGAGGCGGAGGTTGCAGTGGGCTGAGATTGTGCCATTGTACTCCCGCCTGGGTGACAACAGTGAAACTCTGTCTCAAAAAAAAAAAAAAAAAAAAATCAAACACCAACAGCAAAAACCTATCCTCAGCATGTTCTTGGTGCCCAGCTAAGTGTCTGCCTCTGTCCAACATACACTCATGGACATGGTGTGTCAACAAGGCCCAGGCTTGCTAAGGACCCAACGCTAATGGCATTTGCTAACGGCTCCAGGCCTCACGTCTCTCTGTTTCACCTAATTTCTGTGAGCATCGTTTCTCTACGTGATTGACCCACACCTCATTCTGTAAGCCCCTCATTGGGATAAACTGGGTCCTCAGAACCTGGGAGTTCATTCAGGCGATGGAGGTCTTCTGCATCTCATCTGTCTGCAGAGTTCCCAGGACCGGGCTGGGAAGGCAGGGGTTATTGTGTGTCCTGCTCACTCTGGACACTGAGCACACGGAGCTGGGGCTGGTCTACCGTGGGTGCTGGCTACATATTTAGGTTTGAAAGGGTCTAAAAGAGATAAACAGCAGCTGAGGACAGGTACCAGGGTTGGGTGCAGGGGAGCTGTTGGAGCTGAGACATGAAGGATGAGACACAGCCACCAGAAGATGTGGGAAACAGCGAGTGCCTAGGTCTCGGGGCAGGAGTGAGCAAGGGGAGCTGGAAGAACAGCAAGGAGGCCCCTGTGGTTGAGGGAGCCAGGGGAGAGCCTGAGAGGCTGCCAGGGGCGAGCCTGAGAGGCTGCCAGGGGCCAGGTTATGCAAGATATTGGAAGCCATGAAAGGGAGCTTGGATTTTCTTCCAAGAGCAATAGGGAGCCATTGAGAATTTCAGAGCAGGAGGATCACATGATTTGATTTACATTTTTAAACGCTCATTTCAGCTGCTGGGATGGGCATGGATGGAGGGAAGCCTGATTGGACAGGAGAGACCAGGGATGAAGCTGCTGTGACTATCCAGGAGGCCAAGATGGATGAGGGGCTCGGTCCAGTGAGGCATCTGGCAGGCTCAGGCACACTTTGGAGATAGGCTCGGCATTCCTGCTTGGCTGGATGGACTCTACGTTAAGGCTTAGGAACAGAGACCCTGCTGACACTGAGGTATAGCCATGTCTGGTAATTCTCTTGTTCCTGGGACATATTCACTGAGCGACCTCACAGGAAGGAGAGGTGGTTGGACCTGTGCCCTCTCCAAAATGCCACCACGACACAGTCCTAATGGCCCCCAAACTCCAGACTTCCCAGATGCATCCAATGGGGTATTTGCCCCTGGGCCTTCCCGCGGGGTCTCCCTTCTCCTTCTCTGAGGAAGCTTCCACCTGGAGTTTGCAGAGGGCCATAAAGCTCATGTTTATTCTGCTAATTGATATAAATGACTTTCCTTTCACAAGCACGCCCATCAGCACTGAGCATGTCCGCATTAATTGGGCTGGAGGAGGAAAATTAAGTGCTTCAATTTGCCATTTTTCAAGATGAAAAATGGGAAAGGAGAAAATCACTCAGGTGAGAGGGAAGGAGCTGTGAGTGTTGAAACCCACTTCGAGGAGAGGCAGAGGCTGCGCTGAGGGGAACAGACTCCTGTAGGGAGCAGCCCTGGACGAAGGAAGGAGGCGATGAGGTCAGAGCCCACAGCAGTCCCAGCAGCCCTTCATGGACCTCACGTGTTTAAACATAGTAAAGTACATTTGCTCCTGGCTGTCCTGTAGGGTAGCCTTTCCTGAACCCTGAGTCAGATGGGGTCCTAAAGTTGCAAGGACAGAAAATCCAACCCCAACAGACTTAAGCAAAAAGGGAATAGATAGCTTTGGGAGGCCGAGGAGGGTGGATCACTTGAGGTTAGGAGTTCAAGACCAGCTTGGTCAATGTGGCAAAACCCCGTCTCTACCAAAAATACAAAAATTAGCTTGGCATGGTGGTGTGCAGCTGTAATCCCAGCTACTCGGGAGGCCAAGGCAGGAGAATCGCTTGAACCTAGGGGTGGGGGCTGCAATGAGCCAAGATCATGTCATTGCACTCCAGCCTGGGTTACAGAGTGAGACTCCATCTCAAAAAAAAGGAAAAGGAATAATGGACTCAAAGAACTGAAAAGCTTTGAGGGTTAGTCCAGTGTCAGGTAGAGCTTGATCTAGGGACCCAGACACTTTCTCCCACCCCTCCAGGGCTGCTGTCTCCTCTTCCTTTCCTTGTGGAGAGATTCCACCTACCAGCGCAGCAGCCCCAGGGAAAGACCTTCTCTTCCTGGTGGCCCCTGAGGACTTCGCAGGATTCACCTGATTGGACGCGACTTGCCCTGTGTCCATCTCTGATCTAAACACTGGGGTCAAGGTGGCAAGATTTGCTCACAGCCAGGGCCACTCCCTCAGGTGACTTGGTATGAGTAAGAAAGAGATGCCCCTTCCTTTCAGGAGAAGCAGCCTGTGCCAGGACACAAGTCTGTACCTGGTGATTCTGAATATGCCAGTTCACAGACCTGGATCTTGTGCCTTGCATGGAGCTGGGTGTGGGGTCCACCCACCTACAGCACATGAACCAAGAGTGGAGGATGGAGGTTTCCCAAAGGACAATCAAGGTGCTATGCCCAGGAGGCAGAGCTCACTCATTCATTGCCTGTTTAGAAAATGCTCACTATGTGCAGTGAAGAAAGAACTTAGAGCCTCGTTTGGGGATTGTCTTGGTCTGTTTTCTGCTGTTATTACAGAATACTACAGATTGGGTGATTTAATAGAAAAGAGGCCAGGCACAGTGGCTCATACCTGTAGTTCCAGCATGTTGTGGAACGGACACAGGTGGATCACTTGAGCTCAGAACTTTGAGACCAACCTGGGCAACATGGAAAAACCCTTTCTCTACAAAAAAAAAAAATTAGCTGGGTGTGGTGGTGTGTGCCTGTAGTCCGAGCTACTCGGAAGGCTGAGATGGGAGGATTGCCTGAGCCTAGGAGGTTGAGGCTGCAGTGAGCCGAGATCATGCCACTGCACTCCAGCCTGGGCAACAGAGCAAGACCCTGTCTCAAGAAGAAACAAAAGAAAAAAGAAAAGAGATGTATTTGGCTCACAGATCACCGCTCTGGAGGCTGGGAAGTCTAAGACTGAGGGGCTGCCTCTGGTGAGGGGCCTACCTGCTGCATCAGAACATGGTAGAAGGCATCATACGGGGAGGAAGGACACGCATGAGACAGACAGAAAAAGGGGCTGGACTCTGGCAGTAACTCAGCCTTTCTGTGATAACAGCATCAATCCATTTGTGAGGGCAAATCCCTCATGACCTAGTCACTTCTTAAGGGTCTCACCTCTTAATACCATCAGAATAACAATTAAATTTCTTTTCTTTTTTTTTTTTTTTTTTGAGACAGGGTCTCACTCTGTTGCCCAAGCTGGAGTGCAGTGGCACAATCTCTACTCACTGTAACTTTGACCTCCTAGGCTCAAGCAATCCTCCCATCTCAGGGTCCCAAGTATCAGGGACCCACAGGTGTGTGCCATCATGCTCGGCCAATTTTTTAACTTTTTAAAAGAGACAGGGTCTCACTATACTGCCTAGGTTGGTCTGGAACTCCTGGGCTCCCACCTGGAGCTCCTCCCACCTTGGCCTCCCCAAGTGCTGGAATCACAGTCATGAGCCACCGCACCCAGCTGGCAATTAAATTTCAACATGAGTTTTGACAGGGATATTCAAAACACAGCAGGGGTATAGACAAAAATAATCAATGAACTTATTAGTTATATAATATTCGCGATAGCAGTGCTGTGGAGAAAGGTAAAGCAGGACAGGAGGACAGGGCATGCAGTGTCAGATGGGGTGGCCTGGGAGGCCTCACAGACGAGGTGATATTTGAGTAAAACTTGAAGGAGATAAATCCTGTGGATGTTTCAGAAAATAGAAATCCCAGAAGAACAGCAGGTGCAAAGTTCCTGGGGCCGAAGATGAGTTGGCCCAAGCCAGTGTGACGGGGCAGATCCTGCAGGCCCTTGTGGGCCGTTAGAAGGAATTTGACATCTGCTTTATCTGCCATGAAAAGCCCCTGGGGGTTCTGAGCAGAAAAGAGACATGATCCGGGTTCTAATCAAATTGCTCAGATTGCTGTATGAGATTAGTTTGTCATGGGGAGGGTGGAAGCAGGAGGTCAGTGAGGAGGGGACTGCAATTGTCCAAGAGAGAGGGGACATGGCTCTGGACTTGGGTGGTGGCAATGGTAATGAGAAGCAGTTGGATCCTGGATTTAATCAGGAAGCAGACCATAAAGGGTTTGTATCCTGGGTAGGCAAAGGTAGCAAATGGCCCCTACAAGTGGTGAGCTAACTAGATACTGATCAAAAGCAGGCAATCTGTCTGTTTAAAGGTGACTCATTTCCTGTATACTTGTCTCCTCCCTCATGTCCCTCAGGTGTCATCAGGGAGTTCCGTGCTCCTTGTCTAGAGCCACCTGATTGTGGATAGCTCAGCCAATTGGGTGGGACCTGTGTGATCCATGGAAGGAGATGGATGTTGTGAGCTGGGTGCTGAGGCTCCTCGTGGTACCCTGAACCCAGAGCCATGCTGGAGGCAGGGAAGGGGCACAGCTCCGCTCCTCCTGGACAAGATGCTTAGCAGTCCCTGGTCCCCAGATACAGAAGACAGAGCCTTCATAAAGCAGCCTTCTCTTCTGTGGATCAGCCTGGTCCCACCTTTTAGGTGACCCAAGGGAAAACTCTGAGCTCTGTTAGGATTCTTGTAAAAACTCAATTCAAACAGACTTAAGTGAAACAAGAAAACCTCCCAGCCCATGTAATGAAGTCAGGTGTATTGGGCTTCTGATCCAGCTGGTTCCAGGGCTCCAACAATCTGGCCACAACGCAGTCTGTCTCCACTTCTGGGCTCCGCTGTCCTCTGTGTTGGCTTCACTCCCAAGTAGGTAGTCTCCATAGGGGATCATGACAACCGCCGGCAGCTCCTGGCTTCCATCCCCCAGCTCAGCAGCCACGGGGCACAGAGAACGTCTCTTTCCCAGAGTCAGCAAAGCCCCAGGGCAGGCTCCCATTGGCCCATTGTGGTCACATGTCTGTGACAGGCCACAGAACGACCCCCACGAAAGGTGTCCACGTCAAATACCTGGAACCTGCGGTGCCCACATATTTGGAAAAGAGGTCTTTGCAGGTGTGGCGAAGCTAAGGATCTTGAGACAAGGAAATGATTCTGGATTATTTCGAGTGGACACTAAATACTGTCATGGGTCCTTATTAGAGGGAAGAGGAGAAGACAGAGGAGGAGGCAATGTGGCCACAGTAGCAGAGACTGGAGTGACGTGGCCACAAGCCAAGGAATGCCCACAGCCACCTGAAGCTGGAAAAGGCAAAGAACAGAGAGGCAAAGTGGGGCAAAGTCCCCACCCCCTGAGCCTCCAGAGAGAGCAGTGGCCACCCTGACTTCAGGTTTCCCACCTTAGGGCTGTGAGATGTGAATTTGTTTGTTGTGGGTTGCACCGTTCGTAGTAATTTGTCGCAGTGGCCACAGGAAACAATGTCCCTCCCACTTCCAATCAGAGTCCAGGAGGATGGAGCGTTCTGTATGGTCTCCCTGGGGTCACGCATCCCCCCAGCCCAGTGCTGGGTCAGCCCCACCCGGTCCACACCACGGCTCAGCATGAGGCGGACCAAGTCCATAAGGGAAGGTCAAAGGTGGGCGGGAAGGACACATCCAGACAGAAATCACCGATGCCGCTGTGGCTTCTTCTCCCAGAGCAGGAAACTGAATCTGAGAGGTGGGAGATACTTCACCAGGGTCACGGAGCTCAAACTGGCCAGGAAAAGCTTTCAGCCCAGGGCTTCACGCCCAGCTCCAGGGCAGGGCATATCCAGTCTTCCACCTGTAACACCCTGAGAAGTTCCTGGGAGGCACTGAGTCATGGCTGAGGCCTGTCTCAGGGTCATACCCCTTGTCTCAATAAGATCAGCCTCATATGTATTCCCAAAAGCAATCTGTGCAGTAAGGAGCAGCCCAGGAGGCCCTTCTCTCCACACCCCTCATTCTCCAAGGGCGGCTGACACCCGTTAGTGCTCCATCCCCCAGTTTGGAAAACACAAATGTGCAGCATGGAATGCAACTCACTGAGCAGGCTGCTCTCCTCCTCCCCGACTAGACTGAGAGGACTGCAGTGGCATGGGGGGTGGCGCTGGGGGAGGAGGAGGTGGGGGAGAGTGGGAGGGACCCTGCCAGGAGGGCTTGGCTTCCCTCTGTTCTCTGCCAGGGCCCCAAGGTTCCCCTCTATCATGCTGGGGTGCAAATTCACACGTCCCCACCAATGTGCCTGTGTGCATGCCCAAGCACACAGCCACAGGGACACTGGTAGACATACACATGTGAGCACAAACCCACATGTGTGTGCAAAGCCTGTCTACAACACATGCCTGCACCTGCACACACGTACACTCCACCACATACGTACACACGCAGAGCCTTTCCCGCCATCTCACCCACAGGCGCACACCCCCTGAAACAGCTGAATGCAAATGCCCCACTGTCTACACAGACCCCACAGACACAGGTCACATTACTCATTCCGAGACCAGACAGCCTGGGTCCAACCCCCATCTTCACCACTTCTGAACCTGTGATTTGGGTCACGTGGTTTAACCCTTGTGAGCCTCAGTTTCCTCAAACCTAAGAAATAATCTCAGATAAAGCCATCATGGGGGTTGCGTGAGTTAATGCATGGAAAGTGCTTAGAAGAATGGCTGGCAAGCAACAGGCATGAGATAAATGTGAGCCCCAAGCACACAGCCCCAGTGCACGTCCACACGCTCCCACATATGCACACGTGGGCACCCACATGCATGCACCTGCGTGGATACCTGGCCCAGGTACCACACACGGAGATGAACATTCACATGTGTACAAATAGGTTAGGCCCCCAAAGAGTGTACTGTGCCTGTGCATAGTACTCGTGCATCAGCATCCCCACCCACCCACCCACAGATCTGTGCCCGTACGTATATGTCCCCACCCGCACACACACCACTCCTCTTCTCAGACATGGCCAACTCCTTCATCCCCTCCCTCTTGGCCCAATCACAGTGTCTTTCAGATCTGGGCCTTATCAGAAGCCCCAGTCAGCGGAAGGTGGCTACTCCTGGCTGAGCTCATGAAGGACAGGCTCCCCTCATCCAGTCCCAACACCATCACTCTGAGGAACTTTCTCGGATGCTCTTTGTGGACTCAGAGACTCATGGAACATTTGTGCTGGAAGGGCCCTTACCTGATCGGGTCTCGAGTTATAAAGATGGGGAGACTGAGGTCCAGGGAGGGGCACCCCCTTGTCCATGGTCACCCAGGGTGCAAGTGCCCAGAACCCACCTGGCAGCCACTGGGCTGGGTCTCCAGAAGGTGTCAAGTGAAACTTAACGGGTTGATTATTGGAGTGACTGGGAGACGGTGCTGTCCCATCAATGCCCCCATGACGCAGGGAGGAAATTGAGGCTCCGAGAGGCTCTCACTCACCCCCCCAGGACTCAAACCCAGCTGCACTACTTTCTATTTCAAGAAAGCATGGCAGGGCCTCCCCTGTCCCTGCAGGCTGGCTGGACATCGGCAAGAGATAGGTGGCTGAGGCAGTGTGGGTGGGGGGGTGAGAAGCCAGGGCCATCCCCAGGCCTGGGCATTATGCTGGGGACATCACCACACCTGCAGGGCCAGAAGTGAGAGCAGCAGTCGGCCTCAAATCCAGGTCTGAGAGCTGGAATGAGACCAAATTACCCCTGAGCAGGGCTTCCCCAGGGCAGGAAGGTGGTGGTGCTGGGGTCAACGGCAGGCCCTGGGGGCTCAGATATTTTAGCTGAGAGTATGTGTGTACTGGTGTGCACATGTGTGCATGTGGAGGGTATAATGGGCTGGTGGGGTCCTGGGTTGTGTTCGAAATGTCTGTATGTGAGTAGGGTACAGATATTGTATGACCAACCACAGCGTGTGCACAGGGATTGAATGAGGCTTCTAATGTTGACATGCTTTATTTTCCTGTTGCATACCATTCCCTGCGGCATTTACTTTTCCAGACCTGCACGATCTCCAAGGCTGGTGAAATGCCACCAACTGGATATTCACCAAGGCCTGCCTGATGCCAGGCTCTTGGGGAAAGAGAATTAATTCTCCTTCACTGTTCACTGTCTGGGTCAACTCCTCATGGCCAACTGCACAAGAAAGAACAAGGGTCTACAGTCTCCTGCCCTGTTTCCTGCCTCCATCTCCTGCTTAAGCACCTTCTCACCCCAAGAATAGATAGCCACAAGGGATGAAGCTCAACAGCTCCAAAGAAATTTGAGCAAACAGGACTGAAGACTTCCTATTTCACATAAATTTCAATAATAATGATAATTAAATAGCTACCATTTATTGAGGCCGGGCACGGTGGCTCATGCCTGTAATCCCAGCACTTTGGGAGGCCAAGGTGGGTGGATCACTTGAGGTCAGGAGTTCAAGACCAGCCTGGCCAACATGGTGAAACCCTGTCTCTACTAAAAATACAAAAATTAGCCTGGCATGGTGGCATGTGCCTGTAGTCCCAGCTACTTAGGAGGCTGAGTCAGGAGCATCGCTTGAACCCTGGAGGCAGAAGTTGCAGTGAGCTGAAATCGTGCCACTGCACTCCAGCCTGGGTGACAGAGTGAGAGTCCATCTCAAAAAAAAAAAAAGAGAGAAAGGAAAGCTACCATTGATTGGGCGATTACCACACTCTGGGCACTGTTGCAACTGCCTTAGCACACCTGACATCACTCAACTTCTTTGACGCTCCATTCACCTGTCATTGTTCCCACCCACCACTTACAGATGAGGAAACTGAGACACAAGGGGGTGAGTGACTGGCCCACATTGTGAGAGGTAGAGGCAGCGTTTAAATTTGCACAGTCCGACTCCAGGTTAAAATTATCTTCAAATTCTTATGCAAGAGCCCATGTTTAAGAACAGCCAAGGAGACCAGGTGTGGTGGCTCACGCCTGTAATCCCAGCACTTTGGGAGGTGGAGGTGGGCAGATCACCTGAGGTCAGAAGTTCGAGACCAGCTTGGCCAACATGTCGATACCCTGTCTCTACTAAAAATACAAAAATTAGTGAGGTGTGGTGGCATACACCTGTAATCCCAGCTACTCAGGAGGCTGAGGTGGGAGAATCGCTTGAACCCAGGAGGCAGAGGTTGCAGTGAGCCGAGCTGCCAAGCACTCCAGCATGGGCAACAAGAGCAGAAACTCCATCTCAAAAAAAAAAAAAGAACAGCCAAAAAAACCAAGATGGAATCAACTAGGGGCGGGACCACTGGTCTTAAGTGATTTCAGAGCCACTGTAAGCAAATCGATACGGTCCTGATGTTGGAACAATCAAACAGAACCAAGCACAGCAAAATATAACTCCAGAATAAAGTCCCAGGAAAGATGAAATATTAATATTCTTGCCAGACAGTGGGCTATACGGGGGTGATGAAGCAGGGTCCTCTCCCTTGAGGGGTGCCCGGTCCAGGGAGACAAGCCTGTCGACGGATCATCTCAATATGGGTGCTATGTGCTAGTCGAGTGGTCTGCAGAGTGTTAAAGCCTGGATGTTAAAAACTGCGTCCTCCCTGAGGTCAGGGACCATGGCTGTATCCTTCAAGTCTAGCCATGGGCCATGCCCACCTGGCACTGAGGACACATCGGTGGAAGCACAGCCTGGCGCAGAAGGAGTCAGGGTAGAAGACAGACTCCTGGATTAGTTTCTAACTGGAGGCCATGGGGAAAGTTATTCCACTTCTCTGTGTCTGTTACTTCATTTTTAAGATAAAAAATGCTGGTAAATAGAATCTGCCTCAAATAGCTATTAGGATGTTTAATGACATAATAAATTGATTATTCCTGCTAGAGTAGTAAGAACGACTCCATAAAAACCAGTCATTATAATAATTGTTGTTGTTTCTAACATTGTCATAAATTAATGATCAGGATATGACTGCCCCAGAATAATAACATTGACTTCTTCTGGAGCACTGGGGACAGGCGGCCCCATCCTGAGACACCATGATGCTTTTCCCAGCCTGCTTGGCAGACTTCAGCCTATTTTGCAGACAGGAGAATGGAAGTGAAGTGGCTCGCAACACACAGAGGCAGAGGTGGAAATGCAGGAGGTGAGGAATGACTTTAACACAGCATCCTGGGAGAGACAGGAAGAAAAACACAGAAAAAGCTCACAGCGTGGCCTCCTGCAGGGGCCTCCAGCCCAGCCATATTGGTGGCACATAAGACTTCCAGGGGGGCCTGAATTTGCACTCTTCACCCTCGTCTTTCTAGAGAAGCAGGGAATGTTCTCTTGGGGATGGGGACCAGTCCTTTAAGCAGCTTAAATCCCCATCCCTCACCTGATGGGCCTACAGGGACATCACAGTGTCTACTATAATCTGTTACCTGCACAAGGTCGTAGTCTTCTCAGGAAGATGAATCAAATGACAGGATTTGCAGTGAGCAGCTCTGTGTCCACCAGCGGCCACCACTTCTGCACCCCAGGGCCAGCTCAGATCTCTTCTTCCCAGACCTTTCTGGAAAATGGGCTGCCTGGTCTAGAGTGATGCTCCCCATCCCCACCCCACCACGTCTCAGATGCCAGCTGTATCGGTGTGTTCTCACGCTGCTAATAAAGACACACCAGAGACTGGGTAATTTATAAAGGAAAGAGGTTTAATGGACTCACAGTTTCACATGGCTGGGGAGGCCTGACAATCATGGTGGAAGACGAATGAGGAACAAAGTCACATCTTACATGGCAGCAGGCAAGAGGGCATGTGCAGGGAAACTCCCCTTTACAAAACCATCAGATCTCGTGAGACGTATTCACTGTCACTAAAACAGCATGGAAAAGACACATCCCCATGATTCAGTTACCTCCCACTGGGTCCCTCCCATGACATGTGAGATTTGGGTGGGGACACAGAGCCAAACCATATCCCCAGCCCCTCCTCCACACTGGACTTTAGGCCTCCCCACCCACCTTGTTCTGGTTCTCTGAGTCCCTGCTTTGCCAGATTGTTTTAATCAGATCTTGCAGATAATGTTTTCCACTTATCACCATCTTAGCTCTCAACTTATCCTTAGAGTCTTGGTTAAGACCCTTTTTGTCCAACATCTTGGACACTTGCCATCAACTCAGATGGGGATGCTTGCAGGGGAGCAGGATCAGAGTGGGGAATATCAGGGCTCAGTTAGGGACATGTTGTTTGCTGTGCCCATAAATCTTCCCAGTTGTAGGCTTAATTCTGGAGAAACAGAGAGAGAATGCCTGGCCTTTTGGGGAGGCAGGCAAGCACCAGCACCTCCCAAACTCACTGTGTCCCAGGCCACTGTGGGGTAGGAGAGGAGAGGCTTACTGTATAACCCTCACTCTTTACTGAAGCTTCCCTAGAGCTGAGCGGCAGTGCTTCCCTCCCCTGGCCTGCCTCCTTCTCATCTTTACTCTTCCACTGTGTGTCTGCAAACTGCACAGCTTGTTAGTGAGATACGCTAATAAACCACCATGTCATCACATTAGCAGTTTCCAGCTGAGAATCTCCCTTCCTGCTCGGGGTGGCAGACACCCAAACACAGCCCCATCATCAGGCTGTTTGCACAGCTAACTACTTTTTTCCAACATGGAGGCGAGAGACTTCCTGAGGCTTCCACTCACTCAGAATTGCTGTTGTGGATTTCAGAATGGTCCCCCTGCCAGGCTTGTCTGGATGTCCCAAAGACTTTAGGGAATAGCCAGATTCTGCCCTCTCATTGGATAGAACGGGAGGCCGAGGTCCACAGAGGGGCTGACTGCTCCCATTTTGCAGATGAGGAAACTCAGGCACAGAGAGGTAGAGTGATGATGCATCCAAAGGAGCTCATGGCTAGGGACAAGAGGCCAGGCCTCCTATTTCCAACAACAGGGCTCTTCCTAGGGTCCATCTTACCTCTTCCCAGCTAGGTGGAGAGGCCTTTCTCCCCAGTATAGGGGGGTGGTCAAAGAGGAACAGGACTTTGTGTGTGGCCACTGGCAATTAGAGAGGAAGGGCTCACTTCTTGCCTCATCTACTGAGTCCTGACCACCCTTGCACCCTCCCCAGGTCTTCCTTTAGGAGGTTCTCTTTTTCCAGGGCTCTCCCAGGTTGCCTGTGGGCTGCACCTCCCAGGTCACCTCTTGCTTCCCCATAGCCCAGTCTTCTTGGCTAACACTCTCCCCATGTGCTTCTGTAGGGCTGCCCACACACACCTGGGGTTGACAGGTGTCCAGACCTGGCTACCTCCAGGCATGATGACTGCTCAGACACAGGCATGTGCCCAGGTTGGTCCAATGCAAACATGCTGGGTGCCTCCACTGGAATGAGTGGGAAAGAGAGGCACTCTTTCCCTAGATCCGCTGGCTCTGTGAGAGTGAAGCAAGCCTAGAGCTTGGATGGGCAGAGTGGTATCACTCAGGGAGCCTGCTTGGGAAGCCACCCCAGGTAAGAGCACTACCTGCCATGACACTTGGGTAGAAATGACAGAAAACTCACTGAAATGGCTTAACAGAAAAAGAGAACTCATATTACCTCACATAAAGCTCCACTCCATCCTGGTACTCTGAGAGTTTTGGCAGGACTCTCCCACCCCAACTCTGGGCTCACCTTGCCTCTCTGTGAGCTTCACTCTGGCCTGACATTTTCCTGGAGGTGGCAGGGAAGGCCTCCCATTGCAGTCACCCAAGCAGAAGGAGGACACATCTTTCCCAACACTCATGCCAATGTCCTGGGGTTGACTCCATCTGCACCAGTTCGAGTCCCCTGTGCAACCCGGAGCCAATCACTGTAGTCAAGGGAAGAGGATGCCCTGATTGGTCAGATCTTGATCATGTGATGACTGGGGCCACCAATGACTTTGCACTGCCTTCTGCCCCCATGATTCACCAAGAGCAAGTAGGTTGCTAAGCAACCAGCTCCAGCTCTTTTGTGGCACTTGGGACTGGGAAAGCCACCCCAGGGTCCTGCATGTTGAATTACAGGGAAAGTCACACCAGGGTTCTGCATGTTGAATTACAGGGAAAGTCACACCAGGGTTCTGCATGTTGAATTACAGGGAAAGTCACACAGGGGTCCTGCATGTTGAATTACAGGGAAAGTCACACAGGGGTCCTGCATGTTGAATTATAGGGAAAGTCACGCCAGGGTCCTGCATATTGAATTACAGGGAAAGTCACGCCAAGGTCCTGCATGTTGAATTATCAGGAAAGTCACACAGTGGTCCTGCATGTTGAATTACAGGGAAAGTCACGCCAAGGTCCTGAATGTTGAATTACTCAGTACTTGGATGTCAGCCGGCTGTGGTTCCTTGGAGGAGAAGACAGCAGGGTGATTTTGGTTAATCTTCCCAGTGACACTTACTCACTAAGAGACCTTGGGCAAATTACTCCCTTCTCTCTTATGTAAAATGAAGATAATAATAGGACCTGCTTCAGGGGGTTGATTGAGGATCAAACGGTGTAATTTGTGATGGTGACTTGGAAGAATGCCTCACCCACAGCGGGGCTCAGTTAAGAGAGCTAACTGTAGCTGGTATTGGGAGCTCCATGCCCACATCTGGTCAAAACCACCCCCATCCCCCTCTACCTCTCCCTCTCCCAGATAAAGAGAGGGGGCAGATTTCTAATTTGGACATCAGCCCATGTCTCCTCCTCACTAAAAGCTCTTTAATGACACCTCATGGACTTCAAGGTCAAGTTCAGGGTCCTCACCCTGGTCTACAAGGTCCTGCAGGATCTAGCCCTCCCCAGCTCAGTCCAGCCACATGGCCCCTTTCTCATTTTCAAACACACCAAGCTCAATCCAGCAAACAGACTTTGCCTCTTGCCATTCCCTCCGCCTGGAGCAGTCTTCTCCCAGCTACCACTGTGAAATGGTTTGATTGTTTCCCCACCCAAATCTCATCTTGAATTATGGCTCCCATAATTCCCATGTGTCGTGGGAGGGACCTGGCAAGAGGTAACTGAATCATGGGGGTGGGTCTTTCCCATGTTGTTCTTATGATGGTGAATAAGTCTCACGAGATCTGATCATTTTATAAAGGGGAGGTCCCCTGCACACGCTTTCTTGCCTGCTGCTGTCTAACAGGTGACTTGCAGTGATTGTGGGGTCTCCCAGCCACGTGGAACTGTGAGTCCATTAAACCTCTTTCCTTTATAAATGACCCAGTCTCAGGTATGTATTAGCCATGAGAGAACAGACTAATACACACTATCAATAACACCCTCAATTCATACAGGTCTCTTTTCAAATGTCATCTCCTCAGAGAAGCCTTCCCTGAGCATTTACTCTAAGATAAACCACTTCCTCCCACTTCATTTCTGTCCCCGTCAGCCTGATACACATTTCATTGTATCACTTATGATTATCTGAAAAGATGTTAGCCTCCTGTTTGTGTTTTTATCATGTGGAAAGGATATTTGGGGCTTGGAGGGTATAGTCTAGACAAGGTAATTCAGAAAGGAAGAAAGCCAAGTCCTAGGGCACAGACTGAGACTGCTCTTACTGGATGATCAAAGGCTTCTGTTCAAAGGGAAGCTTTGCTGGATTCCAGTGAGCCAGTTAATGGTGTCCCTGGACACCAGAACAAGTTGCTGCTTGCTAGAGTTTGCCAGGTAGTCCTGGCTGCTGCATCCTCTCTCCTGCATCTTCTGGACAGTTCTAGGCGTTGGGGAGTGACTGGTGCTAGGTGAGAAGCAGCCTCTGAATAAACATTCGGGAGTCAGTGGGGGTCAGTGGTAGTTGAGCATGTGGGCTTTGAAGTCAGAACTGGGTTTGAATCCAGTATTAGTCCATTCTTACACTGCTATAAAGACATACCTGAGACTGGATAATTTGTAAAGAAAAGAGGTTTAATCAACTCACATTTCCATAGGCTGTACATGAAGCATGGATGGGAGACCTCAGGAAACTTATAGTCATGGTGAGAAGTGAGGAGGAAGGGAGCACGTCCTGCATTGCTGGAGCATGAGGAAAAGAGAGAGATAGAAGGGGGAAGTGCTACACGCTTTCAAGAAACCAGATCTCATGAGAACTCTATCAGTTCTCTATGAGAACTCATCAGCACTAGGGGGGTGGTGCTAAACCATTAGAAATCACCCCCATTATTCAATCACCTCCCACCAGGTTCTCCTCCAACACTGGGATTTACAAGTTGACATGAGATTTGGGTAGGGACCCAAAACAAAACTGTATCAAATCCCAAACTCCACTTCCATAGCCAAGAACTTGGTGGTTATTGATTGAGGGCCTCCTAGGGGCCAGCCCCTTGCTACATACTTTGTATGAACTCTCTTGTCTCGTGTGTAAGTACCACAGGCTAATGTCTGCACCTGTGCACCCTTTATAATGATATCTCTCATTTTCATGATTGAGCAGACTGTAATGGTTGTTGTGAGCAGAATGGCGGACTCTGAGTGAAGAACATTGGCATTCATGCCTCTAACTGCAGGGAAATCCTTCCACTGCCTAAAGCCTGCCCTCAGGTCTCCTGTGAATTCGCTCAAGCTACCCTCAAGCCCCCCAGGCCCCATCCATCCACTCAACAACATTTACATAGGCCAGGCAAGGCACCCTGGGGGACAGAGACAAGCCAGTCATATCTGTGTCCTTGGGAAGCTCAGGTCAAGGGTGCTTTCCCCCCACTGTTAACAAGGTTCTTCCCTCTCCAGGCCTCCGAGCCTCCAACTCTCAAAAGATGCAGCTGTTTATTGCCTCTGCTCACATTTACACCCTGAGACGAATATACCATTTTACCCAAAGAACCTCAGAATTGGATGATTTTATTTGCCTAAGAAATGCTTTACTTGACTTGTAATCTAGAGATGGCGAAATGTATAGCTTTTGAATATGCATTTAGATCTGTTTTGACAAATGCACAAACCCCTATCATGCAAACTCTTACCACAATATAGGACATTGCCCTCATTTCAAAACCTCCCTTGCATCCCATCTTGTCAACCCCACACACCAGTCCCCAGCAGCTGCCTGTTTTCTGATTGCCTTTACCGTAAATTAACATCACTAGTTCTAGATGTTGTATCAAAAGAATGTATAGCATGCACTCTTGTGTCTAGCTTCTTTTGCCCAGCATACTGTTGTAAAATTAATCCATACAATTGTATGCCAATAGTGCATTCCTTTTCATAACTACGTACTAAGTATCATTTATAAAAGTGAACCTCGGCTGGACATGGCGGCTCATGCCTATAATCCCAACACTTTTGGGGCTGAGGCAGGAGGATTGCTTGAGGCCAGGAAATCAGGACCAGCCTGGGAAATATATTAAGGGCTTATCTCTACAAAAATCTTGTTAAAAGATTACCTACGCATGGTGACATGTGCCTGTAGTCTCAGCTACTTCGGAGGCTGAGGTGGGAGGATCGCTTGAGCCCAAGAGCTTGTGGTAAGCTGGGCAACAGAGTGAGGCCTTGCCCCAAAAACAAAAACAAAAAAGTGCCTCGATTTGTTCATCCATGATCTCCCCAATACCTAGAGCTATGTCTAGCTGCTTTTTTTTTTTTTTTTTTTTTTTTTGAGACAGGGTCTCAATCTGTCACCCAGGCTGGAGTGCAGTAGTGCAATCATGGCTCACTGCAACCTCAACCCCTAGAGCTCAAGTAATCATCCCCACTCAGCCTCCCGAGTAGCTTGGACTACAGGTATGAGTCACCACATCTGACTAGTTTTTAAATGCTTTGTAGAGACAGGGTCTCACCATTTTGCCCAGGCTGCTGCTATGGTTTGAACGGTGGCATCCCCTCCAAAATTCACATTGAGACTTAGTCCCCATTGCAACAATATAAGCAGTGTGGCTTTTGGGAGGAGATTAAGTCATGAGGGCTCCCCGCTCATGAATGGAATAAGCACCCTTATAAAAGGGCTTGCGATTGAAGGGGGCATTCTCGTGTCTTTCATCGAGGACACAGTGTTCCTACTCTCTGGGCCAACCAGACAGCAACAAGGCACCATCTTGGAAGCAGAGAGATGCCTTGAGCAGACACCAGCGCTGCCAGTGCCTCGACCTTGGACTTCTCAGCCTCCAGAACTGTGAGAAATACATTTCTATTGTTTATAAATTACCCAGTCTGTGGTATGCTATCCTAGCTGCACAGGCAGACTAAGATACTAGCCTACGGTGAATGCTCAGAAATACTTGTTGCAGGCATGAATCCGGGACATAGCAAGGACACTGTTTACAATGAGGAAGAAAGACAAAGGAGAGGAAATGAGAACCCAGCCTACTCCTTCTTCAAAAATTGTCTCAGTAGTAAAAAGGACGAAAGCTGGCTCTCCACTCAACCTGTCAGACCTTTCTTCAGAAATGCAGGGGAAGCTGCCACCTGGTGAATAATTCACCTGCAGTCAGCAGACCCGAATGCTGCATTGGCAAAAAGCAAACAGCCTGCAGAACTGTTTTTTATTTTTAATCTGCTCAGAACCAGGGTCTTGAAGCATTTGCTTTTCCATCCTACTAATTTTGGAGGCAATTAGCTGTTGGGTGTTCTTGCCGTCGGCTCCCCTCTGTGTGTATGTCCTTGTTAGGTGTGCTCACTCTGCCCAAACACACCAGCTGTGAAGCACTTTGTTAATTTACTCTTAAACTACCATTTTAACAAGCTTCTTAAGTGATAGAGGCATTTGTGCATAAATAGCAAGTGGTAAGCTTCCCCCTGGAACATTAACCTGATTTATTAAAAACACGGTGACTACCAAGCTTTATACATCAACATCTTTAACACAAAAAAATATATGATCTCATCTCCTCCCACAGGCCCAGCCCTAATGTAGACAGAGAGCTCTGATGGGAGGTGAGAACCTGGAAGATGTCGCTGTGAAAGGCGAAAGAAGCCAGTTTTTTAATATTTCAAATGCAGCCGAGCCAGCCAACCAAAACGTGTTTTCTCCGACATTAGCCTGGGGACAAGTGGAAAAAAACAGACACAATTTCTTTCCATGACCAAACCTTCCCACCTAGCTGGGCCAAGGATGAGGTCACCCTAACACCTCTCTCTGTGAGTCTGATGGGCTGGGGGGATGGGCTGAGAGTGGGGGAACACCCCAACGAACTTAAATTTCAATGCCCAAACCGCACCCCACCGCCTGCCAGAAACTCAGCATTTCCCAAGCACCCTCCATGCACACACTCCTCATGAATGTTGTTTTGGGTCATCTCACTGCACCATCTGTACAATTATTTCACTAATATTATTTTTAAATGGATCACTTTAAAAATTTTAGCCTCAAACCAAACAATATTGTCTGTGAAATTGTAGATTTCATGCATTAGTTATATATGGTGTTTCTTTAAAACTTTAAAGATGAAATAGTGAAATAGATAATGCACTCTGGTGTACCATGTACTATTGGTGTGACACATAACACACCAGGGAAATGCTGAATTAATTCCATATTCCAAAGTTCAGAGCAAACAATGTTTCCTGGGACTTAGACGGTGTCTAATACTTTGAAGATTCAAAGGTAAAGCTTAGTTTTCCAGTCCAGAGGCTTCTGTGCAAGAGACTACATCCATCAGCCAGCAGCAGACGCACACTGCATCTGACCGAATACCTGCTTCCCTTCTCCTGAGAAGTACAGGAGCACCGCGTGGGGTGGATAATGAAGGAGATGATGTCCTGGGGTGTGTGTGTGTGTGTGTGTGTGTGTGTGTGTGTGTGTGTGTGTGTGTGTGTGTGTGGTTTATAGGTGAATAATTAGATTACGTGATTTCAGGAACTCTTTGGGAAATAGAAGAAGGGTGGGACAGTGAGAAGAATGAAGCTGGGGTCAGTAAATGCAGGATCTTGACTTCAGTCTGTGTCTAACCATTGCCATCTCTTGCCTGGACTATTGTAGTCTCCTAACTGGTCTTCCAGCTTCACCCTCGGCCACCACCCCGTGTTCTCCATTCAGAGCCAGGGTGGGCCTTTCAGCCCAAGTCAGCTCATCACATTCCATCACTCAGAGTCCTCTAGGGACCCACCCTCTCATGCAAAATAAAAGCCAAAGTCTTCCCCATGGCCTGCAAGGCCCTCCATGGCCTGACCCCTCATCCTCTCTTCAACCTCCACCCCTGCCACTCCCCACCTCACTCCCCTGCTGCAGCCACATGGGCCTCTGTGCTGCTCCCCCAGCCCCTTGAGAACCCTCCTGCCTCAGGGTCTTTGCACTTGTGGGTCCCTCTGCCAAGGCTGCTCTTCCCCAGATATCTGCCTGGCTCATCCTCTCACTCCAGGCTCTGCAGATGTCACCTCCTCCAAGAGGCCCTCTCTGGTGCCACCTTCTAAAGAGCACCCTGTTGCTGCGTAATGACTCAGTTTACCCTATGCTTTTTCTCAATATGCATATATATGTCTAATATCTATGCGTCATTGAGTAAATGAGGGGAAAATGTTCTCAGAGGATGCACAAGAACCTGAGCGTGATACTGGCCTGTGTTAGCGGTGGGTGGGGAATGAAGCGCTTTGTGTTATTTAAATCTTTAAAGAACAACTGTATTACTCATGTAATGAAGAATATTGGGGGACGAGTCAGAGAGGGGAAAGAAAACAGCCTAGAAACAAGTAAATCTGGGTAAGAACCAAGATGAGCAAGGACTTCCTCCCTCCTCCATGCCTCACCCCCGAGGAGCAGCACATTCCATATGGCAGAGCCTGAGATGCTCACGTGGAGGCTCTGGGCAAGGACTCGCCTCTCTCTGCAGCAACCACAAGTGACTCTGAATATAAAACAAGGTCACAGGTGATTCACAGATCCAAAGAAGTGTTTTGTTGGGTCTCTATGGTGCTTTAAAAATTAGATGTCACCCAAACATCTGGATTTCTGCTTTCTCTTAGACAAATGAGTAGCCACAGCCACTGAGAAGTAGCAATGCTCTTCAAATGGGGCCTGGGCTCCCCGCTTCGCCATAGCCCCCACCTCTCCCCACTGCCTTCTCAGCCCTGAGACTGAGTCAAAGTCACCTTTGTTATTACACTCAGCTTGCTGCATTCCTTCTTGTAAAGTTCAGAGGGAGTCGGAGTATTTATTGTACTCATTTCTTTATTTAAAAAATGGGAAACTAAGAGGACCACGTGGTTCTAGATTTTTTAGAATTCTGGGAGACCAGGAGTTTTCTGCTTGGGCTGCCTGAGTGACTGAGCCAAGCCTCTCCAGGCCTGTGAGTCTGCCACTGTTAGGTCAACCAGCCAGGATGCTAATGGGGATGAAGTCAGCACAAGCTAGTTTTCTACTGGTGGCCCAGAAACCCAGGAGACACTCTCAGCTTTGGCCCAGAATTCATCTGCCACATTTTTCCTTGATGTGCTCAAACTTTGCAGGGGGTTCCTTGGGCCTAGGATTCCTACACCGTGTTTTCTCCTCTCTCTTGGATTAAGGAGCAGGATCTCAGGGGCAACCTGGCATGAGGCAGGCAGAGAAAGAAGAAAGCACAGCTCGAGGCCTGCTTCTTTCCAAGCATTTCCTTTCTTATCCGTGTTCTTTAGTTTCCTCTTAAGGGTTGAACTGTTTGCTTACTCTGTCTGTCTCTTTCTTGCTTGTTTGCTATTGCTCCATCTTCATCTCTATCTCGGTCTGTCATAGAGAGAGAGAAACAGGCTCACAACTGAACCACCAGCCCCACCCTCATCTTTGTACTTGCAGCGTGCCAGAGCACTGGATTAAGAGTCTGAAAAATAAGGCAGGACACACACACCCCAGCCCCCAACCACTAGCCATTTCCACAGTCTTCAATAAGCCACATACTTCTCATCTACAAATGCATATGTCATAGGTTACTTTAGGTCTAACATTTAACTATACATTTCTAGGATAATTCCAGAATATTCTAAGTCACCAAACCTAGGTCAGTGGAGAGGTCAGGGCATGGGCTCTCAAATTAGAAGTCCCGGGCTTGAATCCTGACTTGCTACTCTCTTTGGGACCTGTGCAAAGGACTCAACCACCCTGTGCCTCAGTTGCCTCATCTGTAATATGGGGAGAATAACAACATCACCCCTTCTGAGGTTGTTCTAAATATTGTGAAAGAGGCAAAATTTTACCTCCACCCAGTTTTTAGCTGGGCCTGAGAATGAAATTGACATAAGACTGATCAACAGAAGAAACACACACACATTTACTCTATTTAATTCAAGTTTTACATGGTACAGAAGACCCAAAGATACAATTAGTTAAATACTTATATTTCGAATTGGACAAAGAGCAGTAATTGGTAGAAGAGCAACTAAATTATGTGGGAGGCTAAAAAAAAATTATTATAACAAGGTCTGTAGGGAATTCTCTCATCTCAACTTCCAGCCCTTGTTGATAAGAATGTGACTTTCCAGCTGGGCGTGGTGGCTCACGCCTGTAATCCCAGCACTTTGGGAGTCTGAGGTGGGTGGATCACAAGGTAAGGAGATCGAGACCATCCTGGCTAACAGGGTGAAACCCCATCTCTACTAAAAATACAAAAAATTAGTGGGGCGTGGTGGCGGGCGCCTGTAGTCCCAGCTACTCGGGAGGCTGAGGCAGGGGAATGGCGCGAACCCGGGAGGCAGAGCTTGCAGTGAGCCGAGATCGCACCACTGCACTCCAGCCTGGGCGACAGAGTGAGACTCCGTCTCAAAAAAAAAAAAAAAAGAATGTTACTTTCCTTCTAGGGATATAGGGAGGGCATCGCTCACATAGGAATTTCACCTCCTACTTTTACAAAACAGAATGAAGGTCAGGATGATCTTCTTGTGCCTGCTGTGTTGGAAGCACCTGTAATTCAAAATAGCCAACATGCCAGAGCAGCATATTTCAAGGCAGCATATTCTTAACTGCTTCGATACCAATTCAGAAAATACACATAAAGCCTGTGCATAGTGCAACGCTGTGCATAGCGAGCACTTAATATATGTTAGCCTTCTAGAAGTTTACATCTTGTAGTTCACACATATAGTGCAATAATATAATACAGTCTGCCATCGGGATCCTTTCTACAGATGAGTTTGTTTTGGGTCCTTCCCCCAAGATGTTAACAATTTTTTTTCTTTAATTAGCTATCAACTTTTTATTTTATTTATTTATTTTTGAGACAGAGTCTCACTCAGATGCCCAGGCTGGATTGCAGTGGCACAATCTCAGCTCACGGCAATCTCTGCCTCCCATGTTCAGGCCATTCTCCCACCTCAGCCTCCTGAGTAGCTGGAATTAAAGGCACGTGCCACCATGCCAGGCTAATTTTTATATTTTTAGTAGAGATGGGGTTTCGCCATGTTGGCCAGGCTGGTCTCGAACTGCTGCCTTCAGGTGATCCACAAGCTTCAGCCTCCAAAAATGTTGGCATGAGCCACCATGCCTGGCCCCAACTTCCTTTCTAATTGAGAGATTTTACTTTTGGCTATGCTCAAAGAGTTGGAAGACCTGCTCATACTGTTTCCCTTTCCACATGGGGAGTGTGTAGTGAGGGCTGCTTTCTAGACTGAGCACATCCTCCCTCATCTGTCCACCATAATCCCCTCCACACCCAATTCTCTAATTGACACTAACCCCACTCCCAGCCCCTGTAGATGCTGAGTTTGCAACCTCTGGCTCCAGCTCAAGAGATGAGATAAATAAATCTGCAAATAGAACTTTCGAGTGTGGCACAGAGAGAAGTTCCAAAACAAGCCTGTAGGTGTTCATAGGAGAAGAGGGGCTGCAGGTCTGGCGTGGTGAGAGGTGGTCTCAGGTAGAGGCTGGGGATAGACTATGAAATGGAAAGGCAGGGGTGAGGGGCAGTGAGCACCTCTGGGGAAGCAGGAAAGCACCTGTGTCCTGCACCATCCTCCTGCCCTGGTGTCCTCCTGCCAAGCTAGAATTCACTCAGCAGCGCTTGCCCAGCCTCAGGTGTCCCTAGAACATCCACAGTCCATGGGATCGGCTTCTGAGCTGTCCACGATGCCCATGGCCACACCTGCTTACCAGCCGCAGCAGACTGGGCCCCATCAGGCCTGACCACCCACCCCAGAATAGCACTGTCCCCAGCAGGGGTTTTGAGAAAGGGCTGGGGGACAAACAACAGCAATCAGAAACCACATCTGGGCAGAGCAAATCCATTGTTTTCCACACAGTAACGTGCTCACTGATGTGGTGGCAACTCTTGCTGTTCCTGTAACTCGATCCAGAATGAGGACACTGGATTCCCAGGACCCACTTATCAGATGAGGCTTCCTCCCAACAGTGCCAAGGCAAACCATTTCTGACTCTCACTTATTACCAAATCAAGTCAAATGTCATTGCTAGTTTTAGCTCCAAAAAGCCAAGGCTCAAAATTGGTTCCTAAACCCAAAATCAATTAAGCAGATGTCGAAGAGGGGGAATTGAATTTCATTAATGAACATTGGACTGAAAAATCATACTGTGAATTTTTTCTCCTCCACCTTCTGCTGGCTGTAGTTGTAGAAGCTTCTGGGAGAAAATTCTGATATGGTCATTGTCAGTGGAAGGGAGATGGCAGCAGGCCCCAGGGAAAGGGCAGGACACAAAGGACACAGGTATAATCGATGGGACTCTGAAGTCATTGCTCATCTCCTCTCTGAGAAGCTCCACCCAGAAACTGTCCTTTCCTGACGATTTTACTTGTGATCCAATAACGCTTTGTCCTTGGCAGCAGGTTTTCTGTTCAACGAGGCATGGCCTATAAGGTGTGGTTCCAAGTTTGGGGAGTTGGCCAGATAGAGCCAGTAAACCAGCCACTGGCCTAGGGGGCAACGTCTGCAAAGCAGCTTAATATCCACCCTTCCCCACCTCTCCCAATCTGTTCTTCCTCCACCTGCCTTCCCATCTCTGTAAATGGCACCACCATCTGCCCAACAGTTCAGCCAACATCCAGGAGTCATCCCCGATTCCTCTTCCCTCACCTGCCCACCTGAGATCCATCAGCAAGCCCTGCCGATCTTCCAAGCAGCACCGGAATCCACTCACCTCTCTCCCTCTGCAGCGCCCCGTCTGCTCCGCGCCATCAGCGTCTCCCACCTGGACCACTGCAAACACCACCTGATCTCCCTGCTTCCACTCTTGTCCCTGGGCCACCCTCTTCACCCAGGGGGTGGGCCTTTAAGAACATGAAGGGGATATCCTTTAAGAACACAGCCAGGGTGGGCCTTTAAGAACATGAAGGGGATATCCTTCACTTGCTTAGAATGCATCAATGGCCTTTCATCACTCTTAGAATTAAATCCAAGCCCTCTTGCAAGGCCTCCTGGTCCTTCATGATCAGCCTTTGTTGCTCCTCTGTTCTCATCTCCCACCCCTTGCTACACACGCTCAGAGGCTCAGAGGCATGTGTGCCTGGGGAGCAGTGATTGATCAGGCCCTGATCACGAAGTCAGTGTGTGGCCTTCAATATAATAGATGGAGATGTTCTCATTCAACAAAATTCTGAATGGCAAATAATTTTTTTTTTTTGCTTTTAATCTAGTTTGATGGGGGCACACTTGAAATGCAACAGTCTGGGATATTCTCTAAAAAGCACCTGATTTCTACCTGGTGCGGACCCTCAGGGCAATGAGCAGTGGCGACTCCACCCCTGATGTTCCGGGGTTTGAGGATTGACTGTATCCTTAAGCCTCAGACACAAGAGCCACTGACTGCCACATAGCACTCCTTAAATGTCATAAGCATGGCCCCAACATTAAATGCCTGGGACTCACACTTGGCAATGTTTTTCCCTTTTCCAGCCTCCATCCTTAACAGTCAGGGAGAAAGTCTCAGGGGCTCATTGCCTTGAACGCCTCTCTCCTACTCACGCTCGGAAATAGGCACTTACAAACCACCATGAAGGCAGCAATGTGCTGAAGTTTAATAACTGCACTGTGCTTGGTTTTACAATGGCCTCTTACTTACATCAGTGGATATTGCTTTCCTATTCACAGTCCAAAATTACTCAACCATAAAAATACAAACCTCAGGTAATTCTACAGATGGCATTGCATTATTGCAAAAATGGTGCAACTGTATGTGCATAGCTGATATTGGGAACCCCTGAGCTACAGCGGTTGCTCCTCAAGGCAAGAACCATGAATTGCCATCTGGGTGCCCCAGAGCCTGGCCAAATCCTGGCCTCCAAAGAGGCTCACCAAAGGTTTGTTTGGGTTGAATTAAGCCAGTCACACCTGTTCATAGTGTATTTCTAAAAAATCCATTCCTGCCATAGACTTTCTAGCCAACGGACACAGTTCAAACCAGGTCCCATTGTCACTGCGTTTCTCTCCCCGTAGAGAAAGGGAGAATCTATACAAGGTACCACTCTCCACCTGTACCCCACAATTTGGAAACAGAATGGGCTTCTCACCTTGCTGTGTCCAGCCCGAGTCCTCCCAACCAGATGCAAGTTAGGGTTGTGAAAGTTGTCATAATCAAAATGGAGTCACTGGTGTTTAAAAAACAAACCAACAAAAAACCTGGACAAATAGAGCTGGGGAAGGCCGTGTAGAGCTGGGGAAGGCCGTGAAGAGAGGGTTCTCAGGCTTGTATGCCTGATAACAAAACCATCACAAAAGACTGTGAAAACCACAACCTTGCAAAAAGGTCACTGCAGCCTTACACAAAAAATACTTCTGCAAGGACATCTGCCTAGAAATTGCCTGTCCAACCTTGGACTGATGCCACCCTTGTTATTGGTCTTTGCAGTCAAGGATAATTATTTCAAAACAATTCTTTAATCTTTCTCATTTTTCCCTCTAAAAACCTCTGTCTGCCTTTACCTCCCTGAATTCGCACATCATTTACAATGGCATCCATATTCTCACTGCAAGGCTTGATTCCTGAATACATATCTTTTCCTTTTAGAGAACGTCTCTCTGTAATTTAGGTTGACAGGGTGGACACCTATTCACCCTCTCTAGGACAGGGAGGAACCCTGGGATTATCTTGGTCAAGAAATCTCCAGCACAGAGAACTGTCAGAACAGTTGCATGGATGAGCAGAAAAGAGCAGATGCTAAGTTTTTCCCTGACCCCCACTGCTGCATGTCGGCTGTAATTGGATGCAAGAAAATGTGTTAACTTTTTTGTGGACAAGCATCATTGACCTGGGTTGAACCAGACATACAGAAGGCCCATCCCCCTTCTCGTCCACCATCTCTTGGAAGGAGCTTGGTCACCTTCAAAGGCCAGTTTCTTAGTTGGAGAGGAAGGTCTAGTTCTTTGCAGAAAGAACACACACTGTGTGTGTGTGTGTGTGTGTGTCTGTCTGTCTGTCTGTCTGTCTGTCTTGCTTTCTGTAAAGAACTAAGGCTCCTTTGTGCTGATCTGGTAGGGAGAGTCACCAGGGGTGGAAGCTGACAGAGGCCACAGATGCCAGGGACTCTCAGACCACTGCATCCACTCCCTGGCATTCATCTCCAGAAACACTCACTCAGGGTGCACGGGTGCATGTAGAAAGACATCTAGCAACATTATTTATAACAGTGAAAAATGAACTTTCAAATGGGAACAATTCAATGTCTTCTCCCAGAGACTGGCTAAATAGCAGTCATTAAGGACCTGGGCTCTGAGTTCAAATCTTGTTTCTTCCACTTACAATATATGCATACCATATACACACATAAATTCACCTACACATCTACCTATTGTACGTCATAAACACACATTCGTAGAGTCTCCACTTTCTATGGCCTTCCTAGCTCTGCCCTCCCCTGTGTCTTCATCTCACCTGTAGCTTCCTTTCTGATGCCAGCATATTCTGTTGGTTTTCATCAAGATTCATCAATACAAAATTATAATCCAGGCCTAATATTTAGCTGACTTCAACCAAGGATTCTACAGTAAGCATTTATTGATCCCAAGTGAGAAGTTCTGGGGTTCAATCACCAACCTGGTGGTTCAGGTGAAAAGCCTAGAAACCTTCCCCTTCCGTTTCCCCTTGACCTCAGTCCCCATTCTCCCTGCAGTGGGGCAGTGGCCCCAGCTCAACACAAGCCCCTTCATCATCTCTCTCCTGATTATCACAATGGCTTTCTCTACAGTCTCTGGGCTTCTACCGTTGCCCCTGACTGCCTGTCATCCACATGAAGCCAGAGGGTCTTACTGGGACCTAAGTCACATCATGCCTCTCCTCTGCTTAAAGCCACCTGATCCACATCCCTAGGAAAAAACCCAAACCCTCACCACAGCCTATGAGGCCCCATATAACATAGCCCTTCCCGACTTCTCTAAGCTCAAGTCCACCTTGCAAAGTTCTGCCTGGAAACAAGACTCCCTTAACAGTATCCACAATCTGGAAATGCCCATCAGTGGCCCATGCGACCCATTCTAAATGCCGCCATATTCCCATGTGCCAAATCGTCAACGCAAGCCCTGGGCTCTGTTTGCTGCCTGGCTGAAAATTCTTTTTGAAAACTGCCTGAAAATCATCTATATGCCTGATGATTAATGCACACTGTTACACGAGGAGCAACTTGGTTTCATCCAAATTATCTATTCTTGGCAACTAAAAGACTGATTCATGTTTCTAATAATGAATTCCAAAAGGCTACAGATTTGCAATTGGATCATCACCAATTTAAGAGTCGATTGCAATTGGATCATCACCAATTTAAGAGTTGATTGCAAAGTCTTGCCTTGAAGATCTTTATATTTGCTGCTAGCAACAATGTTCCAAACTCTGTTGTCCTTTGACAGTGGACAGAGGCTTAGGCCCACCCCTAACCTGATCAATGGCTGGCACTTCTTAGCAGAACCCTTGAGAGCCTCCAGGATCCGTATCCCACCTTGCTCTCCAGTCTCAGGTCCTGCTGCCCTTCCCCAGGGTCACTATGCTCCAGCCACACCTGCCGCAGGGCCTTTGCACATGCAAAGCTGGTCCCTCTGGAATCTGCCTTTTAGGCAGTGGTGTGACAGGAACATCTAAATTCCATTTAGCAGACAGAAAATAGTGTGGAGGAGATAAAGAAGCCAAGCAAAGAAGAAGGCTGGGAGAGAGGGAGTGTGTTTGGTGATCTGTTGCTTCTTTCAGGATGCAGGATTCGTGCTTCATGCTTTTATTTTTTTCCTCTTGTCTCTAAATTCACAGATCTGAAGGAAAAGAATCAAGTGGATATTTACACAAAGGCAGACCCGATGCCAGCTCACAGATACTGATCTGTATAATGTCTCCTGGCATGAACAATGAGAGCGTTTCTTTGAACAGCAGAAACTATAGCAGAGCAAAAACTTAACTGTGTTGAAGTCAAAAGAAAAATATTTGCAATTTGCTCGGTCAATAGACCGGCAGGAAAGCCCTTTGAGACCACTTCTGCAGATAGAATTTCTCCCATGGGCCCGGCTGAGTGTGTTGGTGGCAGCCCAGGACCCGAGTCAGATAATCAGCCTGTCTGTAAACAATCCTCCCAATTCAACAGACAACCTGTCCCCAGGGAAAGGGACAGCCGCAGCCCAATCTGAGGGAGTGAACATTTCTGGTCTTCTCCTATCTGCCAGCACACTGGGCTGCAGAGGTGGGTGAGATGAAGTTCCAGCTCTCAAGACATGGGGGACTCAATGAGGGGTTTGTTTTGTTGTTGTTGTTGTTGTTGTTGTTGTTGTTGCTGTTTTGAGACAGAGTCTCACTCTGTCGCCCAGGCTGGAGTGCAGTGGCACAATCTCGGCTCACTGCAACCTCCACCTCCCAGGTTCAAGCCATCCTCCCACCTCAGCCTCCCAAGTAGCTAGGATTACAAGTGTCTACCACCATGCCTGGCTAATTTTTGTATTTTTTTTTTGTAGAGGTAGGATTTCACCATGTTTGCCAGGCTGGTCTCAAACTCCTGACCTCAAGTGATCTGCCCGCCTTGGCCTCTCAAAGCGCTGGGATTAGAGGCGTGAGCCACTATGTCTGGCCTCAGTGAGGGGTTTAAACCAGCTGGGGGCTGGTGCTTTGAGCTGTTTCAGTCCCAGATCCTCCACTCACTAGCTCAGTTTCCCCATGAACCAGCCAGTGAGGAACCTCTGTTTCTTCCACTATGAAATGGGGAAATGGGACTGCTATAAGAACTCAGTCCAATAGGGATGTGTGTGAAAGCCTCTTGTCAAAGGATCCCATAACAAAAATTATTCATGTTAGTTTTAAACGGCAAAATAAACAAAATGATTAAAAAAAAAAAAGAGAGAGAGAGAGAGAACATTCCACGGTGATGCCTGAACCATAAGAAGGGGTAGGTGAGGGAGGCCGGGACAACCAACCTCCCTCTGCTCTTTGCTCTCTATGGTAATTTTTCTATTTTTGGGGGGAAGTGAGCCTTCAGGTCCTGCCCAGATATAGACTTTTGGTGCCATTTATTTTAAATGAGAGAGAGAGGCGTTGTGAGCAAGCAGTGCCTTGGCTGCGTCACTGTCCCTGTGACCTTGAAAGAGTCTGTTTGTTGCTGCCATCTGTGGGGGAACCCGGACACCACCCCAAAGTCATGATGCAAGGACTCAGAGAGGACTCCAGTTTCTTCAGCGGGGGATGGGCTGACTGTGGTATCTCTCCTGGGAACTGTAACAGCAGCCTGAGGGGTCTCCCCATGTCCCCTTGCCCCCATCCTCCATTCTCCTCCAATAGCTGGAGGCCTCTTCCTAAAGTGGCAAATCACATCACAGCACTTAGCAAGGCTGGCACTGGGGGAGAGCAGTGAAGAGCAGGGGGGATCAAAGTGAAGGAGACCTCGCTCCCAGATTGTGTAAGTGCCAGGCACTCACTTTGCCTTAGGTCCAGTCCGGTACTCACCTGCTCACACCTCCCCGGCTTCTCAAGGCTCTCAGAATAAAATGCAAACTCCCTGCCAGAGCCGCCCAGGGAAGTGATACCTGGTCCCTGCCCACCCCTCTCCTGCTTCTCAATTCCCCTCCAGTCCCACCAGCTTCTTTCTGTTGCTGGGACGACTCAAACTTTATCCTGCCCAGAAGGAAAAAAGTGTTTTCCTGTATTTTTCCTGTATACGCACAATACTTCTGATACCAAATATATGGGTTTTCCGCTGGCATTCAGCAATTCTTCAGCTCCCTGGTCACCAACTGGGCATCCTACAATTTACTTCTGGCACTAACTACCTACAGTGAGTGCAGACCCACAGGGTAAGGGCTCAGTCCCACAAGACTGCCCCCTACTTCAGATACCAGCCTCAAGTCCTGGATTGTGATCCACGCTTCTGACCAACAGGCTGTAAGTCAGGAGTTTCCACGACCCACTCCTTTCAATAATTTGCTAGGACAGCTCACAACACTGGTTTATTATGAAGGGAATCACGAAGGATACAGATGAGCAAACAGATGGAGAGACAACCAGGGCAAGTGTAGATAGAGGCCCAGAACTTCCTTGTCTTCTCCCAGGTGCCACCCTTCTAGCACCTGGATGTCGTCACCAACCAGGGAGCTCTTGGAATCCCATTGATTAGGGTTTGTATGGAGGCTTCATTATGTAGCCATAATTGACTAAGTCATTGACCTTCAGTGATTAGTCAATTTCCAGTCCCTTTCTTGGACCCTAGAGGTTGGGGGGGATGGAACTCACCTGGTTGGATCCTCTGGCAACCAATCCCCATTCTCCAAGGGTAACCTCATTAGCATAAAGTCAGGTAGGGTTGAAAGGAGCTCATTATGAAAAACAAAAGATGCTCCTCTCACCTCTATCACTTAGGAAATTCCAAGGGTTTAAGACCTCTGTGACAGGAACCTGGAGAAAGACTAAATATACATTTCTTAATATAATATATGTCAGTATCGTTGCACCAGGGTCTTTTCACTTTTTCTTCCTTATCCCTGGAATAGTTTTTCCCCAGATTTTGTATGATGAGCTCCTTCTTCTGTACTAAGTCTTAGCACAAATGTCACCTCCTCAGAGAGGCCTGCCCTGGCTACCCTACCTAAGATGATGCCCCTAACCCAGGCACTCTCTGTATTTTATATCCTGTTTCATTTCTCTCTCAGTCCTTACCACAGCCTACAATTATTTAGTACCTGTCACCCCCACTGGAAGGTCAGCTCCACCAGGGCAGAGACTGGGTCTGGGTTGTGCACAGCTCTGTCCCCAGCACCTTGTCCAGCACTTGGCACATAGTAAGCACCAACTAAATATTTAGATAATTAAACGAATGGAGATTCTGTTAAGGTCCTTTGAGTTCTGCAGTGAGGGAGGCTCGGCTCGGCAGGGCTGGGCCATAACCCAGGTCTACACGGCTCAGAGGCCTCTATCACTGACACCCTTCCCCAGCCACCCTCCATGGGTCACCAAGGAGTACCTGACCACTCTGAGTTTTCTGTGCCAGAAGCTCTAGCAGCAGGGGTGCTATTTGGAAGACCATGACAATGGCCCTGGGGTTTGATGCTCTGTTTCTCCCACCTCCATCTCTTTTCCATATTTTTGGCTCTGCCCTAGCATTAAGATAGCCAGTCACCCAGTCTCCCCAGGCCTGTGCTTTCTGCTGTGTTTGGCCAATAAGAGCAGAGAAGGGCAGTAGCCTCCCACCCTCCTTGCTGGGTCCTGATGCAGCTGTGGCTGTTGCTATGGTTTGAATATTTGCCCCACCCAAAACTCACATTAAAATTTTATCTCCAATGTGACAGACAGTATTGACAGGTGGGGCCTCTAAGAGGTGATTGGGTCATGAAGGCTCTGCCCTTGTGAATGGATTAATCCCTTCATTGATCATGTGAGTGTGACTGATGGTTTTATAAGAAGAGGTAAAGAGATCAGAGCTGGCACATTAGTTTGTTCAGTTCTCCATCCCCCATGTGATGCCCTGCATACCTCAGGACTATGCAGAGAGTCCCCACCAGCAAGAAGGCCCTCACTAGACACAGCACCTTGACCTTGGACTTCTCAGTTGCCATTATTATAAGAAAGAAATTCTTTTTCTTTATAAATTACCCAGTTTCAGGTATTCTGATATAAGTGTAAAGCAAAAATAAAATCCAAAGCTTCTCCAGCCAACTGAACAGACCCACTCTGGGCCAAGGGGACCCTAGAGAAACCTGAAAAACTGAATTCCTGGCCATTGGAAAAAGAGGTTGAACATATCCCATTATACTCGCTGCCTTTTGGAATTTAGGCACAACTGACTAGCATTAACATTAAAATAGAGATCATAAAACTGACAAAACAGACTCTTTGTGAAAAAAGACCAAATTCAAAGCCTGACTCTAGTATAGCATCACATGACAGATAGCAGACTCTGAAGGAAATCAAAATATTTTACCCCAAAATATATTTCATTGACATATTTTGAGATGGCCTTGCAAGGCTGTCTTTTGTGGGGGAGATTTGTATGTGTAGAGTATCTCCAGAAATGCAGCCAGGTTTTTCAAGGATCTAGGAGAGGTTAACTAAGAGTCTGACACATTTTAAGGTCCAAAAAGTGATATTTACCATCTATTCTCTCTGAAGCCCATTACCTGGAGGCTTCATCTACATAACAAGAACCTTGGCTTCCACAAACCCCTCTTATCTTTTTTTTTTTTTTTTTTTTTTTGAGATGTCTCACTCTGTCGCCTGGGCTGGAGTGCAGTGGCCTGATCTTGGCTCACTGCAACCTCCACTTTCCAGTTCAAGCAATTCTCCTGCCTCAGCCACTCAAGTATCTGGGATTACAGGTGCCCATTACCATGCCCAGATAATTTTTGTAATTTTAGTAGATACAGTGTTTCAACATGTTGGTCAGGCTGGTCTTGAACTCCTGACCTCAAGCAATCCTCCTGCCTCAGCCTCCCAAAGTGCTGGGATTACAGGCATAAGCCACCGCACCTGGCCCCTCCTCTTATCTTAACTCAAGCATTTCTTTCTACTGACTTTAAGTGTTTAGACAAAGCCTAACTTTTTCAACTAATTGCCAATCAGAAAATCTCTGAATCCACCTGTGACCTGTAAGTCCTCCCTCCCCTTCAAGATGTCCCCACCCTTCCAGGCCAATGTATACCTTACAGGTATTGATTTATGTCTTTGTCTGTAACTTCTGTCTCCCTAAAGTATAAAAAAACCAAACTGTCACCTTACTGCCTTGGACACACTTTCTCAGGACCTGTTGAGACTGTTCTCCAGGCCATGGTCACTTATATGGACTCAGAATAAACCTTTTTAAATATTGTACCAAGTTTGTTTTTTTCTTTTAACATAAGCAACAGAAAATGGACGAAGACAGCAGTGTTCCTCTTCCTGTGGCCTCAGCTCCTCATGGGCAATCCTCTCTTACAGCTGCAGTTCTCACAAGCTCTAGTAACTCCCTTGCTCCCAGCCCCTCCAGTCCCAGGGCTGGTAAGGGTTCCCATCTGTTTCTAGTCCCTGGGGTTCTGGGAAAAGTACTTAACCCCTCTGTGCCTCACAATCCTCATCTACATAACAAGAACGATAATGGCACCTACTTCATTGAGCCATTGGAACAATTAAATGAGATAATACGAGGTAGTGCCTAGAATAGTACCTGGTATATAATAAGCATGATTATTATTGTTGTTATTATTTTATTACCATTATTGGCTATTGCTGTTATTATTTTATTACTGCCATTTCCTGTGTTAAGCACTAATCTCATAGTATCTCATTGGATCCTCTTATTATTTCAATTTTACACTTGAGGCAACGGCAGCTTAGGCAAACCCATCCAGTTTTCCAGCATGATCCAGTTAGAACATAGCAGAATCAGGCCTCAAGTTTTCGTCTGACTGCTCAGCCTAAGATCTTGACCACCAAGCCAGGTTTCCCCCACCCCTTTATCTATTCAAAGTCCATAGTTGTGTGAGGGGGCTGGCCTGTGCATTGCAGAATGTTTACCTATATCCATGGCCTCTATCCACTAGATGCCAGCCATCCACAACAAAGAAAGATCTAACCAAAAATGTCAGTAGGGACAAGGTTGAGAGATCCTGGTATGACGCCTATGCAGATACAAGAAAAGCCATAATTATGGAGGTAAGTGCTCTACATTTGACTCAAACTGATGAAATGATGACATCAGTAGACTAATTTACATGTATACCTAGAATAACCACTAAAAAAGCTACCCGGAGAGATACACTTAAAAAATACCATAGATATATCAAACCAGAACTCTAAAAAATATTCAAATAACTCACAGGAAGACCACAAAAAAAGAAAGGAAAATAAAACAGAAAAATTAAAACCAGAAGGAGCAAACAAAAAATAAAATGGCAGACTTAAGCCCTAGTATGGTAACGACATTAAATGTTGATAGTTGTATTAGTCTCTTCTCACATTGCTATAAAGAAATACCTGAGACAGGGTAATTTATTTTAAAAAGGGGTTTAATTGGCCTACAGCTCTGCAGGCTGTACAGCAAGCATGGGTGGGAAGGCCTCAGGGAGCTTTTACTCATGGCAGAATGCGAAGCCAGAGAAAGCATCTTACGTGGCTGGAGCAGGAGGAAGCGGGGCGGGGAGATGCTACATAGTTTGAAACAACAAGATCTCATGAGAACTCACTCACTATACAGTACCAAGGTGTATGGTGCTGAACCACTCATGAGAACTCCATCCCCGTGATCCAATCACCTCCCACCAGGCCCCACCTCCAACACTGGGGATTACAATACAAGATGAGATTTGGATGCAGACACAGACCCAAACCCTATCAATGATCTAATTAAAACAAAAGATTGACAGAGTGAGTTTAAAACATGACCCAATTATATGTTGTCACAAGAAACTCACCTCAAATGTAACTAGATAGGCAGTAACAAACCAGGAGCAGAATTCTTGAAATTCCAGAAAGAAAACAAGAATATTGTGAATGGATAAAAATAGGGTAAACATAAACGATTTTACTAGTTTTCACCTCATGAGTTTCTTATATTATACGTGTTGGTTGAAACAAAAATAATAACATCATGTGATGTGATTCTCAATGTATGAAAGCAACACTTAAGACAATTATATTGTAAAAGCGTGAAGGGGAAAGGGACCTAAGTAGCAGTAAGGCCTGGATGCTTCAGGCTAAGTGTTGAAACAGTGATAGCAGTATTTACAATAAACTGTGTATGTATATAGGCAGCCACTGAGCAAAATATACAAAGCAATATACTCTAATACATAAATAAATCAAAATGGAATTCTAAAAATCATTCAGAAACCCACAGGAAGGCAAGAAAAGAGAAACAGAGGAATAAGAAACAGAGGGTAAACAGCGAAAATAAATAATAAAATCTCAGTTCTTAGCTCTAACATATCCGTAATTACTTCAAATGTCAATGGTCTAACTGTACTGATTAAGAGAGAGAGTGGATTGAGAAATACAAGTCAGGTACATCTGCATACAAGAAACTCACTTCAAATATAATGACACATAAGCTGAAACCTAAAGAATGGATAAAGTTGTATCATGGGCCAGGTCCAGCGGCTCATGTCTGTAATCCCAGCACTTTGGGAGGCCAAGGTGGGTGGATCATCTGAGGTCAGGAGTTCAAAACCAGCCTGGCCAACATGGTAAAACCCCGTCTCTACTAAAAACAGAAAAAATTAGCTGGGTGTGGTGGTGCATGCCTGTAATCCCAGCTACTTGGGAGGCTGAGGCAGCAGAATTCCTTGAGCCTGGAAGGTGGAGGTTGCAGTGAGCTGAGTTCGCGCCATTGCACACTAGCCTGGGCAACAAGAGTGAAACGCCATCTCAAAAAAAAAAAAAAAAGTTGTATCATGCGGATATTGATTTAATAAAATGGAGTGTTTATATTAATATTAGATTAAATAGACTTTAGAGCAAAGACATTAGTAGGGTCAATAAGAGACATTACATAAGTATAAAAGGATCAATCCATAGAGAAGAATAGTGATCCTAAATGTGTATGCACCAACCAATGGAGCTTTGAAATACATGAAACAAAAACTGATAGAGCTGAAAGGAGAAATAGATAAATCCACAATTACAACTGGAGATGTCAGGACCTAAGATATCAGCATTTGATATTTTCTATCAGTAATTGACACATCTAGTTGACAGATCTAACAGGAAGGAAATCAGTAAGGATACAGTTAAACTGAACAATATCATAAATCAGCTGGATCTAATTGACATGTATAGTTTACTTCATCCAACAACAACAGAAATGTACATTCTTCCTAAGCTTACATGGGACATTCACCAAGGTAGATTGTCTCCTGGTTTATAAAGTAGAGTTTAACAAAGTTTAAAAAATTGAAACCACAAAGAGAACACTCTCTTACCATAATGAAACAAACTAGAAATCAATAATAGAAAGACAACAGGAAAATCTTCAAATGTATGACTATTAAACAGCTCAATTCTACATAACCCATGAGTAAAAAAAGAAGTCTCCAAGAAAATAAAAAAATTACATAGAACTGAATGATAATGAAAATACGACATATCAAAATGTGTGAGATGTAGTTAAAGTCATGCTGAGAAATAACTTTAGAGTACTAAGTTCCTACATTAGAAAAAAAGGAAAAAGCTCAAATCAATAATCCAAGTCCTACCTCAAGAAAGTAGGTAAAAAGAGTAAAGTAAACCCAAAGTGAGCAGACAGAAGCAAATAATAAAGATAAGAACAGAAACGAATGAAGTTGAAAACAGAAAAGCAAAACATAAAATCAATGAAACAAAGAATAGGTTCTTTGAAAGGCTCAATATAATTGACATATGTTTGCAAGATTGACAAAGATAAAAAGAGAAACAAATCATTAATCCCAGGAACAAAACAGAGGATATCACTACAGATTCTATGGTCATTAAAGGGATAAAAAGAAAATGTTATGAATAACTTTATACTCATAAATTCTATAATTTGTAAGAAATTGACTAGTTTTTAAAAACCATAAGCTACCAAATCCAATCAAGATGAAACTAATTACCATAGTAACACTATAAGATCCTGAAAAAGAATCTCCAGGCCAAGATGGTTTCACTGGAGAATTTTAGCTAACATTTAAAAAGAACATTTATACCAATGTTACAGTGTCTTCCAGAAAATAGAAGAGAGAACACTTCCCAGCTCATTTTATGAGGCCAATACTATTTTGATACCCAATCCAGACAAAAATAGAAATAGAAAACTATATAAAAAGTACAAAATTGAAAACTATAAAAATAGAAAACTATAGACAAATATCTCTCACAAACTTAGATATAAAAATCTTCAAATACATTACAAAATTGAATTCAACAATGTATAGAAAACACTACATGACATGACCAAGGAGGATTAATGCCAAGTATGCAAGGCTAGTTTAATATTCAAAACATCAATCAATATAATCCACCATATCCACAGGCTGAAGAAGAAAAATCTTTTTAATTGATGCAGAAGAAACACTTATTCATGATAAAAATGCTCAGCACGCTAGAATTGGAGGGTAATGTTCTCAATCTCGTAAAAATCATCAATGAAAACCTACACTTAACATCATGCTTCATGGTGAAAAACTGAATGTTCTGCCTCTACAACCAGGAATGAGGCATCAAGATAGATAATATCCTTCTTGGATAAAAAGAAAAATGTCCCTTTTCACCCCTTTTATTCAACATAGTACTAGAAGTTCTAGACAATACAATAAGGCAAGAAAAAGAAATAGAAGGTAAACAGAAGAAATGCAGCAGTCTGTATTTGAAGATGACATGATTGCCTACAAAGAAAATCCCAAAGAATCTACCAAAACAAGGAACCCTCCTAGAATTATTTAGTGAGTTCAGCAAGATTGTGTGATACAAGATGAATATACAAAATCAATTGCATTTATATATCCTAATAATAAACAAATAGAACCTGAAATTTAAAGTGCAATACCACATACAATTGCTCCAAAGAAAACGAAATACTTAGGTGTAAAATCAGCAAAACATGGAAAAGATTTATATGCTGAAAATTATAAAATCTTGATGAAAGAAATTAAAGAACTAAACAACTGGAAAAACTTTGTTTATGGACTGGGAGACAACATAGTGAAAATGCCAGTTCTCTCCCTAATTCATTGATGTTTAATGCAATTTCTGTTAAAATCCCAAATGGCTTTTTGGAGACATAAACAAGCCAATGGGCTTCTCACTCTATCTCTGCTGGTGCCACAGGGGAAGGAAGCTCCTACCTGGCCTTCTTTTGCTGCTGGGTAGAGGAACAGATGTTGAGAGGTCCCAGTGGGTGACTGCCATGAGTTGAGGGTGGAGACTCTAAGCCTGGTTCACCTTCTTCTGCTGGGTGGAAGCCTCAGGGACACCAGGTCTAAGTTACCCTCTGCCATTAGATGGAGGGGCTGGAGACTCCAGGTTTTCTGGTACCACAAAGAAGGGATGCATGTGTCCAGTGAGCATGGGGTGTGGGACAGGCCAACTAAGCCCTGGAAGCTTTGCTGGAGCCACTGCTGCTGCTATGTGTGGGCTCCATGACACTGCCCCCTTCCAGCTGTTGCATTTGGTTTTGAGTTCGTGTATCCCTATTTGCGGTTCCGGGTTGCCGGCCTCTCCAGTGCCTAGTGTAGGGTGTATGGGAAGTTACAACAACAACAACAACAAGACAAGTAACTCAACTTAGGTGTCATTATCAAAGTCCTAAGGTTCTTAGCCAGTGCATCTTCTTCATTCCATCTTTCAGAGCGCTTTATGCTTGTCTGTTAAATTATTTCTAGGGCATTTAGTTGTATTATGAGGGGAAGAGTAGGGAAAAGTGAACCTGTACTATCTTGTTCCATAACTATAGGACAGTTTCTTTTAAAGCTAAAAATAGACTTACCATAGATCCAGAAATTGCACTTATAGGCCTTTATTCTACAGAAATAAAACATATGTTCATGTAAAAGCTTCTATAGAAAATTTCACAGCAACTTTATTCATAATGGCCCCACACTGGAAACTATACCAATGTCCTTCAATGGGAGAATGATTAAACAAGCCCTGGAACATCCATAATGTGGAATATGTCAGCAATAAAAAGGAGAAATTATTGCTGCACACAGCAACCAAAATGAACATCAAGGGAATGATGCTTACTAGAAGAATAAGCCAACACCAAAATGTTACATGCTGTATGATTCCCTTTATATAACATTTTTGAAATTTAAAAAATTCTAGAGATGGAGATCAGTTAGACGTTGCAGGGGGTTAGGGACTGGCTAGTGTGGTCCTAGAGGGAGGCAGAGGGACCCTTGAAGTGACGGGACAGTTTAGCTTGATTATGGTGGTGGTTACTCAAAACTGCATGTGTGATAAAATTGCATAACTGGTGAAATCTACATAAGCTCTGTGGATTGCACCTATGTCAATTTCCAGCTTGTCATATTGTACTTTAGTGATGCAAGATGTGATGATTCGGGGAGGCTGGGTGAAGGGTACACAGGACCTCCTTAAACAGTTCCTTGCCACTCCCTGTGGATCTAAGTTATTTCACAGTAAAAAAAAATTTAAAAAGCCAAAACAAAACTATATTGCTAATTTCCAACCATAAAATATTCCTTTTAAACTACCCCTGGCCCCATCTTCTCTCTCTGTCTCTGTTTCTCCATCTCTCTCTTTTCAGGCCACTGTGAAGACCTATTTGCACCAATCTGGAACTTTCATTTTTACCTTTTTTTTGAGATGGAGTCTTGCTTTGTCACCCAAGCTGGAGTGCAGTGGTGCCATCTTGGCTCACTGCAACCTCTACCTCCCAGGTTCAAGCGATTCTCCTGCCTCAGCCTCCTGAGTAGCTGGGATTACAGGCACACACCGCTACGCCTGGCTAATTTTTGTATTTTAGTAGAGATGGGGTTTTACCATGTTGGCCAGACTGGTCTAGAACTCCTGACCTCAGGTGATCGGCCTCCCAAATTGCTGGGATTACAGGAGTGAGCCACTAAGCCTTGCCCAACCTGGAACTTTCTATCTGAGGTTCTGGGAGGGCTGGCAGAAAGTGGAAAAGGGGATAACTTTTTAGTGCCTGATTCGGTGGTATTTCATGTGAACTACCTTAATATGGAGCCGATTCTCTAATCCTTCTCTTTATCAGTGGCCCCTGCCCCATCCTTTGGGAAACGTTCCAGGATGTTTGGCACTTAACACTGGGTACAAACTCCCCACCCAACAGCAGCCATTCCTGATGCCTTCAAACAAAAGGACATGGAATGGGGTAATATTATTTGGATAATTTTCAAAAATGCCCTACAAACGACAAGTGGATCAACAGATAGATTCCAAGTATCATGGGTATCCCTTTGGGTTGGCAATCGCAGCTGCGCATTAACCAGGTCCTTGGGATGATGGTTGAATGTGAGTTGTATCCTGGGCAGATAGACTCACAGATGTGCACACAAATGCACACACACAGGACACACATATGGACGCTTTGTGCTCCTCCAAGCTGGGCATTTTACAGTCAATTCATGGATCAGTCAATACATTTGGAAACTTAGTAGGTTATTAGAGTTTCAGAAAAAGTCTCAAGTTCAAATAAAATGTGTGTATGTGTTTGTGTGTGCATCTACTCACAGTCTTATCCACCCAAATCTCAGGTGCAGCAGTGGTGCCAACATCATGACTTTATGTACATAAACTTGGCCAGGGAAGGAAGGGACCTTAATGTGCAAATGTCCCACGTGCCATCGGTCAAGCCCACCACCTTCACCTTTCAAGTTTCTTATTAGAACTCTAGACTACACGCCTGACAGGCTGTCAGGTTGAGTTTTCTCTTCTGTATGACATGGGACAAGCAAAGTGGCGAGAACATCTTCTACAGGGTGAAATGTCTTCATCCTGTCTTCCTCACCCCCTTTGCCACTTAATTATTGGCTTTAATCTAACTAGAACCTTTTGGGGTTTCTGTAATGGGAGGCAGAGGTGCAGTAAGAAATCCCCTTTACTACCCAGTGAAAGACATGGGCGTCTCCAAGGGAAGCCCGTCTCACCTGCTTCCTGTCTCCCGCTGAGAACCTGCTCCAGCACAGCCTCCCAGTCTCTGCCCCAAAGGTGAGGGTGGGCCCTGTGGGAAAGAGGGCCCACCCTCTTTCCCACAGGGTGGGACAGGGAACAGATGGAGGGGCAAGAGGGCAGGGGTCCCAACCTGCACAGAGGAGCAAACCTGCACCAGATTGAAACGTAAGCTGAATGTAATTACTTGGTTAATTAAATACTGACTTTTAACTCAAAAAGTGATTAAAATAAGCTGCAGGAAGACTGTCCAGAAGCGGGGCAGGGAATGAATCAAAGCTTTCAAGAAGAGGGAGGAGGAAGAGAGGGTTGTCACAGGCAGGTCTGGCTTGCTCTTCCTACTGTGTACTGGGCCTACTGCATGCAGGGGGTGTGGTCTTTGGTCTCTGAGCAGGTGAGGAATTTTGGACTGAGGCCAACATGCAAAGTAGGATTGCAGACTTCTTATATTTTTCCACTTGAGACCCCATCTCTTTTCCCAGTTGTCTGAGAGTACCAGGAGCTGCTGGTGCCTAGGAACCAGGTCCTGTTCATCCACGTTTCCTTGGAACAGAATGCAGTACCCGGCACGAGGAGGTGCTCCAGAAATGCTTATAGAACAAATGAACAAATTACTACACAGTAGTATTATGCACATGTGTGTTCCGATGAGCACGTGCGCGCGCGTGTGTGTGTGTTCACTGTAGGCAGGTGCTGTGGGTCATGTGTTGTAGGCTGGTCTTAACTCACCAGCTCAGACACCCATGATGTCAGAGGATATGTAAAACTCCCTGAGCCGTGTTTCCTCCCCATAATTCCCAGCAAACTCCCTGGTCCTCTGTATTCAAGGCCTCAGCCTGTTTTCCAGGTCCTTCTAGGCAGTTGGGGATGGCTGGCCCCATTCCAGAGCTCGGTGTCTGCCTGGGAGACTTAGGGCCTTTAGAGCCTCAGATGTCCCCAGCCTGGGAAGTCACTCAGCCGTGACTCAGCTGGGCCTGGATGGGGCTCAGCAGAATCCTCAGGACCCCCACGGCCTCCCAATGCTCCAGTCCCTGCCACCTCCACCCACAGCCTTTCTCCTCCCGTGTCCTTCGTCCCCCATGACATCATTTTGTGGGATCATCCTGGCTGCACAATCAAGCCTTTCAAGCTCCTCACGCCACCCCAACTCTCTCCTTATTGTTGATTTAACCTCAAGGGGACCATTCTCTTGATACTTCCACACCTCGCTTCTTCAGCCTGCAAATTCCTTGGCAGCCCTTTTGTGCAGAACACCCCCTGGTTCCATCTACCTTGCAAAGCTGGAGTTGCTGTTTTATTTCCTTGATTTATAGGCAACAAAAAAAAAAAAAAGGAAAAAAATCACTCAGTGTGTATTTTTTAATCTCCATCAAGAGACTAAAATACAACCTGTACCATTTTTGTCTGAGCACTTTCTGGCTGAGTTTGGGTTGTAGCAGATGGGATTTTATGAAGGTTGTAAAAGTCAAGCTCTCAGCATGTCAAACAAATCAGTGTGTGAAGGAGAAACATTAAAAGTAGGAAAAGTGGCTGTGGCCTGGGATGCATTCGGAGGCTTTGGAAAATAAGCCCACAGACCTGGAGCACAGGTGGCCCCGAAATTTGGCTGAAAATTGCTTTTCAAGAGCAAAAGTTGCTGCAGTCACCCTCAAAGGATCATGATCTAAATTCTCTACTCCTGAGTGGGGACCGTGGTGCCCCGGGTTTAAAAATACAAATTCCAGCATCAACTATAACTATATAGTCTTGTGGTCAATTCTGCTTGAGTTTTCACCTGGGCATAAGCTGTCTTGTATGTAGAACTGCAATCGCATTAGGAAAAAAGGATCTGTGTATGAGCCTTGAGAAATTATGGTAATAAAAAATGGCAGCATAAACCACCATTAAGTCAGAAGAAAGATAATTACTTCTCATGCTGCCTCCCTGGGTGAACACACTGACACGGAGATGAATTCGCTTCAGCAAAACAGGACTAATCTCTGCAGCACGGTATCTATTCCATTACCCCCTGCTTAATTACATGTGATTGTAGCGTCTAATTTATACTGATACCCAATGCCCAATAGAGCACCTTCATGAAGAGTGGGTTAGTTGGGAGGTGGGAAATTTATAAACTGGTTTAATTGCAGTCATCTTTGAGCTGTTTTATGTGTGACCTCAGGGAGTGATGGTGGTTACTCTAAATTCTCACTAGTGAAAGACAAGAGGGTTATGGCCAGTTAATACACGGTTCTGAGAACACAGATAAAGGTGACAATTTGTCTGTTTGCTCTATAATTCACTAATAGTTATTTTCTGGATAAGTGGGCAGGGAAGATTGAACATGGGGATTTCACTGTGTGATGCAACAGAAGCATACAAGCAGCATTAGTATACACGTAAGTGAATATTAAAATGACTAAGGTGTCTCCAGGAAGCACAGCTATAGATCTCTATGGACAAGGTAAAGTACATGGATTTTTGGTGGACGAGAGTTTTCTTATTTATTATTATTACATGTATATATTTTGAGACAGAGTCTTGCCCTGTAGCCCAGGCTGGCATGCAGCAGCATGATCATGGCTCGCTGCAGGCTTAACCTCCTGGGCTCAAGTGATCCTCTCACTTTAACCTCCCGAGTAGCTGGGACTACAGACATGCACCACCACACCCAACTAATTTTGTATGTTTTGTAGAGACAGGGTCCCACTATGTTGTCCAGGCTGCTCTCAAACTCCTGGGCTCAAGTGATCTGCCCACCTCAGTCCCCCAGAGTGCTAAGATTACAGGTGTGAGCCAAGCACCTGGCTAAGAGTTTCCTAAAGGGGAAAGGCAGGATCCATTCTCCCATATGTGCAATTCCATTTAGGGCTCTTTTTGGGACAGCACACCTGGTTTTACAACTCCTTTCTAGAAAGTTCACTTATGAGCTGATTAATGGCAGTAATGATTTAGTGTAAGCAGAGCGCAGCAGCCCTAGGGCTGAGGTTCTAACCTGGGCTCTGTTCCCACTGGCTGGTAAATCCTTGGCTGACCTCCCCAGGCTTCCGTTTCTGCATCTTGAGAGTAGTGATGATATCAGCGACACTGCAGGGACATTGTGTTGGATTGAGTGAGATGAAGGAGAGTATAAATGCACAGCACAGACCAGTTCTGAGCCTCCCATTCCATTTCAGAGCAGGAAGCCGGGCCTCCCCCTCGAGGATGCACTGAGAGAGGCCACTGTGAGATCTGGCAGAGGGTGTCTTGATGTCAGGTGATCAGAACACATGGCAGCCTTGGACATCTCTGATACGACTCCTGCTCATGGAGTCATTCATTTGACAGATGTTATTAAGTTAAGTACCAGATCATAGCAACCACAGGAGTTATAAAGAGGACATGTCACCTGCTTCAGGGGAACTTAGAGCCTAGGAGGTGAAACAGATGTAACAAGTGAGCATGACAAAGTTTGCAGCAGGAGCTGCTGGTTGCTTACCTCTTCTTTGCTAATAAAAATGGGATCTGTTTGGGCAGCAACAGGTCCAGTTCAAGGGGAGAGAACAACCCTGTCAATCATGACAATCCCACAGGTGGGCACTTGAGCACTGCTGGCCAAGGAGCTGGAAGGGCCAGTCAGCTGGAGGCTTCTGGGAATATTTTTCTCCTTGCTAAAATGGGAGAAAAGTATTCTGATTTCTTTTCAGAGTTGTTGAAAGCTGGAAAGAGCATAGCTCCCAACCCTCCAAAGGAAAAAACTAGACAAGCAACAAGTGCATGCCTTTTCCAGAGCCCAACAAAATCCTGAGGTTGCAGAGCAAACAACAGTCCCCAAATTTACAGAGAGAGAGAGAGGCACTTGTGGGGAGAGAAGAGCCTGGCTTACGTGGGCAAGATGTAGCTGGAAACAGTAAGAAGAGTTCAGCAAAGGTGATGGTTCCCAACAGGGGCCAATTTTTTTCCCTAAGGGGCAGCTGGGAGTATCTGAAGAAAGTTTTAATTGTTACAACTGGGTTAAGAGTGTTACTGGCATCCAGTGGGCCAGGGACACTGCTAAACATTCTGCAGTGCACAGGATAGCCCTTATGACAAAGAATTATCTGGCCCAAAATGTCCACGATGTTAAGGCTGAGAAAACTTGAGCTAAGTCAACATTGTCTCTAGCCTGGACAACTACAATATACTAACAGGTCCCCCAGGTCTGCCCTCGCTGCCTACCATCCATTCCCCACATGGCCGCCAGTTGGCTTCCATGTAAAAGAAACCAGATCGTGCCACTCGTCTATATAAAATCCTCCAATGGCTCACATCTTGAGACTTCACCATGGCTTCACAGCGTGCAGCATCTGTTCCCTCCATGGCCTTCTGATTTGATAACATGCTACCCCCTTCTGTCACTTCGATCCAGCCATATAGTCTCTCTGCATCCCTGGAAGACACCAGGAACACTCCCATCTCAGAGCCTTTGTACTTGCTCTCCCTGCCCGTGATGCTGTTTGCCCTTCCAATGCTCATGGCCACATCTCACTCCCATCTCTGCTCCAACATCTCATTTTCAAAGAGGAGAGAAAGAGCCCACCCACAGTCCCACACTAGGATAGTGCTTGGCACAAAATAGGTGCTCAAATAAATATTTGTTGAAGGAATCAATAAATAAAATGAAGACCTGCCCCCTTGAACTTTCGGTTAACTCACCCCAACCTCAAATTGAAATCAAAGAAGTTATTAGAAACCTGGATGAGAGCAGAAAAGGGAACTGAGGGAGTGAGTCTGGGACTGGGTGTTGGAGCTCTGGGTTCACATCTGGTTGGGTCAGCAGCTTTCAAATGTGTCCCTGGATAGGTATTTTCCTACTCTAAGTCTCAGATTATTTGTAAAATGGGCAAAGAAGCCATTCATTCAGTCATGTCTTCATTCAATAAAAATTTATTGAGCAACTGCTGAGCCAAGCACTGATGTACGTGATGGGGATCCACTAGGAAACAAGACAGTTCCTTCTGGAATGAATGACCACACATTTATCAGCTTTAAACAACACACGTACGTGTGACAAACTCCATAGCTCTGTAGGTCAGAAGTTCAACACAGCATGGCTAGATACGCTTCTCAGAATCCCATTGGCCCAAAATCAAGGTGTCAGCTAGAGATACGGTTCTCACCTGGAGCTCGGAGTCCTCTTCCCAGCTTGCTGGTGTTAGTAGAATTCGTTTCCTTCTCACTTTCCACATGGCCCAAGCAGAAGGCACATTGAATCCTTCCAGAGCTTCAAATCTCTCTGACTTTTTTTGCCATTCTTTTCTGTTATTCAAGGCTAATGAGATTCCATTGTATCCTCGGAAATAATTCAGGTTAATCTTATTATATTCCCAGGTTCCAGAAATTAGGGCATGGACATCTTTTAGGGGCCGTTCTCCTAATTTACACGTGGATGCATGTGGAGCCAGCATTCCAGGGAGAGGAAACAGCAGAGGCAAAGGCCATAAAATACTAATGGGCTTGATTTGTTCAAGGAGCCTCAAGCAACCAACATGGCTGGACCAGCAGAGCATGGAAGAGGGAAACAGGTGAGGAGGCCAGGGAGGTGGTGACTTCTAGGCCATGTGGTGCTTGGTAGACAGCAGGAACCAGAATGGGTTTTGTTCTAAGTACTTACGGAACTCATGGGAGCATTTTAAGCCAGATTGTAAAAATACCAAACCAATGTTTTTTAAGAAGATAACTTTGACTTCTGTATGGCAAAAAGTAAATGTGGAAGCAGGAAGACCAGTTTGGAGGACATGGCCATGGGGACAATGGCTTGGACTAGGACGTGGGGGTGGAAGTCATGAGAAGTGGTTGGGTTCTGGATCTCTTTAAATGATTTTTTTAAGCTGAATTTTCTGATGGAGTAAAAGATTTGTCAATTTCCTTCTAGCTGACAGCAGAAGGGGTGGCTTTGGTCGGCTTTCATCTCCCTCTCCAGGCCTCCCCATATCGCTCCACCTGGAATAAAAATAAAAGCTAAGAAAAACCCATCTATCGGCACAAACACAGCATCCAGACTAGTCACCTTGGCTTGTCACAGCCCTCGCCACACTGAGACATAGACATAGACATTGATAGATAAAAACTTGATTTTATAAAAATCAAAAGGCAGTAAAAATGAGGACATTCAGAAAATGGAGAACCATTTAGCTGGAATCTGAAATAGTATAATACAGCAGCAGCAGTTACCATCCTTTGAGTACAAAGTGTGAGAATGCTGCTTGAAGTTGGAGATTGGAGGCTTTGGGGAGCAGTTTCTTTACTTCGCTGACATCCTGGACATCACACATGGGCCTTACAAAGTTCACACACAAGCCTCTGCAGCCTCCGTCTGCTTATTCTGAGATCAAACTGGGCGGCCTTCGGCTCTGGCTTTGATTAGCTATGCACAGCCTGACTGCCTGAAACTCATGCAATAGAGATGAATGGAAAATGAGGCTTGTAATTATTTTCAAAAGACGTGCAGCCTGACTTCAGCCCATGAAGACTTCCAGGCCCCTGGAAAAGGCTGGCTCTGTGGGCATGCGAGCTGTGCAGTCTCATGGTGCCTCCGTTTAGAAGGGCCCCATGTTAGGTTTAATGCTTGGCTCTCTTGAAATTCTCAATAAGTTTTGAACGAGGGGCCCCATGTTTTCATTTTGTGCTTGGTTCTGCTTTGAAACTGCCTAGAAACCATCTTTCCCATTTTCATTCCAGTTGCTTAAACCCCTTTCTCAAACCTTTCAGAGAGGAAGGTAGCACAGGGGATATTCCTGGGACTGTGGTGTGGAGGGGTGTAGGTTGGTTCCAGCAGCTCCTGGATGGTTGATGATGAGGATGCTGCAGATATGAGCAGGGCGTTATCTGAGTGAGACTTCAGGATAAACCAACCTGGAGGTCCATCTTCCAAGGATGGAGGTATCATTTTACCCGAGTATGGATAATCTGGGGCAAAGAGCAGAAATGTCCCTAGCCCCAAACCTATCAACAGAGCAGCAAGGGCCCAGTGATAACCTAATCAAACCCATCTTGAAGTGGGATGGGCAGGGCCAAGAAATAAAAGAGGAAGAAACTAACCAGGAGCCTCGGCCACACTCCAGGCTTGTTCTGTGTCCAGCCGGGCTCACTGCAACTTGGTTTTCAGGGTATGAGCTGAGCAGCAGTACAACCTGTGTTGTTTAGCAACACAGTACCTTCCCCCTTTACTGCTGTAAGGTGTTAACGAGGAGGCAAATGAATTGCAACTGACAGTTTACAAAGCAAAGAGGTCCAGGCATGGTGGCTCACACTTCTAATCCCAGCACTTTGGGAAGCCAAGGTGGGAGGATCGCTTGAGTCCAGGCATTTGAGATCAGCCTGGGCAACAGACTGAGGCCCCATCTCTACACAAAAGAAAAACAACAATAACAACAACAACTATTAGCCAGATGTGGTGGTGCGTTACTGTGGTCCCAGCTACTCGGAAGGCTGAGGTGGGAGGATTGCTTGAGCCAAGGAGTTTGAGGTTACAGTGAGCCGTGATTGCGCCACTGCACTCCCACCTGGGTGAGAGAGAGAGAGAGAGAGAGAGACCCTGTCTCTAAAATAAAATAAAACATACAAAGCAAAGAGATGCCATTGCTCTTGCTGCTTCGTCCCCACTCTTCTGAGATGGAGAAAGAGTAGCCGCTTTTTAATAGACAGTCACTAAGAGTTAGCTGCTCCTGGGTGTCTATCTTTGTGCACACGTGATTTCTTTAAGGCTCTGAATTTCCTATAGTGCTCTGCACAGAGCAGTCTTTAGGAGAAGAGACATCTGGATATCTGTGAAATCAGTATTAAAAATATATTCTAGGTCACCCAATTCCCAACCGTAGTTCCCAGGTAAGGTGTCAAGGGTGGAAACATCCTGGTTGATGTCATACTGTCTGCAGTGAATGGAGCTAGGACTTGGACCTGGCCTTTGGGTACAAAGGCCACTGCTCTTTCTCCATCCCTCTTGACTGCTCAGGTGAGTGGCTGCTCTTACTGAACAATATCAGTGGGCAGAGGATGGGAGAAGTCATGGTTTTCCCCAGGACAGAAACCAGGGCTGGGGCTTCTCTGCTCAGAGGCCTTGTTGTTACTAGGCAAAAGGGGTTCACTGACTGATGCACTGGAAACCAATACTATAACACCAGGGTTTTGAGAAAAGAAAAGCTTTTCTATTGCAATTTAACCAACAAGGCCACAGGAGTCCAGCTCAAATTCGTCTCTCTGTGCTGGCTTTGAGGTAGTCATTTTCTATCAAAATAGAATTACTGCCTTAGAAAGGACGCCCTCCCAAGGACCCACTTTACTGTGTTTTGCTATTCCTTACAACCCTGATCACCAGTGATGGAGTGTGTTCCTCACCTGTCTTCTTCAACACAGCCCACTGAGGCGGGTTTAGAGGGTGGATTCTGGGATTAGCAGGTGATTGGTGGAAGGAAAGGAGAGGGCTGGAAAGTCTGTGGGCATGCGCAGTTACCCCTTCATGCTGCCTCATGGGTTCCATATACAAATTGGAGGAGAGTTAACGTGAAACGTGCGGTGGAAATTCATGCTGTGACAACAGCAAGCTCATTCTGTGCAAACTCCAGGTGGCCATATCGGTTCCAACCGATTTCAGCCAATTTAATCTCGCAAGCACAGGGAGTTTCTGCCATCCTGTAAACTCAAGAATTTGTGTTAGTTATTGGTTTCTTTAACTCTTTGGGGCATGGTTTCATTCCGTGACTTCAACACAGAGGAGTGGGGAGGCAATCCCATTGATGCACTCTGGAAAGCCTGTTGTGGGTGAGCCATGGCACGGGGCTGGCCGGTCCAGGACCTTGGTCCCATGACACATCACGTCTGTTCTGCGGAGCCCCAGCGTGTGGCCCTGTCCAGGCCCCGCCAGTGTGTGTGTGGCGTTTTATTGTCAAGCTGTCCTTCTCTATCAAGGTCTTCATTTGCATTTGGCCAGGCACTGGCAGCTCCCAGAAGACACTGGGATTTTTCCAATTTGTTTATTTCATCAACAAAAGCTGGATTCCAGACTGAGATGTTAAGTCCTGGGGATGCTGCAAGGGGTAGGACAAACACAGGCTCAGCCCTCCAGAGTTTTCTGGTCTAACATGGGCAATACATTCCCAGGGTCCGTGGGGGGTAGGGGCCATCCACTCTGGTGGGGAGGAGTGTTTTATCACTGAATTGTAGCCAGTTTTATTATGGGCTTTAAACTTTCTACAGATAATGCACCCCCTTACTGCTTGCACCTGGGCAGACTGCTCGCCCCACCCCTTTGCTCTCTTACTGTACCCCTGAATGAAGGACTCCAGGAAGTATGCACGTGGTCACTTGCTATTTCCCCCAACATGGGAGACATAGTCCTGCCTCAGGGCCTTTGCACTGGTTGTGCCCTAGGCCTGGAGCTCTTTCCTCATCTCGATGCTCAGCTCACTCCTTGATTTCCTTCAGGTCTATACTTGAGCATCACTTCCCAGACAACTTTACAAAAAGGATCCTCTCCCAAAGATCCTCTTTACTGTGTTTTTCTTTTCCTTACAGCCCTGATCACCACTGATGGAGTGTGTATTGCTCCTTGCCAGTCTTTCTCAACACAGCCTACTTTGCAGTTTTGTTCATTACTGTGTCTCCAGTGTCTCTCCCTTGAAAGAAGCTCAACACACTTTGAATGGATAAATGAACAGAAGAGAATACCTGTGTGTGAATCTTGTTCCTGCCCTGTGCCAGCTGTGTGACCTTAGGTGAATTATTGCCCCCTCTGAGCTTCAGTTTCTTTATTTCAAAACCACCAAGTGGCTGAGAAAATAAACCCAGGCAAGAGATGAAAACACCTGCCCTGCTAGGGGAGCTGATGAATATCTCCTTCTTCCTTCTTTCTTTCTCCCATTAAATTTGACAGCCTCTGCTTTACTGCTGGGAGAGAGGCAGGAGCCTGTCTAGGCGGTAGTAGGACTCCTTTCCATTCACTGCACTCTCAGCCTGATCTCAGAGGCTCATGTAGTCAGCAGAGCAAGAGAAATGGGCTGGGAAACAGGCTGGATTTATTTCCTTCCTTTCCAGCAAAGTACTCTAAGGATGTGCCCATCCATAACCTCATTGCTCACATGAAGACCGAGTGACAACTCAGATGGATGGAGATGTATGAGCCTCTCTGCACATGTGAAAATCCAACCCTAAGCCATGCAGGGGAAATGGGCACCAAACTCAAGGGCAGGCACATTCCAGAGCATGGGGTCTACGGGGGATGGCCTCGCCCATCCCAGGCATGGCTCACACACCATTTATTTCTTTACTGAGCTGGAAACTCAAATCCAAAGTTTTCCCGATGGCCCCGGAGGAATAAAAGAATTGGGGAAAGGGAAAAGGTGGAGAAGAAGGTGAAAGAAATGAACGAAAAGAAGGAAGTGAAGAAGAAAAATAAGGAAAGAGGGAAGAAAAAAATGAGAAAGAAAGACACATTTTAAACTAGAATAAAGTATATACCCTTTCTTAATTGACCGACCATGAACCAAATCAGAGCTTTCAAAGAGAATCTGACCAAACTGTTATTTCAGTTTACTTTAGAGTGTGATTTGATGTAAAGAAGTCAGTCTGTCTTGCCCCACTAAGCCTTGTTTAAATGAACTGCAATGTTCTGTAAGTTTCTTCTGGAACCTTAGCCCACCCATATGCTACAAATATGTGTTACTAGGGTGATCAGCCATCCCAGTTTTCCTGACACTGAAAGGAGTCCCTGGATGCAGGACTTTGGTGCTAAAACCGAGAAAGTCCTGGGTACACGAGGACAAACTTGTCACCCTAATGACAATGTCATGGCTTGAACTATGGCCCCCAAAAAGATGCATCTCAGTCCACATCCCTGGAAGGTGTGAAGGTCACCCTATTTGAAAGAAGATCTTTGCAGATGTGTTTAAGTTAAGGATTTTGAGATGAGATTATCCTGGGTTACTCAGGTAGGTCCTAAATTCAATGGCAAGTGACTATATAAGGAAGAAGAGAAGACACACACAGACAGAAGGGAAGGCCACATGAAGAGGGATGCAGAGATTGGAGTGATTTGGCCACAGCCAAGAGATGCCTGAAGCCACCAGAAGCTGGAAAAAAATAGAGAAGGATTCTCCTCTAGAGCCTTCTGACAGACCGTAACCCGGCTAACATCTTGATTTGGGACTTATGGCCTCCAGAACTGTGAGCACATAAGTGTATGTTGTTTTAAGCCACCAACTTTGTGGTGATTTGTTGGAACAGTCCTAGGAAAGTGATACAGGCGTAAAGAAATAAAAGGCAAGGTAGACATATCTGGAACTCTCAGGATGCTTTCTGATTTGCTCTATCTCTAGCAAAGTTTCTAGAATACATTTCTGGAGAAGTAGAAGTAGCATGCATAATTTTCTAAAATTCTAAACACCACTCCCAAAACGTTCATATTTACTTAACTCCTGTAGGCAAGGTGGCATGTGGTCCTAGCATCCCAGTTCCCTGGGAGATGGTCCTCCTGGCCAGGGTGGTGCCTTTCTTTAGCTCCCAGGTCCTGCCCCCTGGATAAAGGCTGTCTTCATGTCATGGTCCTAGAGCTGGGGGTGGGGAGGGCATTTGCAAGGAGGGAGGCCTGTTAGAACTGTGAGCACATCTCAGCACACAGATGGGCATCTCTATTAGTCCATTCTTGCACTGCTATAAAGAAATACCAGAGCCTGGGTAATTTATAAGGAAAAGAGGTTTAATTGGCTCATGGTTCTGCAGCTGAACAGGAAGCATGGCTGGGAGGCCTCAGGAAACTTACAATCATGGGGGAAGGTGAAGGGGAAGCAGACACATATTACTTGGCTGGAGCAGAAGGAAGAGTGTGTGGGAAGGTGCTACACACTTTTAAACAACCAGATCTCATGAGAACTCTTTCACGAGAACAGCACTAGGGGGTTGATGTAAACCATTAGAATCCACCCCTATGATCCAATCACCTCCCACTAGATCCCACCTCCAGCACTGGGGATTTCATTTCAACATGAGATTTGGGTGGGGACACAGATCAGGGTATATCAGTATCACATCTGATGTTGGATGAGTATCGCACAGTATATCAGTGTCACATCTCTGCTTGACACCCAGCGGGCACTGTGTTTTCTTAGATTCTGTGTTTGTCTTTTGGCATCCATTAATCACAGGGCCAAACTAATGCCCAAAGTTGTTTATATCTCCCCTGCAATCAGCTTTGGAGGGTGTTTGAAAATCATGTTACAAACTCTCCAACCAAGCCAGAGCACAACCCCCCAACTTCTTCCTTATCTAACTCCCACACACCAAGCCAGTATTTCGCCTGCCTCACATCACCCAGGACCAGGGACAAGACAACTAAGACCTCTCCTGTAGCCCAGAGCCTGCAACATTATTCACATCAGCCAATCTCAAGCTGTTTCCCCTGCCCTGCCCTACCCTGCTTTCCCCTTGAGAAACACAATAAATGTTCCTGCCCAGACTTTTCTGTGGCTCCTTCCACTGACTCCTAGGTGGGCTGGTGTGCCCCTTTCTCTTGGGAAACGCAAGTAAAGTATTCTTTTGATGGCACCTGCTTCTCCCTGCCGTCACTCAGTCACTTCCATAAATTGAAATCCATTGGATACAACTGGGACAGTTGGCATCACGGGTGACTCAACGTTTGATGGAGCTGCATGCCCCTGGGCTGCTCTTGGCTTACTAACTGGCTTCACCAACAATGAGTGCCACCTGGGGAAGCACCCCTGGCTGTGGACATACCTGCACTTTAGCGCCTCCACTCCATGCTATGTCTATCATGTGCTGCCGTGATGTTCCACCCTAAATTGTAAGAGGACCTCAAAGGCACATGCCTCCATGGTACACCTCACTTTGTATAGTTTAGTTTTTAGTAAGGATAAAACCATCATCTTGGATATGCAACCAGATCCACTGGGTCTGTTTGATACCCAGGCACCCAGGAAGGAGGGAGTGCATTGATTGACCAGCATACAAGGCTCCTCTCAAGGGAACAGGGAGAGGATTCTTCCAGAAGGACTGTATTGAATCTGATCCACATGCCCATCAATGCCAAAGTCAGTGTAAGGCTCATTCAGCCTGACTGAGTTCTTTTCTCTGGGTAAGTGAATTATTGCACTAACCTGCCCTTTGAGAGAGCATTCCTGGCAAAATTCCAGGTGCAGTATCCTCTGGTAAGCCATAGGGATGCAACACCGAGTACTCCTCTCATGGAAGCCATTGGCATCCAAAAATTTTCAAGGACAAATCTCTGTTGTTGCTTGCCTTGCTGCTGTTGCAATTCGTCTCCTAACTTAGCAGGATATAAAAGATCCCATCCATGGAGACCAGTGGCTAAATATTTAATGGAAAAAGGAAAGAAGGAGCATTTTGTTCCACTCCCCTTAAGACATCTGAGGACATTCCTCAGCTCATGCAAGATTGTAAATCTCCTGACCAATGTGTCTGGGCACTCCTGAGTGCTGCTACCTAATCAACATGCGAACAGCCTCCTTCTTAAGAGTAAATTGTCACAAAATCAGGATGTGACATCATTGTTCTCTTGAATGTGGACCCCAGACCTTCTGAGGTTGATTGGGACACCCTAGAGAGGGAGGCTGCTGCTCACTGCAGAGGTCACTCAGGACTACCAGGAACTTATCAGGTAAACACCCAAAGGAAAAAAAAATGTCTGGGGAAAGACAGGAGACATAAAAGGGGGGAAAAGTGGGAGAGGGAAGGATTTTAACCACTTAGAGATACAAGCCATTCTAAAAAGATTTAAGAGAAAAAAAAAAAAGCCAGGGGTAGAAAAGAGACTGATTAGGGTGGGTACATAATCAGTTGCAGGGGAGGGGCTGCTGCTAGAGGTCCTGTGTCACTTTCCTCACCCCCTTTTCTCTTATCAGCCAGAGACAAAAATAAAAAATAAAAAAAATTTAAAAAGCAGTTTCAGGTGGTCAAAAGCCTAAAACAAAACAAAAATAACAAATAAACAAGGATAACCCTTAGATACAGAGGGAGGAAAAAATGTCAGATTTCTTTTTTCTTTTTTTTTCTTTTTTTTTGAGATGGAGCCATACTCTGTTGCCCATGCTGGAGTGCAGTGGCGCAATCTTGGCTCACTGCAATCTCCGCCTCCTAGATTCAAGCAATTCTCCTGCCTCGGCTTCCCAAGTAGCTGGGATTACAGGTGTGCATCACCACACCTGGTTAATTTTTGTATTTTTCGTAGAGATGGGGTTTCACCATGTTGGCCAGGCTGGTGTCGAGCTCCCAATCTCAGGTGATCCACCTGCCTCAGCCTCCCAAAGTGCTGGGCTTACAGGCATGAGCCACTGCATCCCACAAAATGTCAGATTTCTATCCCTGTCTGATCCTCTCCCACCTCTGCTTGCTGCTTCTCTAGTGTGGATAAATAGGAGATGCAGTGCTGCATCTACATACCACAGCTTCCAGCTCTGCAGGGAGATACTGTTCATTCAGGGACAGTGTATTAACTACCCTACCAGGACACTGACTGTGAAGTCACTGTAAATGGTTACTGTTGTGTAAATGTGAGAAGAAGCTGGGCATTAATGTGCTGGGTGACTCTGAACCAGGCCCCCACCTTTCTGAACCTGTTTCCCAGATCTGAGTCTTGGCTTGGCTTGGTCTAGATACAAATTCACATTTTGTTGTTGTTATTTCTATTTTCCTTTATTTTATCATATTCATTTATTTAACACAGCACTCTCTCTTCAAATAAAACTTTAGCAAAGGCCCAGGTATAAAGCAACTGAAGCAGAACCTCTCTGGGTGGGCCCTCATTCTTCTGTCCCTGTTGCTGGACACTGCTTAGGACCCCTGAGACAGGGATTTATAACAGAAAACCACCCTCAAGAGGGTGTGTCTCCTTGCTTTGCAGTTCAGAATCACAGTCATATTGGGTCACTATTTCTGAGTGTATATTTTTAAAGATCAGATCACAGCTGAGTGATCTGAAGGGTAATCACTCCCTGGCTTAAACCTTTCACCTATGTTCCTTTGCTTATTTTGTTAACTTCAGACCCTTCCTCCCATGACGCCCTGTACCTCTATAGGAGCACCCAGGCACACCAGAAGACCCCTCTCCTCCTCTTCTGTGTCCTAGCCTGGTTGCCTCCTTTCTGTTCCTTGACTGAACCAGATACTTCCCTGCTTCAAGGTCTTTTCCCTGGTTATACACACTTCCTGAAATGCTCTCTTGGAGCAAATTATTTGGCTGTCTCTTTCTACAGTGTCAGCTTAAATGTCCCCTCCTCAGAGAAGCCTTCCTTGACCCCCAGTTTGAAGTGGCCACTCCTATTCCCACTTCAGCTCACCTTTTGTCTCATTTCAATAACAGCATATGTTGAACCTATGCATTTGTTTGTTTATTTATTTATTTACTGGTCTGTTTATGGTCTCCTCTACCAAAATGGTCATACCATGAAGGCAGGAACCATGAATGGCTGCCTCATTAAATTCCATATCCCCAGAACCTACAACAATGCCTAACATTTGAGGGCTCAAAAACTGTGTTGAATAACTAAGAGAATTAATTAATTAATAAATGAATGAATGCACTCTGGGTTTGAGAAGAGGATTTTTTTTTTTAACTACTGCCCTTGGTTTCTGTGAAGCACAATTTGAAAGCTCAGTAATTTGTCAGTTGTCACAAACCCAACTCAGTGGTACTAATTCTTACATTCAGGTATATTAGAATAAGTACTTATTGCTACATTCAGGTCCATAGGTCAAGCACAACTTGGCGGATCCAGGCTGGGCTCTGCTGGGCATGGCTGCAGGCTGTGGGTTGGGATCAGGTCTGCTCCATATGTGTTTATCTTGGGCATAGTCTAAAGGGAGAGCAGCTCCTCTCTGGACACACTCCTCATGGTGGATCCCTGGGGACAAGAGCAAGCAAGCTTCATGAGCACATTTAATGACTTTAGTCTCGTCACTTCCTCTGACACTCTGACCATCCTTGGTCAAAGCAAGTCACACAGCCAAACCCACATCAATGGACCAGGAAGGCCCATTATCTGCTGAACAATAACTCAAACTATCACTAAACTTATGACCATGAACAGTGATTCAAGAAACCAAAGTTTAATGCAGGATTGTTTGTGATCTAAGAGGCTGTCTGAACAGGGATGGCTGAGATTATTAGAGAGAGAGAGAGAGAGAGAGAGAGAGAAATTCTTGTATCTGAATTACTCTGAAGGAAAGGCTCTGCTGCTGGCAGTTAATGCAAACACACCCACAGCCACTGCCAGAAGCCTCCAGTCTCAATGTGATGACATAGTGAGCAAAGGAGCCTGGGGGTTTCTAGCCCAATTCAGGGCTGGGAAGCAAGAGCTCACTCACTCTCCCATCCCCCTTTCCCACTACCCACCCCTCCCCTCCTGCCAGCAAGTGGAGGCAGCACACATTTTCACTCCAATTTCCACTTAAAGCTGCAGCTGCTGTCGCCGCCTGGGGACCCCTATCTTTTTACATATTATTGTGGATCAGTTGCCTGCTGCTGCAATAAAGAACTCTCAGTGGGTTGCCTGGAATTTCTAACTCAGTGCCGCAGAAAACCTGGTGGATAAGGAAACAAGAGGCTGCGCTTCAGTGGTGGTAAGTGCTAGACTTAAGCAGGCAACCCTGGGTCCTAGCCTCTTCTGGTCAGTCCTCTCCCAGACATCAGATCCAGGAGGGAATCTGCTTCCTCAGCCATGAGGGCAATGAGAACCCTCACCATAGCTATCTATATGGGATCTTCCAGCATCCTTTAGCCTTGATGGCAAAACACTCACTGGCTGTTTTCAGTAAGTTTTAGATTCCCAATATTGTTCTTGCAATCGTGGGGTGGAGGACAGAAGGGTGGATCGTCAGGTATTAGATCAATCAAATCAAATTGCAGTACTCAGACCCTGGGGGTACATGATGACTTTCTAAGGGTTCACAGGCAACAGGCCATTTTGAGAGAATCAGTTTTCAGATTCTCAACTGACATGGGTACTCTGTGGGCTCTTCATTTCCACATCCTCTTTTGGTAACACTCTTCTCCCACTTTATAAAACAAAGATTGATCAGTCAATGTTCTGGCAGGAGACAGATAGCGTACTTACATTGGCTAATTGGAGGAAAGTTTCATAAAGGTATTATTTAAAACTTGTGATCCGGATGAAGGGAAATAGCAAACAATAGTGCCAGGCCCTGGCTAGTAACAGTGGGGCCCTGGGGAGGGTGAGGGGAAAGAGCCTTCTGGAATCTGCAGACAAAAGGAGACTCTAGGAGGGGGCTGCCAGATAGGAGCTGTGACCTTCTGCAGTGGAGGCAGGCAGCCTGGGCTCCCCCACAGTAGGGATAAAGAACCCCCACCTCACTCATCTCTCAGTCTACCATCTCTGCTGGTTCTCGCTATCCCATGGCAAAACCCAACTGTTACAGGAAAGGGGTCCCGGTCCAGACCCCAAGAGAGGGTTCTTGGATCTTGCACAAGAAAGAATTCAGGGTGAGTCCATACAGTGAAGTGAAAGCAAGTTTATTAGGAAAGTAAATGAATAAAAGAACGGCTACTTCATAGAGCAACCCTGAGGGTGGCTGGCTGCCCATTTTTAGGGTTATTTCTTGGTGATATGCTAAACAAGGGGTGGATTATTCATGCCTCCCCTTTTTAGATCATACAGGGTAACTTCCTGACATTGCCATGGCATTTGTAAACCATCCTTGTGCTGATGGGAGTGTAGCAGTGAGGATGACCAGAGGTCACTCTCATGGCCATCTTGGTTTTGGTGGGTTTTGGCAGCCTTCTTTACTGCAACCTGTTTTATCAGCAAGGTCTTTATAGACTTGTAGATACAGGCCAACTTCCTCTCTCATCCTGTGACTTAGAATGCCTAATTGTCTGGGAATGCAGCCCAGTAGGTCTTAGCCTTATTTTACCCAGCCCCTATTCAAGATGGAGTTGCTCTGGTTCACACGCCTCTGACACAACCACAAGCCAGAAAGCAAGGGAGCTCATTTTGATGGAAGGCATTCAAACAATTGCATAACATGTAACAGAAGCTCTTTAATTTCCATCTGTTTATTTACGTGAACAAGATTCACCCTGCTTACAGCAACAAAATCAAAATTTTTTCAAAAGGGGGATAATGTTGAGGCCGAAACCTGTCTCTTCATGATAGTAAGCAACAGTCATCCATGAATACATGAATTAATTGAGAAAACAGCCCCACAGCTGTTACGTTTCTCTGGTCAATTGTGCACTACTCACTATCGTTAATGATAACTAAATTCAGAATCACATGTTTAACATTTAAAGCTTTACAGGAACAGAACTCTGTATATTATCAGTTTTTAATTTATACATGTTTTTGTTGCAGTAGGATCAATACAAGACTTCCAAGCATAAAAGTAAGATACACTCCCATCAAAGTTGGCTAGAGGAGTAGAAGTTCTAGGAGAAAAAGGCAAAATTTCCAACAATTAGAGCTGAGTTTTCATGCATTTTTAAAATCAATGGTGGTAGGTATCAATCATTATGGTATTGAGTTTCCACTGGACACACGTTAAAATTGATGTAATAGTCTTCTTTTAGAATATAAATATTCAATATTTCTGATACAATGATTTAAACTTATGATTAAAAAATAAGGTGTTAAAAATGTGAGGTGGTACATGGATTTTTTAAATGGGGGAGAAAATGGAAGGGATGAGTGTGGAAAACCTAGTAGGGGCAGATATTTACATGGGCTTCACTTGCTGTTCATGTGGCTGGGACGTCAAGGGATGAAATAAGATAAGAATCGAGAAGGTGTCCTCGACAGCCCTCATCGAGTGCCTGATGACAAGGTAGTAATGTGCCGTTCGAAGAGAAGATTGCTGGGTGGTCAGAATAGGCCTCCTAGAGCCAACTGGAGATCCAGAGCTGGGCGGGGACAGAGGTGGATTTGAATATGTCGGGAGGAAGCTGCCTGGACCTTTAGAAAGAGGAAATTCACAAAGCCCTAAGAGGCTCTCATTTTCAACAACAACAACAAAAAAATAATAACATTGTTGTGATTCAATACTTATTGAATACTATTACTTTCCAGGGACTGGGATAAGCAGTATATATTGATGTCTACATTGGTATCTCACTCAACCTAATCCTTAAAGGGAGAATCTCTATCATGATGGTTATCATCACCAACTTATAGATGAGGAAACTGGTTGCCTTGCCCAGATCACTCACCAGCTGCTGAATGGTAGAGCTAGAATTTCAGCAGTAATCCTCAGTCCTCCAATTCCAGCACCATCCTTTAGTCACCGCACCATATTACTTGCCTCTCTTTTGTTTGGTTGGTTGATCACTTATATAGTCATCCAATCTTTCTTTTGTGGCCACAGGTGTGTGAACCAGAGCGACTCCATCTTGAATAGCAACTCCATCTTGAATAGGGGCTGGGTAAAATGAGGCTGAGACCTGCTGGGCTGTATTCCCAGGAGGCCAGGCATTCTTAGTCACAGGATGTTTACTGTTAAGGGAACAGAAACAGACCCAGAACTTAACAGATGCAGGAAATGTTTTGACATCCTGATATCTTAAGAACAAAAGCAGTCCTACTTTAAGAATAAGTCTTGCTTTAAAAATAGTAATATAGACTCTTGGGAAGGACAGTAGTTACACAATGATTAGCAATCCTTTATCACAAAACCTTGTAGTGGAGCATATCTTCCCCATGATGTTTGTTATCTTATATCTAATCAAGCCTTGCACCTAAGGTGGGGGCATTCCACCTCTTTCAGGAATGTCCTACTCTGTCTCTGGTACAGCCACTCTTTCATTCCTTTACTTCCTTAATAAACTTGCTTTCACTCTACTCTGTGGACTCACCCCAAATTCTTTCTTGTGCGAGATCCAAGAACCCTCTCTTGGGGTCTGGATTGGAACCCCTTTCTGATAACAATAAGGCAAATAATTGTTGAGCACAGACTGTGTGCTGGGCACTTTGCAAGATAGCTTTGTCGATACATCTTAATGTTGGAGAGTCCTCATCTGTACTTATTTCCTTGTGGAAGCCTGCTCTAATGCTGTTAAATTCTTTCCTTCTGTCTTGGGAAGGAAGGCAACTCGCCTTTCAGAGCCTTGGAAGATGAGCCTTTTTCTCTTTGCTTTTCTTTCCCTCATTCTCCAACTTCAGGGCCCAGCTCCCAAGCCCAGTCTACCCCGGCCAGTCCCTGAGTGTCTGCCCCCACTCAGAACCCTTTTCCACATCTCTCAGTCTCCAGCCCGTGGAGCTTTGGCCAATCAGCACCCACGTGGAGACGTCTTTCTAATCAGACTTTTCAGTGCAGCTACACATTAACCTCAATTCTCTCTTCCTCTGCTCAAAGATTCCAGCTCAGTGCTGAGCAAAATGGTCTCTGTGTTCATTGAGATTACATTCTGCTGTGAGTGAGTTTCCAAATAGGAAAAAATGACAGTATTATATTAATATCTTAAACACGATAAAAATATATTTCTATGTTCTATAAATGTGGACAGTCCAGGGCTGGTACAGTGGCTCCTGTGATGTCGAGGATCAGGCCCCTTCTAGCTTGCTCTGCAATGCCCTGCATGAGGCTTCTCACTCATAGTTCAAGGTGTCTGCTCCAGATCTGTCACCCAAGTCCATGGGCCAGCCAGCAGATGGAGGGAGGGGATGCTCTGTCTCTTTAAAATACTTAGAATTTGAACACAGCACCTAGGTTTATATTCCACTAACTAGAAGTTGGTAATCTGGTCACAAATACCTACAAAGGCAGCTAAAATGTGTTCTCAGTGGCTAGATAAAGGTCTAGGATTCTATGACTATAGACAAAAGAGATGAAGAGATCATGGATTTTTTTTTTTTTTTTTTTTTGAGACAGGGTCTTGCTCTGTCACCCAGGCTGGAGTGCAGTGGTATGAACACGACTCACTACAGCCTCTACCTTCCAGGCTCAAGCAATCCTCCTGCCTCAGCCTCCTGAGTAGGAGAGACTGCAGGTGTGCGCTACCACGTCTGGCTAATTTAATTTTTGGAGAGATAGCATCTCACCATTTTCCCAGGCTGGTCTCGAACTCCTGGGCTCAAGCAACCTTTCCGCCTTGGCCTCCCAAAGGGCTGGGATTACAGGTGTGAGCCACAGTGACCAGCTAAGAGATTTTCAGGGACAATCAGTAGGGTCCACCAGAGCAGCCAATGCATTCTGTTCACTTTACCCTGACATTGTCCTCTCCCCCTAGCCCTCTGGTCTCACTTCCCATGGGTTTCAGGGACCAGAGCACAGAGTCTCTCTGTGAGCAGCCCTCCTCCCTATCCCTCAGGAAAATCCTATCTTGGTAGTTACTAATATCAATATCAAGTATTATACAGGGACTTGTTCTCTTCCAACTTGTAACATTTAGAATTGGTGAGAACATGGTCACAGATGGGTTCTTCATTGATTTATAATCAAATTCTCATATTGTCAAGCAAAAATGACTGTTTTCTGTTCAGTCTGTCAGTTGCTGCAGGGAAGTGATAAGGAAAGGCTCTTCTGTGTCAGTCACCTAAGTGGTGGCTACGGAGTGCCCACCACCTGTTTAGACGAGGAAGAGATGAGCACCTGTCTCAGGGTCCTCTGTCGTGAGGGTCCACTCTAGCTATTTAAGCAGAAAAGGAATTTAGGAAATGGCACTGGGGTGGTCACAGACTCTCCAGAAGAGACAGCAAATCAGGATTCTTGAAGTCTGTGCAGCTGGGAATAATGTCGGAACGACACCATGGAACCCACCCTAGAGACCACAGATGTATGCTGCCACACTCAACTAACTTTTAAATTATTTAAAATTTTTTGTAGAGATGAGGTATTGCCATGTTGCCCAGGCTGGTCTCAAACTCCTGGGATCAAGAGATCCCGCCTTGGCCTCCAAAGTGCCAGAATCTCAGTCTCTTCTAACTCTAGAATTCTATGACCTCTAGGACCAGCATGTGGAGACCTGGAAAAGACAGATTTAGAAGCTGGCAAAAGAGCCAACTCTCTGATTTCCTCTTGCGTTCAGATTTCATCCAACCATCCAACCCCCAGGAGACGCTCATCAGTCCTTGAAGAATGCACCCCCTGATTACAATCAGATATTTTCCAAGTGCCAGCAGGAGATTAACTGATGGGAAGTCTCAGGTCATAAAGGATATTGGGCCACATCTGTCACTCCATGGGGAATTGTCATTTCTGCTCAGTACTGAGGAGCTACGACCTGGGGACAGAAAAATCGGAGGAATTGCAAATTTAAAACACACACAGGGAGCCTAACTGGTGGTATCTGAATTAGAGCACATTTTGTCCCTATAGTCCAAGTTGGAGGCATTGATGAGCAGCCCAATTTTGTAAGGGTCTCAAATGTTTACTTAAAGAATAGTATAGTATAAATACCTGCATTAAATCCAATTGCTGTCACTATTAAAAATGTCATACGATTGTTTATTTCTACTGCTTGCTCAGAAAGCAACCCATGCTTGACAAAGGCCTGCTGAGCTATTTACAAGAAGGTGCACAGAAATGAACAATATTAAATTTGGTGCCTGTTTATTCCTCCAAGCTACCCATACACCCTGCTTTACACTGAAATGCTTTCTCCATGTTTATCCACATTGTTTCTTTCCAAGTAAAACTTATTACACAGATTCCTCGGGGTATTTTTTTTCTTTTCTTGATTCTGGTTAAATAAACTATTGATTTTGTTTTCAAGGTAACTTAAGGGGGCTAATACAGTTCTAATTTGATAAGTACAATTGTAATGCATTCAGAGTAAACACACTTTAGGGGTTCAACTAGGACTTATTTTAAAAAGAAAGCAAATCGATCAAACAATGATTGGCTACTATGGCGATTTCAGGGTGGGCTGGATGGGGATGAAACTGCATTGGACATTAATACTGCAGAGACAAATTATCAAAAGGAAAATTGACATTAGAGGCCACGGAAAGCTCTTCCAAAGACATGTACCCTTCAAGGATGAATTAACACTGGGTTTCTTCGGGAGCATGGAAGTAAACTGCAATTTTTGAGAAGCTAAAACAATTTTTTCTAGATGGACCAGGAAAGTCTGCAAGTGTATTTGCAGGGTGGCCAGTCTACTTTTCCACTCTAAGACAATGAACATCAGTCTTCAAAGAGGCACATTCTAGCTACCAGGATACACTTGGTTGTAGGTGGCCAGAAACACAAGTCCAACTGGCTTCAGATAAGGAAAAGAATCTATGGCCTCCTGCCAAGGAAAAGCCAGTGATAGAGCTGGCCCTGGGCACATCCAATTCCAGAGGGTAAAACCTTGTTATCACATTTCTATCTGTCTCAGAGTGACTTTGCTGGATGGAAATTGCACTGAGACAGATGCCATCCCCTGGTGGCTCAGAAGCCTCAGTTTTACACCTCCCACCCTGTCCCCCAGCAGAGGTCCAGGATGAGGTCTGATTGGCTCTGACTCGGTCAGGTGCCATTCCTGAACCAATCATTGTGGGCAGAGTCATGTGAAACCTCATTGGCCAAGCCTGAGTCACATGATCACCCTGGCACAGACCGGAGACCAGCAAAGCTGTGTTTTCTAGAGCAAGCTCAAGAGTGTGGCTTCAGAAGCATGGGAGTGAATGCTGGGTGTGTTAGTCCGTTTTTGCATTGCTGTAAATAAATACCTGAGGCTGGGTAATTTTTAAGGAAAAGAAGTTTAATTCACTCGTGGCGCCGCAGGCCATACAGAAAGTGTGTTGCCAGCATCTGCCTCTCACGAGGCCTCAGGAAGCTTCCAATCATAGGGGAGGGTGAAAGGGAGCCGGGGCATTACATGGTGAGAGAAGGAGCAAGGTGCGGGGGACGTGCCATATTCTTGTAAACAATCCATTCTCAGAGCAAGAACTTGCTCATTACCAAGGGGATGGCACTCAGCCCTTGGCAAGATATCCACCCCCATGATCCAGTCACCTCCCACCTGGCCCCACCTCCAACATTGGAGGTCACATTTCAACATGAGATTTGAAGGGGACAAACATCCAAACCATATCACTCCACAGGTACAAGGCACCTGTCCACTCACGTCCATCCGGGCATGTCATCATCCAGAGTCAACCCGAAGTCCTTGAGCCCTTTGACTCTACTGACCTTTGGGTGCCTGGATCGCAGTAGTCCCGACCTCTGCCCCCACCACCACAAATGCAGGCTGCTCTCAGAGCCTCTGTTACCAGAACTTGGCTTCTGCCCACATCCCTCCCTTTCTCCACACTTCAGCTCCGACACCTGTCCCACGTGCCCTCTACTGACCTCAACTCATTCTGCTTTCCTCTCTCATGTACTAACTGGGGTTCCAGCTGTGTCACCATTCAAGCATCTGAGCTCCCTGACCCATGTGTTGTCTCTGACATCAGCCAGCCGAGGACCAGCTAGCACGTGGGCGAGAACTGCCTGCCAAGAACAGCCCTGCTCCCTTGCCCACATCAGGAAATACCGAACATGAACCCATTGTTTGCTCTGTGAATTGTGCCTCTGGACTCAGGCTAAATGCAGTAAAACTGTATGTCAGTCAGGTTTCGTGGAAACAGAAGGAAAGAGGTACTTTGCATGTATATTTATTGTATTACGTTATACTACAGATGCTCTTCAATTTACAATGAGGTTACATCCTGATTAACCCATCATAAAGTTGAAAATATCATTAAATTAAAAATGTATTTAATACACCTAACCTACCAAACATCGTAGCTTAGCCTAGCCTACCTTACATGTGCTGAGAACACTTACATTTGCCTATAGTTGGGCAAAATCAGCGAACACAAAGCCTATTTTGTTAAAAAGTGTTGAATATTTCATGTAATTTATTGAATTTATTGAAGTGAAAAACGGAATGGTTGTACGGCTACTCAAAATGCAGTTTCTGCTCAATGCATATCACTTTCATACTATCATAAAGTTGAAAAATTGTAAGTCAAACTATCATAAGTTGGAGACCATCTGTACATTGAATATGTGCATATATATGAATATGTATGTGTGTATATATACACATATGCCCTAAAATTATAGAATACAGCAAAGAGTATTCTTTCTACTAGTATTGAAGATTCAGCCACGTATAGATTACAGGACAGAACCACAGTATGAGATCACTCTTAAACATACACAAAGATTTATTTATGGATTTATTTATGGATCACTCTTAAACATACACAAAGATTTATTTATCATCTTCCTCCTTCTCATCATAGCTAATATTATTGAGCACCTTTCTAAGCCCTTTACATTTTTAATGTCATTTACTTCTTTTATCAATCCTCTGAAATAAGTGCCACATTTCTCTTCTTGATTTACACATGAGGAAACTGAGGCACAAAGAAATTCAGTGACTTTCCCAAAATCATGTGGCTGGTAAGCGATGGAGTCAGGTGCATGGTAAGATTGACATTTTTTCACCTTGTAAATTTGGGGGTGGTCATGTGATCTGTTCTAGCCAATGGAATGTGATGGGAAGTGTGTATGTTGCCTGGGGAAGATGCCATTACCATCCAGTACTGTAAATGTTTTGCATTCTTACCTTACTGACACATCCTAGATAGTGGAGGAGCTGCCATCACAGGCACATGAGTGAAAGTGTTGTGGAGTAGACATCCCCACTGTCCTGAGATGGATATGGATTTGAACAATAAATAATCCTTGTTTCTTGAAGCTACTGAAATTAGGGCTTTTCCCTTTTATGTTACTGCAGAATAACACCAGATGTCAAAGAGGACTTGAGCCTCATGCAAATGTTTTCATTATTTTTAATAAGGGAAATGTATTCATGTGTCATTTGTGTCATTAAAGTGGCACTTCATAAAAAGGAACCTAAGGTGTTATAATGGCAGTAGAATTAATCCTTAGCCTCTGTCCCTAATGTCTTACTCCATTTTATGTTGCTGTAAAGGAATACCTAAGGCTGGGCAATTTATTAACAACAACAACAACAAATAAAACATTTATGTGGCTCCCAATTCTGCTGTCTGGAAAAGTTCAAGACTGGGTATCTAATGAGGGCCTCAGGCAGCTTCCACTCACGGGGGCAAGTGAAGGAGAACTGGCATGTGCAGAGATCCACAGTGGGAGAGGAAGCAAGGCGGAGGGGAGTGTCAGACTCCTTTTAGCAACCAACTATATGGGGAACTAATAGAGGGAGAACCTACTGTCCTCCCCAGGGAGGGAATTAATCTATTAATGAGGGACCCACCCCCATGACCTAAGCGCCTCCCATTAGGCCCCACATTCAACACTGGGGATCAAATTTCAACATAAGGTTTGGAGGGGACAAATATCTAAACCATAGCAACTAATAAATTAAGACATTCCACATATCTGTGTGTTCTCAATGGTTAATGATTAATCATTAAAACCTCACTCTGTATTTAAAGAATTGTGGCTGTAAAACTTTCTAAAAGGTTACACCAGTGTTCATTGCTCTATTCTTTTAAGCCTTCTAGTATTTTTTAAGGTAAGATATTCAGCTATGTCTTCTTAAAGTGTAATTTAACTTCTCCACTGTTGATGTTAAAGAAAATGATCTTTTATGATCAAAGGCTTCTATAGCAACTGCTCTGTGCCAGGCATGTTGTGAATGCTTTACATATATTAACTGTTTTAAACCTGACAATAGCCCTTTCAGTCAGGTATTATTATTGCCTATCCCAAAGGTAGTGAGTTAAAGAGCCTGACTTTGGTCCTAGGCAGTCTAGTTCAGCGTCCTCACCTTTAATGACCATGTTACTCTGTCTTTCTACACCCCAGGGATCAAGAACAGTGTTTGCTCCAAAATAGTTCACTAATGATTATTATTTGAGTTAATGAGCAAGTGAATGAATGAACTGCACTTCCCAAAGTCTTTTCATTTACATTATTTCATTTAAATGTTGCAGCAACCCATTGTTCATTGACTGTGGGGCTAGTATCCCCAGGTTACCAACGAGAAAACTGAGTCCTGGCAAAGTGGAAGGTCAAATTACCCCACTGGGAGGTAGCAGAGCTGGGCCTCAAATACAAAGCATTTTAACTGCTAGTTCATTGCTCTTTCCACTTCTATATAATTAAGGAGACTGACTGAGTGCAGACCATAAGTCATTGAAATTATTTTTAATCAGTTGGGAGATTCCAGATAAACCATTCAGATTTCTGATTTGTCTTTAAAGAAGAAGGAGGAGATTTGGCTGCACGGGGCATCATTCCCACAGGCAGCCATCTGTCCCCTGGAGCTGCCACTTCATGGCCTGCAAGGGTTCATCCACCCCCACAGCAGTCTTCAGAGAGGAGAAATTATCAGACTCTCTTTACTAAAGAGAAAACTGAGGTCTGGTCCTAATGCTAGAGGCAGTGGGGTCAGCTCCAGAGCCATCCCTTAAATGTCACCTGTGCTGAGGCTGAGACTGGGGCCTACAGCATGGACAGGGGAAGGCACAAAACAGGCCTCAGAGTGAGGAGTGTTTCCTTTCGACTGAGGTTCCTGAGAATGGAGAGAAATATTTTCCCTTTTAAAGGAGATCTGTGCCCGCCCTAATTCTCCAGCTTGCCAGGAAAAAATGTGCAGCTGCTGTTCCAGGCCTCAGAACAAATGAAAGCAAAGAAAAGGGTTTCTTTCTTCCCTTGCAGGGGACAGATGACCTTGCTCCTTCCTCTGAGATGACACCCACGTGGAGGTCTGCATTGGTTCTGTATTTCCCTGCTCTCTCTTGTTGCTTGAGGAATGTTCTGAGCCCTCTCTGCCATAATAAGGCATAGAGGAGGCCTCAAATAACCTGTCCCGGGCCCCTGGCTGCTTCAGGAAAGACACATTCCTTCTAGAAGAGCATCCTCTTGGCCAGAGTTGCTAAGAGCTGGCATTCAGACCTTGACTCTTACAGCACAGAGAGTGCACAGAGGGCACAGCTTTCCTGCCTGCTTCCTGAACAATTTCTATTTGCCTCTGCACACAGCATTCTGTAGTGTGGTTTAGCAAGGAGAGCAGCTGGGAGCTTCCTTCTTTCTTTCATTCTTCCCTCCCTCCCTCTTTCCTTCCTTTATCCACAATGTCCTATACACATATTCACTAAGTAATTCCTATGTACTAGACACAGGGGTTAAAGCGGAACCTAAATAGAGCCTGCCAGCCCTCATGCCTGGTGCCACACTCCATGGGGTAGACAACATAAAAAAGTTAACAAATAGCACACTGCCACCTGGGGCTAATGGTTTTGAAAGAAAAACAGTAACAGCGATTGTGGTAGAATTATGGTGAGTTCTTTCTGAAAGGCATTGGAGAAGGTTTCTCTGAGCTCCCTTCCCCCTCACCCCCCGAATACACACACAGATGGCGAGAAGGAGAGAGCCAGGTCAAGACCTAGGGGAAGAACATTTCAGGCAGAAGAAACTGCTTGTGCAAAGGCCCTGGGGTAGGAGTTTGCTTTGCCTGTGCAATGAATGGCATGAGGCCCAGTGCCTAGAGGGAGGTGGGAGGGGTGGAGAGGTGCCTTGCTGTTGACACCCCCACCCTCGGGGCTTAAGCTACATTGGAGGCTCCTTCTCCTCCGTCCTCCTTCCTTTCCCTGTCCTCTCTTTTGGGTCTTCTTTGGGCCTCCCGGCCTGTCTTCATCTCTGTGATTCTCTCCCACTCTCTCTGTGTCTGTGTGCATCACCCTCTCTCTCTCAGCAGCACAGAGAAACATACTCAAGGGTCAAGGGAACGCCCAAGGCACTAATAGGAATTACTGAAGGCCGGGCATGGCAGCCCACAACACTGTAATCCCAACACTTTGGGAGGCCGAGGCGGGCAGATCACTTGAGGTAAGGAGTTCGAGACCAGCCTGGCTAACATGGTGAAACCCCCTCTCTCCTAAAAATACAAAAATTAGCTGGTGTGGTGGTGCATGCCTGTAATCACAACTACTCGGGAAGCTGAGGCAGGAGAATCACTTGAACCCAGGAGGCGGAGATTGCAGTGAGCCGAGATCAAACCACTGCACTCCAGCCTGAGTGACAGAGCAAGATTCTGTCTAAAACAAACAAACAAACAAAGAACAAACAAGGAATTACTGAAGTCCCACAATCTATCCATTCAATCACCCATTCATTCACAAACATTGCTGAAGTCCCTAACCTGTGCCAATCCCTGGGAATATAAAGCTAGTCTGTCTTCTCAGGAAGCTGGCAGGCTGCAGGGGAGATACATGTGCAGATAAAACTTTTAGCACCATTTGACCAGAGCCCCGAAGAGCAAAATGAAAGAGCCCGAGGGAGTCCTCAGAGGGAGTCCTGAACTCTGCCAGGAAGGTCAGGGGCATCTGCACAGCAGTGGTGACATTTGACCTGGGGTGGAGTGCGGTGGTGACAGCGTGGGTGAGAGGTGAGGTGGCTTCCATTCAAAGGGGACCCAGGTGAGTAACCAGTGAGTGCATCACTCTGAGACTCAGTTTCTACATTTGTAAAATGGGAGATACCAAGCTCAGAGCACCCATGTCCTGGAATTGCTGTGAAAGTTATGAGTTAGGTCACATGGTGCCCACATCAGTATTTGGCACATAGTAAGTGCTCCACAAATATTTATCGCATGAGGAAGCACACGAATGGATGAGTTGAAAGCACCTTTCCATGTTTGTACTACGGATGAGACCAGAACAGAACAAAATTGGTGTTTTCCCTCCTTAACAATCTCCAAATATGGATCATTCCTCTGAACTGCTCCACTTCCTTTGTTTTGGACGGTCAGTGGAATTCCAGCAGCTGGCATGATGGGAGGCAAGTTTGATTTTGTTTTAGCCAAAGGCAACACAGGGCAGAATTGAGCGTGCAGCTTCTGGGGCAGGCTCTGCCACCTCCCAGCTATGTGACTTGGGAGAAAATACTCACGTGCCTGCCTCATTTGTCCCAAATGGGAATAGTCACGGGGTGAAGATTTAAGTAAGTGTAAGGAAGGTGTTGCAGATTCACAGGGTGAGTGTGCTATAGTGTGGCTGGTGGAATAATGGCCCTCCAAAGGTGTCACGTCCTAATTTCCAGAACCTGTGACTGTGTTACCTTATGTGAGAAGGAGGAATTAAAGTTGCTAATCCACTGACCTTGGGAATGGGGAGATGTCCCTGGATTATCCGGGTGGGTCCAATGTCATCATGGGGTCCTTAAAGGTGAATGAGGGAGGCAGGGGAGTCTGAGTCAGAGATGTAAAGATGGAAGCAAGGTGACAATGGCACAATGGCAGGGCTCAACCTTCCACTGCTGTCCTTGAAGACAGAGGAGGGGCCAGGAGTCGGGAAATGTTGGCATCCTCTAGAAGCCAGAAGAGGCAAAGAAACGAATTCTCCCCTGCAGCCTCTGCAGAGGAGGACAGTCCTGGAAACATCTTGATTTTAGCCCTTTTGAGCTTCTGACCTGCAGAACTGCAAGAGACAAATGAAAGTTATTCTAGCTGCTCTTTGAGTAATTTGTTACAGCGGCAATAGGAAATGTACAACCAACCATCGCATCCACTTCACAACCCACAGGGATTTCTGTCTTTTCCGCCACTGATTTGCCGTCGCCTAGAACAAACACTGCCTGCAGCTTGGTACCTGCTGGGTACACATTTGTTCAAATAGTGCATAAATGAAGTCTAGGTCAGTCTATGCATTTCATCCCCGGGCCATCTTGTTTGGTTTGGAGGGTGCGTGTGATCTATTCCTCCCTGTTTAAGAGGATATTTGGGGATTATTGCTGGAAAAGTTAGGGCAAAGGAGCTCTCCCTGTGGATGGGGTGCCTGGTGGCTCTGAGGACTGGGACAGTGGCAGTCACTGGTGCCACCCTGATGGGGACCAGCAGGGAGAGAAGCATGAATAGTGGGGGTGAGTGACTTGTTTGGCAGAGCAGAGAGAAAAAAGTGCTGAAAATGCCCAGGATTTGAAACCCAGGAAAATATCGAACTGTCTGCTGATCGACTAGCAAGGAGGAAGAGATGGGTTTAGCGTAAATGAAAGATTGACTCTGAAAGCTGAAGACTTTGGAAACCCTGTGTTTCCCAAGCAAGATTCTGGACCATCAGCATACCAGCCGGGAAAACACAGGAGGAAACCAGCGGGGAAAATGCAGGCTGGCTTTCTGGCCACAGTCATTCTGTCTGCACAAGCCCTCGGTATGGAATGAGAGGAACACCAACTCACCCCGTGCATAGGACTTTACATTTTGCAAAGCATTTAAAGATATTTTTAAAATGTACTTCTCAAGACAACTCTTATTAACAGCATCTACCTGGGACAGATGAGGAAACTGGGGCTCAGGGAGTTCGTTTATTTAGCAGACATTTATTGAGCCCCTACTTTGGGCATGTTCTTGGCTCCAGGGATACAGCAGAGAACAGAGCAGGTGAAGAGAAGGCCTGCCTTGGTCAAGTGGTTACACTAATAGGTGAGACAGATAATCTGTGTGAATGAAAGGTGCGGTTGCTCAAGTCATTTGGCTGGAAGAGTTAGGACCGAGATTCCCAGGTCAGCTGGTTCAGTGGCTTTGGTCTCACTCCAGATGGTAGCAGAGATGCTTGGGTGAGGGACAGCCTCCTCCAAGGTACCCCAGACCTGCCTCTGTGGTCACAGATTGGCCCAGAGATTCACTCCCATCCTAGCACTGCCCTACTTAGGAGAAAAAAGAATAAACCAAATACTGTTGATTTCTTTTGATAAAAAGTTTTGATCCTCTATTGATGGCTCTGGAATTTTCATACAAGAGATGGTAATTTGGTTGGAAGAGGATTTCAAAGAAGCTTTTATTGTTTATAAGGGTTCTCTCCCTTCCAGGAAGAAAGGGATATCACTTCCCCTTTGTTTTGTGAAACTGGGGAGGGTGGCGTGTGGGGCTCGTTCTATACAATTGGATGGAGGAGGCATCGTGTGTTACTCCAGACCTACGTGTTTCTTGGCAGGTGCGCAAACTCCAGGCCGTGTACCCTGCACTGTGATGGTGGAGATTGGTGCTTCAAGGTTAACAGAGCAAGATGAAAACCTCCAGGATGGCTGAGTCCACGCGGGTATGCTGCCTGCAAGGGTGAGCTGGAAAAAACAAACAAAACATAAATAAGCACGTAAGTTAATACACAAACAAATTCTTGGTGTGATTACCACTGAGATTTGGAGACGATTGCTGTTAGAGCGTAAGCCCAGCTTTCTATGTTCAATAAGGGGCCATGATGATAGGCATAGGACGCTTATCTCAAAGCTGCCTCAGCGGAGCATTCACAGTTTCGACTTGGCATGTATATTTCAGATAAATAAAAATGGAACAGTTTCATAATGCTTATTTTTTACTTTATGTATGTGTTTTCTTAGTGGGACACTAATGGAGATTCAGAGAGGGGTGGATGAACTTCCCTTTCTAAGCCATTTCTTGGCACCAACACTAGTGAAGAATATTAAACCAAGAACTCAGGTGTTCGGGGATTTCTTAAGGGCCAACTCTTATTGCGACTTAATTAAGAAGCTCAGCTGAGAAGCATGAGGCTATTAAACAGAGGTTGACGGAGCCCTGGTTGATTCAGGGCTGCATAGAGACACAGCCTTTATTAGTCTTCTTTTCTTCTATGAAAGCAAAGTAGGTTTGTGTTCCACTTGGGGGCTAATCCATTAGTCGCTGCAAAATCTCAGAGGACAGGCAGGTCCATTTCAAACCTCATTTGCAGTGAGCTTTTCATTTTAGTGGTTTTGGAAAGGAATTCATATGCCTAAACCCTAGAGTGTTTGGTTACCTCATGCAAATATTTAATACCCACAGCAAAATTTCAGTATAACACCAACAATTTGTTTTCCTTGATATCAGCCTCATTTGTCAAAGCTATTGACCCAGGCCCGTAAAGAAATGTCACTCTTGGCCCCTTTGTAATGGTTTTATGCAAATTGCTTTCAAGATTTAATTCTGTGGAAATGTTTAGGGAGAAAAAAGATAGGAAGAGAAGCTAGACCAAAACTGAATATGAATAGAAGGATGGAGGGGAAGGAAGGGGCAGAGGAGCAGAGGTGGGGTCCTGGAGAGAAGGGAGACAGAAGAGGAGGGACAGGTAAGAGTGTCCTGACATGTTAAACTGGACTTTCTCTGCAATATGGAGAGGGTTGGGAGCTTAGGGAAGAAGAAGATCAACTCCTATCCCGTACACTTGACAAATAAGACACTGATTTTGAAAGTACCAAATGCAACTCACATTATTTTGGCTCTGTCTATATCTTTGCTCTATTCCTATTTGAGCAAAGACAGAGAGAAGCCAGAACAATAATTTCATGAGTGGGGCAAAGATGGCCCAACAGAGGAAGGTCACCTGGGGACCCACAACACTTTCCAAGGGGCAGAGGGGCAAGGATGGCTCATACACTTCCAACTACTCTCATCCCCTAAACTGATCTGCAGAGAGCATGCTTGCTGGGTGGTCAACACGCCTATTGTCTTCTCCCGTCACCTTTTTCGAATTCTCCTTCTCCCATTTTGCCAAAGAGAGCGTAGTTTCCCACCCATCCCTCGAGGTGCTCCGCCTCGAGGGTATCAAACAAAGGGATGACTCAGAACCTTGGGATCTGGGGCCAGGGCCCCTTTAAGCAAAATTCCACGATGCTCACCATTCAGCTGCTGGAGAGATGCATTTTCAATATCAATATTCTTTTCATTTTGAAAGATCATCACACGTCACTTTTTATTTATATTGTTTTCATCAAGTGGGTACTGTTGATAATTCCAATAACTTAATTCAAAATAAATTTTTAAACCCTTAAAGATTTATATTCACAGTACTCTCTAAAATTACGTGTGTGTGTGTGTGTGTGTGTGTGTGTGTGTGTGTGTGTGTGTATGTAGTCATCTCTCTGTATCTGCAGATTCAACCGAGGATCAAAAATATTCAAAAATGAATTGTGTCTGTATTGAACATGCACAGACATTTTTCTTGACATTATTCCTTAAACAGCATTGCATAACAACTATTTACATAGCATTTACATTGTATTAGGTATTATAAGTCATCTAGAGATGATTTAAAATATACAGGAGGATGTGTGTAGGTTATATGCAAAATCTACACTATTTTGTATCAGAGATTTGAGCACTCATGGATTTTGGTATCCAAGCGAGGTCCTGGAACCCATCCCCCATGGATACTGAGGGACAACTGCATACACACACACACACACACACACACACACACTCTCTCTCTCTCTCTCTCTCTCTCTCTCTGTCTCTCCCTCTCTCATATATATTCAGAGACCACAGGAGCAGGAGAAGAGCATTCACCAGCTATGTTTGACTTTAGCATCCAGGCCTTCCAACCGTGCAGACACTCTTTCCATGTGCGGTTGGACTCCAGCTCCAGGGACCACTGGGAACTCTCTGTGAACAGTTCTGTGGTCTACATTACATCTCACATAAAATGCAGCTATTTCACAGGCTGCAGCCCCACCAAAACAGTCTCATAAATGGTTTTTTAAGCTTCCATTCAGCATATAATGCGGTCTCATCCATTTCATTAATCTTGGTTACATTCACATTTTATAGTTTTGTTTTTCTGGCTAAGACCATTGAATTTTTTTTTTTTTTTTTTTTTTAGATTTCTCCATTTCGAATACGGAAATTTGGATTTCTGCTCAGAGATCATCGTTCACCAAGAATCTGAATTTTTAATCAATTTCTTATCTATTTGAACACAACATGGATGAGAGACATGTCCAAACCTTTCTGGGTTGCAAATGCTGAGTGGGAGGCCAGCCTTCATCACCAGGCGAGAGGTCTTGTTCCACCCCCGAGCTTGGCCGCATGGGAATCAAATTCATGACTCAGCCAAGCTTTGCATGGCTGCATGTGATGGGGTATGGTGGCCATCAGTGCTATTTGCTAAATATGTAAGGGCTTCCTTCCTGCCTTTTGGTAGAATTGCACTTCCCTGCCACCTTGCCGTTTGGTGCAGTCATGTGACTGGTGTTGTCTAAGACATGTGAGTGGAAGCAGCGTGTATCATTTTTGAGCCAATGTTCGTTAAACCACTTTAGCTTCCACCTGTCATGGTGATTTTCTAGAAATGTGTCAAGATGAAGGCTGGGGCCCTGTGCAAATACAATGTGCAGACACCACTGCATTCACAGAAGGGAAACATAGCATTTGAGAGAATTAGCTGTTTCTTATTTTAAGCTGCTGAGATTTGGGGATCTTTTAACTGCCCATAAGCCATCCCAATTAACACACAGAGTCATTTACAAATCATTAAAGCCTCTGATGTTAAATCTGTGAATTGAAATGTTCTACAATGTGCAAATCACTTTGGTAACTTTTTTTTTTCATCTAGAAAAACTCAGTCCTTCGTCAGCTCTGAATTGTGGTGGTAAACTCCTGGGTTCTATCTGAAGTCAAATACCAAGGAGAAGGTGCAAGCTTCGCCTTCTGGAATAAATTCAGTGAACTGCCAAGCTTGCATTCTCTCCTTGGTACTTGACTTCAGACAGGACCCGGGAGTTTACCACCACGATGTTTCCTGCTGCCTGCTGTAGCCCTCTGAGCCCTGGGTCCGTGCTCACTGTGCTGATCCTGGCGACCATGACCTCTGTGACATTTCTCAAAAATCCCATTTTCTGCTTTGACCTAGGGTCAGAGACACACTCAATAAGCAAGCCTGGTGTCCATCAAACATTGCTTTAAATAAGAACATAAACTTAAAGGTCTTTACAAGAGAAATGGCATGTGCAGCTAATGGAGACCAGAGAAAGAGTTATTAGTCCAGGAAATCAGGAAAACTGATTAGCAAGACGAAAGGACATGGCCTGAAATCCAACTAAGCAGTGACAGATGCAGATATTATTCTGCAGGTGTCAGTTCATCCTGCTTAAATAGCAAGGCCTGAAGGCTGGTGGGATCCTTCACTCCTTTACGTTGACAACAACAACAACAAAACACCAAAACTCAAATTTAGATAATCATCAATTGCAGAACAATTAAAAATTATCTTTGTAACCAGAAAACTATTTTTCTCTCCCTGCATGTAATTGTCTGCCCTTTGTCTGAGGCCTTAACAGATCAGAGGTCAAGCATTCTTAAGCTTTGAGTGGAACCAGAGCACTCAATCCAGCATCAAAGTCCTGAATGAGGTCGGCTCCTCCTGGAAAATTTTTGAAAGTACACGTCATCGCATTCCGATGATTCTGGCCTTAAATTTTCCTTCCATTTCTTAGCTGAAGGCCTAATTGAAAACACCCAAAGCTACTTGGGTGCTCTGTCTTAAAGGTAAAGAAGGACACCTTCAGGAGAAAGGAGGGAAGAGAGCTGATAGCTTGATGACTCTTCTTGCCGAACCAGCTGAATCTAGGGACTGAGTAGTAACCGGCCACGCGGTATAATTTTAGGGACCCTCTAAGTACCGCTGGACTGCTGTGTGCCTTCAATACTACCATTATTGCTCCTTTCAGGTGAAGGCACTGAATACTCCTTTTAAAGTAAAAACATCATATAATTGGAAGATTTAATCAGTCAGCACTCTTGGTTGCATGCAACAGAAAACGAGTTAAATAGCTTTAAATGAAAGAATTTTATTACATCAGGTGACTAAAATGTGCCAGGAATGCCTTGTTCGTTGCAGGCACAGCTGGATCTAGAGGCTGCAATGATGTCATCAGGTCCGGACGAGTGTCTCCTGGCCTCTTGGCTCTTCTTTTTCCCTCTCAGGACCATTCTTAGAGAGTATCTCCTGTCATGGCTGAGGACAGATTCAGCCTGGCAGAAAAGAGCCTCTGCTGCTCTCAGAAGCCACAATAAAAGGCCTGTTGCATCTCATTGGCCCCAAGTGTGTCACATGCACCCAGGCACTGGAACATTCATGGCAGCTTTGTTTGTCTGTGATCATGAAAAACACAGAGCCAGCCCGGATGGCCACCAGCTGGAGCTCATGGCGTGGAGTACTCTACAGAGGTTAAAATAAACTGGAAAAGTGGTCATACATGAAAATGCAGTGAAAGTGAAATACACGAGCATAGTAAACCTAAAGTTCAGGTGTGATTTTCAGAGGGAGGGAGGCAAACGTGATGGTGGAGAGTTACACTAGAAGCTTCCGCTGTACTTGTAAAGTTTGATATCCTTTGTGAAATGGTTTGTTGCAGAATAGTTTTCTATGCACCTAAAATGCTTTTAAAAATTCAAGCCACAAATACCCAACCCACACTCAGCGTATCATCTTTGCCCTGAAATGATGTCTGTCCCACGTGAGTCTGTGCATCTTGTTAGATAACCTCAGAAACATGAGAACACTCGACTCGTTCTCCTTAGCAGCAGGCTCCTGCTAGCTCCGTTCTCCTGGATCCCTTTGGATTTGTCTTGCTGGGTTGTTGGGGAGTGGAGACGCCCTCCTCCCTGAAGCGTTTCCTCACATGGTGATTTGTCTATTGTGCATCAGTCAGGATCCCGGGAGGACCTGCAGGTGCAGCCACCTCCCCACAGGGACGGAACCAGATCCAGCTGCCCAGAACCAGGAGACCCAATGTCAGGTGCAATTCTGTGCTGGGATCTGAGTGGAACCACAGGTCTGTGCAGCAGGAGGTGAGAAGCTCATGACTACAGAGAGAGGCATGGCTGGGGACCCAGTGCCTCTGCCCCATCTCCATCTCTGCACCTCGGGGCAGCAGAACACTCCATGCCTCTCTCACAGTGACCAGCATGGAGCAAGGCTGCCCATCTCCCCACCAGCCTGCCCTGAGTATGAAACTCCAGCATTGGAGATTCCTTCCTTTTTGGTTTTCCTTCTTTCCCTTTTATAACTGAGCAACTTCTAGGCAGGATGGCTGAATGAGCCATACCAATCCACCTTCAGCAGGGGCTTCTGGCTGGCTGATGGAGGCGTGTCTCTGGGGAACAGCAGAGCTCAGGGTAGGGACAGAACAGGGAGAGCTGGGAGGAAGGAGAAAGACCCTGCAGGAGACGCTGCACAAGCTTTCCATCCTCCCTGCCTTAACCTGGGGCTCACCCAAGTCTATACTGGTGGTGAGGGCAGGGGAAAAATTGCTTTTTCTTAAAGTCAGTCATTGATGACACCTCCTATCATTGAGTATTCTTGGGGCAGGCCTGCCCCAACCAGCTAGACCAATGGTTCCTACGGAATTTTTAAGGTGGACAGAAGGTTCCTCTGGGGATGTTAGTCAGAGCTGGGTGTCTAATGGAGCCCTCACCCCCAGTTCAGCCAGAGCAGCTTGTTTTTGGTCTGTTTGACAAATTGAACTTTTCCATAAGGTTCCATTTGAATGAAGTCTTCACACCTAAACATTTGAGAATGGCTGCTTCAGTCTAAGCTGGGATCATCTGGTTTCAAAACTGTCAAAGAAATTTCAGCAGGAAAATTTGGTCAAATAGTATTGCCCTGGGCAGGCTTGTATGCCCACCCACTTTAGCCATGGGCATTAGTTATCTATTGCTAGATAGCAAGCAACCCCACATTTTAGTGGCTCAAAGAAACACGTATTTGTCATCTAGCAGTTTCGTGGTTCAGGAACCTGGATGTGGCTTGGCTGAGTCCTCTAGCTCTCAAGGCTGCAAACAGTATCAGCTGGGGCTGTGGTTTCATCCTAAGACTCACCTGTGGCTGGAGGATCTGCTTTTGAACTTATTCAAGTGGTCTTTGGCAGGATTTAATTCCTCAAGACAGTGGACCTGAGGCCTTTGGTTCTTTGTGGCTGTTGGCTGGAGGCCTCCCTTGATTCTCACCCCATGGGGAGCTCAGCACTTGGCGTCTGGCTCCCCCAGAGCAAGCCGGTGATGGGGAGAATAAGACATTACATCAGTCTTTTTTCTACCCTAATTTCAAAAGTAGCACCCCATCATTTTTCCCATATTCTATTTGTTTGAAGCAAGTCCCTAGGTCCAGCCCACATTCAATGAGAAGGGATCACACAAGGGCACAGATACCAGGAAGTGGGGACCATTGGGAGCCCTTTTTAAAATCTGCTCCCCACACTGTCTCTGGCTACATTTTAGATAGTTGTTAGACTAAACTGTGAATAATTGACAGACTGCAATTTCTTCTATTTCCCTATTTTAGAGGTATCTCTCTCCTGGAAACAGCCCTTGTTCACGCCAGAGGTGTGAACAGAAATTCTTTTGCTTTGCTGGCCTCAAACTGATAGAAAAATGTATCAGTTCAGGCAAAGTGTTCCTCACTTGTTTGCTGAATTATGTCTCTTCTTTTTATCCCTTAACTTATAATTTTATGGACTGTGGAGGAGGATGGGAGAATTGGGGTTGGGTTTTCTGTTTTCTTTTTTTCCCCTTCTTCAGGGAGAAAAAAACTTGGCTAGAGTTGAGTGCCTCCTAATCCCCAGTAGGAATCTGACATTTTTATTTTGCTTTCTCGCCCTCTCCAGTCTGGCCTGAGGTGCAGGTGGGGACCTCCCAGCACTGTTATCATAATCCCAAACAGCCATGACAGAAGCCTGCCTGAGGGCTTCAGGGGAGACTGAAGAGTCCCAAATGCATCTCTTGTCTAGAATGATGAAAAGTTGATTCGGGCTTGGTACCAAATGTTACTTATCAGATGCCAAGTGGCATTGTCTATGCATGGCACCTGGTCCTGCCGGGGAGCTGATTGAGGGTGAGCTCCATCCAGAGAGCAGGAGGGGTATCTGGGCACTAAGCTAGGTGGATTTAGGACCCCCAGCACAGTTTTTGGCTGGGACCATTGTTTGGTTCTGACAAAGAGCAGGGCACCATGGAGACAGGAAAACAGGCAAAGAAAATGACTCATCTGGCTGGAAGCCCAGAAAATGTATGCTAATACCTTCATGCAGACAAAAATAAGATTATAAAGAGACTGGTGGCAAAAAAAAAAAAAAAAAAAAGCCAGCCTCAAATGATGCTTCTCTTTAATCCATCCACTTAGAAGCCCAACAAGTTGCCGAGATCCACCGTGCCAAAGAGAGAACCATCATATTAGTGAAGTTGCTTTTCATGTCAATTCTTTCCTTTCTGTAACTAAAACTCAACTATGGTAGACATACTCAGCAGTCACCAAAATTCTAGATTCCCGTCCTCTTCCCATCCCACAAAAGGATTACAATTCCCCATCCTTGAAGTTATGTATGGACATAAGATCTTGCTTGGCCAAGGAAATCTGAGGAAGTAACATGTGTTGTTTCAGTATAATTATTTAAAAGCTGGTATATGATTCTCTGTGGTCTCTTGCCATGCCATGGTGATCAAGGGAGCATGTATTGAGATGCAGATACTGAAAGATGGTGGAGCTTCTGTTCCTTTAGATCTCTGAGAAGTTAAAATAAACTGGGCCTCCCTAACAACTCATGTGAGATATATAGAGTGTGTTTTGTTGTTTTAAGCCAAGGGGATTTGGGTACTGTTGTTTGTTGCAACATTGCCTTGCTTATCCTCATTAGTAAGTCCACCATCCTGCATCCCAATATACTTTCTGTAGACACATTAAAAGCTTACCACTTCCCGGACAGGCACAGTGGCTTGCGCCTGTAATCCCAGCACTTTGGGAGGTCGAGGCGTGCAGATCACCTGAGGCCAGGCGTTCTAGACTAGCCTGGCCAACATGGTGAAACCTGTCTCTACTAAAAATACAAAAATTAGCCGGGTGTGTTGGTGCCCGCCTGTAATCCCAGCTACTCGGGAGGCTGAGGCAGAAGAATTGCTTGAACCCGGAAGGCGGAGGTTGCAGTGGGCCAAGATCACGCCACGGCACTCCAGCCTGGGTGACAGAGTAAGACTCCATCTAAAAAAAAAAAAAAAAAAAGCTTACCACTTCCCTTAAACTTACCCTCAATTAAAGACTTATTCTCTGGCCCTCCTAACAAAAATACAAACTTATTACTCACAAGGCAGCACCTGGGTCCAGCAAACAGGGATTCTGGCACCCAAACTTGCATATCATGAAAGGGAAAGGAGCATTTAAAAGCTCTGACACTGGGGACAGACACTTTAATGGTTCTGTCAATGGAGATTAAAACTTGAAAATAGCCAAAGGTACACTTTTTGAGGTCTATATTTTAAATGAAATGACAAGAGGAATGAACCTGCAGGACTAAGGTGCTTGGCACCATTTGGGAATTATTTGAGCCAAATAATTGCTGTCATGCCTGGTGTGATGTATATTTTATTTCAATCTTTTAAGAAATAGGAAGGAGAGGGTGAGAGAAAATATGTTCTACACAAGAGACTGGACAATTGATAATTAAGCACAGCCTCAGAAATCAAAGGAGCTCAGATTGCTTTTGTTCCCATAATAAGGGAGTTGTAAAAAGATAGGAGATTGTTACACGGTTATATTTATAAAGCATTAAAACTGTCCTTCTACTAGAAAATACAAGCATAAGCTCAGCATTATAGGCAAATGTTGCTTTTGTGTTCCAGCATCCCTTCACATGACTTTTAATAAGGTTATATCCCCCTTTTTATTTTCCTGGATCAACCCCCAGTTCACACTAGAGAACATTGATTCTACCCTCAGTTCCAGCATGAGTCTTATGGGCTTAGGTCAGAAACCTACTTTATCCTGTCCATTCTCAGTGATTGGTTTAGTGAGGGATGTGTAGTTCAACAAAGCTTTGTAACAAACAGCCCCCAAATCTTGGTGGTGTATTTAAAAAAAAAAAACAACAACTTCTTTTTCTCAATCATGAGTCTGCAAGTCAACTGGTGCATCTCTGCTTCAGAGTTCAGACCAGATCCAGCTCCACATATCTCCATCCTGGGTTCATAGGATGCTTGGAGCCTGCCCTTCTTGTGCCTATACCATAAGGGCAAGATCCTAAGCATCCCACACAAGCATATCTAAAGCCTTCTCCCATGTCATGTCCATTAATACCCCACTGGCCAAAGAAAGTCACATGGCCAAGACCAAAGTCTTTGGAATGAGGATGTCAGGGAAGAGAGGAAAGGGATTGGGTACAATAGTCCAATCTACTGCATCCACGTGGCTCAGAAATGGTCAGTTACATGAGTCAACATCTTCCTTTTAATATTGAGTTGAGTTTTTATGATATTTGCAATAAAGGGGGTGCTAACTGAGACTCTTAGTGGGCCTTGTAGTGCCTGGACACAGTTGCATATTTCTCAATTTCTCCTTGAGAAGAACCTCAGAAACTCTCTAAGTGAAGCAGAAAGTTGGTGAAAGATCTATGACAGATGACAACAGAGGTGAGGACAAATTTCTAGGATTCAGCCCCTTCTGATTTCTGAAGTAGATTTGGGCACCGGCTTCCAGCTATGAGCAATAACATCAGAAAAATTCAGTCTGGGGTAAAGGTCACCCTGAATTAAGGGAGTGACCAAACCAAACATTTACAAAATGAGATGAGCTGCCATTCCTTTCAGACATCCATGGTCACTAAAATACACAGTCCTCTTGTCCCCTTGCTGACTCTATTAATTAATGTATGGGCTTAAATTAGACAGTTGAGCTATGCCTCCAGATGGGAAGGACTTGGTAACTGTTACTCATCTTCTCTTCTCATCCTCAACACACCTTCAATTTAAATGCAGTTGATCCCATTAACAACTGTTAGCCAAGATCTTTCAGGGCTGGGCCCTGTGCAATTAGGGAAGCACCTGGTAGAGCTATCCAACCAGAGTCTGATCCCAGATCCTTCCCTTCCAGGCTGTGAGATCCTGGCCAAGTGGCTTAACTTCTCTGAGCCTCAGCCTCCTCATCTTTAAGATGGACTATCACCCCCATATCATGAAATGTGGCTAAGAAGATAAACTCTGGGACCGAAGCACCAGGGTTTAAATCCTGGCTTCTCCACTTCGCAGCCATGTGACTTGAACAAGTGATTTCACCTCTTCACTCCTCAGTTTTCTCTTCTGTAAAATGGGAATAATGACAGTCCCTACCTCACGAGGTGAGTGTGAGAATTAAATAGCTAACAAGTAGAAGTGCTTAGAAGAGTTCCTGACACATTGATCACTCAGTGTGTGTTACTATTATTAAAACTGGTAGTAGTAGCATTTTCCTTCCTCTTAAGGAACTTAGAAATAATCATATTGTCATAAGTGTATAGACAATTTCATATGGTTCAGACTCCAACCTTTATAAAGTGAATGTGTTCTATGTTCCTGGCACCCTGCTAAGCAGCTTATATACATTACCACATTATCATATTTATTCTCACATGATGGTGATGACAATGATGATGATGCATCCTCCATCACAACAATGAAAACTGTGAGGCTCAGAGATACCCAGTGACTTCAGTGATTAAGGTCACACAGTAAATTATGCTTAAATCCAGGATTTAAATGCAGGCCATCTGGCTCCAGAACCTGAGTCTCCCCATCTGACTATCTGGCTTTCACAGGAAAAGAAACATAAAACACAATCTCATTCATCCGATTGTTCATTCATTCAATAGTATTTATTGAGTCCTTCCCATGTGCCAGGCATAGAAGAAGGCAGAGAAGGTGCATTCACCTATTCATCCATCCATCCATCTATCCATCCATTCTTCATCCATCCATCCATCCATCCATCCATTCTTCATCCATCCATTCATCCATCCATTAATCTATCCATCCATCCCTTCTTCATCCATCCATCATTCCATCATCCTTCCATATGCACATAACACCTAATAGTTCTAGGATGTAATGTCTCCATCACCAGCAGAGTTTCTATCATTCATGGGATGAATTCTGGGTTTTCACTAGAGGCTTCCCCATATTCACTGTAAATTTCTATGCCCAGAATCTATTCTTAGGAAATTAGGCCAGTCTCTGCTTCCCCAGATGCTAAGATTCACATCCTACTCTCCAAAACACAAGCATCCCTTGGATGCCCAGCTGGTCCATTATCAGATTCATCTGGCTCAGTCTCCAGACTGGGTGAGTTGTCTGCACACCCCAGGATGTGGATGGATGCAGGCTGGATAGCGGGGGTGTTCACATCTTGGTATTTACAAGATGATATTTACATCTTGGCTTCAGGCATGTTAGCATGTGAGTCTTCATTTGAAATACCATAAATTAATAGCGACTAAAATTTTAACATTTATTTGGTTTAAATTGCACTCTGGATTCAGAAATATATTTGGACTAGGAGCTCTTCCAGGAATATTTAAATGATCATATTTTGCTAAAGTTGAATCTTTAAAGAAAATATACATATTCAACTCTTTAGTGAGCTGGATTCTGAGCTGTTATTTCCTTTCTTAAGGAAATAATGTGTAACATTTAGTTTTGATTCTGTGATTGGCATTCCAGTCGATTAGCGTAGCTCATTTGGGTGTTTGGTTTAATTCAGATGACTAAAAATGCTTATTTATATAAGTAAACATATATGTAAAGTAGTCACATTTCAAAAATTTTGGAAAATAAAATTTTGAAAAAAATGGACATGTTTGATGTATGATGCAGCGTTTTCCATTGCAAAGTTCTGAATCTTCAAGTTCTGCAATCTTTATGACTAGTCTGTTGTGTTTATTGGGGATAAGACCACAGGTCTCTATAACCCAGAACCCATTTGATACATATGGGGGACAAAGAAAGGAAGAGAAGTATGACATGGATATATTCTATCTCTTATTTTCTTCTAATGGATGATAGGAGATTAAAAAGAATAAAAAAGAAGAGAGAGGGAGTATCAGTGATGAAGAAAGAAAGAAGTCAAAAGCACTACCCAATTTCAGAGAAAACTCTGTGTACAGAGACACAATTAGGTTGTGTCAGAGAAGCCTAATTGCCTACTGCTGTGTGGGAGCTCCTAGAAAACAAGCCCTCTTCTGCTTTGAGAATCTCAGTAGATGTGAGGATGTGGGCATTACGGCCACTTTCCCCCAGTAGGTCTCTGAGTGTAAAACCAATACAACGATATCCCTTCTTTCCTTCTTTATTTGTAACTGAACCCTTATTTTGTATTTCAAGAACCTAAATAACCAGCTAAAAACATTTCCAAGGCTCTCTTTCATCCTGGAGTGGTACACAGATCTAACCAATGGTTATTAAACATAAGCTACTAAATAAGACTTCCAAGAAAACTCTTTAAAAGGAGTTGATGAAGTGCTCTTTGTCACTGTCTGTCTTCTGAAACTTGGTCATGTTGGCTGGAGCAGTGGCAGCTATATTAAGATCATGAGGATGGAGCTCACAATAAAGATAGGGGAGTAAAAAGCCAGAAGAGACTGCCTCTAGACTTGTTTAATGTGAGAAAAAAATAAACCTCCAAGGTTTTTTTAGGGGGGAGGGAGAAGGGAAGGGTCTCTGTAATTTTTAGCCAAAGCAAGCCTCAGAAACCTTGACCCTTATTTTCAACTACACATAACATACCACCTCCTGATGTGGCAGTGTGCCAATTTCTTCTTTCTAGGTGGGTTCTTTTTTGAACTGAGATGACAGATATTTCTGTGACTTTTCCATTTGCATGGAAAATGTCAAATTATAATGTATCATTTTCATTTCACCATACTAACAAATACTCCCTTGAAGTCAATAACTAGAGAGCTCATCCCAGAAGTAATTTCCTGTTCATCAAATTTTTGAATATATATAATTTTTATTTGCTACTCCTGCTGGGAAACCTGTTGGCATCTATGCTAAGCCCTGAAGATTTTATTGCTATTTTTCTAAAATTGATACAAGTCAGCCCTCAGATAACCTTTGCATGTATGTGTCAAGAGGCATCACAGAATCATGAAATCAAGAGTTGGAAGGAACATGAAGAATCATTAGAGTTGAGATTTGCTTACGTAGTAGGGTGAAAATTTATAGACGTTGTTAGGTGTCAAGACACATCAGAGTCTTGTTCACTCCTAGAAAAAACTGCTCCTCCACCCAAATCTTTCTGATCTAAGCAGATCAGAACGTTCCATTCTTCCCAATTATTCAGTTTGGGTCAGCCATGGGTCTCACTGAAGGTGATCCAATCAGAATCAATCCCAGATCTTTTGTGGGAGCCAGCCCCTTTCCCCTTTGAGGCTCTCAGTGGACTCGAGGACATGGACACTGGAGCCACTTTAATCTGATAGGTCTTTAAGAGTGACAGCCAGTCGGGCGCAGTGGCTCACGCCTGTAATCCTAGCACTTTGAGAGGCCAAGGTGGGCAGATCACAAGGTCAGGAGATTGAGACCATCCTGGCTAACAGGGAGAATCCCCGTCTCTACTAAAAAAAATACAAAAAAATTAGCCAGGTGTGGTGGCAGGCGCCTGTCGTCCCAGCTACTCCGGAGGTTGAGGCAGGAGAATGGCGTGAACCCGGGAGGTGGAGCTTGCAGTGAGCCGAGATTGCGCCACTGCACTCCAGCCTGGGCGACAGAGCGAGACTCCTTCTCAAAAAAAAAAAAGAGTGATAGCCATACCAAGATGTCCCAGTGACCCCACGTGAGCACTGAATCTATCTGGACTTGATGTCTGACTACAATAACCATACAACTTACTGTCCAACCCAAGGCACTTGTCAAAGTGAGTTGGAGTGCTATTAATAATTATTACAATTATTAATTAACAAGCATAAATCAGAATTGCTGTAGGCAAATTCTTGAGACAAGAAATCACATGAGACAAAAAATCTCCTTCTTGATAAAGCCATTCAGATTCTTGGAATACACTTCATCTCCTTACATTAGCTAGAGAGCAGTCCTGTGACTTATTGATAAGGCGACAAAATAATTTGTTATTCAAACAGGGTCACTTTGGAGAGTGAAAGAGACTGCTATTAAGTAAAGAAGCAAACAGGCACACACTGGGACTCCCCTATTCAGAAAAGGGCTCATCCTACACATTGAGTGACTGCCAGGTAGAAAGCACTGCTCTTATCAAGAAGTGAGCAATGAACATTGTGGGGTGGGGATAGGATGGGATGATGTCTTGTCTTTTGCATCTTGATTTACAAAAGCACAAGGACTCCTTGGTTCTGTCCTCTACTGATTCCTGATACATTTGTGTTCCTACCACTATTCTTGCTTATGAAATAGGGCCTGTTTATAAGCCATCTGCTTAAGTTTTTGCCAGGTAATACATTCAGATGGCTTAACAATCAAAGTAATAGAAGAGGATTCATTTAATGGGCTCACTCCCACTCTGAGCACTCCACTCCCTCGCAGGTAACCACTTTAACAGTTTCTAATGTGTCCTTCATTGCTTTTTCATGCAAATATAAGCAATATAAACACATAGAACCTTACATTTCTCCTTTCGTACACGAAAGCAATATCCTATAAATATTGCCATGCCCCTTGCTTTTTCTCATATGCTAGATCTTGCATATATTCAAGAATAACTATCCCATGGGCCAGGCATGGTGGCTTACACCTAGAATCCCACTAATCTACAGGCTGAAGGCAGGAGGATTGTTTGAGCCCAGAAGTTTGAGGCTGCAATGGGCTATGACCATGCCACTTTGCCCCAGTCTGAGAGACAGAGCAAGTCTCTGTCTCTAAACAATAATAGTGATAATAATAATGGATCTCATTTCTATTTTATCCATTTCAGTATATAGACATTCAATAGTTTTTACTAGATTGCCTTTGTTTTTGTTTTTAACTAGTGTCCTACAGAGGAATGCTGAATTGTTTTCTCTCTTTGGTTCTCACCAACAATGTTGTGATACACACCCTTGATCATAAGTATTTGTAGACAAATGCCTGCAGCATAAATTCCCGGGAGTGGGATTGCTGGCTCAAACACTAAATGCACTTGTCATTTTTAAAGATTTCTCCAAAATGACCTCCACAGAATCAGTGCTGCATCACCCCCTACCAGCGGTGTTGGAGAATGTCTGCTTCTCCACAGCCTTATTGACTAGGATATCATCACACTTTGGAAATTTTGCTGGTAAGGTAAGCAACAAAAGGTTTATCAGTCTAATTTGTTACAATCAAAACCATCTATATTAAAAAGACGCCCAGGAATCTATAAAGCAAGTAGCCCCACCTGACATCACTGATCACGCTTGGGGAGCAGGAGAGAATGGTGCCGACTCCCCTTGGGCTCCGCCCCGCCTGGCTACCTAAGGCAGCGGGAACAAAATGTTCAACATTTGACCTAGTCCTCTGCCAGGACTGCCTCCTGGAGCGGGAGGGGGGACCCCAATTCATGGTTTTATTTGTTTTATCAACTGTTGTGTGGGAGGTTTTTGGGTTTTTTTTGAGACAGGGTCTTGCTCTGTCACCCAGACTGGAGTGCAGTGGTGTGATCTCAGCTTACTGCAGCCTCCACTTCCCAGGCTCAAGTGATCCTCCCACCTCAGCCTCCCTAGTAGCTGGGACTACAGGCATGTGCCACCGTGCCAAGCTAAGTTTTGTATTTTTTTTTTTTTTTTTTTGTAGAGACAGAGTTTCATCATGTCTCAAACTCCTGAGCTCACGCGATCTGCCCACCTTGGCCTCCCAAAGTTCTGGGATTACAGGCTTGAGCCACCATGCCCAGCTGGTTTTTTTTTGTTTGTTTGTTTTTGTTTTTGTTTTTGAGACAGCCTCGCTCTGTCACCCAGGCTGGAGTACAGTGGCAAAATCTCGGCTCATTGCAACCTCCGCCTCCTGGGTTCAAGCAACTATCCTGCCTCAGCCTCCCAAGTAGCTTGGATTATAGGCACGTGCCACCACACCAGGCTAATTTTTTGTGTTTTAGTAGAGACAGGGTTTCACCATGTTGGCCAGGCTGGTCTTGAACTTCTGACGTCAGGTGATCCAACTGCCTCAGCCTCCCAAAGTGCTGGGATTACAGGCGTGAGCCACTGCGCCCAGCCTGTGGAGTTTGTTTTTTGTTCTTTTCTTTAACATTGCAGAACACTGTGCCAATGACCTGCCCCCATCAAATGGTCACACATGCTGTGGCCAGCACAGCAATGCTGGCATCTCTTTTTAAACTCGCCACATGAGGAAAAGTGGAGATATAATTTCTCTTGCCTTCCTGAGTGGTACAAGCATGTGTCAAGTTACCAGGGAGATTTGATGAAGTGTAATATACCTGGCCATCTGACAGTTAGTGGCCTTGTTTCCTTTCCCGGATAATATTGGATTTCATACTGAGAGCATCAGCAAGAGAAAGGCTCATACCTAACAGCTAATATCTGCAGAACATGTGTTTCTGCTCAATTTCTGCACCTTTATGGCTCCATCTGACACTGCAATTCTTTCTGCTGCAAAACAGCCTGATTCGAATCATCTGTCTTACATCTAATTCAAGTTGAAGTCTATTAGGCAAACCAATTCCTGGCTTATTTGTGTCCCTTCTCACAAATTATTCTAGCTGATTCTCTGGCACTAGTTTTGTTTTTGTTTTTGTTTTTGTTTTTGTTTTTGTTTTTGTTTTCCAGGAACCAATAGCTGAAAAAATTCTGATGATGTTAAAGGAGATCTCATATTCTTTTTCATGTTGTTTTAAATGACAGATAACAATTTGGCATCCTCACAGGACAATGTGTCCATCTGACATAAATAATGTGCTCTGATTTTTTTTTAAAGAAACACAAAGCAGGAGAAGATGTCCACCTTTACATTTTCCAGCACAAAACCAATTCTTTGGAAACCTGTATGTTTCTTGATCATCTCTTGCCAGGTTCTGACAGCTCAGTATTCAAGTTGCTCACGACAACAGCCTTGACACCATGCTGAGACACGCGTTGTCTTGTTTTTCACACATACCATGCCCAATACACATGACAAAGACTGTTGGCTCAACCTTAAAAATCTCCCCAGCTTCCCCTAGTTCTCCCAGCCCACTGCTACCACTGTGTTCCCACCGCTGGGGAGACTGTCCTCACTGGCTCCTGGATCGGCATTTACCCTCACCATGGCCCCTTGCCCCTTGCCCTAATAAAATGGTCAGAGTGGTCCTTTTAACCACAAGTCTGATCATGTCATTCCTCTGCTCCTGCCTCACACAGATAAAACCCAGATCCTCAGAGCGGCCCATGAGGCTTTGTCAGGGGTCTGGCCTCCTTGCCTCTCTGGCTTCTCTGTCCACGAATCTCCCCCCACTCTGCTGTGGCCACACTGGTCCCTTGCTTCTGCTTGAACATGCTCCTGCCTCAGGGCCTTTGCACTTCCTGTTCTCTCTGCCTTTCTCCCAGATATTAGCCAGTCTCCCCCTCTCAGGGCATTCAGGTTTCTGCTCCATGCCAGTGTCCTCAGGGAACCTCCCTTGCACCCCGACCCCGCTTCCTGGCTTCACTTTCTCTCTCAGCATCAGCCTCCTCCTGGTACGCATGAGATACATTTTGTCTTTATTGATTGTCCTCGACCACAGCATGAGCTCCTTAGCATCAGCACCTTGGTTTTGGATCCCCTGCTTTAGACTTTGAGCTGAGAACAGTGCCTGGCACATTATAGACACAGTAACCTCTTGAATGAATGAATGAATCAATGAGGGGTCAGCTGGGAAACCAAGCAAAACAGAGCATTCCTTGGAGTCCCAAACACCAAGGGAAATATGGCACATGAACCTCAGGATGTCCAAAAAGCCAAAACCAGAGTTACATGAAACTATACATTTTTTTTTTTAATTTTAGCACCTCCCAATCTTTGTTCTTTCTGAAGAAATCAATTCAGGCCCAGAGTTTCTGCCTTGGTGTGTGTATTTTTAATCAGCCTTTCTTTGCCTGCTCAGCAGCTACTGGAGCTCCTGGGTCCACTGGATGGATGCCCCATCTGGTCATGGAGCCATTTTCCCTTTGGAGAAAATGAGGCTGACATGAGCACTTGCTGCCTTTGTCAGTCAGGACCAAGATACACAGCACCAAACGTCAGCCAAAGATGAGACTCCTGCAACAAGCGGCTACTCAGTTGAAACATTTTGTATAATTGGAAGATGAGGTTAACGGCGATAGGGAAAATTCAGGTGGACCTACAAGGGTTTATGAAGCAGATGCTGAAAAATAAACAGATCGGGGGTGTCCAACCGGCCCCGCCTGACTCTGCTATTTCTTGGCGAGTGTTGGCGCGACAGCCAGGATGTGTGTTTGCTTAAAATCAAGGGCTGTAGAATTGGGTCAGGGACTTCGGTTGAAATCCAGCTGCCCGTTCTCCAGCTGTGCGACCTTGACAAGGCCCGCCCCCTGACCTTTCCCCAGTCTGTAAAGTGGAACAACATTCATAAGAAGTGTGACTGCCTTAGGGGCTGCTGGCGGGTCCAGAATCCACAGGAGACCAGACAACTTGGGGGTTTCTGGGCCACACACACACAGGGCACTTTCTCCCGCAGGGCTCTGCTGGCTCCAGGGAAGCCATTCGTCCACCCCATGGGATGGGTACTGCCGCTCTCCTACTTTCCGGAGGAGGGAACCAGGCATGCAGAGGGAGCCTCTTGCCCATGGCACACAGGAAAAGCCCCAGCGTCCTGAGCTCAGGGGCCAGCCCTGTCCCACTGACAGGTTTGATTCTATGAAAGGATCATTTTCCCTCCTGCTGTTGGCTTGTGTGATCATTGGTCACTGGTATCTGGGCCATTCCTTGAGCCCTAAATCTGAAGAATGCAAAAGGTTGATGCTCAGGCAGCTTAGGGGTGCCATGAAGACCTTGTTTCCCCTGACAGCCCCCCACCCCAGACCCAGCGCATGGTGAACTGCCCTCTAAGGACCCAGTGCCAGCCAAACCAAAGGCACCGTGGCTGATGGAGGCCACACAAGGGGTCATTGGTCCAGCCTGAGGCAGGTGACAATGTCACATGATGCAAAAATCACGGGATAGTGGAAAAGGGAATAGGAATTTACCACAGGTCATGATGAAACGGGAAAGGTTCCCTTGTCCCCCTCACAGGGCATGCAGTGGAGGACTGCGGCTCGCTTCTTCAGTGCCCTGCTGCTCAAACCTCTCTAAGGGAGCATATAGATGGGCAGGTTGTGGGGCTTGGCTCCGACCCACGGTATGTCTAGAGTTGAATGTTTATAGCTCCTGAAGTGCCAGTGGGCGTGTAGCTAGAGGGCTGTCTTAGTTTGCCGTCTATAGGTGGCTTGAGTTAACCAGTACAATTACCTCTTTTACTTTGTCACAAGGACAGAGGGTTTTCTTGTATCCCGGGTTCTTGCCTTGGTGTACCTGAAGAATCGGATCACACATAGGCTTGGAGAATGAGTATCAAGTTTTATTGAGTGGAAGTTGCTCTCAGCCGATGGGGAGGCCAGAAGGGAGATGATCTTCCCCTGGAGTTGGCCGCTCAGGGGCCCCGGCTCTCCTCTTTCCTCCAACTGCCCAGCCAAACTCTGCCTCACCCCACTGGTCGATGGCTTGCCAGCCTGGGTGCCTGTTGGTGTGTTTTTCTGCTGGTGTGCTCCTCTTGATGCCCTCTCAACGACCAGCCGCTTGTGCTTTCGTCCACTGAAGTACTCCTCAGATGTCTGGCCGCCTGTGTGTCTGCCCACTAGGGTCTTGGGTTTTTAAAGGCCCCGGAAGGGGGTGTGGCAGGCCAGGGTGGTCTTGGGAAATGCAACATTTGGGCAGGAAATGCCTTTCCTCACCTAGGTCCGTGGGGGTGGAGCCCTAGGCAGGGACCATGCCCTCCTCTACCCAGCACTTCCTTCCCCACTTTCATATTATTTAAAGGGACCATGCACTTCCCTTCCCAGCACGCCTGTATCAATGTCAGCTTCCCCTCCTTCCACTTCCCAGAATCCAAATATGTAGGAGAAAGAAGTGGGGCCAGTTTCCAAAGTATTTTATTAAAGGGCCAGTGGAAGAAGTAAGACTACAATTATACAATTATTGTGGTTGTCTCTCTTTAAGTCCCTGAATTTCTACAATGTTTTTCCAGCTAGGCTTAAAGAAAAACTCCTTGGGCTTAATAGAAAGAGTTGCATTCCATCAGCATCTCTAGGTCAGCATGTTTCCTACTCTTCTGAGACTTTGTTAGGATCATTTTCAATCTCTCTGAAATCAAATTAAAACAAGTCAAAACTGTGCCGTGGACTCTGCTCTGAGTACAGTCCTCAGTTACTTGCATTCACTTGTCCAGGAGCACCTACCCTATTGCTTGTGGGCCCCCTTGAGTTTGGAGAGCCAGTTCAGGTACCACCGTTTTAGGAAGCTTTTTCTAATGGAGGTTGCGGGCTCCAATGTCCTTAGCACAGAACAGGTGCCAGACAGGGAGAGGTGGGGGGTAGAAGGGACAGGGGGCTGGGGCTGCACACAAGCCCCCTTTGCAGTGGCAGCTACTCCTCTCCAGTCCTAATGACCATCTCCCAGTCCTGGGCCTGACCCCCTCCCCAAGGGTCACCACTGTGTCGATAACAATATATCAGCTTCTGGATGTCATTCCAAAGTACTACAGTTATGACTTTCCATAGAAACTAGACCATATTGGCTGAGCGCGGTGGCTCATGCCTGTAGTCCCAGCACTTTGGGAGGCCGAGGTGGGTGGATCATGAGGTCAAGAGATCGAGACCATCCTGGCCAACATGGTGAAACCCTGTCTCTACTAAAAACACAAAAATTAGCTGGGTGTGGTGGCACATGCCTGTTGCCCCAGCTACTTGGGAGGCTGAGGCAGGAGAATCACTTGAACCCGGGAGGCAGAGGTTGCAGTGAGCTGAGATCGCGCCACTGTACTCCAGCCTGGCGACGGAGCGAGACTCCGTCTCAAAAAAAACCCCCCAAACAAACAACAAAAAAGAAACAGCAAAAAACAACAACAACAAAAAAGGCCATGTTTTGGTGCATACATGTTTCTATAAACAGCTTCTCACATCACATAGGGTCTAGCATCTTGCTTTTCCCCCCTGAACCATATGCACTAGAGACCTGTCCACCTTGCTGCATACAGATACCTCTTCCCTTATACTGCTGTGTTTGTATGTGTTAATGTCTAGGGGTGAAACTCCCAGTTCATATCCCCTTTCCCCTAAGGATGGACGCTTAGGCTGTAAGTGATCATGAGTATGTTTGTGAACTAGTTCTAGTTCTCTAGAACTAGATGGTGCAACTGTCTTTCTCTGCCCTGCACTGAAGATAGTCATGGTCATGGGACTTACACTGACCAATGGAATGGGAGCACAAGTCCCACGTGTCACTTCTGGGTAGAAGCTTAAGAGACCCTCCCTGATTTGTCAGAGGCCCTCTGTCCTGCCTGGGCTGTCACAGGAGCATGAAGAAGGAGCTGTCCTCCACTAGATCCCTGAGTGGAGATGATGTAGAGCAGAAGCCCAGCCTCCCTGAGACACACAAGCAGCATGAGCAAGAAACAACTTTAGCTGTTCAGGCCCCTGGGATTTCAGTGTTGTTTGTTATCGCAGCAGCATCTCATCTACCCCAGTGGATGCGAATTCTTCCTCTGTTTCTCCAACACAAACAATGCTGCAATGAACAGCCTTCTCAACTTTTCCTTGACCTGTGTGAGCGTTGCTTCAAGTTAGATTTTTAAACAAAAAAGCGTATTGTACAAAACTGTATTTTCTTCTCAAAGAGTAAAAATAAGCTTTCTGCTAAATGAAATTTCATTGGAAACTTTGAAAATGCCTGAACTTAAATATTTAATCCATCACTACCCATTTAATATGAAGCTCCAGGTAATTGGCATCCATTCTCCACATCTGGCTTTTTGTTGAATTAGGCACAGTTGTAATTTGTGGTTAGCCCAGGGATGGTGAAATTTTGAGTCTCTTGGCTGGAAAGGACTCACAAAGAACCTCTTGCTGAGAAGAGACAAATTCAGCATCCTTTCCCCAGCCCCCTCCCCTGTGTTTATTTGTCCTGACCATAAATGTGCACCCTCTGCTGTGTGTAGATCTGCAGCTGCAGGAAATGGCAGACAATCACCTTGCAGGGTGTCCCCTGGTCTCAGAACCCCAATGTCATTTTGCATTTTGCTCCCCTGTATTTAGCCCAGGAAGGGGGTTAGGGAAAGTCACAAACTGCCCATGCAGTGAAGTCTTCAACCTTGCCAACCTTTGCTCAGGCCTGTCTGCACATTCCCTGCATTTATGGTTAAAACCCCTTTCCTTTTCCCCATGATAATTTCTCCCTAGGACCCTAAGATGGAACAGGCCTGCGGACTAGACAGGATTCTTCACAGCTGGTTTGATTGCTCAAGGCTGAGCCGGTCTCTCTGTTTGGCTGCAAAGATTAACTGAGCTCCATCAGCAGATCAATTAATCACTAACAAATTCAGGCTGATGAGTTTTTCATTCCCTTTCAGGCCACAGGACATGTTATAGACAGACTGCCAAGTCATTTTAAACCTGTGAACATTCAAATTGCTTCAGAGCTGAGTCTATTCTAGAACGTAGCAATTTTGAGCCTTTGTGCAGCTCTGATTCTTCATAAGCCGATAATGGGTATGTGGGGAGCATAAAGCGAGATTGGATGGCTTCCATTTAGGATGGCAGAAATGGAAATCTGAACAGAAGTAGAGGAATCATCATTAACCTTCACAATGGCATCCACACCTCTAGAGGTGGGAAGCAAGAACTTTTAAGCAACTGTGCTGTTTACTGGGCACTCAACTTGGCCAGTAAGACACTGGTCAGGCCAGGGATATCTGGGTTCCACTAAAATAAAGATTGTTTCCAAATGGGTGATGACTGGCATGGCTAGGGGGTGGGGAGGCATGGGCAGTCCAGAGAAGAAGGAAAATAGTTCATTTACAAGTCCCTTTTTGGGAGGGATGAGAGAATGATGAAAGCTAAGGTTTGTCTAGCATTGGCCAGAAATTAACTCCCAGAAATTGACATGATCAGCAATAATGATTATTCCATGTTCACATGGCTTCTTTGGTGTAAATTTCCAAATTTGAGTTTCTGGCATCCATTTTCCCATCTTGTGGTAACCAGACCCTAGTAACTAAGCAGTCACTTTCCTATTGCCCATCACTGGGTTCAGGAGGAGCTCCATGTTTGGATCTAAGGGTGGAGCATGTGACCAGGTCTGGCCAATCAGCTGGTAAATCCCCCTGACCAGGAAGTGGTTCAGGATGAGCACGTGACATGAGTTAATCCAAGCAGAATGAGCCTTGGTTCTGGAGCAGGAGTGACCAGGAGAGATGCTCCCTGGGACAGGCGCTGTTAGATGTTCACCCAACAGCTCCCCACCCCTTAGTTCCCCAGTCCACAGGCTGAGAGTGCCCGTTCCTTGCTTTCCCATCCTCCTTTGCAGAGAGGGCAGAGTCACATGACCCAGTCCAGCCAGTGGAATCTGAGAGAGCATCTGGTGGGGTGTGGGGTGGGGAGGTGGAGGGTTCTGGGGGGGATTTGCCCCATCGTAAAAGAGATGTTCTTGACAAGAGGCTTCCCTTTCTACCTGTATTGAATGCTGTTGGGTGAATGCCACAAGCTTAGAGCTAGGGCAGCCATTTTTTCATAAGAAAGAAAAAGTACATATATACTCAGAGTGCTTACATTTGGAGTTACTGAATCACTCTCAGAGCTAACTATACTTTCAGGCTCCTTGTGTAAAAAGAAAAAAGAAACTTCATAAGTAAGCTACTTTTAGACAAGATTCTGTTACGTATATTGATGTGTAAACAGAGCTACTGGGAGCCGTGTTGCTATCCTACTGAGCCCTGGAATGATGCTATCATAAAGAAGAGCAGGACTGAAACTGTCTTGGTGGCTTTCTTTGAGCCCCTAGATCCACCTGTACCTGGAACCTTACCTCTGAGTTGTTCCATTACATGAGCCAATGCATTTTCTTTTTGCTAATTCGATGGTGGGGGGTTATGCACCTTTTTTTTTTTTTTTTAAGACAGAGTCTCACTCTGTCACCCAGGCTAGAGTGCAGTGGCATGATCTTGGCTCACTGCAACCTCTGCCCCCTAGGTTCAAGCGATTCTCCTGTCTCAGCCTCCCGAGTAGCTGGGATTACAGGTGTGCACCACCATGCCCGGCTAATTTTTGTATTTTTAGTAGAGACGGGGTTTCCCCTTGTTGGCCAGGCTGGTCTCGATCTCCTGACCTCAGGTGATTTGCCCACTTTGGCCTCCCAAAGTGTATGTGCTTTTTATAATTAAAAACATCAAAACTTATAACTTCGGCATAACAAACGATGGCATAAACAAAGATAAGGAAGAGCTATCCGGCTCATACATTACAAAGGATTAATTTAATATGCTGTAAAGCAACAAGAAAAATACAGATAATTTGACAGAAAAATGGATAAAGGATATGAATGGATTGTTTACAGAAGTGAAATGCAAATAACCAATAAACACAACAAAGATAAGAATTTGACCTTTAATTAAACAAATGAAAATGACTATTAAATTCACCTATCAGATTGGCAAGACAAACCCTTCAATGCTGTGGGTAAACAGATACTCCTATTGTTCTAACTAAATAGGTATGGGCAGCTTGGCAGGTAACTTGGCAATAGCTATCAAATTAAAATAAGAATGCTCAGACCTTTTGTGTAAATCAGGGTCCATGCAGGAAAATGGAAACCACTCCAATCTGAAAAACAGAGAGCAAGAGTCAGTTCCACAGGTGATGGAAAGGCTAGGGGCCAAATGGCAGAAACTGAGTCAAGACAGAGAAGAAGGAAGCCTCTAGCAGCTCTAGGCATAATGAGAAAATGAAGAAGTGTAATTCCTGGCACCCACATCTGGGGTGACCCAGGAGAAGACAGAAGCACACAGGGGCTCTTCAGAAGCTGAAGCCATGGAGGAAGCATGGTTACTGTTTGAGGCAAAGTAAGAGAAGAGAAAAGAAGTGGTCAGATCTTCACTTCCAGAAAGAGAGTGGATACATTTTTCCTCCTCTTCTTGCTAAGTACAGCTAAAACCCCTGCAAGTATGTATAAAACAAACCTAAGCCTCTGAACAGTGGAGAGAAGAAGGCAGACCAGCAGGGCCCTCGGGATAGGAGAAATGACAGGACAGTGAGTTCCTGGGGTTTTCTTTTGCCTCCTTTATTGTGGACTGGGTGCTGGAGAAGCTGACAACCTGGAAATGCCAACAAGCACAGACAAAAGGGAAATATCAGGAAGAGCCTGTCTTCTCTACCTGAAGGGCAAGAAATAGGGCAGCCTAGCAAGACACAAAACTTTTGGACAACCACCCCATGCCGGACAAACGACATGGAAAAACCTCAGCCCACCCTCATCCATGCCAGTGAAGAGCAAGTAAGGAACCTGAACTTCCACCTCCACCTAGCTGTAGTAAGGCACCCAAACCTCGACTGGGGTGGTGTTGGAGAAGGCTGGGCAGGAGCCTAGACTTCCACTCTCACTTGATGTAAGGAGCCTCCCACCCACATGGTGCCCAGCGGAGGCTGGTGAGGAGCCCTAATGAGATATCATTGCACCTCCAAACCAGGGTGCTCAGAGACTCGGTGGGACACTGAGTCCTCACCCCCACCCAGCAGTAATGCGGTGCACCTCCAACCCCAGGGTATAAGTGGAGGCCAAGTGGGGAACTGGGGCTCCACCCAACCTGGCAATAACGAGGCACTGTTGCTGAACCTCCACCCCCAGTGTGGTATGAAAGGACGTCTGCTAACACCTGGAGATTTGGGTAAGATCTCGAGTCTCCTAGCATGCTGCCCAACATGGCAAGGAGTCCATCAAAAATCACTCCTTCTACCAAGAACCAGGAGCAGCTTAAGTTAATGGGAAAAGACAAGCAACAGATGCCAACATCAAGATAACACAGATGTCGGAATGATTTCATAGTTATTTTAGAATGGCCATTGTAAAAATACTTTCATGTGCTGAAAATGAGTCAAAATATAGAAAGTTTTAGCGAAGAAAAGAAAAGTTTCAGTAAGGAAATAGAAAATATATCAAAGAACCAAGTGGAAATTTTAGAACTGAGAACACACAATAACCATTTTTTTAAAAAAATACTAAATACCTGGGCTCAATAGAAGAATGGAAAAGATGGAGGGAAGCATCTGCGAGCTGGAAAATCGACCAGTAGAAATGAGTTATCCTGAACAACAGAGAGAAAATAGTAAAAGGATTGAACAAACAGCACTCTAAACCTCCGCAGGAAAACTGCAGACCCCGGCCCCCATCATCCCCAGTGATTTCTGCTCTCCAGAAAGCACCACTTTTTATCTCTTCTAGCTATTTATCGTTCTCTCTCTTTCTTTGCTTTCTTCCTTCCTTCCTTCCTTCCTTCCTTCCTTCCTTCCTTCCTTCTTTCTTTCTTTCTTTCTTTCTTTCTTTCTTTCTTTCTTTCTTTCTTTCTTTCTTTCTTTCTTTCTTTCTTTCTCTCTTTCTCTCTTTCTTTCAGATGGAGTCTTGCTCTGTCTCCAGGCTGGAGTACAGTGGCACGATCTCGGCTCATGGCAACCTCTGTCTCCCAGGTTCAAGTGATTCTCCTGCCTCAGCCTCCCAAGTAGCTGGGATTACAGGTGCCTGCCACCACACCCAGCTAATTTTTGTATTTTTAGTAGAGAGGGGGTTTCACCATGTTGGCCAGGATGGTCTCGATCTCCTGACCTCGTGATCTGCCCGCCTCAACCTCCAAAAGTGCTGGGATTACAGGCGTGAGCCACAGAGCCTGGCCCTATGTCTGTATTTCTAAGTAATATGTTTCTGTTGCTACCAGTTTTTTTCTGTAAACATTATCTATCGCCTATCTGCTATGATCAATGAATATTTGCTTCATAGAGGTGCTCCTCTACCCATTCTCCCTGGCCCATCAACTGGCAGAGTTACCGAGACTTCATGCAGTGTCCACACTAATGTAATGGAGTAAAAAGTCTTCATAGTTGACTTGTGTGGTGTAGACTTTAATTGCCTTGTTTCTATAGCATTTTTGTTTTCCCTAGATATAAACGATCTACTTCCACTTCTTTAGTTTTCTCCATAGCTGTCACTAATTCATCCTTAAATTCTTAGCTCTGTCTATAACCCATGTCTCAATGTGATCACACCCTCAGGTTAGGGGGATGGTTTTGTGTTTCTCTGGCAACACTCCTCGGAGTAACGGCTGCTCTTTGGATCTGCTTCAGAACAGTGATCTAGACATTTCCGTGGTGCTTCAGATCCATCCTGGGGACCCTTTCCTACATCCTGTGTCTGGGATCCCACAGCATCTCCATTCTAGATCTGTCTCTCCTTTGGGTGGAACACATCTTCCTCTCACAGCTCTGAGAAAGGGCCCAAGAAGCTGGTTCTCCATGACCCTGCAGGTCTGCAATGTCCTTATTCTGTCCTTGCCCTTGATCTAGTGCTTCCCATTCCACATGGGAAGTAAATTTCCCAAGAAGTTTGTAGGCACTGCTCCATTCTTGCTTCCAGAGTTGCGTTCTCAGTCTTAGTCCTTAATATGAGATCAACTCCATCACTCTGGAGGCTTTGAGGGTTTTCTCTTCTTCTTGGGTTTTTATGAATGCATGATGGTGTTGCCAGTGCTGGGTCTTTTAAAATTAATTATTATGGTACCATGAGGGCCCAGAAAGTACGTCTATCTGTTAATTGTGTCATTATAAATTAATTGTAAGATTCCAAAAATGGCAAAGGGGAAAATCACACATAGCCCACTTTTTTTTGTTTTTTGGCAAAATTAAGCAAAATTAGCATGGCCAGATTCACCTACACCAATGCCATCCTGGACTGGATCTTGGACCTTGGACCACCATGCTGGGTGCTCTCTCAATGCTCCTCCAAACCCATCAGACTCCGGAGTAACTCAGACCCCTGGGCATGTCACCTGGGCAGCCCGAGGCAGAGCACAGCGGCGCTCCCCACCCCTCGTGGTCCTCTGCCTGAGATGGCCCCTATCCGAGCAGATTTGTGGATCTAGAAGTAGAGCCAGCCCTTTCTGGCTGCCACAAAAGGACCTTCCAAGCACCTTCAAGGCTGACATGAGCCCCCTCCCACCTTGGGATGTGATCCCTGTCCTACCTTCCATTGCTGAGGGCAGAGAACCTCTGAGAGACCAGGAGCAGGAGGTCAGCCAGCTGCATTAGCCCCTGAAACCACAGCCCTTCCCTGTATAGCCCTCACCTCCCATGTTCTGTGGCCAGCAGGGTCTTGGCTCGGTGCACTGATGGGCCTCAGGAAGTCAATCCTGGACTAGACCGAGCCTCACAGATCCACAGGCAGTGTCAGGCTTCGTCTCCCAGTCAGGGGCCAGCCCTGTTTTTAACTTTCTTTGCTGGAGCTGCATAAATAAATAAACACACGAGTGTGTGGACGGATCCTGCCCTGCTTTGGATTCCTAACCCCAGTTGGTCTGCTCCCGAGTTGCCAAGATCTGAATAGTTAAGATAAGGGAAATCCTCTGACTCTTCTCATCTGGGCCATTTGCAGGAGGGCAAACGTCCCTCCCTGAAGACAATTATTTCACAATTTCTTGCATTTGTATTGATTTGTGTATTGGTATCAGCCCCTTGCTAAGCTCTAAGCTCCACAACAAGTAAAGCAATATGTTAACAGTTCATCCCTCATCCTGATCCTTCCCATTCCATAGGAGAGGTCATTCTTTCTCCAAGAGTGATCTGGGTTCATTAAAAAATGCAGGTTCCCAAATCCCACCCCTAAATGATAGAAGTTGGGCCAGGGAATCAGATATCTTTGCTGGCTCTTCAGGTGACTTATGTGCATATCTACCTTTGAAACACTTTGAAGTAGATAAGAAACAGATCTATACTTTTCTTTTTTTTTTTTTTTTTTTGTATTTTTAGTAGAGACAGGGTTTCACCATGTTAGCCAGGATGGTCTCGATCTCCTGACCTCGTGATCTGCCTGCCTCGGCCTCCCAAAGTGCTGGGATTACAGGCATGAGCCCCCGCGCCCGGCCAAGAAATAGATCTATGTTTTTCTATAGAAGAAAAAAAAGACTGGCCCTTCTCTTTTGGAATTTAAACTGTTTATATTTAATGTAATTAGTCTTATCATTTCATGATACCTTCTTAGGATTTGTTTTCTATTTGCATCACCTTTTCTCTTCTTTCCTTGTTTATTTTGCATTAATCAGGTATTTTTTTAAAAATATATATATTCCTATTTTGTAATCTTCCGTGAGTTTGTCAGTTTGACTTCTAGTCTTTTTTTTTGGTTTGAGACAGAGTCTTGCTCTGTCACCCAGGCTGGAGTGCAGTGTGATTATCTTAGCTCACTGCAACCTCTGCCTCCTGGGTTCAAGCAATTTTCATGCCACAGCCTTCCAAGTAGCTGGGATTACAGGCATGCACCACGCCTGGCTGATTCTTGTATTTTTAGTAGAAACGGGGTTTTGCCATGTTAGTCAGGCTGGTCTCTAACTCCTAGCCTCAAGTGATCCGCCTGTCTCGGCCTCCCAAAGTACTGGGATTACAGGCATCAGCCACCATGCCCAACCCTATTATTCTTTAGTAAACATCCTACAGATGATAATATATATCTCTGATTTATTGGAGTCTCTGTAAACCACAACATTACTGCTTGGGCAATGGAAGAGCTTCAGAACGCTCTAAAATCATTTAACCTCCTTCTGACTGTTGTATTATTCTTGTCAAATAATTTAATTCTATATATAAATTTCCACAGCTAATAGTTACTGCTGTTTTGTATACTCATGGTTAATTTAAATTTCCCAATATATTTGCCCTTTCTATTGCTCTTCATTTTTATTGCATTTTCCATTTAAAATTATTTTTCCTTCTGACTGAAGAACTGCACTCAGTGTTTATGTGAATGCACATCTGCTGACAATAAATTATCCATTTTTGCTTATATGAAACTATTTATATCACTTTCAAAGGATATTTTTAATAAAATAGAATTTTAGATTGACAGTTGCTTTCTTTCAGCATTTAAATATATCATTCCATCATCTTCTGGTTTAATTGTTCCTGTTGGCGAGTTAGCTGTTTTCTTACTGTTTGTCTTTTAATAGTCATATCTGTAGTTCTCAGCAGTTTTACTATAACGTGGCTAGGTATATATTTCTTTCTCTTTATCTTGCTGGGGTTCTTGATTCTGTGATTCTGTGATTTAATGTTTCATCATCTTTGAAGAATCTTCAGTTGAACATCTTCATATAGCACTTCTTCCTGGCTTTCTCTTTCCATTCTTTTTAGAATCTAAGTTACATATATGTTAGACTTTTTTTTTTTTGAGAAGGAGTCTTGCTCTGTTGCCCAGGCTGGAGTGCAGTGGCGTGATCTCGGCTCACTACAAGCTCCGCCTCCCAGGTTCACGCCATTCTCCTTCCTCAGCCTCCCCAGTAGCTGGGACTACAGGCACCCGCCACCACGCCCGACTAATTTTTTTTTTGTATTTTTTAGTAGAGAAGGGGTTTCACCATGTTAGCCAAGGTGGTCTCGATCTCCTGACCTCGTGATCCGCCCGCCTTGGCCTCCCAAAGTGCTGGGATTACATGCGTGAGCCACCGTGCCCAGCCTAGACCTTTCTAAAATCATGCTCCCTGTGGTCTAATGCTGTTTTGTGCATCTGCAATTCTTTCTGGTCTTCATGTTTTAATATGGTTATTTCCAGCAAACCTGTTTTCTGCTTTGGCTAATCTGCTGTTACACCAACTATATTTTCACTTACAGTTATTCTACATTTCATTTAGCAACTCTTCATGTAATTCATTTTTAGATATTCCATTTCTCTAATAAAATTCTCCATCTTTTCATCTTTTTATTGAACATGTTAATAATAGATTTTTTAAAAATTATCTGTGATAGTCTCATTAGCCAATCATCTGTGAGTTTTCCTTGTCTTTTTTTCTTATGGTTTTGGTTATTTCATCTTATTTCTGATATGCCTCATAATATTTGTATGAATGTGGGGCATTCTTTTTAAATATTGCATCTCTGGATGATGTACCTTTCCCCAGGGAAGATTTAATGTTTTTTTTTTTCCTGACAGCTACTATAGTGAGGCTAGATTACCATAACTGTGATGATTCAAGGCTGATTTTTCATCTTTCTGAGATCTGTTTTATTTGGTTTGTTGTTCCTTCCCTAGATCGAGTACTTTGAGGTACTCAACAGAAACCACTGTTTATTTTCCATGGCTCCAGTTATTTAATGATGAATCCCTGAACTCTAAGTTTTGCTGCTATGGCATCATTATACTGGGGAAAACCTAGCTTTGTTTTTTAGCCTCTCAGCTGCACAGTTTCAGATTGGCTTCAAACCTCTCACTCTGTCTCTGTGCAACTTAGGAATGCATAATTGCTGCAAAAGGAAAGTACTGCAGAAAAGCAGACTCACTGCTAGAAGTTCTATTTTCTTTAAGATCTCGGGGTCTCAGACCCTAGCTTTCTTGGTAGCCCCAAACATCAAGTTTTGTGTCCCCAGAACCATAACTTGCTGAAAAGCTCAGTTCTTGTGACTCGTAGCTCCCCTTATTTACAAACTGGCAAACTCCCAAAAGGGAAAAGAAGCCGAGAATGTCAGGCTTAGATCAATGCATTTCCCTTCTCTCTAAGGCCTTGGTCCTTTAAGTCCTGGCAGCCAAAATTCCTCCCTGATACTTTCAAATAGGTCTTTTCCTCAGTATACTGCTAGTTGTTCTACGGGTCTTTTTGAAAGATGAGATTATCTTTTCAAAACTTGCCATCTCTCAAAACAGATAAGTGCTAAATCACATGAGTTATTAGGGCCTTGTGAAAGTCCAAAATGGAAATATTCCAGAGATGGACAAACACTTATAGAGCACCTATGCAGAGCTCCCATTTTTTCAATTTGTAAGTTCTAAGTTTATAGAAAAATATGAATGTTTTAAATTTGGGTACCTACTTACTCTTGAAACACGGTGCTTGAAAAACATAATCAAAGTTAAGAAATTTGAAGGATTGCAGCATGGATGTTAAAGCATAGATTCTGAGGTCACACTGCTTGGGTCCAAGTCCTGCTTTACTCCTGCCTAGCAGGTGACCTATAGTAAGTTATTTAACCCCTCTTGGTCAGAGTTTCCCCATCTCTAAAATGGAAAAGATAAGTATGCCAATCTCAAGGGATGCTGGGAGAATTAGACAAGTTAACATACATGAAACACATAGAACCCAAAATCATGAGTGCTAGGAAAACATTCACTAAACAAATGAACCAAACAGTTTGCTGGACAGAGGCCCTCTCTAAGCTGATTTCAGCCCACAGCCCACCATATTGAAGCCTCTACCCTGGTCCAGTCCTCCATGCTCTACAGATAGGGACAAGGGGAAGTATAGAAAGAAGGGGCCTGCTCAGGCATTCGCACAGGTGGTTAGATGTAAAACTGGAGGTAGGACTGGAATTTTCTTTTGATGCATTTTATCAATTAAATTGTGTGCTCTGTAAGTCAAGCAGCTAATTTCCCTTGAAGGCAGAGGGGTCAAATCTCCCTCAAACTATAGATAATTCTCTAATTGCCACGTCTGCCCCATATCCATTGTGATCATTAGCAGAGCCCCTTGTGCTCCGGCTGAGAGAGGAGAGGGAGGCTCAGGCTCGTCATTACTCATCTAAATGTTTAATAATGCTCCAATCTGCAGATCACTGGGGCATCAAACCTAAATTAGCCTGATATTCAAAGCCACGAATAATAAGGGGAATGAAAGGGATAAAGTTTCTTTAATGAAAATTTCATCAATGCAGATTTCTTATTGAATATTAAGGTTTTGGCTTGAAGACAGCATCAGAGTGGAGTCTGCTGTGACACTGACCTTTATCCCTCAGAGACACAAGTGCAAAGTCAGGCTGGTTTCACTCTCTGAGTGACAGCATGGTGGATCGTCCTGGCAGTTACAGTGAAGGAAGGCCCTAAGCCTGGGGTGGAGCTGGCTCAGCCCCCTTCTTTTCAGGGGGTTTCTCTGCAGGTCCCGGCATCTCTCCCCACCAAGGCTGCCCTTCCCGGACCTCCCACTCCTCAGTCAGGAGCTCCTCCCTTCTTCCAGCTGCGCATCCCAAATCCTGGGAGTCCTCCCTCATCTGTGCATGCTGTCCTCTTACTACTGCTGTTCAATCCATCCACAAGTGCAGTCAACCTGACCTCTGTGAAGACCTGCTTAGAGGCTCTGGTCATGACAGTGACAGCCAGCGCCCTTTCAGTGGCATGCAAGGTCACGCACAGATCCAGTTGTATCCCCTCTGACCTCAGCCCCCAGTGTCCTCCTTGCACATCTTCCTCTAGACACATTGGCCCCTGCCCGTCAGACACACTGCACACACCTGTCCAGGCCCACACTGGCTGTCCCCTGGACCATCTCCCCTAGAATCCATGAGACCTCCATTCCTTCAGCATCCTTGCCCCATGTCACCTTCTCAAAGGTGCCTCCCTGAGCGCCTGCTTAGACTCCTGCCCATCCCCCTTGGTCCCGTCATCCTCTGCAACTTTCCTCCTGGGGGTCATCAGCGCCTGGCTCCTGACATCGCTATTGTTTGAAGTTCATCAGGTGCTCAGCAGCAAGACTGGAGGAAACAGACATGAATAGCAAGGACCTGCCAATTTCTAACAATAAGTCCACCAAGAGTAGTGTCAGGCCGGGTCTAGGTCCTGGGGGCACACCAGACGGCAAAAGAGCCAGAGTCCGTGCCATCCCGGGCTGCCCCCCTGTGCACCCACGGACCCTGGACCTCCAGCAGGAGGGGGAGGAGCCTCGGCTGCAGGCACAGCTCTCAGGGAAGCCCTTTGGCGGAGGGGCTGTTCGAGTTGAGCTCTAGAGAGCAGAACAATCCACCCAAGTGAAGACTGATGAAGAGTGCAAAGAGTCGGAGATTTCCGGAAACGGGGGAGGGCTTTGCCTCCAGCCAAGGTGACCGAGGAGGACAGTATGAGACGGCAGGGTCGTGTGGCCCGGGAGCCGATGCGCATTGATCCGTGCGCCACTTTACACGTATGTTCTCTTTTAATCTTCACAGCCACCTGCTAATCTGTTATTAGCCCATTGTACAGATGGGGAGACTGAGAGGTCAGTCTGTGCCCAGCATCACATTTCTGTATTACTCAGCTGTTGTCACGGTAATACCCCATCACAAACCATCCCAAACTCAGTGACGCACAACGGCCGCCACGTCTCAGCTCCTGGGGCTGCAGGTCGTCGGGGCTCAGCTGATCTGAGCTGGGGTCCCTTGGGCTTGTTGGGCTCCATCGGGGGACTCTGCTTCCTGCTGAGAGGCACGGGGCTGGGCCCCGGGATCAGGTTCCCGTCCACCCTGCGGAGCTCTCCTCAGCCTCAGGGCGGCGGCTCCTCAGGGTCCTTTTGTGGTGAATGGCAGGAGCCCAGAACCAAACCAGAGCCCCAGGCGCATCCCCAGTCCCCGCCTGCATCAGAACCACAGGGGCTGCATGTCCAGAGCAGGTCACTTTCACTGCACAGGGCAAGGAGGGGGCCCTGGGACAGCACAGGGCAAGAGAAGGGGGTGTGCCAACCTATAGCAGGGAATGGAGAGCTGGGACCCTGACCTGCTGAGCACAGGCAGATGGGGTGGTGACCAGCTGGGCCCTCACCTGGGCATCGGGCTCTGCACCTTCACCCACATCCGCCCTGTAGCCTCAGTCATGGGAGGGGTTTGGATGCTAATCGGGGGGTAAGGGGAAGCTGTCCTGGATTGAAGAGTGTCCCCCGCAAATTCAGGTCCATCCAGAACCTCAGCGTGCGTCTTAGTTGGAAACAGGGCCTTTGCAAATGTACTTAGTTAGGTAAAACTGAAGCCACACTGGATTACAGTGGGTCCTGGGTGCAGTGATTTGTGTCCTTGTAAGCAGGCCGCGTGAGGACACATGGGGAGGACATCATGTGACCACAGAGGCAGAGATCAGAGCCAAGCATCTGCCAGCCAAGGATCCCAAGGTTTGCAGGGACCGGGACCGCGGGAGCTTGGGAGGAGGCGGGGAACAGTTTCTCCCTGGAGCCTCCAGAAGGACTGACCTTGCCAATACCCCGACTCCAGCTTTCTGGCCTCCTGAACTGTAAGGAAAAGTGTTCTGATGGTTTCAGCCACCAGTTTGTGGTTGTTTGTTAGAGCGGACCCGGGAAGCTAATACAGAAGCCGGAGGAAGGGCCTCGGCCGGGAACACACACTCGGACTTGTCTTTGGAAAGACCTCAGGCCCCGAGGGTGGTCTGTGAATGTTTCTGTTGGTAAATTAAATTCTTGAGGGTTTTGCCTTGCCTGAGTCCTTGCCTATGGCCTCCCAAGAGTTGAAGGTCACATTTGGGGCTCACCCAACTTTCAGCCCCTTCTTATCTCCTCATCCTCAGGGCGGCATTTCTGTTCCTCTGTTAATCCAAACAACAGCTCTGTCTCTCATAAATGAGGTTGCCTTCAGTCATTTGCATTTTAACAAATTTGTGCCTTTTGTCCCTATTTTCCTAGGCAATGAGTCAAAGAGCAGAAGAAGCCCCTTCACCCTCCAGCCACACATCACCCTTACACACACAACAGCACAAAGGGGGGCCCTCTCCCATCAGAGCAGGGAGAAGACCCTTGGGCCTTGGGATGTGGAGCAAGTCACTTCTTTCTCCTCCTCAGTTTACCCCTTTGCAAATGAATGGGTTTGCCTAAATGGCTTCCAAGGGCTTCTCCTGAATCCAACATTCTAGGATTCAAATATTTATTGTAGAATTCTCAGTATTCCATTCTCTGAGTCTTTCCCTCATTCAATTCTTCAGCAAATCCTCATGCAGAGCTCACTCTGCCACAGGCCATTTTCTTACTTAGAGCAGGGATCCAGCAGCGAACAGACAGATGAAATTCCACCCTCATGTGGGTGACATTCCTGTGGGTGCAAATGACAATAGCAAAACTGCAAGAGAGGGCATCAATTCCAGATGGTGACAGTTCTGTGCAGGTCACGGGGACATGGCGTCGGAGTGCAGACGGCTTCCTTGGGAAGGTCAGGGGTGTTCTCTGAGTGGGTGACACCTGGGTGAAGAACAAAGGGCAAGAGGGTGCAGGTCACAGGCGGCTGTGGGAAGAGCATTCCAGGACGCAGGAGCAGCAGGTGCACAGGCCCTGGGGCAGGAGGACTGGGGCGTGGGAGGAGGAGCCAGAGGCCAGTGCAGCTGGGATGGGGGAGTGAGGGGAGGTGGTGGGAAGTGATCTGGGGAACCAGCAGGACTGTGCTGGGCCTTGTGGGAGGTGATGAGGAGGTGGAGTCTGCTGTTCCCAGTGCAGTGTGAGCCGCTGAAACATCCGCTCAGGGCCACATGGCCATTTTCAGAAGCTCACTCTGGGTGCGTGCGGAGAGTAGATTTCAGGCGTGGGAAGAGGAGTGGGAGCAGGAGGTCCCATGGGGGCTGTTGCAATGACCCAGGTGAGGACAGAGGTGCAGACTTTGGGACAGCAGCAGGGTGTGGACAGGAGTGGACAGACAGGGGTGCATTTTCAATTCAATAGATTCCATGGCAGCTGGAAGATGAGGGAGGGCCTGAGGATGCTGCCTGCTCACTGGCTTGAGGAACCGGGCATTTGGTGGCGCCACCAACTGAAAGGGGACACTGAGTCTTTGGTGGCTTCATTGAAAACTTGCCAGATCTGAAAGCCTGAGACGCTCCGATGACTGAGCCTCCAGGCTATCCTCCCAAGGGCCTTCTGGATAGGAGGCCATGGGTACAAAGGAATTACAAACAACTGGCATCCTGGTTCCCATGTCCCAGGCCCAACCCAGGGACTGAGCTGGAAGACCACAGAGCAGCACAAAGCCCAGATCTGCTGCTGCCTGGGCAGAGCCGAGCCCAGGATTTATGAAGGAAGCTGGCAGGAGCGGAAAAATTCCTTCGAAGATTGCCTCACTCATCACCATCCTCAGTGGCATCCTCAACCACAGGATGGAGAATCATTAGAAGATGGCAGTCTCATAGGGTCCTTCAAGATTACCACTTGCATTTGAACAAAGCTGTGCTTTCTTAGCCCCAACCCTCCCCATAAGCCTGGGCTATCAACTGGAAATAAATTTAGCTGCAAAAAAATGTCAAGATTCAGATACCCAGCTTAATCAACGACACATTCTTCATTACTCGGACTGTTGTACTTCTCAGGAGACCCCAGGGATTGCATGAGAGACTGAATCATCTTGTAAGTGAAATTAGAAGGAAGGAAGGAGGGAGGGAGGGAGAGAGGGAGGGAGGGAGAGAGAAGGAGGGAAGGAGGGAAGGAAGGAAGGAAAGAAAGAAAGAAGGAGGGAAAAGGCAAGAAAGGAGAAAGAGGACTCTGAACATTCAGATAACAAAAGATTTACAGATCTGTTCTGATGTTCTGTTGACGGGGCACCCCATGTTCAGCCGGTTTTGCCTGTTTAAGTTTTTGTGACGAGCGCTCCTTGATGTTGGATGTTGGGCACGAGAGCACCCTCCTAAGAATCCAGCCTCTGTCTACTTTTTCCCTTTTGTGGGCACTGATAACTTTCTCAGATCAGCACTAGAAACTCCCCTTTGGCTAAAATAATTACCAATGTGAAAATAACTGAGACAGGGTAGCCCTACCACGTGCCAGTTTGCAATGCTCAGCACGCACCAACCAGTTCGTGCTTCCCAGGACCTGTGAAGACAGAGCTGCTTTTAGCCCACTCCCTGCTGGGGAAGCACAGGAGGTGGGGAACTTTCCCAGGTTAGAGGTGGGCCCTCAGGGCAGGTTGTGTCCCCAGGGCCCCCTCCCACAGGCCTTTCTCCAACAAAGCAGCCCCCCCATTTATCCTGGCCAGATAACTGATTCCTTCCTGGTTGGCCTCGGTCTTTGGAGGACTTGCACCGAGTTTGCCAGGAGGGTGGGACTGACTGTCTTTGGTGAATTCATGGGGAGTTCCAGACGGAGCCAGTGCCATGGGAACCTGGCAAAGCAAAGCTTAGGTTTCCTGGTAGGGGAGGCCCAGAGACCATGTGCTCCCCCTGCTGGGGCCTCGTCCACCAGCCCCCAGACAGCCGCCTGCTCTGTAAGACCCAAAGTCAGACAGAGGTGGACAATCAATGCTGCCTCTTAAATGTTGCAGCCACAAGGCAAGAGGTCCTCAAGATGTGTCCCAGCAAAATCTAGAGATGAAAGTCAGCCTGTGTGAAGAGTGTCAGGAACCTACTATGGGGTCATTGTACATTTTCCCTAGCTAAAAAGAATGGAAATCAAAAAAATGAATTATAAATAGACACTGTAGGGCTTCTTTTATTATTACACATATACAATTTCACAAAGCAGTGAGTCACCCTTATTCATGTTAAGCAAAGTTCCAGCTTCCATGAAAAGGTCATTTTTCTATGCTTTTCTAAGATCCTGCCTGAAGGTGCCTGTTTCTCTCATGGGAAGGATGCAATGCTGCCTCTCACCATTGCAGCTCCTGACAGCCTATGAATGCCTGAAGGCCTTTTCCTCCTCTGTGATAGACACATTGTGATATGGATTTTCAAGGTCCATTTTATTCCTTCCAGAAAAAAAAGAGGCTTCAGAAACTCAGAGCAGATTTGTCATATATATATGTGTGTGTGTGTGTGTGTGTATATATATATATATATATATATATATATATATATATATATATACATATTCAGAGGTTATTGGGGAAAGACATAGGAATTGCTTTTTTCTTTTTAAATTGATTTTTGTTTTGTGGCAGCAAACTATGAGATGAACAAGAATGAGCATAAACCTAACTCTAAAACAGAAGGAAAATCACTGATTTTTAAGGAGATGTGCAAATAGTAAGAGAATGCATATCAGCATGCGTTTATGAGTTCTAAATCTTGCCAAAACTAAAATCGTTTTTAAGAAAATTTTTTAAGCATTGTTACAAACATTGAATGCATCATCTTCAAATGTCTTTAGTAGACATGGAGGCATGGGAGAATTAAAGCCAGTCTTTAGGAAGGAATAAAAAGCTACACTAAAGTTAATTATTGATCTCACAATGGATGAGAAGAAAGCACTTGAATTATAAAAAGGAAGCCCAGACAAAATAATATCACTTTGTAATGTCAAAAACTTAAGATTTTAACTTTTATTTTATGTATCTGTTTCTGATGAACATTCATAATTATACATATTGTATTTATTTTCTTTGTCTTATAAGAAAAGATAAAGGATAAAGAGACGAATGTGTTTCAGGTGTGGTTCAGCCTATGAAGTCTCCATATTCATAGGAAGCCACTGGATTTATACAACATCAGGGGATCATAATGAACACCACGGTCTACTTTGAGTCTTGCAAAAGTGAGAACAATGTTAAAATGAAAACCCCAATTAGCCTGAATTAAGAGGCACTATTTTGTTCTGACCAGAGAGGATTTTCTCTGTGTGGTCTTATAGTTGAAGTCTCCTACCAGTAAGTTAGCATGTATTGGAGAATCTAAGATCTTTCCCAAGTTGGTCTGTTTTAGTCAGACTGTCCTAATTCCAACTGATGGCATCTAAATAAAAATTTATCTTATTAAAAAAGGCATAATGAGGAGTAATTGGCTCATGTCATTAAAAAGTCCAAGAGCAATAGCTTCAGGCATGGCTGGATCCAGGTACTCAAATGATGGTATCAGGAAGTGACACCCACCCCCCCACCTCCTAGCTGTGACTTGTTCTCTGTGAATCCCATTCTCAGGCAAGCTCTTCTGTCCTGGCACCTATTCACATCCTCAGGAGCTCTGAGAGAAAAATAAATTTTCTGTCCCACAGTTTCAACAAAAGTCTCAGAATTGAGTCTCACATGTCCACCTATGATCCAATCTCTGTCCAAGGGCATAGAATTTTCTAATGGCTCAAACTCACTGCTGTTACAACAAAAGATAGCAAAAGAACCCAGACTCAAGCTTTTCAAACAATGTTTTGCTGTTTAGAAGAGCCATGCTGCAGGAAGGAAGGAGGAGAGAGAACTCACCAGTTACTAGTGGCTTTTCATGACCTGGCAAAACAAGGAGGTGACATACCAAAACAAGCCCATTCAGATTGAATGACAGGGTACCTAGACCCACCTCTCATGGGAGGAGTGTTTAAAACTATGCAGCATGTTTTTAAAACCACCATAGTTGGTAGTCAGCTCAAAACACATCCTAGATTGGCTTTTCCTCTTCCCGCATTTTATTCTTGCCAGTCCCCCAAATCCAGATCCTGGGATCATTTCTGGGAAATAATCTACCTGCTCTTGTCTCAGGTCCTGCATGTGGAGGATCCCAGGCAAAGACACTGTCCATAGCCCCTTCAGGCTTATCAGATATGGTTTGTTTTAGATGGAAATGAGTTCTATACTGAACCTGCTTCAGGTGGAATTTGTGATTATCCTTGAGAAAAAAGGAAATTCACCCAGGGGTAAATTCCAACATAAACACATATTCTGCTTTCTTTCAAAAGACTACTTTACCTTCTACTTTTCCCATCTCTTCCATTAATGGTTGCCTGCATTCCCTGAACTTTGCATAATTGGAAGAGCTCTTTAATTATCTTTTAATTCTTTCTCAATTTTCAGATGCATCAGCATGTATAAAAGGGAGATGAAACATTGCTCCCCCCTTTTTATTTAACTTTATAATCCTTTTGTTACAACGTGGCAGGGTCTGGTTTGACTCAAATTACACATCTGAGTAGCTCATTAAAAAGAAATCACCTGGGAGTTTGAATTTGCTTTCTCTGCTGAGTCACTTTACCTCTCCATAAACCTCAGACAAATAAAGTTCAGAACTGGAGGTCGCATACAGTGCTGGTTTATGTTAAAGTATTCGCCATTTACCTGGGTCATACTTAAGCCTTGATTTTTTTCCCTTTCCTAAAAGAAGCAACCTGCGACTTTTTTGACCAGAAGAACAGTTAGCATGCTTAAAATCTTTGCTGATTTAGGAGTTATTTCAAAGAGGTCTTCTGGTTGATTTACTTTATCTTACTTAGGGGATGCTATTTTGTTATCTTTTTAAATTTTTTATTTTAGAGACTGGGTATTGCTCTGTCACCCAGGCTGGACAGTGGCACAATCGTAGCCCACCGCAGCCTTGAATTCCTGGACTCAAGCGATCCTCCCCATTCAGCTTCCTGAACGGCTGGGACTACAGGCATGCATCACCATACTTGGCTAATTTTTAAATTTTTTTTTTTGTAGATACGGAGTCTCACTATGTTGCCCAGGCTGGTCTTGAACTCCTGGCTTCAAATGATGCTCCCGCCTCAGCCTCCCGAAGTACCTGAATTATAACTGTGAGCCACTATGCCCAGCAAAGCTGTTTTTAAAATGGGTTTTTTCATAAGTTGATGATAGTGCTGGGACACCCCAGGTCATGAAGACCCCCAAAGCTCCTCAAGTAGACAAGCAAAGCACAAGATAGACTGTCGCCTTGCTGGTTGGATTCTCATACAACCAAATGGCACTGTGGGTTGAGAGGATGCTATCTTGTCTACATGTCAGAAAACCTGAAGTTTATCAACAACATCAAGTTGGCTGTTTGCTCTGTGCCTAGACAGTCTTCCTGTATATATTATTGGGTATTCATCTGTTTAATACTTTCAACACCCTCTGAAGAAGATATTATTTTCTACCCCAAGCACAAACAGGAGAAAACAGAGGCCCCAAGAGCTCATGTAACTAGCTTGTAGATGGTACAGCCTCATCTTGAACCTAGAACTCCAACTCCAGAGCTTGGGCCAATAACCATGCATCACCTTTGCAAGGGAGTCTTGTAGGGTGACCAGATTTAGCAAATAAAAGCACAGGATGCCTGCCCAGTTACACAACGAACATCTAAATATTGCATGGTCCTGGAATGAATCTGGCAATCTTAGATTCTCCTGGCTGAATCTCCAGTGCTGACAGCATGGCCCAGCACAGAGTCCTCCACAGATGACCAGAGACAAAGCAGGAAACGTGGCCCGTGGGACTGATATGGTCACCATGAGACTTGTGAAGAGGGTGACGAGGCACACCAAGAGGACAAAAGGAACAGGCTGAAATGTGTGGCTACGTCTAAAAGGAAAATGATAACAGGCATCCTTGTGAAGAGACACTAGTCATCTAAATTCATGGCACGTCTGCATAGCGTTCAGGAAAGTGTTTCAAAAACGTCCTCAAAATTTTTCCCTATCTATACCCCACTTGTACTATGTTTTACTTTTTTCTTTAATTTGACTCACTGTTTTACATAAATAAATATATTCAAACAGAACACTTGATATCACCACTGTAAAAGTAAAACTATTATCATTTGCTGTAAGTTGAAGGTTACTATACGATATGGTTCGGCTATATCCTCACCCAAATCTCATCTTGAACTGTAGTTCTCATAATCCCCACATGTTGTGGGAGGACCCTGGTGGGAAGTGCTTGAATCACGGAGGCAGCTACCTCCATGCTGTTCACGTGATAGTGAGTGAGTTCTCATGAGATCTGACGGTTTTATAAGGGGCTTTTCCTTCCCTTCACTCTGCACTTCTCTTTCCTGCCACCATGAGAAGAAGGACATGTTTGGTTCCCCTTCTGCCATGATTGTAAGTTTCCTGAGGCTTCTCCAGCCATACTGAACTATGAGTCAATTAAATCTGTTTTTTTATAGATTACCCAGTGTTGGGTATGTATTAGCAGCGCCAGAACAGACTAATACACTGAAAGGACATATACATAACTTAAAAATTGTCCAAATAGGCCAGACACGGTGGCTCACATCTGTAATCCCAACACTTTGGGAGGCTGAGGCAGGTGGATCACCTGAGGTCAGGAGTTCAAGACCAGCCTGGACAACATGGTGAAACCCCTTCTCTACTAAAAATACAAAAATTAGCCAGGCGTGGTAGCAGGTGCCTATAATCCTGGCTACTCAGCAGGCTGAGGCAGGAAAATCCCTTGAACCCAGGAGACAGAGGTGGCAAGGACCTGAGATTGCGCCATTGCATTCCAGCCTGGGCAACAAGAGTGAAACTCCATCTCAAAAAAAAACCCCAAAAAAAAACAAAAAAAAACCCTGTCCAAATAATGCCTAAGGTTATTTTTCGTGTTACAGTGAATGGGTACTACCCATCAGGAAATATTGGTTGAAATAAAGGACATTGTGCATATAAATTTATACTAATGGATACAAAAATATTCATTTTAATATATTAATTTGACTCCTTAGGAAATTCATTTATAATTTTAACTCTGTTGAGCTATTCTTGAATAATCACTTAAAAATCTTAATGAGAGAAAATCAACCAGCCAGAAACAACTCCCAGCTGAGCCCTGACAAACCCATATGGCAGTCACTTCCAGGGCTGGGTTCTCTTTAATGGGTGTTATAGGAGTGGTTCTCATGGAGATTTCTGTTACTTTAGTTCAAAGCCGCTCATGCCATGAATTGCAAACAACTGAAGAGGATCAGTTATGAATTTATTTTGGGAAAGGCCTTCTTTGTTGAAGATACACTGGAGGCAGATTTTTGTGGCATATCCGGTAATTGATACTAATCCTGCATGCCTCTGTAAGAGGGTTATACACTGTGACCTTTTGTCATGTACCTCTGCAGGCCCTCCCACATGGGCAGAGTGGATCTCCCACCCCATACACTTTGAGCTTGGTCATGTAACTTGCTTTGAGCCGTGTGAGAAGACTTTGCATAGAATCCACCTGAGCAAAGCTTGTACATCCAACACAAATTGCACATGTAAGTATTTCTTCAAGCAATTGTTCCTCTTCTAGCCAAGGTCCCAGAACAAGAGAGGCACAAAACTGAACTGAGATCATTTTACAGGCTGTAGCCAAGCCCAGCTGGTCTGCAGCCTGAGCCAACATCAGCCAAACCCATCTACACTATAGGCTCCTGAGTGTGAAAATAAACATTTGTTGTCGTAGGTCACTGAATTTTGGGTTGGTGTGCTACATATTACCATGATGGCAAAAACTAATATATCTCTATGTTTTAAAACTGAGCCCTTCTTTGTCTGCATTTATTGGAAACGGGCTCCTAAGAAGTATCTCATGCTACGGATAGACAAAGGCACTAGGTCAGGGGCACATTGAGAGAATGGTTTTCTCTTGCCATCAATAGCAGAAAGCACAGGTCTTCATGGTTTTCTCAGTCCTTCTACCTTAAAGCAGGTCAGCCAAGTTCACCACCCTTGAGCCAGGCAGTGTCCAGCAACCTCCTCCAACAGTGGATGGCCCAGGAAGAAGAAGAGAATAAAGAAGAAGAGAAGAGCACACTCCTGAGCTCACTCCTTTCATCTTCCTGCTCTTTGATTTCAAAGTAAATAACTCGTAAACGTTTTCACCTTGATCATCTGAGATAAGATGGAGATGGGTATAGAAATGAATGTATTGATTAGGCACCATTCACAGACCTGCTCCCTTTTTTATAAGAGGCTGTAATTTGAGCGCTCTGATTTTTCAAGTCAGTGAAATGCTAAATGGAAGCCCATCAGCCAGTATAAAAGAGATTTCCAAAATAACATCACAGGGAAAGGATCTTTTGATAATATATTCCTAAAGAGTTTTAAGCTACATAACATTTTCTGCCCCTAAATTGGCAGCTCTTACTTCCTTCGCTTTCCAGTTTTCCAGATTTCCATCCCAGAATGTTTTTTATGTTGCAAAATGTGCTTACCGCTTACCTCCCCGCCAGGCGGAATTGTCTCTTTCGCATATTGCAGTTAATTTTAAACCCGAGATGGGTGACTTCTTCACTGCTGAGTCACTGGAATGGGAATGGCCTAATGTTCGGCATACATGTGGGCAGAGATATGGGGTCTGTGACTAGTAGAAAAGCAACACTCAGCATATCCCTGAAGAGACCAAAATAACAGACAAATGAATCTCCGATGCTCTCCAAGAAGGATCTTCCTTTAGTAGAACTTTTCCCAAAAGCAGAAAAAAGGAGTCTTTCTGGCCACCTGTCAAAATCTAGACAAGTCAAGAAATAAGTGACATGCAAAGGACTAATATCCAGAATCTGCAAGAAACTCGAACAAATCAGCACGAAAAAAACCAATAATCCCATCAAAAGTAGGCAAAAGATATGAATAGATATTTCTCAAAAGAAGATATACAAATGGCCAACAAACATGAAAAGAGGTCCAACATCACTAATCATCAGGGAAATGCAAATTAAAATGACAGTGAGATACCATCTTACTCCTGCAAGAATGGCCATAATTAAAAAGTCAAAAAACAATGGATGTTGGCATGGATGTGGTGAAAAGGGAACACTTTTACACTGCTGGTGGGAATGTAAATTAGTACAGCCACTGTGGAAAACAGTATGGAGATTCCTTAAAGAACTAAAAGTAGGACTACCATTTGATCCAGCAATCCCATTACTGGGTAACTACCCAAAGGAAAAGAAGTCTTTATATGAAAAAGACACATGCACACACGTTTATAGCAGCACAATTTGCAATTGCAAAGATATGGAACCAACCTAAATGTCCATCAACCAAGGAGTAGATAAAAAGAATGTGGTATACCATGGAATATTATGCAGTCATAAAAAAGAATGAGATCATGTCTTTTGCAGAGACATGGGCAGAGCTGGAAGCCATTATTGTCAGCAAACTAATGCAGGAACAGAAAACCAAATACCGCATGTTCTCACTTATAAGTGGGAGCTGAATGATGAGAACACACGAACACATGTGAAGGAACAACACACACTGGGTCCTGTCAGAGGGTGGGGAGTGGGAGGAGGGAGAACATCAGGAAGAATACCTCAGGGATGTTGGGCTTCATACCTAGGGATGCTCTGTGCAGCAAACCACCATGGCACACATTTACCTATGTAACAAACCTACACACCTGCACCTGTACCCCTGAACTTAAAATAAAAGTTAGAAAAAAAAATAAAGTATGGATTTCATCTTAAAAAATAAAATAAAATGTGGTATATATACACAATGGAATACTACTCAGCCATAAAAAGGAATAAAATGATGTCTTCTGCACCAATTTGGATGGAGCTGGAGGCCATTATTCTAAGTGAAGTAACTCAGGAATGAAAAACCAAATATCATTATGTTCTCACTTATAAGTGGGAGCTAAACTGTGAGGATGCAAAGGCGTAAGAGTGATATAATAGACTTTGGGGACGAGGGGGGAAAGTTGGGAGGGGCTGAGCGTTAAAAGACTACATACCAGGTCCAGGCGGGGTGGCTCACGCCTGTAATCCCAGGACTTTGGGAGGCCGAGGCGGGTGGATCACGAGGTCAGGAGTTTGAGACCAGCCTGGCCAACATGGTGAAACCCCGTCTCTACTAAAAATACAAAAATTAGTTGGGTGTGGTGGTGCAACCCTGTAATCCCAGCCACTTGGGAGGCTGAGGCAGGAGAATGGCTTGAACCCAGGAGGGGAGGTTGCAATGAGCCGAGATCGTGCCATGGCACTCTAGCCTGGGTAACAAAGCAAGACACTGTCTCAAAAAAAAGAAAACAAAAAACAACAACAAAAAACTACATACTGGGTACAGTATACACTGCTTGGGCGATGGGTGCACCAAAATCTCAGAAATCACCACTAAATAACTAATTCATGTAACCCAAAACCACCTGTACCCCAAAAGCTATTGAAATAAAAATTTTAAAAATTTAATTTAATTTAAAAAATTTCTCAGAAAAGAATAAGTGTCAATGGGAACATTTTAGAGGTTATGAAAGAAACGCAAAGAGAAGTGTCTCTCTTCAGGGAACCCTCAAGATGTAGACAGAGACAAGATTTTAAAATGTACAAGAAGGACGTTATGTGTGATGTCACGGTGCCAGATGAACATGCTAAAAATTCCAATTCCCTGAGTCTCCATCTCCAGAAAAGTGCTTCCATTATAAATGATGCATTTTGCTGTGGTTATACCTGCGTCTTCTGAAAAGTATGTGTTTTAATTAAGTATTCTTCCTTCTCCTGTAGATGTTAGAATTCCCAGTCTAAGTTTTGATGGTCCAGGCATCATCTACCACCTCTCGAGCCGAAGAATAAGAAGTCCTCAATCAATTTTGGTTGACAACCTAGCGACGCTGGGAAGCCTGGGAAGACAGATCTCACTTTGGGCTGGGAGGGTTACAAAGAAGGGGCGTCTTCATTTTGTGAGGAATCGTAATGTTCCCTTGCACATGGGTTGTATTTTCTCAGAAGCTGACACTGTTTTCAGGCAGGAGGCGCATGCATGAAATATGACTCACACTTCGTATCACAGCCGAGAGTGACCGCAGTGTGAACCTAAGATCAGTTCTCAATTTGTACCTGGTCAGATGCAGCTGGTGGAAAATTCCCAGTCCCTAACAGTCTAAAACGATTCGTAAACTCAAATAGAGAGAAAAGTGGACTCATCCTTCAATATTACTATCTGGACTCCCCCCAGCTCCCCACCACACACACAAAGCCTCCCAGGTCTCCACACTGCGTTCATCTGAGCAGAATTTACAAGCCCCACAAAGGAGAACTCAGGCCACGACAGCTACCGGGCAGGGGACACAGATGGGCCAGGCAGTTGGTATTGTACAGACCTTGGCAACAAGAGGGTGTACACTGACCAAAAATTAATGCATCACAACTAGATTATTAGAATAACCCATGTTCACTTCACGCTGAGCATGAGCCCACTCATTGCTCCTCAGTCACAGCTTCCCTCCCTCCACTACCTCACCACAAACCTCTCTCTCTCCTTAAATCTCCTCCTCCCTGCCTGCTTTCCCAGAGCTCCAAAGCTCCCTCTCCTCCCCTGGCTGGTACCTGATGTGCCTGCAGCCAGGGACACAAGTGTGGGGACAAGGTGCAGATGCTTCAGCTGGTCATTCCCCTTCTCCCTCTCCAACACCTGGACCCCTTCTCTGCCCGGGGCTCCCTGTCCCAGAACTGGCCCCTGAGAACTGCATCTCCTGGGCTCCCTGCCCTCTGGCATCCAGTTGGGGTTCAGCAAAAGGGAGGCTCCCCTAAAGGTTAAGGACAGGAGGGGAAAGGTTGGGGTGCCTCTTCCTTACTCTCGCTGTGGTGTGACCGCAGCCCTGTGGGCAGCCCCTTCCCTGCAGGAGTTTCCCAGGGTTGCCCATGCACTCCCCTCCACCCGCCCCTCCAGCCCTGGGCTCTGGGCAGCTCCCTCACTTGCTGGTCCCCAGGTGCTCCCAGTTTCCTTAATTCTGCCCCAAACCCCTGCCTTGCATGCCTGTGTTTCCCACCGGGACTAGGTGTGAAAGAATCTGCTAGACCAGAGCCCAGGAAACAATCAGGAACCGAGTCGCTGACCCAAAGGAGGCTCAGCAGAGAGGAACCCGAGTCTGCAGCCCTGGGTGCTGCGACTCTTCCTGCCACAGAAACCAGCAACGCCGCACATGGCCACCCACATCCCCAGTCCTGCGCCTCACTGGCCCTGTGCACACATCGCCAAGGGGTGCCCCACACCACAACCTGCCCTGAGGCTTGGCTCCTGCAGCTGAACCAGGCTACAGAGCAGTGGGGAGGGGTGCAAGCTCTCCTTGGAACCCTGGCTCAGCCCCTTCCAAGCTGTGTGGCTGTAGGGAGGTTATTTGCCCTCTCTGGCCTCAGTCTCCTCCCCTGTAAAATGGGTGGCATGATGGACCTGCCTCGTGGGGTGGGAGGGGGCTTCAGTGATATGCTGCAGGCACAGTGTTCAGATCCAGGCCTGCACAGGACGGGCTCAGTAAACCCGAGCTCTGGGGATTTTCCTGTGCCTGGGATGCCCTGCCCAGCTTGCCTCCCGCAGCCCAGGCCTCTCTGTAGACTATGGACACTGCACAGGTTTCTACCCTTCCGTATTCAATCTGCCCTCTGTATCTGTGGGTGGGTTCCACAGCCATGGATTCAACCAACTGCTGATCAAAAATGTTTGAAAAAAAATGTGCGTCTGTACTGAACATGCACAGACTGTTCTCCTTGTCATGATTCCCTAAGCAATACCGTATAACAACTATTTACATAGCAGTTACATTCTGTTAGGGGTTATAAGTAATCTAGAGATGATTTAAAGTGCATGGGAGGATGTGCGTAGGTTATATGCAAATACTAGGCCATTTTGTATTAGGGACTTGAGCATCTGCGAATTTTGGTACTTGCAGGAGGTCCTGGAAGCAGTCCCCTGTGGATGGCGAGGGATGACTGCGTATACATTTTCCTCAAGTCACCCTGCAGCCCTCATCCCTGCCTTTAAGGAAATTCCACGTCTCCCAGGCAGTGTCCACACCCCTGCCTCACCACCACTCACCCCGGCACTCCCACTGGGCTTCCCAGCCCTGCTCCCCAGAGCCTTTCCTGTGGAGCTCCCTGTGCTCCCCACAAGGACCCGCCCAGTCCCTCCTGGGTGTCTGCAGAGGGTGGCCCTGGGGCCTCTTTCCTCCTTGTCTCCTCTCCTTCCTCTCTCCACCTGGCCAGGCCTTCTCAGCAACTTCTGTCATCTCATCCTCCTGCAGGGGGCCTAAATGCGGGTGTCCCTCAGGTTCCATGGAGTCTGCCTTCTCATCCGCTCTGTTCCCCCTCCCGGGGGTCTCAGCCACCCTTGGGCCACAGACACACAGGGGACTCCTTAGCCACACCAGCCAACCACTCTCCTGGCTTCAGACCTGCAGGTCCACATGGCTGTCCCACGGCACCTTCAACTCAGCCCAATAAATTCACCCCCAAACGTAGGCTCTTTGGGGGTCACCACCTCAGTGACTGGTGACCCCGTCCCTCCAGGCCCATCCAGAACCCTGGGCAGCTCTCCCATCCCCTGTCCCTTCCTCTCCCTCTTGTCTCAAACCCAAGTCCTACTGAATTGACTGCTAAATGGCTCTTGGCTGTGTTCCATTCCTTCTTCCTCTGCTGTCACCCTCCTAGCTCAGCTGACCGTCCTCTCTCACCCACATGATGGCTTCACCCACCTCACAGACCACCCTGGCCCTGGGCAGCCCCTCCTCCCCATTCCCCATACCATGGACAGAGGGACCTTCCGGCCACATCACATCCCTGCTAACCTCACTGAGGTCTCCCACTGCATTTAAAGACACCCCCCGTGCCACAACATGGCTGGAAAGGCCCTGCACTGTCTGCTCCTCCAGCCCCAACCCCTGCCTTCTTCCCTCGTCATCCTCACCCCAACGCTGCTTAAACCCCACTGAACTTCATTCAGTTTCTTCACTCTGCTGCTCCATCTTGCCTCCAGGATTTTGCACGTGCAGTTCCCCTGCCTGGGACTCTTTTCCCTGCTCTTTTCATCTGCCTGAGTCCTCATCATCACAGCCACACGCCCTCCTGGAAGTCTGTCCTGGGTTTCCTGCTCCTACCTGCTCCCATAACACCTGAGCTGCCCAAACACACAGATAAGCCCTGTGGTGTCACTGCTGGGTGCTTTCTCATTTCCATGAGCAAAGGACGGTGACCCCCTGGCCCACTGCCCAGGACAGTGCTTGACACAGGGTGGTGGGAGGAGGTCTCAGCAAGTGTCTGCAGAGTGAATTAAAGAGTTATTTTATCCTCTGGGCTCCTCAGCTGGATCACGAGCTCCTGGGGAAGTTACTGGGGGCAACATTCTCCGGGCTCCCCTCAACAGCTCACAGTTCGCAAACATTTGACTGAGTGACTGAGTCAGCTCAGGCCCTGCAGTCTGTGGCTGTTTCCTTCCAATCGTGGTGAAAGTCACCCTCGAAGGCAGCCCTGGGGAGGACAGAAGGCAGCGCCTTCCCGCCACTGAGCCCATGGCAATCAGAGCCCAATGTCACCAGCGACTCCTGTGAAATTAGAAGTGACTTCACACGTTGAGGGCATGGGGCAAATGCCACCACCTGTGGGTATTTCCATCGGGTCTACACCCCAGAAAGGGGGAGATGCTGCCTTTCTGAAGTAGGTTGTGCCTGAGGCGGCCTCAGCAGAGAGGAAATGTGTAGGCGTCCACAGCCAGCCCAGCCTGCTCAGAATCGCACCCATACTGAAGTTCTGGAGGTGGTGGCAGTGATTCCTCCTCCAGCTTCCCAGAGTCTTGGAGTGCACTTAGGAGATCAGCGAGGCCTCTGTGCACTGATGGAAGCTGGCTTCCCCAGAAATCTGCTGGAGTGAGGGCCTGTCAGGGGCCCTCCTGGCTGACGTTGACCAGGACTGGCCCAGGGACCAGGTGGACATGAGGGCAATGATGTCACAGCTGCCCCGACGGTTGATGCCCCGTGGCTTGCCATGGCTGTGGCCTTGGAGACAGGGTCTCCGGCGCAGCGCCTCAGCTCCGCTCATACTCGCTCTGCCCTGGTGGGCTCCAGCCTTTCCCTTTCCCTGGGGCTTAGCCTCCCAATCAGTCAAATGGGCAGATTAACACCCACGGCCTTGACTCTGTCAGAGACTGGGGGAAGAAATCGTGAGTCAGGGCAGCGAGGTCTGTGGGGAGCGTTGTGAAGATGTGAAGTGCTGAGCTCCCTGGTCCCTGGTTGCCACCATGGGCTCGGAGCCACGTGGTGAGTTCGCTTTCATTCCTTAAAAACAGGCAGCCGCTAAGTGGAGAAACTGGGACACCTTGTGCATCTTCTCAATCTTAGTTCAGTGCCGTTTCCAATAAACCACGGCTATCCTTTATCAGGGATAAAGTCCTTTGGATCATCCACCTTCAGCTTGGACAGAGTTTCCTGATAAATAACAACAACAATCATAGTTGCCTGTGTTTCCCAGAAAACAAAGATGAGGCAAAAGCTTATGTGCTAAAACTTGTTGGAAAAGTGCATTCCCAGGCTGCAGGAGTGAGGAGAAAGGAGAAGGAGGCAGAAAAGAATGAAAAGAAAATACAAGGAAGCTTCTATCAAGCTGGGCACAGACTGGGGACAGCCTCACTGCACGGTCTTGCAGAACGTTCTCAGAGATGGGACAGGAGCTGCTGTAGGTTCAGTCTACCTGGGAAAGAGGGAGAGGGATTTGCTCACCAGATCCCATGTCCCATTTGTCAATGTCTGCCCCACGAGGTATTAATTTCCAGCACTCCTGGAGCTGCCTGAATGTGGGCCCCCAAGGGTCCCTTGGAGTTGAGATCTCAAAGGTAACAGGGAATCCCTGACATGTGCCAGGGTGGTCCTCTACCAGAAACCCCTCCCGCAGCATTTCCCCTGGGTCTGGAGAAGCCTAAGGAAATAGAAGTGGGAGGGGCCAGCCCTCGAAGCCTCATTAACTAAGGCTTCAGCGTGGGACAGTTACTATTTCATCTGATGGACTCCTATCTTAGGACTTCAAGTGCCCTTTCTTTTCTCTCCTCCTAGATAGCTAGTACTCATGCTCCAAGGCCCAGCTCAGATGTGATTTCATTCCTGACTTTTCAAGGCGGAGTTCTTTACATTTTCCCCGGGGTCCCCACAACACTTGGCTTACCCCTCTTTATGGCATTGTGATGGGCACTGCCATGATTTTGCGCATCAAGCTCCTGCCTTCTGTTAAAATGGCTGGGCTTTCCTTTGGGAACCCCCTCAGTTCATCAGATGTGAGTGGGACTGATTTCTCCACCACCCCTAGTCACCCCATCCAGAGAGTGGAGGTCATTGGCAGAGCTATTCCAGGACCAGGTCTGGAGACTCTTGGTCCACGTTACCATCCATCTCATCTCAGGCTGTTGATTTGTCTATGGGTAGTTATCTCATAGTTGGTACAAGCAATACTGTTGCTTAGCTCACCTATCATCTGTTCTTAACCCTCTCTCCCTAGCTACCTTCCAGCTAGGCATTGCAGGAAACAGAGTCCTGGACAATGAAATATAAGTAGAAGTCTGCTGTGGGTTTCCTGAAACTGTTTGGCTTTCTTGATTTAGTCACTGCCTTGCCCTCTCTTCCCCATCTTCCTGCAGTTGATGTGATGGGTATGATGGATGTGAAAGATGGAGCAGCAGCAGCCGGTTTGCAGCCCTGAGGGAAAGGCCAAGAGGCTGGTGGAAGTCTCGGTGATGCCATCTCCAAGATGCTGAACCACGACCAGCAATTTCCTACCCCAGATTTCTCAAGATTTGAGGAAAACAGTTATGTAATTAAGTTTCTATAGCTATGCTTTCTGTTCCTGAAGCTGAAAGCATTCCTGATTAATGTGGTTAGTTTTCTGTTCAACTAGCGAACAGTACAGTGGTAATGACAGAGTCCTAGACTATCTGGGCTGAAAGGAACCTCAAACAGAGGTCAACCAGTGACCTGTCCTTTCATTTCACAGGGACGAAAAGGGACAGGAAAGGGGTCCCTTCTGGGGTGCTTGTCCAGGGTGCTTCAGGGAGAGAGGGGTGGAACCAGGACTGTTTTCTGCATTTCTCAGCAGCTCACGGTTGCTTTCACCACACCTCACTGATGTGTGCTATCTTCCAGGCAATAATGACAAGAGCCACCATTTACTTATTAGGCCAGGTGCAGATTAAGTACTTTGCCTATATCAATTCATTACATTCTCACCAAACTCCTCCAAGGGAGACAGTCTTGTTATCATTTGCATTTATGAGGATGAAACCAAGCACAGAGAGATCAAGTAACTTGTCCAAGTATCCAAATCCAGACATTGTAGTGGTGATGACTCCAACCTCAGGGGTCTGGAGCCTGCGCTCCCACATGGAACCACTAGGCTGTACTGCCTGGGTGGGGTTTCAGAAATGCTGGTATAAGATTCCAGGCTGGTAGGAGCTTCTTAGGGTGAGACGAGTAGGGGCAAATCAGCAGGGCCACCGCTCTGGTAAAGTCCTTGGGGCACTGCTTCTGGGAAACACAATGTCAGTGGTGCCACTGGGCTGTCCAATGGGGTGGCCCCAGGGTTTTTGTCCCTGCAAGTGTCATACTGTGAGTTCCTCAGGAACTAGATGACAACATAAACAAATGAAGCCAGGTGACTATAGTGAGGGGTGTGGAATGAGGCCAATTGGGGAGCCCAAGCACCTTCTAAAGGAGCATCGGCCCCTCAGCTTCAGCCTCTGTTACTGTGGGAAAATATGGGTCCACATTTTACAATTTTATAGGTTTTTCAATGACTGCCTCAAATCTGGACCTTTTTCTCTCTCTCTGCTTTAATTTAATTTAATATATCTCTCTTGGTTGTGCATCATTTAATTTTATTCTTAGGTAATTTTTTTATTGTTATATCATCCATATACCCTAAAATTCACCATTTTGAAGTATACAGTTGAATGGTTCTTAGTATATTCACAAACTTGCATAGCCATCACCACTATCTCATTCTAGAACATTTTATTTATTTTTATTTATTTAGAAGTGGAGCTTTGCTGTGTTGCCCAGGCTGATCTGGAACTCCTGGGCTCAAACGATTCTCCTACCTCAGCCTCCTGAGTAGCTGGGATTACAGGCACAGGCCACTGTACCTGGCTTCAATTCTAGAACATTTTAATCATCCCCAAAAGAAACCTCACATTCAGTGGGTACAGTGGCTCATGCTTGTAATCTCAGCACTTTGGGAGGCTGAGGCGGGCCTATCACAAAGTCAGGAGTTCGAGACCAGCCTGGCCAACATAGTGAAACCGTGTCTCTACTAAAAATACAAAAATTAGCTAGGCATGGTGGCACACGCCTGTTGTCCCAGCTACTCGGGAGGCTGAGGCAGGAGAATGGTGTGAATGGGAGGCAGAGCTTGCAGTGAGCTGAGATCATGCCACTGCACTCCAGCCTGGTGACAGCGAGACTCTGTCTCAAAAAAAAAAAAAAAGAAAGAAAAAAAGAAAAAAAAAGAACCCCCACATTCATTAGCAGCCATTTCCCATTCCTCTCCCCACCTCCCAGCCCCAGCAACCACTTACCTATTGTCTGTCTTTATGAATTTGCCTGTTTTGGATGTATCACATAAATGAAATTGCTCACTATGTGGCCTTTTGTGACTAGTTTCTTTGACTTAGCCTAATGTTTTCAAGGTTAATCTATATTGTGGCATGCATCAGTACTATATTCCTTTTTATGGCTGTATAATGCCATTGAATGGGTATACCACATTTAAATCTGTTATCTATTACCTATCCATATTTAAATATGTTATCTGTTATGAGTTATTCATAAAATGATGGACATATGTGTTGTTGCCACTTATTGGTTATTATGAACAATTTGCTATAAACGTTTATATACAAGCTTTTGTGTAGACATATGTTTTCAATTCTTTTACGTATATGTCTGGGAATGGCATATGTTGCTAGATCATATGATATGTCTATATTTAACATTGGAGGAACTGCTAAACTGTTTTCCACAGTAACGGTACCATTTTACATGTTCATAAGCAATGCATGAGGTTTTAATTTTTCCACATTCTTTCCAATACTTGTTAGTGTCCATCTTTTCTATTACAGCCATACTAGTACATGTGAAATGGATTTCATTGTTTTAACTTGCATTTCTCTAATGACTCACAATGTCAAGCATCTTTTCTGTGCTTAGTCTCCATTTGTATATCTTTTCAGAAATGTATTTTCAAGTCCTTTGCTGCTTTCAAGATTTTTTTTTTTACCTTTGTCTTCTGACAGTTTGATTATGATGTGACTAGTGTGGATGTCTGAGTTTATTCTACTTGGAGGTCATCGAGCTTCCTGGCTGGTTTTTATCAAACTTGGGAATTTTTTTGGCTAGTATTTCTCAATGATTCTTTCTTTCCCTTTCTGTCCCTCCTTTCCTCCTAGGACACCTATTATGTGTATGTTGTCACACTTGATGGTGTCCCACAGGTCCCTGAGCTCTGTTCACATCTCTTCATTCTTTTCTCTTTCTGTTCCTCAGACCGTATTATCTCAATAGACCCATCTTCAAGTTCATTGAGTCTTTCCACTGCCTGCTCAAATATATTCTTGAGCCCCTTCTAGTCAATTTTTATTTCTATTATTGTACTTTTCAACTCCAAAACTTCTAACTAGTTCTTTTTTATATTTTAAGAATAATTTCTGTATTTTTATTGCTATTCTTAATAGCAAATATCATCTTCCTACACTCTTTAGTTTTTTAAACATGGTTTTCTTTAATTCTTTGAACAAATTTAAAATGACTGACTTCAGGTCTTTGTCTAGTTAAGTCCTATGTACGGACGTCCTCAGGGACAGTTTCTATTGGCTGCTTTTGTTTCTTGTGTGTGGTATATACTTTCTTTTTTTATTGCATAGCTCATCATTTTTTTGTTGAAAAATAGATTGTTTAGATAATATTTTTTGGCAACTCTTGAAATCTGGTTCTTTTCCTCCCCCAGAGTTTGTTGCTTTTTGTTTTTTGTTGTTCATGATGTTTGTTTAGTGGCTTTTCTGAACCAATTCTTTAAAGTCTGTATTCCTTGTCATGTATGGAAACAAGTCTCTGCATGATTGAAGAAAGACTTCCTTAAATGCCCAGAACTAATGTTTCCAGTCTCTGCCGAGGACCTCTATATCTCTTGGGGTATATCTTCACTCTCAGGCAGTTGACAACTCTGGCAAAGCCTTCACTTCTTGCTTGAGCACAGCTTTAAGGCCAGCCAGAGGAGAGAGTTTAGGACCCTCTCGGTTCTTTCCTGAGCATGCACACAGCCCTGCACATGTATGTGCCCTTCTAGATTAAGAACATGTGAACTTTTCAGATCCCCCTGTGGGCATCTAACTCCCTGGATTTCACATTTATGCTTTCTGATTAGTCTATTGTTTGCCCCAACTATTACTACCACTGTAGGCAGCTGAAATGCTAAACAATTGCCTCTAATTGTTTTGGCAAATGTTGCTGGGGGAAAAGGCTGTTTATGCTCATTAAAAATCAAGTCCAGTAAAGATAGCCTTGAGACTGGGGTTTTTCAGGGAACCACCAGGCAGGGAATGGGGCTCAGAAGGAACTCCAACCCTGTTCTGATCCCTCTAGTAGTTGCCTGGCTGCTGGTTCTCACCAAAATTGTGGGCTATTGGTTTTTAAAAAGCTGGGACAAGGGAGGTGATAATTGGATTACTTTAAAATCCATAAATTTTGTTAATCTTAACAAGATTCAACCATTTTTGTTAAATAAACATCCCTGGGTTGCTGCAAGCCTCTGGTTAATTTCCTAGAGTTATAAAAAAAAATGATTTGGACAATTTTGGCAGTTTGCTCACTGAATTGATGAAGGAGAAGATTTTCAGGTCCTTATTCTGCTATTCCCACTGATGTCCAGATCATTTACATTAAATACAATGTTGCATCTTATTTTTAAAAAATCAGAAAACTCTTGGGTGGGCCAAAGAAAACTTGTGCACAGGCCAGATATGCCCCAAGCACTGCCAGTTTGCAATCTGCGGCTTAAGAAACCATACTTTTTTTCTCGTAAGCAATTGCTTTCTCTTCTCAGAATTGTAGGTTACTCAGATGCTAGACCTGAAAAATGGATTCACAATCAGCAACAGGGAGTAGGAGTGACCTGCTTGCATCAAGAGGATTGCTTATTTTGATTGTGGTTAAAACTACAGTCTTGTAGTTTGTTTATTGGCATTTTTCCTTTAAAAGCACTCCAGGAGTCTACGGTGATCAGCAATAGAAAGATAATTAAATTGTGATTTTCCCCATAATAGGCCAGTATAAAATAATGGAATGAACTAACCACAACTGCACACAAAGCATGGGTAACAAACATAATGCTGAGCGAGAAAAAGAAACACAAAGGGTACAGACTTGTGATTCCATTTGTACAGAGTCTAAAAATAGGCAATGCTAATTACCGAGGATGGAAATCAGGACAGTGATTATCCCTGCGGGGGCAGGGAGTGACAAGAAGAGAGAAGGGAAGATTCTGGGTGCTGATTCCGTTCTCCTTCTAGATTTGGATGCCCTTTCATGAATGTGTTCCATTTGGGAAAATTCAGTGAGTTTTACACTTATGAACTGTGCATTATTCTGCTTGTGTACTATATTTACTAAACAGTTTACTTAAAAACGGTCTCTCTCCTACGGGTTCCCACAAAGACTTTAAACATACCTGATGTATGCCCCCAGCCCTAGGTGGACCTAACACACATTTCCTGCAAGTTGCTCTGGAAGAATCATCTCATTCCAGCCCAGTGATGTTGCTGTGTGGCTCCTGGGTTTGGAAGCACAAACACTTCACAGGAGTTCCTGGGTTTTGGTTTATTCACAAACACAGAGATATGCTCTGTCTGTGTTCAGACTTAGGGATAGTAGATGGCCTGATGGCGTCATATTGATTAGTATATATGAAAGCAGTTACATTTTACTTCTATTCCATGGCTGAAGTCTAGCCATGGGGTGTTCTTAGATCTGGGCTGGGAGAGGAGAGGTTACTTAGCAACCATTAGTTGATGGCATGTGGGTGGAGGCGTTGACTCTACTTATAGCAGATACAAGAAATATCATTAAGCTTCATGAAGCCAGAACAGAGGAACTGAACTGAATAGTAATTATGATTAAACAAAAGAATGCGTCCTAGCAAGTCCCATGTTGTCAGTTTACGCCAACATTGAGGCCTCTAGCTCAGATAATTTGGACCTGCTGCTGAGTAGACTAACGCTCTAGGGTAAGTTGCAGTGACTGCAGGCGAGACTCCATGGACCTGGCATGCTCCAGAATCACCAGCAGTAGGTGCTGCTGCAAACACTCACCAGCCAGGCCAGGGCCCTGGTCCCTGTAGTTGCCATGGTGATGACCCAACAAAATGGAGTCAACAGGGAGAACTTGGCAGACACTCTGATCTTGGGGATGTGCTTGAAGGGCTCTGCCCTGCCCTCTTCAAGGTCAAGCCTAAACAGTGAGGCAAACATATTGAAGCATTTGCTCTGCTTCCTCATTGGTCAAGTTGTTTCTCTGGTCAACAGTAGTCCAGGAGCTTCCTCCATAGACCACGGGTGCCCCATCCTGCAACAAGAAGCCAAGCATCCTTCCTGGAAGTGATCAGGCCCCAGCTGGGTTCACGGAACCTTCAGCTCACAAAATGTATCTAAGCTGTTCTTCCCACCAGCTTGGCTGAGGTTTGAAAACCATATTCCTTTTATTCCTTTAATTTTCTGTATTTTGCCTCTTTTAATATTCCTCTTACATATGCATATAAATATATAATTAAATATCCTTTCTAGGTATACCAAAATGGCCAGTTTAAGTTGGAAAATACATACTCAGATGCACACACACACGCCCATTTTCCACTGGTCAAGTGGCTTTTGTCATGTCATTGATTTCAAAGAAAGCTTACCAAGCTTTTAGCCTGATCTTCAACCCATGACAGAAATTCCTTTTTCAGCATCCCTGGAGCCTTCTCAGCCTCTCTTTCCTTGAACACCCCAGGGGTGAGTACAGTATCACTTAGTAAGTTTCGGGTTGCAAATGGCAACAAAAAGTCAAACTGAACAAAACATTAAAGGGAATGTATTGGCTGCTAAAATTGAGTTGGAGGAAGCTCAGGCAGGCTCCACAGCCTTGGGCTCAATTTCTTCTGGTGGTCTTGCTTTGTCCTCGACTCTGAAGCCTCTATTCCCACTGGCCTTCCTCATGGTCACATAATGGCTGTCACTGCCCCAGGTTGTTGTCTGCACTCCCCATTCTCCAGGTGGGAAAAAGTTTATTTTTTGGTCAATTTTTATTGTATTTTATTTATTTATTTATTATTTTTAGAGATGGAGGCTTACTCTGTCACCCAGGCTGGAGTGCAGTGGCACAATCAGCTCACTGCAGCCTCAAACTCCTGGGCTCAAGCAATCCTTCCACCTCAGCTTCCCAAGAAGCTGGGACTACAGATGTATGCCACTGTGACTGGCTAACTTTTAAATGTTTATTTATTTATTTTTGTTTAGGGATGGGGTCTCACTATGTGGCCCAGGCTGGTCTCAAACTCCTGGCCTCAAGCAATCCTCTCACCTTGGCCCTCCAAAGTGCTGGGATTACAGGTATGAGCCACTGTGCCTGGTCAGAGGAGGTTTCTATTCCAAAAACTCCATGCATTCAAAGTCCTATCCACTCTAAATGGATGACTGTGGTTCACATGCCCAGCTCTGAACCAATTCCAGTGGTCAAGGGGAATACCACATGCTCACTGGCTTAGCCCTGGGTCACGTGATCACCCCTGAATCAATCATAGTGGTTAGACGAATGTGATCCTTTTGTGGACCCATCTTAAGATTGCCAAATGTTTTCATGATGAAGTATTTCTTTTATCTCAGCCACTTTTGATGATCCAGACTGAAACTAATTGACTCTTCCTCCAGTTCATCTTCCCACACTCCTGAGTTCACCAAACACCCCTAAGTCCTAGCGGTGGGGGCTGCAGGACTCACAGAGGAAATGGATGCAGAGAGCTGACCTCCAGGCCCTTCATGGTAATAGAGGAGTAAAAATGCACACATGTGTGTGACCCATAGACAAACACACCCCAGTACATGCAAACACCCCAGCACACCTGCCCACATCTCAATACACATGCCCACATGCACACACATGCACACATATGTGGGCATAAACAAATACCCCAGTATACATGCATACATCCAAGTATACCTGCCCATGTGCGCACACACCCCAACATACCCTCCCACGTGCACACATACCCCAACACACCTGCCCATGTGCACACACACCCTAACACACCTGCCCATGTGCACACACACCCCAACACACCTGCCCATGTGCATACATACACCCCAGTACACCCATACCCTGACATATACCCCAGTCCATAATTGCCCATGTACACACACACTCCAGCACATCTGTCCATGTGCATATACATATCGGCACATGTGCACTTATGCACACACCATGGCACACACACCACCAGAACATATGCGTATGTGTACACACACCCCATCACACATGCAAAGATTGTTGCAAAGCCTATTTTGGAGAATGCGCTCAGGATAAAAACTACTTTTCAGCTTCCTTTCCTCTCTGCCCCCAAGATATATTTCCCGACACTTCTGGGTCACAGCCTTCAGAGGGATATATTTAATACCCAAGGGTCTCACCACTGATGAGCTCTAAAGCATTACTTAGAAGCATGATTGTGTGCCAATAAAGAGGATAACTATCCTATTCTCTGAGGGCTGCAGACAATCTTCCTCCTTGTCCCATGACACACTTGTAGTTAACAGATAGAATTGCCAATTGTCAGAAAATAGGCAGCCCCTCTGAGATCAGCTCTATGCACTTTACCAGGATTTGCTTCATTCATTAAACTGAGTTTTTCTCTCACGGGGTGTCACATCCAGGTTGGCTTCTCAGCCTGCTGCTCTTCAGCTAACTCCCTGAAACAAATTTCCTAAAACTGACTCTGTTGAGTCCCAATCCAGAACTTTTCCTCATTTCTAAATGATATAAATTTCCTTAGGAAATGTTTAAATTGGCTGCCAGTATTATGGTTTTATGGCATCCACATTACACATTTCACAGATTTCCAAACCTGCATGTATCAGAACTGAAAAGAGCTGAGCTTAAAATCAAAAGAGCTGAATCACTGTGCTCTCTGAAGCTTAGAGAACCATTTAATTGGAGCAATCAATGTGCAATAATAAAAGCACTTTTGCAGTCGTTTTACTTTTTTCACTTGTAAGGACAATGGAAACTGTTCAGTTCAAAAGTGACTAATTGATCAGTTACATGGTCATTCAGCAAGAATTTTTTGAATGACTTCTCTGTGCAAAACACTGTTAGGTGTGATGAAGTGTAAAAAGAAGTGTAATACAATTCAATTAAATGAGGCAAATAATGATGAGTTCCTGCCATACATCAAGAAGTCTGCTAGATTCCGAGATGAGGTAGTGAGCAAAATGCAGATCTTATCACTGAAGAGATGACAGAGTCAAGTGGTGCATCCACTAAATCAGTAACTCTCGTTTAGTAAATGCTTTGTGCTAAATAGGAAATGAGTTAACATTGGACACAGGCAAAGTCTGGGACATGCCTTCATTTCCTACAAGTTACATGCTGCATGGAGAATGTGGGTGGGTGCTCAGAGAGATGGTGGGCTGTGGTGATCTGTGAAAATTATAACTGTGGGCACTGGCTCTGGACTCAGATCCCTCAGGACAAAGCCGTCTCTACCCTTACTCACTCTGAATGTGCATAGGACATTGAAATGCTCCATGCCTCAGTTTCCCAAGTTCTAAAAACTGGACACTAGTACCTAATTCATTGTGAATGAGAGAGTGCATGTAAAGAGCTCTTGTGAGCCATTCCTGGAGCTCAGAGGGTGGGAGGGGGTGGCTGTCACTATTGGAGAGTCACAGCTAGTTTTGGTTCCTACTGGGTCCAAGGAGAACGCTGACAGGCAATGTAGCCAGAAAGAGTGTCTACAGCATGATAAAAGAAAAGCTTCTTACAAATTAACAGAGTTTATTTGAGCAAAGAACTATTCATGAGTTGGGCAGCACTCAGAACCAGAAGAGGTTCAGAGACTGCCACCCAGTAGTCTGGACAGTGAGCTTCTATAGGTTGCACATGAAAGCAGAGAAATCACCTGATTGGCTACCACTAGGCATCTGCCTTATTTAGGCATGGTGTGATGAGTGGGCTGCCAATGATTGGTTGAAACTTAGCTGTTTCTGATTGCCTGAAATCTGGCTATTTGTTACCAAAAAAAAAAAAATACTCCTAAGTTAGGTTTCTGTTTGTTTACTTACCAAGTTAGGTTGTAATTTGTTACTTAGGAGCTTAAAGTAGGGGGATAGCCTTAGGCTAATGGCCTTCTGCTTATCTAATTTATCAAGTACATAAAGATTATCCTGCCTCAGGAATATGGCATTGCATCCAGACCTGGTACCAAGCTGTGAGCCTCCCAGTCTGGCAGAGGCTTTAAAGCCATCAAGCCCAAAGCATGTGGTCTGCCATGCTCCTTTGCCCTGAGCCATCCCTCCACAGTGTGGGAGGCAACTTAATGTAGGGTTGTGGGTTGTAGCAAAACTGGCTTCTCTCTGGCTGGCTACAGTCTGTGAAGGCACTAAGCAGCAGTGAGAAGTTAAGTAAACATCACAATGTCATTAAATTGCTATGGCAGTAAATCTTAGGGTCTCAGGTTCAGAAAATGGGTGGCTCTCAACCTGGGCAATTTTTCCCTCCAGGTACACTTGCCAACAACTGGACACAGTTTTGATTGTCATAACTGGGTAAGGGCATAACTGGCATTTACAGAGTAGTGGCCAGAAATGCTGCTGAGCATCCTACAATATGCAGGGCAGTCCCACAACAGAGATTTCCCAGCCGCAAATGTCAATAGTTCTGAGGTTCAGAAACCTTGAGACAGGGCAGCAGCAATGGCTGGTGCTTGCTGGGGGAGGAGGGTGGTTTAATCTGAGTCTTGAAGGACCAAGAAAGTTAGAAGAGCAAACAGGAGAGTGAAGTATTCCAGGAAGGGTCCCAGCACAAGCAAGGATGGGAGAGAAGGATGTTTGAGGGGCGATAAACAGGCTGGCTCGGCTGGAGGGGCGTTTGTGCAGGCGATGTGTGGAGCGCGTGTGGGGTTTGCTCTCCAGGCCTGAGCAAATCCTCAGGCTTCCTCTGAGAAACTCCCCATCCCTGTCCATGTGGTCAGGAGGGACTTTCAGTCAAACTACAACCTCCCCCAGTCCAGGGGGTAACATGTGGCCAAGACAGGACCATCCCGTCCTCCTCTGGGGACCTGAATCATGAACAGTGACAAGAGGACCCTAGAGGTTGGAGTGGAATCATTGCCAGCACAGGGGAACCAGGAGCTGCCCTGATGCCCCGACCCTCTTGAATTTGGCTCTTCACATTTAATTTTCCTAGAGTTCTGTGACTTACCTCATATCTTGCCAATAAATGTCTTCAAAAAATTAAATCAAGGAATCCAGAGTTGGTTTCTGTTGCTTTCACTCAACATTGGTTGGGAGTCTGTGGCTTGGGTCTTCTCGTGCCTGGACCCTAACTCTAGGGACAGCTGGTTTAACCAAGCAGAAAAATAGTCCACTGAATAGAGGACTGTGGTGTGCTGTGAACTGATGGCAGCAACACACACATACACACACATATAAACACACACACACACACACACGAGAGAGGACACGTAGGGACAGCCAGGTTCGTGGCCGACACTGAGCAGCCACTCTCCTTTCTTCCTTTTTTTTGAGACAGAGTCTCACTCTGTCATCCAGGCTGGAGTGCAGTGGCATGATCTCAGCTCATTGCAAGCTCCACCTCCCGGGTTCATGCCATTCTCCTGCCTCAGCCTCCCGAGTGGCTGGGACTACAGACACCTGCCACCACGCCCGGCTAATTTTTTGTATTTTTAGTAGAGATGGGGTTTCACCATGTTAGCCAGGATGGTCTCGATCTCCTGACCTTGTGATCCACCCGCCTCAGCCTCCCGAAGTGCTGGGATTACAGGCATGAGCCACCACACCTGGCCACCACTCTCCTTTTTCCCTCGGTAACAGAGCCCTACTTTTGTTCACCCCTCCAGTAGAAAACAATGTGCTGAGGAAAGGTGGCCCTGCCTCAGCCCTAAGGGACAAACATGATTGCTCAATGGTTCAAGGCCAATCAAAGCATAGTAATCCTCTTCCCCTTTGTGATTGTTTTGCAAGCAGGCCTGTCATCCAGTTCTAGCCAAAGGGACTTAAGGGACATCTACTAGAGGCTTCTGGGAAAGAATTCCCAAGCCACACAGGAGAAAAATCCCCCAGCTCTCCTTCCCATCCTCTGTTTTGGACAAAGGCTGGTGATGCTTGAGCCATGGCAGCCACTGGAAACCTCAAGGCAAAGGCCAGAGAATCTCAGAGATGCAGAGACAGAGGCCTGACATTCTAGAGCTAGAGAGTAAACCAAATTAGAGTTGTCTTTTCTGGGCTTCCTGTTAAGTGAGTTAATAAATATCTTTTTAACTTAAGATGGTGCTTCTGAAACTTCAATGTGGACATGAATCACCTGGGGCTCTTATGCAAAATGCAGATTCTTATTCTGTAGATCTAAGGTAAAATATAAGATTCTGAATTTCTAACAAACTCTTGATGCTGATGTTGCTGGTCCATGGACCCCACTTTGAGTCATTAGACTATAAGCCACTTTTAGCTGCATATTCTGTTACTTGCTGCCAAAAGCATCCTAACTCTTCTGACCATTTGCATAGTAGCCCCACCCACTGGATGGAACCCAGAGTCTCATCTTCCCATCAATCAGATTCACCCTCCTCCACCTGTGGGAGGAGCCAAGAGACAAGTGCTTGGGGAGAAGACCATCCTCCTTCCAAAAGGCAAGAGCACTTCCTGGTGTTGTGAGCCTGGGTGAGAGAGAGATGGAGGAGGATGGAGGTAGAGCCAGATGGCAGGGACAGATGCTGATTTGGGGATGTTCTGGGTCTTCGATTGCCTCTTTATGGTCTGTTTATGAAACCCAGACGCCCTTTCAGTGAGAAGCAATTCTGCCATGTTTACTTTGGGAAAGAAGCCACAAAACCCAAATTGTCATCTATTTCCCAGTCTTTTCCAGTTTCCAAGCATATCATCCTTTTCTATGCCTTGGAGAACATTTCAAGCCTCCTGGAATTTTTCTCCAAGGAGGGACCTCAGGGTCACTGCAACAGGATGGCCTGCTGAACCACCAAGAGGCCTAGGATCCTATCCTGAAAATCAGGGATTCCATGTGGGTCTCTCAGGCCCAGCTCTCTTGTGAAATTAAGAGCTTCAGATTAGTCATATTCGGACGTTGAGAGGTGGAGGGAACACTGGAAATGGCTCTGCCGCTCATGTGCTGTGTGTCCTTGGGCAAGTGATTTGGCCTCTCTGAAAACCAGTTTCCTCTCCTGTGAATGGCAGAAGTTGGGTCAGGTGATTTCTTAGGGCCCTGCCCGCTCTAAGCATTTCATGGTCTCAAAATTCTTGTAAACAGGACTTAGCTTAGGTCAGTGCTCTCCATGTTGGCTGCACATTTGAGTCACCTGAGGGACATTATCGACTCTGGTGCTTCTGTGTTCTACCCAGATGATCTGATCTGATAGATTTGGGGTCCAGCTTGGCCATCAGGAATCTTTAAACCTTCCCAGGTGTCACTAACATATAACCAGGATTGAAAGCCACTGGGCTACGCCTGATTTTACAGAAGAGGAAACTGGGCTCACATCTCTGGTCAGCAGGTCAGCCACCAGCAGAATCCAGTGACTCCCGCTTGCAGGTGTGGGACCTCACAGCCACCCTCTGCAGTGCAGCGCATCTCTAGGACCTGGGGAACATTGCACCTTTCCATTCTTCAATAAACTTCTCCTCCATCTCTTTCCCTCTCTGCCCCGCCCCTCGCTCCAATGAGCTAAATCTTTCTCAAGTAGCTCCTGCCTCTGTCCTGTGAACGTGCCTGCCAGGAGGAGTCGCCACGCCTGGTTACTTCCTTGAACTAGGGAGGAAGGAGGGAAATATGGGCTTAGACACGTGGAACTCAGGGTCTCCCATGTCACTCTGACTACCACCCAAAGCACCTTGCTCTGGGTTTGTCACAGGACAAGGGGAAGCTGCTGTGATGTCACTGAGGGTAATGAGAAAGTTGAAGAAGAAAGAGGAGAGAAATAGCACATCTGTAATTAGACATTCTTCCTGGTTGCTTCTTTGCATGTTGAAAAAGGCTTGCTACAATCCAGTCATGTTTAGCCCCTTGGGGTCCCTGGTGCAGTGAGTCCAGGACCAGGACTGGGGGCTTTACTCACAGCTGCCTTCCCAAGTCCTGTTGACCTTCGAGCATCTCCTGCCCCAGGGCCCAGGAGAGCGCTGCAGCAGCCACACACAACATGAGATGCTTCTCTGGGTGTGCCTGGCTTCACCCTTCTGTGCTTCTGATGGCAGAAGATAGAAAGTGGCTCTTCCTCCCTTGCAAGCATTTCCATCTCGGAAGACTCTCTGGGGAAGAACACGAAGGGGGAGAGGCTTCCTAAGTCCCTTCACTGGGGGCTTATCCGTGACCGACGTTCCTGGGGATACATACATTTCATCAGTCACTTTCCATCTCACTCCACTCTCCCTCCTCCTCTCTGCAAGCTTACACTGCAGCCCGATGGAATTACACACAGTGCCTTGCATATGCCAAGGTTCTTCCACCTCTAGTCATGCTGTTTCCTGTCCTGGAACCCCCTTCCCAACTCGATCCTGCTGAGCAGCCTGGGATCTGTGTACGGGACGCCCCTCAGAGTCACCCAGACACAGGGGAAGCTGGGGTGTTTATTTCCTGCCTCTCAGTCACCAGTGCAGGCCTGCTCCTGGGGCACTCACCCCCAGCATCTCCAACGCTAAGGCAGCTCAGAGAGCCACTTTCCTGTCCAAGCAACCCTTAGAGACCATTCCCAGGAGGAGGGAATGTCCACCTGTGTGGCGTCCTCCTGGGGCGCTCCTTCTAGGGGGGACCCCAGTCCCTCCTGCCCTTCCACCCAGAATCCTCCTGTCTCCTGGTGAAAACTGGAGCCCGGATTCTAGCTCTGCTGTGTCTCTCAGACTCTGGTGAGTGTCAGAATGTTTTGGAGGCCTTGTTAAAACTCCAATGGCCAGGCCCACCCTGAGGTTCTGATTCAGGAGGTCTCAGCAGAGCCCAGAGCTGGCTTTCCCAGCAGGGCCCCGGGGTGCTGATGCTGCTGCCCCTAGGACCACCCCTGAGAGCCCTGGCTCTCCACCAGAGCCTGCTCACCTGGAGACAGTGACCACAGGCCACAGGTCACCCCTCACTGCTTCACTCCACGCCCTCTCCTGTGACCTCATCTCCTCCCACCTCCCCCTCGGTCACGTGGCTCCAGCCACACCCACCTCCCTGCTGTTCCTCACCCAGGATCACCAAGGTCTCTCCTGCCCCGGGGCCTGTGCACCTGCTGTGCCTCTGCTTGGGGTGCTCTTCCCAGGGCTCGCTCACCTCCTCAGAGAGGACTCCTGACCCCTGACACGCCTTGCCCTTCACCTCTATCGTCCTTTAGAACAGCCCCCACCTCCCGCACATCATGCAGTTGCAGGTTCAATGGCTACTGCTTGTCCTCCAGATTCGAAAGTAACTCGTGAGGTGAGGCGGAGCGGGGGCGGGGGCAGGGGCGGGGGCGGGAAGGGGTGGGGGTGTTTTGTTCCCTGCTCTGTCCCGGCACTCAGAGCAGTGCCTGGCAGTGGTGGGTACTCAGTACACACCTGTTAGCAAGTGACTCCGATGCAGGGACCGTTCTCTCTAATCTCCAAGTCCACCTTTCTTATGTTATACTAAGGATTTTCAGTGTTTTTTCATGCACCATCCAATCTTTTTTGACTCTTAGATCGTATGCCTCAGAGCCCATCTGGGTACAAAAACACCCGTTTTCAAAAAAGGAACCAGAAAGTGGTTTCATCTCGCTTTAGGATGTGAATGAAAGCCTCTCCTTCCGTCTCCCGAGAAGGGACTTTCAGAAGCTGCAGGTGCCCAGGTCCAGGCCCCACGCTGTGGCCCCACAGGGACTGTACTCACTCTTTATTTTTCTCTTTTCCAGCTCTCCACAAGCCAACAGCTCTCTCCTGGCTTTGATTTTCAACCATTTAAGTTGAAAAAAATTCAAAACAAATGAAATGCACTTAAGAGAAAGCCTTGAGGAGTTCAGCAGGCCACCCGAAGTGAAGGGACTCCTTTGGGGGTCTTTGTTGTTATCAATTATTTATTGAGCCCTGATGTGTTCCTGGCGCCACCAAGACCGAGAGGAGACAGGGTCCCTGCCCTGGGGCATCCCAACAAAGAAGGGAGAGTTTGTGAAGCTTAAAAATGTCCCAGATGGTAAGACAGTTACATGTCATACCTCAAGGCTGCTCTATACTTTTATTATGGTTTTATTCTTAAGGCTGTTTATTTATTTTCTGATGTAAAAGGTAATAGAAAGTTTATAAACTATTCCTAGAACATAGACAAAAAGTAAAATTCGACTTCATCCAGCATTTTTAATGCACATGTAAGAACTCTACTTGGTTTATGGCCGGGCGCCGTGGCTCACGCCTGTAATCCCAGCACTTTGGGAGGCTGAGGCGGGCGGATCATGAGGTCAGGAGATCGAGACCATCCTGGCTAACACGGTGAAACCCCATCTCTTGCTAAAAATACAAAAAATTAGCCGGGTGTGGTAGCAGGCGCCTGTAGTCCCAGCTACTCGGGAGGCTGAGGCAGGAGAATGGCGTGAACCCGGGAGATGGAGCTTTCAGTGAGCTGAGATCGCACCACTGCACTCCAGCCTGGGCGACAGAGTGAGACTCCGTCTCAAAAAAAATAAAAATAAAAATAAAAATAAATAAAATAAAATAAAAAACTCTACTTGGTTTATGAAACTGGGATTTAGTTTGAACGTGTACTCTTCAGAATCTGCCTTGAGTTGACATCAAATTACATCACCTACATTTATTCATTTTTCTTTTCTTTCTTTTTTTTTTTTTTCAGAGTTTCGCTCTTATTGCCCAGGCTGGAGTGCAATGGCGCGATCTCGGCTCACTGCAGCCTCCACCTCCAAGGTTCAAGCAACTCCCGTCTCAGCCTCCCTGAGTAGCTGGGATTATAGGCGCCCGGCTAATTTTTTGTATTTCTAGTAGAGACGGAATTTCGCCATGTTGGTCAGGCTGGTTGCTTACATTTCTTTATGTCATAAAGCAGGCTTCAAAACGGAAATTTTAATCTCTTCAGAATATTCCATCACATAGATATATGATAATTGCCTTCAGTAGTCCTCTATTGCTGGATGCCAGTTTTTTGTTTTTTTTTTTTTTTTTGGTTATTATAAATAACACCGCCATGAACTTCCTTAGTTTCGAAAGATTTGAATCACTCTCATTATAATTTCAGTTTATTTATTAATTTAATGTATTTTTTGAGACAAGGTCTCACTCTGTTACTCAGGCTACATTACAGTGGCACAATCGTAGTTCACTGCAGCCTCAAAATCCTGGGCTCAAGCGATCCTCCCACCTCAGCCTCCTGAGTAACTGGAACTAAAGGCGCACCCCACCACACCCCACTAGTTTTTAAAATTTTTTTGTAGAGACAGGGTCTCACTTTGTTGCCCTAATTTCACTTTATAAACAGGAAGAAAGAAAACCTAACTTTAAGTTTGAAACCAAATCCTAATGCTTTCTCGCAGTTCTATTTGCTGAGGTTAAGGTGGGTATGAAGGATGTTGTTGAACCCACTAGGCTGCAGTTGCACCAAGGAACTGCGGGTCTCCACGAGGAGTGAGCGCGGGCTCCCAGTGACCCCACCAGCACCTCCTGTTTTTTTGTTGTTGTTGTTTTTTGGTTTTTTGAGACGGAGTCTCCTTCTGTCGCCCAGGCTGGAGTGCAGTGGCGCGATCTCGGCTCACTGCAAGCTCCGCCTCCCAGGTTCATGCCATTCTCCTGCCTCAGCCTCCCAAGTAGCTGGGACTACAGGTGCCCACCACCACACCGGCTAATTTTTTTGTATTTTTAGTTGAAACAGCGTTTCACCGTGTTAGCCAGGATGGCCTCAATCTCTTGACCTTGTGATCTGCCCGTCTCAGCCTCCCAAAGTGCTGGGATTACAGGCGTGAGCCACCGTGCCCGGCCACTCCAGCACCTCTTTCAAGTACAAATCCAGACCAAGGCACAGGGCCCCTGCTGGGTCTGACCTTTTAGCACAAAGAACAACCAAACCATGGGAAACACTAAATAATTTGATGCAAAGTAATTTCTTTCTTAAACATAGTGCATCCCTACATCTTTCTCTCTTATTCTTTAGCTCCATATGAAAGAGTCTGCTCTGGAGCAAGTCCACGAGGCCTTGAGTACCACTGGGAATGGAAGCTCCACTGAGGCACACATAAGCCTCTGGTGCTTCCGTCTCTGCCATGAGAGGGTGGAAGAGACACTGGGCCACTTCAAAGTTGTTAGGTGGCCAGTGGCTGGGTGGGCATCATGTGAGGGACACTTCACTTTCCCATTTCTTTGTACCAGACAGAAAAACAGTGGAAAATCAGTTATCTCCAGTTTAAAGTTGATGGGTCAACTAAGGCTCTTTGGGCTTAAGAAATCAGTTCATATAGGTTTTTGTTTGTTTGTTTGTTTGTTTTATGAGGTAGGGTTTCACACGGTCACCCAGGCTGGAGTCCAGTGGCACGATCTCAGCCCACTGCAACCTCCACCTCCAGGGTTCAAGAGATCCTCCTGCCTCAGCCTCCTGAGTAGCTGGGACTACAGGCGTGTGCCACCACATCTGGCTAATTTTTGCATTTTTGGGAGAGATGAGGTTTCGCCATGTTGCTCAAGCTGGTGTTGAATTCCTGGCTCAAGTGATCTGCCCACCTCGGCCTCCCAAAGTGCTGGGATTACAGATGTGAGCCACCCTGCCAGGCCCAGTCCATATAGTTTTAAGCTCATTTGGATTTAATATAAAAGTTTAAGCTTTTGGCCTACTGTTTAATATTGAATTGTTCCTTTCATGGAATCATGAGTGATTTTTCACAAGTTTCTCTTCTTTTTATAAAAAGTGACTCTGGTGGCCAGGTGCAGTGGCTAACACCTGTAATCCCAGAACTTTGGGAGGCAAGGCGGGCAGATCACAAGGTCAGGAGATGGAGACCATCCTGGCCAACATGGTGAAAACCCATCTCTAGTAAAGATACAAGTTAGCTGGGCGTGGTGGCACGTGCCTGTAATCCCAACTGCTCAGGAGGCTGAGGCAGGAGAATCGCTTGAACCCAGGAGGCAGAGGTTGCAGTGAGCTTAGATCGCGCCGCTGCACTCCAGCCTGGTGACAGAGTGAGACTCTGTCTCAAAAAAAAAAAAAAAATGACTCTGGCTCTGGCTCTATATCTAAGGGGTCAACTGCACCATTGTCACCACAATGCCATTTTCTGGAAGGAAAAGCTCTATCTGACTTCACAGTCCTTAGGAGCCTTGTTATGGAACCTGGTGGACAAACCATTTTAACTGGACATGATGTTGCTTTTTAATCAATGACTCCTGCAATTTTAGGTGAGTATGAGTCTGGAGTTTTAGATTACAAACAACAGGAAGCCAATTCAACCCAGCTTTTTAAAAGAAGTTTTCTAATTAAATGTGTTGATTCTGTTAGCAGAGAACTCTGGGGGCAGTGTGGGTTGCAGGCATGGGTAGATCCAGGTGTCAAATGACATTCTCAGGACCCATGCTCTCTCCATCATTGGCTCTGATTGCTCAGGTTTGGGCTCCATTCTTGGGCCACTCTCTTGCTCTGCAGCAAGATGGTCAAAGGCAGCTCTAGGCTCTCACCCTCATCTTCACATCTCCAAGTCCAGAACAAAGAGCTTTCCACACCTGCTACAGATCTGGGAGAAGATGATCCTATCTTTCTTGAACCTGAGGCTAGTCCTTACTCCTCCCTAAGTTCTAACATATTTACTTAAAACAAGACACTAATGAAATGACTATATAAGTGCCCCACTGCCTCAGTATGCAAAAAATGTGTTTGTATATATAGCTTATTCTAACAGTATTCAAACTGTGGCTTGATCTTACTGAGCTCCAGTGGCCATAGAGAATATGATTCTTTCAGGTGTTTTCACAACAGATATCAACAACTTTTACAGCAACTATCTTTACACCTGCCTTCCCTTTCTCCTCATCAGATCAATTAGTCTTGTTTCTTCTATTTCCTGCTTACTTTCCGCTCCCCCATTACTGAACTTCTGATTGAAGAAATATACAGAACTGGGCACTGAGGCATTGAGGATGCTTTCAAGCTAGCAGTAAAGAAATGCCCACAGGGTCATCCTGCCATCCTGACAATTGTCTTCTTTCTGCTAGGATAGGCCTCATCACTCCTCAGATGGTTCTCGAAGGATAACACACAGGCCAATGGGCAGCCCTAGGCCAGTGGGATTACCAAGACATGAAGGCTTTCTTTCTGTCTCAGCAACCTTCATGCTTGGTCAAGCAAAGGTGTTGCTTAAGTCAAACCCAGGGCAGGGGAGAGCAGTTGAAGCAAAGTGAGTCTTTGGAGGCCCTGTGGTTGTGGGGTCTGGTGTGGAGACAGTGAGAACAGAAAAGGTGGGAGAGAAGCAGTCAACCCGTGAATGGCCCCATTCAGACACCTTTACCTGGAAGACGTGGCAGGTGAGCAGCGAGTTGAGTGGGAGAGTGGGAGAGAGAATGAGGAAGTGAGGGAGAGAATGGATGAGTGAGCACCTGCTTGGATAAGCCGACACCCACCAGGGATCAGGAGAACACCGAACAGCTGAGGCATGGTGGCGTCTCTCAGCAGCCTCCCCAGGCCTGTGCCCCTGGGTCCTGACATGAGAGCTGATGACCATTTATTATCACTGGTGATGTCAAGAGGTGGCTTGGAATGGTTGTAACCGTCTGTTCATTTTCATCTCACCTCCACATCCACCACAAATACACAGTGACGTTGCTCTGCAAAAGCAGCAGCACACAGCCCCCCCAGAAGCCCCTTCCAGGTAATTGCCAAAAGTTTCTTCCATATGGAAATTCTGTAGTTGTGTGACCTCAGGCTAGTTACACAACCTCTCTGAGCTTTGCCATCGTCTTCTGTCCTATGGTAAGAATGATACTGAGGTCCTAGGGAGCTGTGAAGCATATGCTGTGAGACAACACAGCTGAGCAGCCCAGCCAGAGCCCCCTGGGGAAGCCGTCAGAGGTCAGCAGCTCCCATCTCCTTCCCTCTTGACTCCTAATAGGCTGGGACAGAACTTTGCCCTCCCTTCTTCCTGTCCCAAAGATGCACAATGATAATGATGCTGATGGTTATTTAGTAAGAAACTTCCCAACAGGAACAGTCGTCAGGAGGGGGCACAGTTGGATTCTCTCCAGTGAAGATGTCAGGATGGACAGAAATGTCAGCGTAATCCAAAGAGGACACAAACACCCCTGCTATTTTCTTGTCACCAGGAAAAGGCCAGCTCTAGGTTTGATGAATGTTTAGTGAAAGAAAGTTTGCAAAAGTAGAAAAGAAACTGACATAACGGTAGCCAAACAGGCTTTCTCTGCATTAGAAGAGCTAAATATACCCTTGCATGTCTGATTAGAGAAAAGCAAAACAAACAAGCAAAAGCTCCTCCAATGCACAGAGGTACTGCTCCATTGAACTAGACCAGAAGAGCTTGGGCCTGCCCCTTGGGAACAGGGGTCAACATGATGCGGTGGGCAGGGACCCATCATCTGACAAGAAGATGCCCTGAGGGCAATGGAAAGCACAGTGTGTAGGGAGAAGATGGCCCTGAGGGCAGGTGCATTCAGGTGCTTGTGAGCGCTGCAGCATGTTGGGTCTCTAGTTTTGTATCAGTCAGCTACTCTCACAACGACACTGTATAACAAACCACCCCAAACTCAGTTGCAAACAATGATATTTATTTCTCATTCTCATGTCCACAGGTCTACTGGGGTTCATCCCATCTGAACCAGGCCTGGCTTTTCTTGGCTGCAAGCTGAGAGCTGGGTCCAGGTCTGCTGAACCAAGGTTCTCCCATCTTCCTTGGGCCAGTGACAATCAGAGGCCTATTTCTTTCATGATGGAAGGCAGGAGAACAAGCAGGCAAGACCAGCTGTGCTAGCACATGGCACCCCTTTCCCACATCACACCTGCTAACATCCCATTGTTCAAAGCAAGTAACACAACCAAACCCAATATCAACAGGACAAGAAAACAGACTCCACCTCTAGGTGCACAAACTACAGAGTCACGGACAGAGAACACAGATCTAGGGAAGGAAGCTGGAGAATGAGAACAATGACCCTCAATAACACAACCTCCCACAGGTTTCCAAATCCCCAACCTGAGCATATTTCCAAGGAAACGGAATCATGGGTTCAGGGTTTGAGAGCAAGCAATTTCTGCTCTCCCAGCTTAGTTTCCATACCCTTAACACAGGGGCAATGATGTCGCATCAAATCATATCTTATAAGTCTGTGATGATGTTTCAACAACTGAACGCCAGAAAAATGCTTACAGCAGGGCCAGGTAGGAGGGACAGAAGCCAATAATAATGAGTAGCATCACTGTTAACCCACAAAGTTCTGGGAATTTCCTTGAAAGTCTAATTAGAGAATCATATCCCCAACAATTAAGTTATTTTGGTTTTTTTTTCTTTGAATCTGAGAAAATACTAATTGTCACAGGGTAGAATATTTATCTGATGGGCGTATAGAAGTTAAGGGCTCTTTGGAGTCAACGGTGCTGGGTTTGGGTCTCATTCCTCCTCCTACCTGCCTTTCTGAGCCTCGGTTCCTCATGTGTAGAAGGGGTACAATCCCAACCTCATGTGTTTGTGGCAGTCGGGGTTAAATGGGCTAATGATTCTGAAGTGCTCAGCGCAGGCCTGGCAGGTGCTGAGCAACCTCAGGCCATAGAGAGAGCACTGATTTGGGAGTCAGGAGCTGGGACCTCAGGTCCTATTCCCTAGGGATACAGGAAAAGTCCCTTGGTTTCCCTGAGCTTCATCTGCCCCACGTGCTAGTGAGGTGGCTGGACCAGTCAGGCCAAGGACGTCCCTGCAGCTATCTAACTTCCCCTTACTCCCTGTTCAGCAAAGGGCAGGAGCTGGGCCTGACCAGGCTCCCACAAAGCCCAGGCGTGGCCGTGCTCAGCTTACGGTGGGTGTGGGGGATGCGTTTCTGCCCTCAAAGGACTGAGCTCCAGTTTCTTTCTTCACTGAGTCCTTTACTCTCTGCCTGTGGGTGGTTATTTAAGACATCTCCCACCTGCAGGGGCCTCTTAGAGAAAACAGATCATTCCTTCAGCTGCAGTGCAGGCTTTACTGGGCTTGTTCCTGCATCAAGTAGACAGATCCTTCCTGAATGGAGTCGCCCCACAGGCCCCACACCCAGAGAGGGGCAGCCAGGAGCCTCCGAGGCTCTGCCCGGCCCGGCCTGAATGTGCTCCCTGCCCTGAGTGGAGTGCTCACAGCTCCCCGCATCAAGGTTTCTGTCTCCCCAAAGATCTTCCTCATAAAAACCCTTCTTCTCCCAGATCCCACAAACCGACGTTATAAAAAACACAAACACCCAATAAGCACCATGTAAATTGATCACATACAAATAATATCCAAAAATAAGAACTCGTATAACCACTTTAAACTATAGAACATGTCTGTTGGGATTTGTGGGAGATCATGGATCACAGCTTCCCCCTGCTCCTGGTTCAGCACTGTGATAAATGGAAGCGAGGTTCACCCGGGGACGGGAAAGCGTCAGCTGCCACTCCTGAGGCTGGGGGGCAGGGGAAGCCCTTCATCCGTGGACACAAACAGGCGTCCTAACATGACTTCCATGAGCAGAAGTGGGCAGACAGAGCTGGAAAGCTGATCTCACAAGGCTGAGGACCTGCCCTGAGCTCTGCCTGACTGCAGAGAAGGAAAGTTCTCTTCTTGCAACCTCAAATCTTCCAGGTAAGAACCGAACGAAATCCAGCCTTTGCGTTCTCTCCACCAGCTCCCGGCTCACCCACCCAGCAGCTCAGCACCTGCGAAATCTGTCTCCTGATGCACACTTGCTAACCGGGTGGGTGTGAGCACAACGATGGCAAACAGCGGAAGTCCCCAGAGTGCAGACTCAGGAGTGAACCTGCCTGAAGAGTGGCGTCTAACGCACACGCTGTGGTCAGCTCCACCCCACTATGGGTCCCGGGAATAGGAGCAAGTGCGTATTTTGCTTGCAGGGCAGGTGTTTCATCCACATTATTGCAGGAACAGATGAATTTAATTAAAAGAACACCACAGTGGGCACCTCTTCCAGGGATGCCTCCCTCTAAGAACATGACACTGAGATGATCAAGGTTCTAAAAGGGCGATCAAATTACTCTCCGAAAATGAAACTGCTCAGACAGAATGACAATTAAATTAATAACAACCAAGACAATGCCCAGATTTCATCTCAGCTCACAGCCCCTCCTGTGTGCTATGTGATCAGGTTCTTGGGGGTGGCTCCAGATACAGCAAACAGTCAGAATTACTCCACAAGAGTGAGCTGTCAGCATGAGGTTCCCCTACAGTGGAGCTTGCCAAGGTCCGTGGCTCCCAGGGGACCTGTTCCAGGGCTAACAGATGAAGCATGGAAATGCTGTGTGGAGTGAGCTGAGCAGCCATTCTCAGGAGAAAACAGACAAATCCTCCTGCACCCTGGCTCACCAGCTTCGTGGCCTGTTTTATGTCATCTTTGCTGAGCTCCACCGGGTCACCCCTCCTGCTGGCTTTGTGATACTGACATTTCAGGCACTGGTGCAGATACATTGGCCTTCCTGGCTGGGATTCCATGGGTGGAGTGGGCCGTGCTGGCGTGGAGGAGCCGTGGCTGCAGGGGGCCTGTGCTCTCAGCTGATCAACGCCTTGATAGCCAGGAAAGGCCTGTCCTGACCCCAAAGGGCCCTCGCAGCACTGTTTGAAACTGCTCTTGCCACATTTGGAACCGATTCCTCAGTATGTTTCAGACTCATTGTTGTGACTTTGGTTTCAATCCAGGGACACACCGTGGCCAATGGAGTGTCTCAACAGCATCTATGATCACTGTTTCCCAGAGACAGCATCTCAGATACCGATGCTGAAAGAGAAACAGCAGCCTGTCCCCAAGTGGCAGGAAATAGTCCATTTTAATGGCAATTTCATAAGTGGCAGATGATTTTTATTGTAATTTTCTGGTGAGCTGATTAAGTGGAGGCAGAGTCAGTTCTGAGGCGTCAATGTCTTTAACAACTCGGGGAGACCAAGGCCACGCTCAGCAGGAACACTGAGTCCATGGAAAACAGGCCCTGGGCCCGCTGATGTGCATAATTCCACGTGTGCCCCCCATGTAACCAGGATGGTAAATTACAGGTGTCAGATAATCACGCTCTGGAGTGGCTACTTGAGGATGCGATCGACCAATTTAAGCTCCGTCTGACACATGATCAATAGCCCGTGATGCTGCATGGAATTGCAGGCACAGTGTCCAAACCTGCAGAGCAGTGGCTCCCAGCTGGGGCAACTTTGCCCCCCAGAGGACATTTGGCAATGTCTGGATATGTTTGCAATTGTCACAACTAGGAAAGGAGGTACCCATAGGATACACAGGAAAGTCCTCACACAGTTGTATCCTGCCCAGAGTGTCCGTAGAGCCAGGGTGAGATGCTCTCACAGAGCCACAGTGAACATTGCATTCCATCATCTGGGTATCTCCAGGAATGTATGTAGCTGGATGTCTGGCTTTTCATCTGGGTATCACCAGCCTCATGCAGAACTGAAACCATGTGCAAATCAGTTCTCATACTTGCTCTCCTGCCTCCTTCCTATTGTAATTTTTTCTTCCCACCTTTTTTATTGTTACTAGAGAAATGATGAAGAAAAAGAATAGACTGGAGAGCCACTCAAAATTTTGTTTTCCTCAATTAAAAAGAAGTAATTTGGAAGTTACTCAATGATGTTTTCTTTAATTAAAAAAAAAAGTAGTTTGGGAAAGCAGAAAATTAATGAAGACAGAAAACACAGGTTTCATGAAAAAGTTCAGCATCCCAGGAAAGGAGCAAAGAGAAGTCTGCAGATGAGAGTTGCTCAGTGTCAGGACTCAGAAAACAATACCCCAAGATAATGTTCAAACCTGAGTGCTTTGAACAAAGGATATTGAAAGACCTCAGAAGAGGGCCTCAGAACTCACATGTCTCTCTGACCTTCTCCTGTCTCTCCTTCACTTCCAAAGCATGATCTTTGGCCAGGGGATCTCTCTGGGATTCCCTTATCTGCCTGAGGGATGTACTTCCAAAAGAAATGTGACTGGCATGACCTCCTCCCTAGGAATCTCTTCAAACAGCTGGGAAAGACTGGTCACCTGAGAGGAGATTGGAAGTCCTCACTGCACTCAGAAAGGCTGTTGTCCATTCTTCTAGAGACTTTATCTGAATAACAAGGCAACCTTTGTTTACCATTCAGTTCCTCCCCTTTCCTTTCTGACTTGTCACCACCTCCCCCAAAAGCCTCAAGCCTCCACTCCTACAAGCTATAAAGACTTCAACCATCTGGCTTCTCCATGAGTCTCATGTTTTGTGTGGCTCTTAGGCATATGTGCATGGTAATACATGTGTATGCCTTTCCTCCGGGTAATCTGTTTATTGTCAGTTTAAAGCAGCCACAGAGTTAAAGACGGAAGCCTTCAGAAGGCTTTCCCTTTGCCCCTGCATCCATCACCTGAGAGCCCACCCATGACAGACTTGAACTATGGCCAGAGGCTGCAGTCAATAGAGCCCAGGGTGAGACTGACTACAGGAGAAGCTGGGCCTTGGGGGATAAGCCCAAGCTTCTCAATTCTCAAACTGCAGGTTAAGCCTCTATAATGGAGCCTGAATTCCATTCAGTGAGTCTTGACCAGCATTTTAAAATGTGAAATAACAGAACTCAGTAGAAAATATCAAAGGGCATTACTTATAGTGAGGTAAGAATATTCTGCGAAATTTTAGTTTTATATTGAGTGTGTGTGTGTGTGTGTGTGTGTGTGTGTGTGTGTGTGTGTGTGCGCACGCCAGGCCTTGTTGTAAAATATACTTCTTATAATGGGTTGTGTTCAAAACAGCTTGTAAAATATGGGAGCAGATGAAATGATGGAGGATTTGGTAAGAACTAAATATTTGTAAGCAAATTTTGCAGTGAAAAGAACAAGGAAATTATTAATTCAAGAGAAATCAAAAGTAGTATAAGAAAGAAAATGCAACCATATTGCCATACTTGGCTCTGCTGTAAATAACATCTACTTGGCCACATGACATAAATGCTGATTATGATGATGTCATTGAAAACGGTAATTTAGCCATGCAGGAGGCTGTGAGTTATGGTGGCAAGTGGAGGAAGAGAGCTAACCCCTCCTCTGGGGGCCGGCATTGAGAGATCACAGAGCAACTTGAATCCCCGTGACATACTTGCTCTTACAAGATTTGGAAGAAACTTGCACAAACAGTAAAGTGTCTTTACTTGTGGATGTCTCTGGGAAAAGATGGGCAGGGAACAGAAAGATTCAATGGTGTTTGATTTGGTGACCATATATCTCTTTAATTTAAAAAGGGATCATTCAGGACCAGTGAGGCCATGGTGGTGTTCACTGGAAAGAGCCCAGGGACCCAGGTGGCTCTTGGCTCCATCATCTACAGCCCCGTGCCCTTGAACAAGTCCCTCTCCAGCTTTTGACACCAGTTGGCCAACCTCTAAAACAAAGAGGCCAGGCCAAATTATTTTGACTTCTCCTTGGAGTCCTGTGAGTCTGTCTCACCACGGAGTGACTTGGGAGTCTGGGCACCACCCACCCTGACTCCATGTCAAATACCGTGCACATCCCAAGCACAGTGCCTGGCTCAGCACAGGCAGCAGGAAAGCTGTGTGGGTGTGCATCAGGGTTGGTGGACACAGTAGACAGCCTTTGTTCTCCCAAGATGGGGGAGGTCCGGTACCATGACTTAGGGAACTGCTGGTTCCTACCCCCCCCCAACCCACCCCGGACAGTAGTGCAGAAAGGATGCTCTCCTAATCAGCTAATTTTCACAAAATGTGGGATGCCCTGGTGGGATCCCCTGGTAGGAGAGTAAATGACTTCCAGGAGCACATAGAGGGGGCAGAGGCTGCGGGCTGACCCTTGATACCCCTCATCCCCTTCATTTAACATTAGAAATCCCAAAGTTTAGTTGCCCGGACCGGAACTGAATTTCCCATCCTGCCTTGCAGCTGGTGTGTACCTTCCCAGTGTACCCTTAAATGCATGAGTACGCCCCACCTGCCCTTTTCCTCTTCCCTCCTGCCTGATGTGACTTGCACCTCCTTGGACCAGGTGGACAAGAAAAGCCTCCGTCAATGACAGAGCCCAAGATGGACAGGTCGAGGATCAGCCCCGGGAGCCGCCCAACTAGCTCGCCCCTCGCCCCCGCCCCCCAGCCCCCACAATCCCCCGATGCCGAGGCTGTCATGTGGGAGAAAAGCAAACCTCTGGTTCATGAAATTGCAGGTATTTGGAGCCTCTGCGCAAGCTAGTGAACTTGTATACCAATAAGTAGGGGGAGTACATTTTTTATTTCAATAGTTATTCACTTTAATGTGTATTAGAAAAAAAATTCCAACTTATTAATCAAACCTGTGATTTCATTATGGCGACAGAGGATGTTAAAGTAGGTGACACCATAAAGTAGGTAACACATTTTTTACGTTTACCATGAGTAAAAATGTGAGCCGGTTTAGTTTAAAAGAAAACGCTAGAAAACAGCATGGGCTTGACAAGGGTTTGGCAACAATCACGATCATCCTGGAGTGACTGAAGCTCGTCCACTTGGGACAGGTGACCATGTGGGGGACTCTGGAGCAGCAAAGCAGTCAGGGTGAGGGCTCAGAGGCACGAAACTTCCTCTTACGAAAACACGAGGGAACCGACCAACCCATGTCCAGGGAATGCTGAGGACGCTCCTGACTGTGGGGGGACCGAGCACAAAGCCCCCGTCGCCGCCCGGCGGACCCGAGCTCCTGGACTCAGCCTTGACCGACACTGACTCTGTTCCCACAGCGGCCGCTTTGTTCGTCTCCTTTGTGGACACTTAGCTCAGCGCCTGTGCTGCTCGGCTGTGACCTGACCTCCGAGGGTCACCCCCTGAATTCACTCGCTGTGACCTGTGCTGCGGACCCCGTCAGGAAGCTCCTGGTCTCCCCCGGCCCCTCCCCCGCCTCATTCGCACAAAAGGCCTCATTGTTCTGCAGGGTCTGATTCAGACCTGCCCTGGTTTCAGTTTCCGCAAACACCCAGCACTGGCTTTGGGTCAGGGGTCACTCTGGAGTGAACGGGGCGCCCTGAGCAACCCCACATCGCTGTGTGATCCCGGCTCATCCACAGGAAGCCCCGGCCCAGGGACCCAAATGGGTCCCAGAAGTGGACCAGATGCAGCGCCGACGGTGATGTGGGGACGCCGGCATCTCCAACAGTGGGAAAAAGGAAACTTTCTACTTTTCATTAAGCCCCGTCCTCTTCTCCCCCAGGGTTAGGGGGACACAATGTCTTCACTGGCCATGTTGGAACGTTCTGGGGAGTGAAGGGAACGTCCCCAAGAGCAGTGACTTGACCTTCGCTTTGGCTGAGATTTGAAATTCTCTTCTTACCGATCTTTAAATCTGTACACACAGGAGTCTGTTTTACATCCAGCCGTCCCTGTGACCTCGGGCAAGTTCCTTACCTTGTGTTTCCTCATCTGTAAAGTGGGAATAATGTCCGCACGGCCTCGTGTGCTTGTCAGAACAAAATCACACAATGCACGAAGACCCGTTGGCCCGGAAAGCTGCAGCTGGGCCCTGACGATGCCACGCTGTCCATCTGGGGAGGGGAAGTTCATTGCTAATTCGACTCAAAGGAGAAAAATGCACGTCCCCCTGAGCTGAAAGAAGGAACGAAGCCAAGTCCATCAGGCCACCGGGTCTCCTTAGGCTGAGAAAATGGACAATGAGGGCAACATCGAAACTGCAGAGAGTAGCAAAGCCCTTCACTACTGCTGCCCGGACCCCGCAGTGGCTCCTACAGCCACCACAGGTCACTGGGCCAGAAGCCAGTTAGGGAACAGCCACATCACCATCCAGGGAAGCCGCTCCCAGGCGCTGATCCCCGGAATGGTGGATTTGCTAACAGCAGCCACACAGACACCTCACCTCACGCCAGGCTGCTGAGCTCAGCGGGGGCCACCATTGCCCAAGCAGGGGTGGGGCAGGGCAAGGCAGACCCAGTCACATGGTGGGAAAAGCCAAAAAAAACCTGCCTGATTTGGTAAAATGCCAGAAAACTGCCTGAACTGGGCATTTGAAAGTTAGTTTTTAAGGCGTAGCCATTTGTTGGGGTTTTTTTGCCTTGTACTCTCCTGTCTCCCTCCTCGTCACACAATAAACTGTCTCCAAGGCAGCCGCCCTCCCGCTGCCAGGACGTGCGAGGCAGGGAGGTCAGGAGCTCTGCTGTGAGGGCACCACCCGGCTTCCGGTTTGTGCATGAAAACACGGCTCAGCTTTTCCATTCCATGAAGACTGGGCTTCTCCAGGCTGCTCGGTAAATAATCACGGATTCCACTGGGAAGAGAAAACAACCCCACAGCCCCTTCTCCATTGTGCACCCAACCTCCAGGTGTTTTCAGTCTCTCAAAGAGCCCCGATGCCTGAAATTTAACAACTAAAACCTTATTTTTCATTTCCTGAGATTCTCTTGGTGGAATCAGGCAGCCTGGCAGTGTGCAGCATCTAGGGTGGCTCATGATGAAAAATCCAGAGGGGACTTTGCCTTCCTGCATGTCCTTTTGTCACCAGAACCCGGGGACCAGCAGGACCCAAAGCTCCCTGCGGGATCAGCTGGGTCTGGGAATCACTGTCCTGGGCCCATTTGGACTTTTCGGATGAGGCCGGTGTTTGGCCAGCACCTGGACTGGGCAGGTGGGAAGGACAGAGGCGCTGATGGAGAGAGGGAAGGGAAGGGGATTCACAGCCGTCCTGGGAGCCCCACGGGTGCCTTTGGCCTCTCCCTGGTCTGCCTGCCCCTCAGGCTGGCTAAACTCCCCCCTGAAAGTTCCCCATTGGGCAAGTTCCAGCAAGCTGGGGCCAGGCCCGTGACCTCAAGGTGGGTGGAGCTCTAGAAGGCCTGGCCCTGGCTCCTGGAGTCCACATTCACTCTCAAGGCAGTGAACAGCACCCCACTGCGCATCTACTCACTAACCAGGCACGGGATGGTTTCCATGGTTCCTGTGTCTTAGACCAGCTCGCTCATGGTGACATGGGACACTCTGAGACCCCGCCATGGTGCAGAGTGACATTAATGCATTAAATTAGCAGCCTCTGCAACACAAACACATTTGCATGTGGAGCCTGTGACGTTCTTTGGTAAAAGGAATCATTACATGTTTGCAAACATTACACTCACTGAGGAAGGGCCTCAGGCTCTGACAAATGATAAATGGGAAAATTAGACGCTTCAGGAAAATGCAAATATCATCCTTCGTAAGTCTGTCCGTTGGCAGGAAATTTAAAAAAAAAAAAAAAAAAGGTTTCCCCAAAGCAGCGAGGCATTCCTTCTCCTCTTTTAAACGCCAGGAAGAAGGGCTGTGACTCTTTTAGGCATTTGCATGGATCTTGATTTGTGTTCCACAGTCTCCCCAACGCCCTGGCAATGTGTAGGAGAGAAGCCTGTGATTTCAGCAGACTGTCCTCTAATTCAGCATTTCTCAAGCTTTATTTCATAATCACCCCCTAAGGAATCTTTATAGGCAATTTTTTCTTACTTGCCCCCCTATGAATTTTAATACTACATAATTACTGCAGAATGGCTTATGCACTGTGTGGACATCTGCATTTTTACATAAAGACAGAAAAATCTTTTCACCTCTGGGAGCCAGCTCTGGCCCCCATGGGAGCAGTATTCCCCGCTAAGAAGGCCTGCTCCCATTCCTTCTTTTGTTGATTTTGGGAGGAGGTGCAGGAGCTGCCTGGGGCCTGGGGGCAGAGCGATTCGGGAGAGGGGACAGCGAGGACAGAGTCCGGAGAGGGGAGGGGAGGGATGAGGCCGAGGAGCAGCCAGGAGCCCCATGTGGCTGGGGCCAGGGGGAGTTGAGGGTAGAGGAGTGATGGGTGACTACAGGGCAGGGGCTGGGGGTGGGGGGCAGAGATGGATCATCTCAGGCCTTAGGGGACCCTGTGAGGACTTCAGCTTTTACTCTGAGGGAAGTGGGAGCCATTAGAGGGTTTCAGCAGAGACAGGACATGGTCTGGTTTATTTTTTAATGGATGATCTGTGTGAGGACAGGTTGGGGTTGTGGGGTCAGAGCTGGAGAAGGAGACCAGCGGGGTCTACTGCAATAGTCCAAGCAGGAGATGATGGTGGCTTGGACCAGAGGGTAGCTGTGATGGAGGTGAGAAGTGGCCGTATTCTTGATGTGTTTTGGAGGTAGAGCACTGGCAGGGTTTGCTAAGAAGGATATCACCCCAGAGCTGTCAAAGGCTTATCAGATACCCCCTCTTTTACTGGTATTAACTTCTTATCCTCCCAATGAGGCTATGAGGCAGTTATGCATTCTCTTAATGGGAGACTGAGACACAGAAAGGCTAAATACAGTCTTCAGAGATTACACTACCAAGAGGCAGAGTCGGGGTTTGAACTTGGGCAGAGGCTACACTCATGACCACCCTGCTGTGATACTTGGGTTATTTGGGATATAAAAGTGTAAACTGGAGTGCTGGCTACCTCCTGGTCAGTCTCTCTGCAGTAGCCATTGCTTTACAGAGTAGCCACAAGCTTTCTCAAATACCGCTGCCTTAATCCTTGGCCAGCCCCTGAATCTCACCATTTCCTCCACCAAGCCGCAGCCCCTTTCATCTGCGACACCAGTGCTCTGGGATCCCTGCCTAAGAACTCAGTCTGCCTTACCCAGCTAAACACTCCAACCAGGTCCTTGGAGCTAAGAAAAGTCATAAGCCTGGATCTTAGCAGTGATCATCAAAATAGTAACAAATATAGTAAAATAAATTTTAAAATATATTTGCTTTCATTTTCTAAGCAAACGAAACTCTGATAAGATACTTCTTAACTAAGAAAGATATAAGCTGTGGCACAAATCACTCATCCAATTTGTCACTAATTTGTCGGTTGTCTGTCGGTTTTTAAACATTGGTGGTATAATGTGTTGTTTGGCACAGCTGCCACTAGCTAAGCAATGCTCCTATCTGAAACTAATGGATGAGGGAGCCACAGCCACCTCTTCCAACCACTTCTTGATTAAATGAATGGTCATTAGGTCCCTGGCACTGAGGAGTCATTACAGACAAGGACAGATGGCTATGCCACCAGCACATCACAGCCAAGTGCACCCTGGAGTCCCACCTTCCCACAAGACCCCCACCGAAGAGCTCACTCTCCCCTTGGCCCTGCTGACAACAAGCAGTGGCAACCCTCAGCCTCCCTGCCCCCTCATGCAAATATCCAGGCTCTGCAGTAGCAAAATGCAGACAAATTCTCTTTCTCTACCCCAGTTCGGTACAACCTATTCTTGTTACTCATGGTAAATCTGTTCTATAAAGTCACGCAAACACTGAATTGGCAAATACTAAGCCATTGCTCCTTCAGGGTTAGGTCCCCATGAGCCTGTGGTCACAATATTTTCATCTACTGATCAATACATAACCTTGTTTTATGTGTGTTTCTGTTTAAAGGCACTTTATTTAATAGATGTTGTTTCATTAACATTGAACTCACGGCCAACAGTGCTACAACCCATGACTGAGCCAAGTTTATCCAACCCACGTTTCTCCCACCCCAGCCTTCCCACCCTTTGGAACACCAGACGGCACTCCAGCACTACTCTTGGGGGCCATCTTAAAAAGCAAAATCACCCCAAAAAAAGCACAAAAATGCCAAAAAACATGGCACTAAATATACCATGAAAAGATGCTCGTTTAGTTTAAAAGCTAAAGCAAGGCAGAGCACTGCCTTGTTCAACCTCAGCATGTTCTGCGCTTCCAGCAACTCAAATATTCTCTGCTCTGCTTCTGTCTGCAAATGACCACAAAAACCTGCCAAGTATTGATTTTGAGGTTACAAATCAATTTTAGCAAGCAGGCAAATTTACAAATATGGAATCTGTGAATATTGAGGATGGACTGTATTTCACTAAGGTACTGGTGCATCCTAGCTGTGTTTCAGTCCTACCGAAGATACATTTTTCCCAAGGTGCTGCCTATAAAGCTGCCAGCTAGCCTCTAGCTTTGCCCCCACACCTGGTGGTGGTCTGTACTTCCTGTCTTCACCTTGTCCCTTCCTACTTGAGACTTACTGGTATCTCCTCCAGGTGGTCACCCCTTTGATATAATTCGGATGTTTGTCCCCTCCAAATCTTGTGTTGCAATGTTATTCCCAATGTTGGAGGTGGGGCCTGATAGGAGACGTTTGGGTGATGGGGGTGGATCACTCATGAACGTCTTGGTGCCATCCTCATCCTCATAGTAATGAGTGAGTTCTCACTCACTATGTTAGTCCCCCTGAGAACTGATTGTTAAAAAGAGCCTGGCGCCTCCCGCCCCTCCCCTTCTCTCTTGCTCACTCTCTCACCAAGTGGCTTGCCAGCTCCCCTTGCCTTCCACCATGAGTGAAAGCTTCTGTGGCCCTCACCAAAAGCCAAGCAGATGCTGGCACCATGCTTTTTATACAGCCTACAGGACCATGAGCCAAGTAAAGCTCTTTTCTTTATAAATTATTAGATTGGTGCAAAAGGAATTGTGCTTTTGACATTAAAATTAATGGCAAAGACTGCAATTACTTTTGCACCAACCTAATACCCAGTTTTGGGTATTCCTTTATAGCAATGCAAGTGGACTAAGACACCCTTCTATGATGAGCCCCTCTATCCCCACCACTTTGTACCCCATGTAAGGCTTAGTTAAGATGCCTCTTGTCACGCTGACCCCATGCCTCTCTTTCACTGTGTCCTTCTCATTGTGCAGCCCCTGATGGATTTCCCATTGGTCCCACACTGGACCATGGGCCCATGAAAGCAAAATCTACGTGTCCCCAGTTTCTTGCATGCTTCTGATGCTCCATAAATGACTCATAAATACTGAGTGAACAAATGAATGAATTCATCCTAAACAGTTTCATCTGTATTTGGAATATCTGCAATACTACAAACAGTCACCCATTAGGAGATTCATGGGTGGGTCTTGACCACCATTTACAAATGAAATAGACTAAAGAAAATGTAAAATATGAAATGCATTGTACAAAGTAAGAGTATTATCTCTTGAAATGTTAGTTCTATATAACTATGTTCTGGGTCACTAGGTGTGATGGTTAATTTTGTATTAACTTGACTGAGTAATTGGGTGCCCAGGGATTTGGTTAAACATTATTTCTGGATGTGTCTGTGAGGTTGTTTCTGGATGAGATTAGCATTTGAATCTGTAGACTGAGTAAAGTAGTCTGTTCTCCCCAATGTGAGTGGGCCTCATCAAATTCACTGAAGGCCTGAATAGAGTAAAAGGCTGAGTAAGAGAGAATTCTTCGTCTTTGCATGACTGTCTCTGAGATGCAACATTGGCCTTCTTCTGTCTTCAGACTCAGATTCAGACTGGAACTCAAACATTAGCTTTCCTGGTTCTCACACCTTTGGACCTGGGCTAGAATTTACACTGCCAGCTCTCCTCGCTCTCTAGCTCATCACCTGCAGATATTGGATTTCTGGAGCTCCATTATCACATGAGCCAATTCTTTATAGTAAATATCTTTCTCTCTCTCTCTCTCATATATATATATATATATATGTATATATATGTATATATATGTATATATGTGTATATATATGTATATATGTATATATGTGTATATATGTATATATATGTATATATATGTGTATATATATGTATATATATGTGTATATATATGTATATATATGTGTATATATATGTATATATATATATATACACACAGACACATACATAAATGGATATGTATAAACTAATGGGATACCTTATTATACATAATAATAGGATATATATATAAATATAATTGGTTTGATATTTCTTGCTGGAATTCAGGGTGAAAAATGCCTGAAAGTCCTAACTACCCTGGACCTATAACAGCTCACATACTTGTGAACTGACCTTCCGTGAAGATGATAAATTTTAAATGACAAATGACCCACACTGAGCCTGTGTATCAAGGTTTCTTAGTAAATTAGACAAAAATGTGTCACTTTTGGATCTGCCAGGGAAAGGCCCCTTTTCATTCTGACCAGTGACCAAATTCACCTTAATGGCCATTGAGTGAGCAAATCTCTGGCCTGGTCTCACTTCCCAAAATGAGACAATGGATTGAGCTCAGGAATAAACACCTACTTTTATGTTTTAATGTCCCAATGTATATGATTCTGTATATCAGAGCCTAAAATTTTTCTAGTGGATTTTCCTTCAGTGGAAATTTGTAATAAAATTATTTCATTTGTAGGGGGAAAAAGGGAAAATAAAGCACAATTTGAGATGATTTAAAATGTTTCTCCAGCTCTAGGAAACCTGCTTTGTTCAACATATTTCCCCAGATAAAGATGCCGGGACATAGAGTATTTTTTCTGTTTTTATGGGAGTCAAGGATTAGAGATTTGGAAGAGGTAATGAAGAGTAGAAGGGCTATCACCTCTTCTACCTTTTTTGAGTGTGCAGGGGCTATGGGAGACTGGGCCCTCAACCCAGGGTGTGCCTGGGGAAGAGGCAGGGATTTGTGGAGCCGTGCTCTAAGAAGAGATTGACGAGCATGGAATTTTACAGCCTGTACTGAGGAAAATCAGTGGAAGAGTTGTACCTTATAAGAAAGAACTTGCACAGTTGACATTGAGAGCAGAATCATTTGTACAGTCTCGCACGGCTGCATTGCCGTATCAGGTTACTGGATAGATGAAGTTATAATGAGATTAGAATAAACAAGACACTAATATCCTGCTAGTTCATGAATATTTAGTAGATCCTCTCAGGCCAACATCTTACCCTGTTTGCATTCTATCCCTGAAAGAATCGGAGGGTAACTGGTACCTAAAAGCCCATTAGAGAAGATTTTCTATAGAGATGTTGCACTTAGCCTGGGGATTTTAAGTTTTGGTCTTCATAGTGTCAGATTTTAAGAATCAGGAAAAGGAATGGCCTAATTTTGCCTTTCAGGACTTACATAGAATAAAGGAAAAAATCTGGACAACAAAAACAGAAAGACGCCAGGCCCCATCTCTCTGTGACTAAAGCGTACATATTTAAGCTTTGCTGCTCTCTAACTCGGGAATCTTGGACTGGGGAATAGGCCATTATCTGGGTTACACTTTAAAAGGCTTTCCTTTCTTCCATCCATTCTGGGGTCCTTAATCACAGCTCAGGTCTCCCTTGAGGTTACCCTGTGCACTGGTCTCAAAAGTTCATTCCCAAAGTGCTGACCTCTCAGGGAGACCCTTCACTGTCAGGGTGGGCTTTCAAAGGGAGGCAGCAGTGCTTGCCCTGAGACATGAGGCCTACTGTGCCCTGGGCCTGACGGTGTGATGGCCTGAGCATTGCTGGCCTCCAGCCAGGTCTGTTCTGAGACACTTGTGCTCTTGCCAAACTGTTGTTAAAAGTCTTGAATCTCAATTCCCACTTTCAGGGTCTCCAAGGTCTTATACATTTTAACTCCAAAGTATTTACTGAGCCCTACTCCATCCAAGACACAGCTGCAGGTCCCAAAAATACACTGGGCAGCAAAACAGACCCAGCCTCACCCGTCATGGAGTTCAGAGTCCAGTAGAAGAGACGTACCAAATAATCGCAAAAACAAAGAGATTATTTCAACCATCGTGAGTGTTGGGAAGGAAAGAGACAGAGAGTTATCAGAACCTAGAATGGGAGGAGACAGACCTACACAGGAGGTCAGGGTCAGCTTGCCTGAGGAGGTGAGAGCTGATGGGCGCCTGTGAGTTAACTAGGCAAAGACAAAGACCACAGAGGTGTGGAAGGGTGAAGAGGGGGCTTCCAGCAGTGGAAACTGCGTTTGCGAAGGCCCCATGGCAGGAGGGGGCGAGACAGGGTGGATGTCAGGGACTGAAGGGAGCCTGTCTGGGTGGAGAAGAGACGGTAAGGCTGAGAATGGTGAGGGTGAGGCCAGACCACCCAGGCCTTGCTGTCCATGTTAAATATTCACCTTTCACAGAATGGTAAGGGAAAGCCATTAAGTATATTAAGCAGAGGTCAGAAAGTAGGTGAGTGTGGGAGGGGAAGAGCAGGGAGGCTGGAGGTTTACTCAGCAAATACTTCTTGAGCATCTAGGATGAGGCAGGGGTCAGAAGTGAGCCAAAAGCTTCCCTTTGCAGAGGTCATATTGTAGTGGAAGGAGGTGCACATTTATCAACCAGATGCTTAAGTGTAGTGAGGACATGACAGGGTAACACGTGCTATGCAGGAAAATAAAGCAGGAAGAAAGTTAAGAGTGAATGCAACCGGGGTGCATGCTGAGGGTCCAGAGAAGACCTCGCTGAGAAGGTGACCTTTGAGTAGAGACTTAGGAGGTGATCCTTGCATATGTCTGGTGGAAGGGCACTCCAGGAACCGGGAATAGCAAAGGCAAAGGGCCCTGAGTCAGGAGCACGTCTGCCAGATGCCAGGAACAGCAGGCAGGTCAGTGCAAATGGAGCTCAAGAGCAAAGGGAAAGGAATAGCAGGTGGGGTCAGGGAGGTGACAGGGAACCTGGGCATGAGAATGTTGGTCTGTTGAAAGGGCTTGGGGTTTTATTCTGAAATAGGAGCCACAAGAGGGTCCTGAGGAGGGATAAGGTCTGCCGCAGGTTCTAAGTGGATTCCACTGGCTGCAGATGGAGAAAGGACTGTGGATGGGAGGCATGGGCTGGGGCAGGGAGACCAGCAGGGAGGCCAGGTGGAGGTGATAGTGGCCTGAGCCAGGTGGTCAGAGTGATGGGGGTGAGGGGCTCTGATGCTGCCCATCTTGCAGGTAGAGCTGGCAGGATTTGCTGACAGATGAGAAGTGGAGTGGGGAAGAAAGAGAGTAGAGGATCACTCCCAGGTGTCGGCCTGAGAGCTGGGAGAGTGGGGCTGCCATTTAGAGATGGGGAAGACTGAGGAAGGACTGTGCTCAGATAAAGCCCCTCTGCCAACTGCAAGAGACACAGGGGAGCAGGGACAGAGTGAGGGAGCTAGGAGATGTGTCACAGTCCTCCAAGGAAGAACATGTCTCTCTGGAGTTTGTTGGTCTGTTGATCTGCTTTTTGCTGAAATGACCAGGCTAATGGTGTTTTCGGGGCCTGCTGTTAACCATGGAGCTGGGTCGTGAGCTGTATATAGTTTATAAAAATAATTCAACCTTCCTGTATCCTATGACACATTTTATATCAGAGAATCATAAAAAATCATTTTTATTGAAAAATTTCGTTTAATAAATGGGGCACATGTTATCACTTAGCCAAATCAATTATCTCCTCCAGACATTTGTATCTTTATGAAAAGACAGACTTCTTTTGACTTTAATGGCGATGATGTCATCTCACCTGCAGCAATAGCGCAATTTTAGGCATTTGGAGAAAGAGGAAGGAAGAAAAGACAAATAACAGAAGTGGTAGGATTTTCACAAAGATAGTCATACATTCACTAGGAATTCAGCCTAGAGCCTAGTCACTTTGTGACCAAGAAGTGGGTCATAACACTAATTTGATGAGTTTGAACCAACACTTTAAACAATTAGAGAGCATAAACGGATTGGAAACTATCAGGGCGCATTACATAGAGTAAGGGCATGTATTATCTTGTACAAATTTCATTTTGATTTGTGTAGGCATTTGTGTGTGTGTGTGTGTGCGTGCGCACGTGCGTGCGTGCGCTGGTGCATGTATGCATACTGGGGTCAATGTAAAATGTATTTCTTTTATTGTAGGTCGTTCTCCAAAATGTTTGAAAGTCACCAGACTAGAAACCCTTGATAGTTCATGAGAGGTTCTTCTACAATGGACTGTGCCCTTCTCCGTTAGAGAGAGGGTGAGCTTTACCTAGTAATAGTGCTGGCTTTTTCTATGCTAAAGAAAAGGCATTGAGCCGATTTATTCCATTCCAGAAATTTCCCATAATCTAAGAGGCAAGCAGGCAAAACTAACGGCAAATTTCTCCAAAGTGGTGCCTTTTTCAGTAGTGATTTTCAAAGCAAGATGTTGGCATGACAGTTGCTGAGACTATCATGAAAAATGTTAGCAGAGGCAGTGATAAATGTAGGACCCATCATGAGACACCGGGAGAAGGCCCTAACAGACTACATCCTTTACGTAGGCTCAGCCCTTCCGTAATCTACAAGGCCCTGGCCCCACCTCCAGCCAGGTCACACTCTAGCTTGGCCACCCCGCCCCTCCCGCCCCCACCCTTCCCCGGCCTGACCCCGCCCACAGCTTGGCTCCTCCCCCATGGCCCAGCCTCCTAGGCTGACCCCGCCTCCTCGCTGGCCACACCCCTAACGGGTCCCGCCCCTAGCCTGGCAAACACATTTTTAGCTAAAGTAGACCCTGCCAGTTTTCCAAAGGGCTCAGAGGGCATTTCGGTCTCCTCTTTCTGTACAGATGAAACCTGGTAGGAATTCTTGCATTTCCGCCCCAGCCGCCTCCTTTCCTGACGCCCTGGAGGCCTCCTCGTAGTGTATTTGGGACAGGCAGACTCCGCATCACTCAGTAGATACCTACTGAGATCTACTCTGTGCTCAAGATCCAGGTCCCGGCCCCAGCGGTGAAGGAAACGGGCAAAGCCCCCTCCCTCTGAGGTGACGTCTCCAGGGCTGGTCACAGGGACTCCAGGGCCACGAGCACGTGGGTGACCACTCCGCGGATTATCCCACCTCAGTCTAAGCTCGTGGGGCAGCTCCCAGCTTTCTGGGTGGTTTCTGTCCCCTTGGGGCGATTTACAACCCAAGTCCAGAGAGCGAGATGTTGATGGGCGGCCTGGCCCGTCCCTATCTCAGGGAGGCAGGAACTGCTTAGAGCTCCGTGCGCGTGGGACCCATGGCTCTGACAAAGTCTTGGACAAACACTGCTTCCTGATCCTTCTCACCCAGTTGCCTCCTGCCTACAGCATCTGCGGACGCTCAGCCCCAAGAGATGCGAGCTGCTCGGGGACCGCCCTGAGTTTCTGAGAGTGCTGGGGCGGTGGCACCTGGGTCCTGTGCAGATGGCACTGGGGAGTCTCGAAGGCTTCGACTCGGGCTGAGCGTGGGGGTGGGCGCGGGGAATGCTCAGTCCTGACCCCACCACCGCGGCCCGGAGGACATAAGACGGGGGCTGTGTCCCCTCAGAAAAGAGAGCAGGTCCTGCTGTGCGCACACGCTGGGAAGAGACGGTCCAGCCTCCACCAAGTGGATCCCTGAGCCCGGAGGGATGGCCCTGCCCGTTCCGCTCGACCTGGCCAGTCCTGTCTGTGGGTTTCCATTGTCAGCCGTGAAGGGGAATTGAGACTCACAGGTGGGGTTAAGCCGAGTGACGGGAAGGTTAATTCTGGATGCACAGGGAATCTGAAGATGGAATTGTGAAACATTCATGGATTTGCCCCAGTATTCCAGCCAACCATGCCTGTGTGGGTGTGTGTGGGGTGTGTGTGTGGGCGGGGGTATGTGTGATATATGTGTGTGGGGGGGGTGTGTGTGGCATGTGGGTGTGTGTGGTGTGTGTGGGGGGGTATGTGTGATGTATGTGTGTGTGTGGTGTCTGTGTGGGGGGTATGTGTGATGTATGTGTGTGTGGTGTGTGTGTGGCATGTGGGTGTGTGTGTGTGGCATGTGGGTGTGTGTGGTATGGTGTGTGTGTGGAGGGGTATGTGTGATATGTGTGTGTGTGTGGTGTGTGAGTGTGTGGCTTGTGGGTGTCAGTGTGTGGCATGTGGGGGGTGTGTGTGGTGTGTGTGTGTGTGGTGTGGGAGGAAGTGTGATGTGTGGATGTGTGTGGTGTGTGGCAGGGTGTGGTGTGTGTGTGTGGGGGGGTGTGTGTGTGTGTGTTGGGGTTGACTGTGTATAGTTCCCTGATTTATGATTCCTGCCTCCTAGGCTGATTCAACGGATGAAGCCAAATGGCCTAGTGGTTGAGAACACGGTCTCTGGAGCCAAATTGCCCCACTAAGCAGGTGCCTTGAGCACTCTGCCTCAGCTTCCCCATCTGTAGCATGGGGAGCTTAGTAATAGTGCTGTGTCTCATTGGGTTGGTGTGAGGACTAAGTGAGATCATAGATACAGGGCACGGGGAATAGTGCCCGGCGTGTGCCAGCTCCCACCACTCTGCAAAGAGGACACGTCCTACCTCCCCACAGCCAACTCACACCCAACAGCTCCTGCATGGACGTGGTGCTATTCTCTGGGGACCTGCATGCACCTGACTTCAGCCTGGCCTTCAGGGGTCATTCTCAGGGTGAACACAACTTGGTTCATATGTAAAGGAATTTTAGCCCTGAGAGGGTGTCTGCTAGGTCCCCACTGATGAGCACCGCAGACGGAGTGATCTCAGGTCAAACGTCCCTTTCAGAAGAGAATGTGGCAGGAACAAGAAAGATTTCAAATGCTTATGCCCTGGATCCAGCACCTCCACCTCTCCAGCTGTGCCCTGGAGGATCCTCCACCCATGTCCATGAGGAGACGTGGACCTGCAGGGCTGTTTGTAATGGCAGAAAATTGGAACCCACCAGAACACCCATCAACACAGAGGGGCCAAAGCCAACCCTGGTGGAGCCTCCCCAAGGAACACTGGGCACAGCGAGGAATGAGGCAGAACCTCATGCACAGCCATCGATGGGGTCTGGGCTGCCCTGTGTGAAAAGGCAAAATGCAGGAGGATGCAAACAATGTCTACATTAACCCACATAAACACACACACATATGGACTTAGACATAAATTCACCCATATAAACACACACACGGACATAGACATAAATTCACCCATATAAACACACACACATATGGACACATACACGTATTTCAAAACCCCTCAGGAGCATTCTATATAATACATGAGATGGATTGGGACACTTATATAAATATATCAACTGCCCGAAAGCCTCTAGAGTCCACTCCAAGCCCTGGCTGCACAGACCTGGCCCTGCCCAGCTGTTCTCTGATCCCCACCTCTCCTGTCCTCCCTGCCCCGCTCCTGCCATTCTCCAAGTGCCACCCACCAGCCACCATGCCCTGGAAACGCAGCATGTTCCCGCTTCAGGCTGCTCCTCCTGCTGTCCCCTCTGGAGGACCAGTCCTCCTCCAGATGACCCATGACAACCTCCAGATGACCCATGACAACCTCCTTCTGCTCAGATGCCACCTCCTCCCAGAGGCCTCCCCTGACCACCACCACCAGTCCCCACCCAGGTTCCTTCCATTTCTTACTCTGCTCTGTATTTTATTATCATCTGCCTCATTCAGCAGAATGTACACTCCTTGGAGGTGATGGAGTGGCACACAGTGGGTACTTAATAAGCATTTGTTGAATTTATTTCTATATCTTATCTGAGTAACCATATAGACGACTGCATAGGAAAAGCCTCTGAGAGGGCTCACGCCCAACCCAGCAGTGATGATGTGTGGGCAGGCTGGTAGCCTGGGGGAGATCAATGGAGACCTGAGCTTGTCTGTAATGTCTTGGTTTTCTTACAGGGAAATACACTTATGTATTAATTGTGTCATGAAAATTAATTTTAATTTAAAAATCAATTTCATGCAATATCGATTTCACAATAAAGAAATAGATTTTTTTAGTTTCCTTGATGGAGATATTTGACACCAGGCACTTCGTCATTCAGAAAGAACCAGCTTCACAGTAAACAAATTTTGGTGCCTTAATAACAAGATCAGCAACAGCTACAATGCCTGCTCCTCCTGCTAACAGTTACGCAGGGCTTTGCTCATACCAAAGCTTTGCCTCTCACGACCTCTTTCGGTCCTTAGGACAATAAGGCAAAGTTGGAAAAAGATTACGACTCTTTCTCTTTTGCTGAAGGAGGTGGAGTGACTTTCTCCCTGCAATGGGTTCCTATTGAAGGATTACAGCAACAATTCACCAGGCTCTTCTTCACCTGACCCTGAATCTCACAGCCCAGTAGCCCGTAGCCCTGACCCTGCCCCCAGCCCCAGCAGTGGGCTGTGACTGGCCTGATCCAGTCAGGTCAGCTCTTCCCACTCTCTGACCTTGACTGATTCAAGAATGGGCACCTGGCCCAAGGGGGCCAGTGAAAGGTAAGATGTTGCCTGGGCTCCCTGGCTTTTCCATGGTTTGCTCTGGGTAAGTTGGACGGGATGCAGCTCTTAGAACCACTGCAGCCTTCTCTGCTGCCATGAGAGAAGACAGTCTGAAAGCATGACCCATGAGAGAGGAAGGAACCAAGAGAACTTGAGGGAAACTGAGCCACAGCCTGATCCAGTCATTCCTGATGGTGTTTATCTCTGGGATTTTTGAAGGCTTGAGCCCACAAATTTCCCTGTTGGTCACACCTGTTCCCACTAAATTTTCTGTTCCCTGCAGCCATAGCTCTCTATCTGATTCTGGCTCTCGTGTCGCATGATAGTAAGGGGTAGATTATTAAGCCAAGGCCTTCCCTGGCTGGTTCTTTGTGTGCAATACACACCTTCTCACAGCCAACCTGCTTCTTTACATCTAAACTTCAGAGTCAGATGAGAGACCCTAGAGGTCATCTAGTGCAGCCCCTTAGTGTAACCCCTGAGCAAAGTGAGGCCTGGGAAGAAGTCGTGAGCCCGGATCACAGGGCTAGACTTTCTATCCCCGATTGCTCCTGTTTTAGGTTAACATGATCTAAGAGACCACCTGTGACAAGACAACCTGAGCTTCATGTGTCAATGCAAACTCTGTATCTGCACACCCAAAATGAAGCAAAGTCTGTATCTGTACGCCCAAAATGAAGCAAAGTCTGTATCTGCACGCCCAAAATGAAGCAAAGTCTGTATCTGCACGCCCAAAATGAAGCAAAGTCTGTATCTGCACGCCCAAAATGAAGTGGCAAACAATGGCAGTTGTAGATCAATCAGTGATAAAACCTCTCTGTCCCAAGTATCTGGATATAAACGTACTTTTGCTTTTCTTTGAAAAATTAGATGACAGGCCCTTTTTGGTAATTGATACTGTTTCTTGGGTATAGATTTTCAGTGTCACCTTAAGTGCATATTTCCATCAAGAAATAAAAATACAAAATCTTAAAACAGAGCAAAGAAGAAATGTGAAATAATAACATCCATTTCATTCTGCCCCCACTCCCTTTGGACTCTCTGACTATGCTGAGGTTTGGTTTTCATTTTATTTATTTTAATAATTTCTTCTTTCCTAACTTTTCCTAAAATAAGAACGCATAGACTGAGATATACATTCTCCTGGTTTTCTAAAGCATGAGCATGAGAGATGTATCCTAAATTGGAATTTTTCTCTACATGGTCGTGTCCAAGGGTGAAGAAGGCAGGAGCCAGACATATTACAGCTTTGTTGAGCACAGTGGCAGTGTGCAAGTGAGAACAGGCTCTCAGAGTTTCACCTGGTGGAAAATGTTTATCAAGGTAATAGCAGACCCGTCAAGACTGTGTTACTCTTGCAGTGACAGATTTTTATGGTAAAAATGACTGCAATTTTAGGCCACTGTAAAATGTCTTTGGTTTGTGCTGAGCTACAGACAGTAAGAGCTTATGTGATAGATACTCATTATCTGCCATCCTTCCAGGGAATTTTCACATTGACTTACTTCCCACAATCCCATCAGAACAGTTTAATACAAAAGCAATTTTTATAGTCTGGTGATTGGGAGAAGTCATCTTGTTAATCAATTTTTACCTGATAAGATAATGATGCAAAACACACTTTAAGAGAAATTTTAGAGAAATCACCCATGTGGTTGTAGTTACAGCAGATTTGAGAATGGGAGCTTTGGAATCAGGGATATGGGTGTTCAAATCCTGGCTCTACCATGTACCTACCCATGTGACCCTAGGGAGGGTACTTACTTAAGGACATCACTCACTTGACAATGTCACGTAACTGAAGAGGTCACTTACCTGAGAGGTCGCTTCCCTTCGCTGAACCAATCCTCTCATTTCAAGGATTGTTGGGAAAGCTCAAAGTCAATATATCTTAAGACCTTGCTTCTCAATGTTTAGTCTGTAAACCAGCAGCCTCTTCATCACCTAGAGGCTTATCAAAAATGCAGAGTTTGGGATTCCATCCAAATCCTACTGAATGGGAATTCGAGTTTAGCAAGACCCCCAGGTGGTTTGTGAGCAAATTAAAGTGTGAGAAGCACTGCCTTAAAGCACTTTGCATGTTGCTAGGTGAATGGCAGGGACTCAACATAGTCTGGCTATTGGTATAGGTTCTTATTGTGTGTGATGGCTAATTTTGTGTCAACTTGACTGAGCCAGGGGATGCCCAGATATCTGATTAAACATTATTTCTGGGTATGTTTGTGAGGATTTTTCTGAGAGAAATTAGCATTTGAATTAGTAGCCTGAGCATAGAGGCAGACCCTCCCCAGTGTGGGGGAGCAACATTCAACCCATTGAGGATGACTGAATAGAACGAAAGGGCTTAGAAAGGTTGAATTCTGGCTGGGTGCAGGGGCTCATGCTTGTAATTCCAGGACTTTGGGAGTCCAAGGCAGGAAGATCACTTGAGGCCAGGACTATGAGAACAGCCTGGGCAACATAGGGAGACCCCATCTCTACAAAAAATAAACTTAAAAAACAAATTAGCAAAGTATGGTGGTGCACACATACAGTCTCAGCTGCTTGGGAGGCTGAAGTGGGAGGATCACTTGAGCCCAGAAATTTGAGACTACATTGAGCTATGATCACACCACTACACTCCAGCCTGGGCAAAAGAGCAAGACCCCATCTCTAAACAAGAAAGAAAGAAAAGGGAGAGAGGAGGGAAGTAAAAGAAGGAAGGAAAGAAGGAAGGAAGGGGAAGGAGGGAGGGAGGGAAGGAAGGAAGAGAAGGAGGGGGTAGGGGAGAGGAGGGGAAGGAGGAACGAAGGAAGTGGAAGGAGGGAGGAAGGGAAGGAACAGAAGGAGGGGGCAGGGAAGAGGAGGGGAAGGAGGAAAGGAGTGAGGGGAGGGAGAAAGGGAGGATGAAAGGAAGGAAGGAAGGAAGGAGAGAGGGAAGGAAGGAGGGGGTAGGGGAGAGGAGGGGAAGAGGAAATGAGGGAGGGGAGGGAGGGAGGCAGGGAGGGGAGGGAGGGAGGAGAGGGGAGGGAGAGAGGGAAGGAGGGAGGGAGGGAGGAAGGAAGGAAGGAAGGAAGGAAGGAAGGAAGGAAGGAAGGAAGGGAGGGAGGGACTGGATTATCTCTGCCTCTCTGCCTGACTGCTTGAGCTGAAACAAGTCTCCGACCTTCAGACTTGAACTGCCATCTACCAATTGCTCTGGCTCTCAGTCTGTTGAACACCATCACTGGCTTTCCTAGGTCCCTAGCTTGCAAATGAGAGATCATAGGACTTCTTAGTCTCCATAACTGTGCAAGCCAGTTTTTAATTTTATGTATATTAATCTCCTATTGGTTATTTCTCCTTTAAAATATTTTTGTGCAGTCTTACAGTTTTCATAGAAGTTCATACTACTTCACATTCGACATGGAGTTATTTTTAATTGTCTCCGTAACAGTCCGCTGAGCAGTTATATTACCAAAACATCAGGGTTTGGACTAGGTCCTGCTGCTCATCACACAGAAAGCCAATCACTGAGATGAAAAGTATTGCCAAGGAAGAAGGCTTTAATCAGCTGCTGCCCCCAAGGAGGTGGGAGCTTATCCTCAAATCCATCTCCCTAACTGACTAAAATCAGGTGTTTTTATAGCAGGCAAGAAATGTAACAATGTGCAAGAAAACAGGAACTTGGAAGGGGCAAGAAAGCAATCATGGTGGATGAGGGGTCCTGCAATGATCTGGTTTCAGTCCTTTGGAACTTTTTGTGAGAGGCCTAAAGGTCATTTCCTGAGGAAAGAACTCAGATGAAACAAACATAAGTTTCAAGCTTTTTAAGACCAGAGGGCCAATGTCTATGTGTATCAAAAAGAACTGTCTATGGGGCAATTGGGTTGGTTTCAGTTATGCCATACTTTATTCTCCTATTCCCTATCTTGATTGTTTCCAGAATTTTGCTACTAGAAAATAGCATGTGAGTGAGCATCCTTCTAAATACAGCTCTCCTTCTGAAGGGAAAAACAAATGAAAGACAAACAAGCAAACAAATAACAGGAAAAAAGGAGAGAAAAAGGAAAAAAAAATCATGTATCCATCCCTTTGGGGGTTGAATGCCTTCTTTAATCAGGGGTTTATACAGCAGGGAATAAATGTAACCATGTGTGGGAAAACAGGAATTAGGGAAGAAGAGTTGGTCAACAAGAGGCAGGTGGTCAGCAGTCGTGATGGGTGAGGGATCTGGCGTCTCTCATTGTCCAGATGCAGTGATCTGGTGAGTTTCAGTTTCTTGATGCTATGTGGGAGGACTGATGGCTGCTTTCTTGAGAAAGGAACTCAGATAAGACAAATGTAACTTTCTCAAGTTGAGATTGGGAGGGTCAATTTCTATGTTTACTCAAAAGAAACCATAAACATCAGTTCTATGGGACAATTGGGCTGGTTTTCGGGACAATTACCCCACCAAGTACAGGCACAAAGCTGCAGGGAACACAGGATGCAACCGGAGGAGGGACTGGTCTCACCTCTATGGCTCTGATGCCTCATTATCACCTCCAAGCAGGAGCCCTGCTAGGCCTCTCCCACAGCCATAGGAGGCCCTGGAAAGCCCTGGTCTTAGTGCCCCTCACCATTCTCTGTCCCTGGTCACCAAGGACTGGCCAAGACCAAGTGGACTGCACCCTCTGCCACCCCCACGCAGGTGCCTGCTGCCCTGAGCTGCTTCCCTGATGGGCAGCCATGGGGCTTCCCCCTCTTCAGAGCCACTGCAGACAAAAGCTCTCACTGCCCAGAGCATGTGTTCTAGAATTCAAACAAGTAAATGACTGAGAAACTGAGTATGTGCAGGGGTGGCTGGGTTGTGGGACAAGGCAGGCAGGGAGGGGATGGAGGATGGGAAGGGCACTTGGGTTCGGGGAGTGGGAGGGGTCAAGGGGCTCAGGGAGAGTGGGGGATCCTCATGCCTCAGAGCTGGGGAAGACCGTAGTGGGGATGAGGGAGGACTTGGGTCCTGGGCCTCCTTGGCTGCCTGGGGATAAAGGGGAGATGGGAACAGCCGGCCAGTTCCCAGGGAAGCAATGGTAGGGCTGCGGCTATGAGCAAACCAGGGAACTGGGTCTTGCAGTGGCGCAGAGCTCTGGCATCTCTTCCGTCCCGTCCCTGGGCCAGGCCTAGAGGAGACTGGTCCATAGCATGGTCCATGGTGTTGCTTCCCCTGTGGAGTTTCAGGAGCCCCAAGGGCTGCCCAGGGGCCAAAGCATCTCCTGTGACCTGCCCCCACCCAGCAAAGGGAGAACCTGGGATCCCCCTCTTCTGAAACAGTCTTTCCAGAGGCAGCTGCAGCTTCTCATCTCACAGAGGCAGCATCACTCAGAACCCCCAGAAAGGCCATTGATTAAATGCCACGGAGGAGAGTGATGATGGGGTCTGTGGACGGCAGCTCGGAGCCAGAGACAGGACTGGGTGATGGATGGCCCCAGGCCCCGCCGCTCCCTGCCCAGTGCGTATTCTGGGTACAAGGGTAATTAAGAGAAGTGTTTCTTTTTTACAGCCAGGTCCCTTTCCCTCAGGTGCTGAGGTGGTTAGAGATTAAAACATCATGAACAGAATATGGAGTCACAGAGAAAGAGCAGCCAATGAGCCCAGCTTCCAGGAGGGTCACGGGAGGAGGTAGAGCAGCACCGTAGGTTACACAATGGCCACCCAGAGACACAAGTCCTCATCCTTGCAACCTGTACATGCAACCTTGCTTGTCAAAAGGGTTTGCAGATGTCATGAAGTTAAGGACTTTGACATGGAAGGATTGCACTAGATCACCCAGGTGGCCCCTAAATGCTATCGCAAGAGTCCTTATGGGAAACAGGCAGAGGGAGATGACACAGATGCCCAGAGGAGGAAGGGGCAGAGACTGGAGCGATGCAGTCACAAGCCCGAGAAGTGGGAGGAGGTGAGGGACCGAGCCGCCTGGGGAGCCCCTGGAGGGAACACAGCCCCGGGATTTTGGACTTCTGGCCTCCAGAACTGTGGGAGAACGAATTTCTATTGTTTTAAGGCACCAACTGAGTGGGAACTTGTTCTAGCAGCCCTAGGAAGCTGATGCAAGAGTAGGGAGAAGAGGCTGCCTTTATTCAGCCTAACTCACGGACAAAGCAGGAACAGAAATCCCACACATCATTTCCTTGTTGCTGAGGAACGGCTTTGCCGCCCAGAGCCCTTGGTGACTTACAACTCCTCAAGGTGGACCGATGGGCAGAGAAGGCTACTGAGACAGAGAAAACACATAAAACAAAACAGGGATTTGTCAAGGCCCTTTGGAATTTAACCACAAAAGAGATATAAACAGCCAAGGGCCTAGATTCACTTTGAAGGCTCAGTAAGTGGGCCTTCAGCTAAGACAGGCTTCTGTCCATCCATCCATCCTTCATTTGCTGAGCAGATATTGTGCCAGGCACTTTTCTAGGTCCTAGAATACAGCTCTGACCAGGACAGACCTGGCCCGGGCCCTCAGAGGGTGAGCATTCTGGTAAAGGAGGCACAATAAACAAGGAAATAAAAAACAAGATTGAAGAGGGTGAAACTGCTCTACAGGAAACAAACTGGGAATTGAAAGAGCAAAGGGAAGAAAGGCCACATTGGATGGGGAGGTGAGGACGGCCTCTCTGAAGAGGTGAGCTTTGAGCTCAAGCTGAGCACTGAGAAGATTCCAGCCCAGTAACGGCCATCAGGAGATCACGCCAGGTCAAGGACACAGCAGGTGCCAAGGCCTGGAGGCAGGACTGGGCTGGACAAGTCCAGGGAACAGAGAGGATGCCAGGACTGAGGACGTAGGGAGAGCAGATTGCAGGGATGCAGAAAGGGGTGCGGGGTGTGGATCAGGCAGAGCCTCCTGGGACAGGGTAAGCTCTCCTGGGGTTCACATGGGGAGCAGTGGGAGGTGATTGGAGGAGTTTATATGGTGGGGGTGCAGCACAGCTGGTGCACATGTCTGGACAGCCACTGATTGGCTGCTGGGAGGGAATGGAGGGAATGGAGGATTAGGGCAAGAGTGGAAACTGTGGGTCCAGGCTGAATCCAGACCTACAACATGTGAGACCTTGTGCAAATGTGTCTTTCCTGAGCCTCAGGTCCTCGTCTGTGAATGAGGGAATCATGAGCCATCCTGAGGCTGTTCTGAGGATGTAATAAGAAGGCGCCCGAGGCAGAGCCCAGCACACAGGGTCAGTGTCTTTCCATAACGATAACGAGTGAACCTTGACCTTCCTAGTCTCACGCCTGTGACCCAGGAGATAACTCAGGCCAAAATAACGCGCCCTCGGGTTGCCCCATGGGTGTGCTTGTGTAGACCTGGCCCCTTTATCGGTCCGGCGTTCATTCTGTCTAGACTGTTAGGGTTTCTTCACATACTGAGAACATGGTCCTGGTATCGGGACTGCAGGTTCTAATTTACATCTCACCTGGGAGTGGCAGGGCAGTTCATTAAAGTGACTCAACCTAGAACAGAGCTGTTAGGGAATGAGGTGGTAAGGCTTAAGAGGAAACACTTGCCTTGCTAGTTCAGCAAGAATCCAGGAAATTTTCTTGAAGCACATATTTTCCCTTGCTCAGAGTTTTCAAAGCCCAGGCTGCGTTTAATGGTGTGGAATATAATGGGGTTTCTCTTCAAATAATCTGATCAATCTTTTATTCTTTAATTCATAGTACTCCCTCCCCCACCTTTTCTTCTTTTTCTTTTTCCTTTTTGCCTTTGTTTGTTAGATGCCTAGGCACGCCTCAGTACCAAGCGTTATCAGTACCAGCTCACGTTCCTTTCCTTACATGGAAAGGGGACTAACTTTGTAGCTCATTACAGACACCCCCTTCCCCTTTCTCTCTACTTTCTTTTACATACCCACCCTATCTAAAAAAAAATCAAATGTTTAGCCAACTGGGATTAGTTTAGATTGTACAACCCGACTCCAGCCAATGGGGAAAGGGTACAGGGGCAGGACTTGCCTCAGGAATAAAGGCTTTCGGGCCCTTTGTTCAGATGTGCTCTCATGGCAACTGGCCAAGGAGGCACTCCTCTGCGCAGAAGTAAAATTGCTTGGCTAAGAATCTTTTGTTCAAGTGTTCAATTTCCTTAGGATTTTGAGCATTATTCCTAACAATGGAAACCATGATCTCTTCCCCAAGATTGCTCAGAGGTATCCACTTGTCCTTCCAGGTAGAGGGAATAAAATGGGCCACCACGAGGCAGCAGGCAGACAAATTCAGACAAATTCCAGGTTGGCTGAAGCATTCAAAGCTAAATCCAGAATTCACAAACCTTCTTCCGCACCAACCATCTGATTGCTTCAAGATTCTTTGAACAGCTGGCCGCCAGGGATTCTGGGTAAGTATAGCACCCCAGAGGCAACTGCTCCTGGGAATTCAACAAGCAGCGACATGAAAAGTAAAATGAGGGAGAAGGGATCACTGTCAACCAAAGAGACACTAGAGACTTAACAACCAGATGCCATGTGGCCCTTGTTGAATCTTGATTGACAAAAAGCAACAGGAAAAAGACATTTGGGAGACAACTGGAGAAATTCGAACATGGACTGAATGTTAGACAATTATGGGGAATTATTTTTAATTTTGTTGGAGGTGATAAAGATATTGCAGCTATGTTAGAAAACATCCACGTGAGGTCTGGGGTTTGCCTTAAAATAAGTTGGCAGGAAGAAGGGAGAGAGCTTGAAGGAAGGAGCAAACCCTGATAACTGTGAGCCTGTGTGATGGGTATATGGTGGTTCACAATGTTCTTCCGGTTGAGATATCCAGAGTAATTCTTTAATTGTATTCAGTTTATTTTTCAAGATTGCAATTTCTTTGAGAAAGTGTTGCTGAATATTGCAAAAGGTAGTCCGGGGATTGCCATTGTGTCTTTTTTGCTACTGCCCATGTAGCCAGGTGTGAACAGGGCATTTCGCATGGGCATGAGGCGGGGACTGTAAAATATTACTACCTGTTCAGGAGACATGGCTCCCTGCAACCCCCGGCCAAGTCCTGGATGCCAGGACGGGATTTCATGTGCACGCCATCTGAAGCTACCAGCTTGCTCACTACACAAGTCGACAGACTGATGTGACTGTATGCAGCGCTGAGCACAACAGCCGGGGCCTGTCACCCAGCTCGCCAGCAGACAGCCAGGGGTGTTTTCAAGCAGAAATAATGGGCCACCGTCGCTTTTTAAAGAGATATGATTTATCTCTGGGACCGCATCCAGGCTAGAGCTGCTGGAGGACAATGACAGGCTCCTGGGCCAGCGAGGAGGCTTTCACACCTTGGCTTGTCTGCAGACGGAGGACAGCTGGGGCTTCGCAGGCTGAGGCACCCAGGGGTTGTGGTGATCAGCAGGGGCCACAGAGAAGCAGCCAACTCTGCACCCTGAGGAGGGTGGAGATTTGGAGAATTTCTGTTGGATTTGAACCACACGACGGTTCCTTGGAGGAACCGGGAGTCCAGGTGGAATCTTTGCAGGCAGGGTCATGTGGTTTGGCCACCTTCATTACTCAAAAGCAGGAATCTGTGTTTGAGAAGATGTGAATTACGTACTTTTGATTGAAAACAGCTGCACGCCCACAAATCCCTTTAGCCAGTTAATTGGACCATGACAGGCACTCCAGATGTCTACCCACATGCCCTTTTCTTACCAACAAGACCCTGATGATGATCACGCGCTCCCTGGATGGTACCCAGCTCTCTGGCTGCTCATCCTTGTGTGACACAGCTCTAGCCAGTGGTGGGGGGGTGCGGGAAGGAGGGGGTTGCAGAACAGGCGGCTACTAGGGATTCTGGGTAAGTGTGGCCTTCCATTTAAGCCCCTTCCTCCTCTCACCTCCTCCTTTCTCCTCTCCTGGCTGAAGGCAGACACGAGGCCAAGAGCGGCAGCACCAGCAGCCACAGGAGGCCTCAAGGTGAAGGCACCAGCTGAGGATGGTGGCAGAAAGGCAGAAGAAGCCAGGCTCTGGGCGATATCCTGCGGCCCCAGACCTCCCCTGGACCCTCTGCCCCTGGACCTGAGAATCTGGAATAAGGCAACATCCCCCCGGAGATGCCACCATGCCTGGGCTTCTGTGGCTTTGAGCTGAGCACAGCCCTGGGTGATGGAGAGAGACAGTAGTAGTCACCCTACCCAGCAACCACCTTCACAGGTATACATTCCAGGTCGGCTGAAGCACTCAAAGCTAAATCCAGAATTCACAAGCCTTCTTCCACACCAACCATCCTATTCCTTCAAGATTCTTTGGACATGTGGCTGGGAATCACCGGGGACCCATCCCCTTCCACCCAGGAATCTGTCTGCCTCCCGCTGCCTTTCATGGCACCCGGGCTAGGCCCGGACTTTGCTTCAAGAATGAAGCTGGCACCCATAGTAGGGAGAAGCCAGGCAGCAGGAGCAGGCACTTCCGAGCCTGCGAAGGCAGGAGGGCCTCCCCGGGTCCCCAAGAGTGCAGGGATACCCGAGTCTGCAGCCAGGGTTTGGGTGACTGCAGCTGTACCTGGAGGGGGCTGGGGGGCGGGTTGCAGGTGGTGAGGCTCCTGCCTGCTGCATGGAGCAGGAGGCCCGGGTCTGCAGCGACAGTTTGGGTGGCTGCAGCTGCACCTGGAAAGGCAGGGCTCCTGCCTGCTCCCAGCCCCCCAAGAGCACAGGGAGGCTCAGATCTGCAGCCATGACTTGGGCTGGTGCAACCCCTCGCAGGAGGGTGGGGCTCCTGCGTGCTCTGTGGAGTGGGAAGCCCAGGCCTGCAGCCGTGGTATGGATGGCTGCAGCAGCACCTGGGGAGCTCCTGCCCCAACTTGGAAGGGGCAGGGCTCCCACTTGTCCCCAGCTCCTGTCAACTCCATGGAGCGGTCAACCCCGGCTGCACCTCCCTGCTACAGCTGGTGTGATGGCAGTGGCAGGCCATCTGGAGAGGCTGCTGCCATCAGTTGGGGCTGAAACTTCATCAGCCCCTTGGGAAACCTCCAGCCTCCCAGAAACCAAGAGAACATTTCTGCCTGCTGAGTTTCCCACCACGACCATCCTCTGTGGGCCTTGCCCACCTCCACGTGGGGCCATTTCCTTCGGCCTAATTCACTGGGCTGTCAGGGAACTGCAGCTGGAGTTGGCTTTGCTCACTTCTGGCCAGGAGAACACATTTTGGTCTGTTTTAACACCTAAATGACACACGTATGCCCTGCGTAATGCAGAAATGGAAAGTTCCTATTTGCAGAGGGAATCGTAGGCATCTTTGTGAGCTTTTGTTCAAAGTAAACAAACCTCCAGCAGGAGCTCCTTGCTGGGAGGTCAGACTCTGTTGCTGCAGCTGCTGGGAGGTCAGACTCTGTTGCTGCAGCTGCTTTGAGGGCCCCCAAGCAAGAAGGAATTCTCCTAGCAGATGACCTTTGAACTCAACAGCAACTCTGCCCTGGGTCTCCAGCCTGCTGGCCTAACCTGCAGATTTTGGACTTACCGAGCCTCTACAATTGTGTGAGCCAATTCTTTAAATTTCTCTCTCTCTCTTTTCTCTCTCTCTCTCCACGCACGCACACACACACACACACACACATGCATATATATATACATTTCCCTTTAGTTCTGTTTCTCTGAAGAACATTGATTAATAAATACACTCACTTTCATTATGGACATAATCACATGTGCCCTGCATAGGTTTTGGAGCTGATGTCACAAGAATAAACGAAATTATATATATGTGCTTTGTTAGTAGTCATATTAATAATTATTACTCTAACCTTGGAATAGATATTAATTTGATAATTAGTACTCTGATCTCACATTTTCCTGCCAGCTTTATCAATTATTGACACAGGACTGGGTTCACATCAGAGGACCCCAAATCCTTCAGAGACATCAGGGTTAAGGTCTCAAGAGGAAGCAGGGTTCACCCCCTATGGTTCAAATCAGATATGAATGAAGGGACCCTTTGCAGAGGGGCAGTCAGGGCTAAAGAATGAATTGGGAAGTTGAGGCACACAGAGATTAGCAGCAGTCAGAAGCTGTTACCATCCCCGGGGAGGATGGGTCAAGGAGAAGCAGCAGCCACCCACCTGACCAATCATCAGGGAAGGACAGAGGGACCCTGAGAGACAGGATGCTGAAGCAGGGGGCCAGGAAAGAAAGAGCCGCCCCCCACCCCCTTTGTTGCTCCTCTGCCCCCTCTCCTCCTGCTGGTGTCTCCCATTGACTGAAACTGACCCAAAGCCACAGGCCAAGGGAGCCTGGCAGGGGCCTGCAGGACAGACCCTGGGCACAGAGCAGGCAGAGCTGAGGATGGCTGTCAGGGGTGAGAGGTGCCTGGAGGGGAGCATGACTGCCCAGTGCAGGGCCGGGAAGGCCACTCCAGAATGAGCCAGCAGGAGGAACATCGACCGTGGGTCCCCAAGGGAAGGGCCTCCCTCAAGGTCTGGAGGAGTGACCAGCTCTGCTAGGGAGCTGCACCAGTAATCAGGAAAAATGATGTCCTACCTCAGCTTCCCTTTGCTTTTTCCAGACAGCCCGAAAGGCTGCAGAGAGGGGAGGTGTTCAAACACGCATGGCCAGGTGAGCCAGCAGACAGTTCCCCTCTGTGTCTGCTCCGGCAACACCTGGGGGTGGCCTCAAAGCAGCCTCGGACTCTGAACCCCTAGCCTTGCTCCAAGACCAGCTCAGGGAGACCAGAGAGCAAGGAACATGCAGCACAGAGCACGTCGCAGAAGCAGCACCAAGCAAACCCAGCTGCAGGTCACCCGGGAGCCTCCGGTCCCCATCCCACGTGGCCTGGCCTGCTTGCTCCTCACTCTCACCAACTCTTCCCTTTCTCTGAGGAGGAGGAACCTGGGCCTTGGGCTCAGAAGGCGGGCCCTGCACTTCCCTCTGAGCATTCCCATCTCTGGCAAAATCGCCCATTACGTGCGGAGGTATTGCTAATGGGCCTCCACCTGCTGGGGTCTAGTCCCACAGGGCATCACCTCTGAGCCTCTGCCAGGAGGCCAGGCACCACCTGGCATCCCTGAGGGCCTTTCCAGGTGTTTATCGCTTCCCTCCTGCGTGGGAGTGAACAGGACCCACAGCCTCTGCCCCAGCCGCTTTAACAATGAGATTGGACAGTCCTGGGAAGCGCCGAGACCTGGTCTGAGAAGATCAGATGCTCCATGAATTTCTCGTCACCCTCTCCGTCACCCCCGCTATGCACCCCTGTTGTCATCCTGCAGACCCCAGAACATGCAAGGAGGATCTTTCCACACAAAAGTCATTTCTGCATACAGTTTACCTGCTGTTCTGTCACTCATTGGGAGAAAGACTGTCAGAGCCTAACAGCTCTCTAAGGCCAGCATATTTATGTCAAAACCAATCCTGAAGCCCCAGGTCAAATTCACAGTCGAGTGGAAAAAGTGGGAAGAAAGAGTTTTAGCACCTATCACAGACCTCCCAGGAGCCACGTTCTGTGCTTGAGGCTTCGCTGACATTAAGTTGAATCAAATGAAATTGATTGTACAGGTCATAATAGTTACATATGAGCAACTTTACATGGTCCTCCTAATATTGTCTCCTGACTCCTCGAAAAACACTTCCAACTTCACTCACTCATGCAGTGGATATTTATGGAACATCTACCAAGTGCCAGGCCTGTGCTGGTGCCAGAGATGGGGGAGTGACTGGGATGGGCACGGCCCTTGTCCTCACAAGGCTCACAGTTGAGGAGGGAGGCAATCAAGGGACCATCTGCCCAGGCGATCCTGATGCTACAAATGCACTTACTGCTTTTCTCCTGGTAGAATCCCACAATGGTCAAAGCCCAGAAGACCTCACTTGGCTGTGGACAAAAAGCTGGATCTTATAAACCTTGATGACTAAAGGTAGTGCTATAATAGACTATGGTCAGGACTGTAGAGCATGGGGGACAGGGAAGGGGATTTCAGGGCAAGATGCAGAGTAGCGTTGAGAAGCCAATTTCCTCATCAAGTGCCGTGGGTGTACAACACTCTTGTCTAAGCTGAGTGGAAGGGGAAAGAGAGGCTCAAGTTATTAAAACTGTCAAGTTGACCAGAAGAATTTAAAATGGTAATGTCCTTAATACATCTCAGGATGGGGAAAGAAAGGTGAGCTGCCACAAAGGAGCTAAAATGTTCATTTTTCATCATGAGAGCACTGATGTATGTTATCTAAAGATGACAAAGCTAGAACTAGGTTGTCTGAGCATATTATCTAGAATATTGGCAATGACCACCGAAAGGCTAGAACTAGAAGTTACAAGGGAATCAATGCCTGGGAAAGAGGAAGAATTTCACTTTTCATTGATTGCCATGCTTCTCTGTGTGGTTGTTTTTTTGTTTGTTTTTTTGTTTTGTTTTGTTTTTTTGTTTTGTTTTGTTTTGAGACAGAGTCTCCTTCTGTCGCCCAGGCTGGAGTGCAGTGGTGCGGTCTCAGCTCACTGCAACCTCTGCCTCCAGGGTTCAAGCAATCCTCATGCCTTAACCTCCCAAGTAGCTGGGATTACAAGCACGTGCCACTGCATCCGGCTAATTTTTGTATTTTTAGTAGAGATGGGGTTTCACCACGTTGGCCAAGCTTGTCTCGAACTCCTGACTTCAGGTGATCTGCCCACCTTGGCTTCCCAAAGTGCTGGAATTACAGTCATGAGCCACCACGCCTGGCCTGTGTGATTTTTAAAGTAAGCATGTATTTGATAGTTTTATAATTGAAAAACAAAAGTAATAATGCTCTAAGTAAATGTGCACAACTTACATAGAGTATGTACAAAAGTACAAGAAGTGGGTAATTTTACTCTCTGGGGATCCTAGTTTCCACCCCCACTGCCCCCACTCCCCAGAGATCACCATGAGCAGTGGCATCCGATGGGATAAATGGGATGACAGAGAAACACGGCTCTGTCCTTCCACAAGCATTTATCCCGTGGGTGCTCTGAGCCATGCATTGCACTAAGCCCTGTGTGGCGAGCAAAATGAATGGGAAATAGATCTTTCTGGGGCTTTACCATTGTATAGTTCACAGCACTGCAAAAATGATCACAAACGTCAAAGTTCTTCCTTCTAGTTATTCAGGCGATGCAGGAATTCCTCCACACATCCCACCAAGCATCATTCACCTCTTGATTACCACCAGTGACAGTGAGGACAGTGAGCCCGCTTCCTTCCCAGGGAGCTCCAATCATCATTAGAGTTCAGTTAGAAAGTTCTTCCTTGTGTTGAAAAGAAGCCCAGGTCCCCACAACTAGGCAGCGGCTGAGGGGTGCTAAGGAAGGTTTTAGACCTAAGTATGATTTCCATTTCCCTCCCCAAGCTACCCCCAGATAATCCTAGAATCTATCTCCAACAAGAGTGCTTAGTACAAAGGGAGCTTCCACGACCCTGTGGAGCCCCCTTCAATGGGACTGCCCCCCTGAGCCCCAGGAGAGAAATGTCGGCATCCACACTGCCTGAAACTTCCAGCCATCATTTGGGCTTTGAGAACTGCAACCCTCTGGTGGGTGTAGACTTTCTTGAGCTACAATCCAGCCTCTTCTGATCATAGCATCCCTCATCCTGTATCTAGGATGCTAGAGCAGCCCTGCCTAGCAGGGCTGCAGTCTTAAGTGATGGATACAAGGTTGGCCGGGAGCCCAGAGTGCAGACAGGTGTCGAGCCCTGAGCTTCCTTTGTAGTGCCTTCCTCTTCCACATAAAGGCTGTGTCTGTCCTTCAGGTGTCTCTCCTCCACCCATTACAGGCAGCCGGGCTTCTTTCTGACTCGGGGATCACTGGGTGGTTTTCAGCAGCTCGGCCTGATGCATGGCTCATGAACCCTGTGTTCATCAGAGTGCACACCTTCCATTACGAACACAACCCTCCAGGGGGCCTGACGGCCTGTCTTTGGGGATGTGGTCCCTGGAGCTCAAGCCAGTTAGGAGCTGTCTGGGCCTTTAGTGATTGCTCAGCTTCCCTAATCCCTAGGGAAGGGCAGGGCTCCTGCAGATTAGACCCAGGGCTTTTTCTGATATTTCTGTCCAGGATTAGAGGCCACAGGCAAGGCCAGGGAAGGCAAAGGAGGGAGACCCTGGGCTGCTTTTGAGACCCTGAGGCAATGGGTTGGGGGTTCATCACTGCCCTGGAGCAGGAACCATGAGGTGATTTGGAAGACAAGGGGGTAGAGGGTGGGGCAGGAAGTCAGGGGGCAGGGGTTCTAACCCTGGGGGGACAGAGGAGGCTTCTTCATGGGGGGGAAGGGAGAGAAGAGCCTTGGGTCCTGATGGGCAAGACCAAACTTCAAACCCTAAACTGTGCTCTCTCTGCCCCCACATCGTTCCTGAATCTGCCCCTACCTGAAAATGGGCAGCTACAAGGGGCTGGGGCCCAGCCTTTGCCTGCCTTGTGGTCGCCCTTCCTGGGGTGTCGCTCTCCTCCAGGTGGCCCAGTATGGCTTGCCACCCAGTCTGCATTCCAGCCAGTGGGTGGAGGAAGGAAGGAGACACTCGTGTTGCAGGATGCGCCTGGACGTCAGACCCATCCCTTCTCTTTCCATCCTATTGACCAGAACTGAGTCCAGGGGGCCACCCCAGGATGAGGGATACCAGAGAAGGTGGACTTCATTCTGGGCAGCCTGAGGTTCTGTTGATATCAAAGAAGAGAGCAGGAGCGTTGAGTAACAGTTAGACGTGTCTGTACAGAGACATGTGGCTAGATAAAGTATCTCATTCTCGGGCCACCTAGGCCTTGCCAAGCTCAAGGAAAAATTAAAACGAAGCATTTCCACATCTGTAGAAATGGTCCAGCCATTTCCACATTTGCTTCCTACTGGGGCCCATGCAGAAGCTGGGTCCTTGAAACCCTGCTGAAACACCCTCTGAGTCACACATGCTGGAGGTAATGCCACCTGTGTCCACCAGAGTCACGTACTTCCTCTTGGCGAAAAGAGGTGCTGCTCAAAAAAGACGCATTTAGAGAATCTGTCAAGATCCCCTTTGACACTGAAGTTCTTATTTGATTAATAAGCTAACAAGATGCATTTCCATTCTCCCTTAACAGAATTGAATCTGTTATTCCATGCATTTTTTTTCTGGAGACAGAGTGCAACACAGTGGCTTAGAGTATGGATTTCGGAGGTACCCTAACCTCCCTGTGCCTCAGTTTCCTTATCTGTGCAATGGAGATGATAATAATCTCAAGTATAGTGGTGAGAATTTAACAAGTGAATTCCTATGAAACTTTCAGAACAGAGCCCAGCATGCAGTAGGCATGAATTAATGTTCGTAGGGAGAGGGTAGCCAGTATTTTCTTCCCCTCTCCCCAGTGGTCAATATTAACCAGTATTTTCAGCACACACATTGCAGACTTCCACCGGACTGCCCATCACCGTGCTCTCCCTTAGCCCACTCCCTGAATTCTACTCAGGTGTGTGCCAGCAACTTAACATGGCCACTTCTCTTTCTGTAGCTGAGTTGGCCAAGCGCTTTGACATATGTCACCTCAGTCTGAGCTCCCAGCAGTCATGAGTGATGAGTATTAGGAATTTGCTCTATTTTACCAAGGAAAAAACCTTGACCCCTAGAGGAAAGGTCCTTCCCACAGTCAGGTGCCTGTGAACAGCCACAGCAAGACTCGGATCTCCGGCTCTCCCATGAGTCATCCAGCATGGTGGGCAGCCAGCAGCTCCGTGCCAGGTGCTGCCATAGGCGCTGGGCACACAGGTTCTTAAGTCAGGTCAGTCCCTTCCTCCTTGAGCTCATACACAGGTAAGGAGGGAGAGAGACTTTCCCCAACTCATCACGCACTCAAGTTCATTTCAGATGGTGGTGAGGGGTCCTGAGAAGAGGAAATGGGGTGACATGCTAGGAAGTGTCTGGGTGGAGGGGGCTTCTGGAGACAGGGTGGTCAGGGAGGCACTCACCCAGGAGGTGACACTTGACAGAGCCCTGAAAAGTGAGGAGGTGCAACCATGCACAGGGCTGGGAACAGGAACACGGCCACACAGGGGAATGAACCTGGCCGTTTGTGGCACAGAAGGAAGGTCAGCAAGTCCAGGAGAAAGAGGAGGAGAAGAGAACAGGCCCCTGGCGCCTGCACGTCTGGAAGCATCGCCAAGTTTCCAAGCATCTTTCCAGGGCAGAGAAGGCTCCACTCTGGGCAGGAGGGGCTTGCTTCACCAGCAGGAGGAGTTGGGGAGCAGGAGGGAGCCCTGATGTCCTGGCTACAAGTCCAGGGCTGGAAAACCAGGCGGGCCTCTGCCGAGGCTGCTCCTTCCCCATCGGGCCTCCGCTATCTTGTTGGGGCATCTCAGACTGAGGAGCAGGAAGTGTGACTGTCGCAGGCCAACGTCTGCTGACGAATCTCCCAGCCCAGATGGTGGGCCTGCGGTGGGCTTCCTGGTGCAAGCGGAGGCGACTCTGGCGAGGGGGATTCCCTCCCCTTTGAATTTCCTCCTGGTTCTGCCCACGTGAAACTGGGCTGGTTGGCTGGGCTTCCTTTTCTCTATTTGGCTTTCTTATTCTCCAAATAAAAGACGAAAAGTCAAAACATAGGCATAATGCAGAATTATAACGCTTGGATTTGTCTAACTTCATCCCTGCAATCGCCCAAATATTCACATAGTTCAAGAACACCATCGTATAACAGGCTACTCAGGGACTGTGACATGATGACACTTGTAGGAACCCAGTGTGTCATTGAGTCCTCTCTGTGTCTCTGTGTGTCCCATTCTGTGGGTGTGCACACAGCAACCACACACAAACTCACCGGTTCCCTTGTGTGTGTTTCGACAACATGAAACTTTGCATCACAAAACCACCGAGTGATGTCAGAGGCGCCATGAATCATAATGACAGCTCCTGGCCTGGTATCCAAGAGACCTCAACACGCTGCTAAGTCACTGTTCCCGGCTATGAGAACCGGTCACTCTCTTTGAGCCTCCAGTTGAAGGGAACTAAATTAATCTAGGATGACCCATATTGTGCAGCAGCTAATGACCCAGTTCACCTCTGGTTAATTTTCTGCTTCTGGGTGTCCTGGGAACGGGTGGTGTTTACTCCACTTGGGACAAACCTTTATTAATGAGCCGGAGTGTTGGCTGCTCTGGGCGGAGTGTTTTAATAGAAATCGGCCCATGGGCCAGGGCCTGCTGAAGTTGCAGAATATGAATGAGGCCCTTTTCTTTGCCCTCTCTCTCTTCCACCCTGATTTGCATAACTAAGCTTTCTGCCTTTTTATCTTTTTAGTGTGTTTGTTTGTTGATTATTGATCTGTCCCCTATGGAGGGACAAATCATTCGCCCACCAGGCAGTGACCTAAATTTGGCAGAAGCCCCAGCCGTGTCTGCAGCAAACTGGAGCCAGACAGTTATACTTGTATTTGTAGGGACAATTCCAGGAGAATGTATATGGCCCAAGGTTGTAATGATCAAAATTACACTGGCCTCCAGCAGACTCATTAAGGGGAATCTTGGCAAAGGAAGACTTGATGAGTAAGAAGAAAAGAAAAGATCCTCTTTCATGGTAAAAGATCTGGCTCAATTTAACAAAAAAGCTCAAAAGCCTCTCCAAATGAGGCTGCAGTTTCCCTGGGGAAAGAGAAGGTACTGCTGAGTTTTAGAAATGTGGTTCTCAGCTGTGTCCAAACCTATGCCACCTTTTTTAAACCAATATTTTATAATTTCCACACTTGTATCTTGAAATATAATTCATAGATAATACAGCCTATCCACATCTTTTTAAAAGTTCAATATAATGCCCTAACTATAATATAAAGACAGAAGTATAAGAAAAGTAATTTATGTAAAGTAATTTGTAAGAAATTAATGCATACTTCAACATGCAAATGCTCTGACCGACTGCACTAGAAGTGATTAAGCTGTAAATGCAGACTGGTGACAAGCCTGTCGAGTTGCCACCTCAAATGTCATGCACATTGCCGCTAGTGAGGAGAGGGCTCAGGATGCTGACCCACTGGTGGTGAACTTCTGAACAAAACAAACACGAGTTTCCCTTGATTTACACCAGAGTTGCTGTCCCAGGAAAGTCAGTGATTATTAAAACATTATGATCATCTCTATGTAAACTGGACTTTTCACTGGAGGCTCAGATCATTGTAAATAGGGTTTGCTTACATGAATGTCCAGTGAAACATTCAAAACTAGTGCAAGATACGAGATAAATTCTGCATGGTGTGGGATTGTCCTATGTATTACAGCCGCATAGTATCCTCAGCTCACACCCCAAATGCCGACATCACGCTCCTCTCAGCATTGTGCACCCAAAGCACCTCTTTGGGGCGAGACCGCCATTGATAACCACCACCCCTTGCACAGCCACGTGTGCTCACAGAGGCTGAAATCTACTGTTGTCTCCACCTGAAGTTTTTCTTGTCCTGTAACCTTTCCCTGGCTGGCTCTCCACCCTGCCCAGGATGAGGCAGGGAATCCAAGGACACTCAGCTACCTCAGGTCTCACCCACCCTCTCCCCCTCCCCAGGCAGAGAAGAATAGAGTCCTGAAACCCTGTCCCCAGAGAGTGAATCAGCCTCCTGGGTCTGAGGGCTGCACACACATTTGTTCCTGGTTCCCCCAGGGCCTGACAACCTCACTCCTATTCCTCTGTCTTGGGAAATCCCTCAAAGCCAACTGTACCTTCTGTGTGGGTCTTGAGGTCCTCCACCAAGGGGCTCTTTCCTTTTTATCAGTTTGTTCATTCACTTGTATATTATCATTGTTACCAAAATATGTCAAGATAATCACATAAGTCAAGATAAAAATGGCCAATGCAACCACATCTTGTCAACTTGGTGCATTTCTATGTACATGGTCAATTTTCACACACAGGGAGACTCTGTCTACATTTTCTCCCAGGATTCTACCACGCTTCCTTTTCAATCCTTCTCTAATTTCCCTGCCCCCTGCCTGTCTCCTCCTTCCCAACCCCACTCCCAAATGTGTCTCCTTCCACAACTTTCTACACACTTCTACACAGGTTCATACACAGGCATTATACACACTGACAAGGATTTCCTGACCTCTCTTTATAAGGGCTTAGGTTTCTTTTGCAAACTATAATTTGACTACATAAATACTTCATACTGTGTTTTCTTAATCCTCAATATGGTATAGACATCATCTCAATTGATATATCAGGATCCAACTCAGTATTTCAAAATAACCATCTAATATTCCATAATATGAATAAATTTTACATTAATCAACCATTCCCCTGCTAATGGATATTCAGAGTGTTTTTAGATTCAATGATTCAACTATAATCAACTAAGTATGATCAGCACTGGAATAAATATCTTTGAATATGTATTCTTGTACTGTAGAGCTTTGGTTTCTATGGGATACATTTCTAAATATAGGATTTGTTGGGTGGAAGAATATGCATATGTTGAAGCTAGAGGCACTGGAGTGATGGATTCTGCCTAGGGCAAGACAGGACTTGATTCTTGCTGGAGGAGCCATCTGAGTTTGTGAAGGGCAAGGAGAGTGCATGGGCCGAGAAAGGTGCTCCCAGGAGTGATCCCTAAGGCAGCCAACAGTACCCCACTGTGCAGATAAGAGAAAGAAACCGACAGAAAGGAAGTCTTCCTAACCAAATTCCATAGTGTAAAAAGCAATGATTTGGAAATTGGAAGTCCTGGAGTCTGACTTGGGGTCTGGAATTATCTCTCCAGGTGACCTTGGGTGAGTCACCTCCCCTCTCTGGCTCTAGTTTCCTCCTCTCTTCAAATTAAGCAGCTGCACTAGATGATCCTTAAGGTCTCATCCCTGTGAACTTTGTATGATTCAATGAGAACAATGTATATGATGGGGCTTTCTGAACTCTAAAGTGTTTAATGCTATGATTTGTTTGGTAGACGGTAATGGATTCTTCTTATGATCATCTATGTCCATCTGGTTACGTCCAACACTTTCCTTTTTCTTACACCCCACACCCAATCCCATAAGCACCTCCTAATAGCTCTGCTTCCAAAGCAGATTCTGAATCTGCCCACTTCTCTCTTCTCTACCCTCTGCCACCCCCACCTGTACCCAACCTGCCACCATCTCTCATCCCCAACCTCAGGACAACTGCAACAACCCTGGCTGGTCACCTGGTCTAGCAACCCCTCATAATCCATCCTGCACTCAGCAGTCAAACGCTGTTTGTAAAAGGAAAATAAGACTACGTTGTTCCCTCGCCTAAGACTCCCAGTGGTTTCCCCAAGCTTTTAGAGTAAAATCCAGTCTCCTTACTGTGGCCACAAAGCCATGCATGATGGGCTCCTTGCTGCTTCTGAAACATGCTAAGTTCTTTCTAGTCTCAAGGCTTCTGCACATACTTTTTTTCTGCCTGGGACACTTAGCCCAGATGGCTGCTTCTCACCCTCCAGGTCACAGCTCAAGTGTCACCTCCTCTGAGAAGCTTTTCACAACCGCCCTGTCCAAAGGAGGTGTCTATCTCCATCACTCTCTATCCCCACTCTGATTTATTTTCTTCAAAGCACTCACTGCAATCTGAAATCATCTTATTCACTGTGTGCTTGTCTCTTGCTGTCTCCCCACTAGAACAGAAGCTGCATGAAGACGGGGTCTCATCTGCCTTGGACATCACTGAATCCTATGCACGGAGCACAATGCCTGGAACAGGAGGAGCTCAATGGTTACTGGTTGAATTAATACACTGAGGAAATGGATCAGCTGTAGACAACCTTACTTTGTTCTCTCATATCTCTTTCCCACCTGCTGGCCCTGCCTTTCCATTTAAATCCAGAGCCAAGCACACATTCCTTACTATATATTTTTTTGTGCTGATTAAAATGTTTCATAAACTTGTACCACATATGGATCAGGGCTTTTAGTTGCTAATGAAACCTACTCCAGCCAGTTCAATTAGGAAGGGGGTTTATTTATGAAATCCTATTGGATAGCTTGGGCTCATGCCTACCGAAGAATTAGACTTGCAGGCCACACAGCCAGGAAACATGGCCCCCAAATTACACACCCCCCAATCATAACTGGTCCCCTGATGTCTCTGGTGCCTTCACGCAGCACACACATCCCAGCCCATGCTGCCAACAGCATAGGTATGAGACACTGAAGATGTATCCAGAATCCTGCAACTGCCCCCTGAGGGACTAACTGTAGCTCCTTCCATAGAAATCACCCATCAGTGGTTGGCAAAAAGGAAGAACAAATGTCCACTAAACTCTTTAGGCAAATGATCACAGAGAGCCATTGTGTCCTCCTAGCCACTGTGCTCATCACACCAGAGGGCTGTGCTGAACCATCCCCAGTTACCCCAGTTACCTTCTGTTTGAGTCAAGGTTCTCTAAAGAAACAGAAACACTAGGGTCTGTGTGTGTGGAGGGAGACAGAGAAGAGAGGGGGAGGGAGGGAGAGAGAGAGAGAGAAAGAGAGAAAGAAAGAGAGAGAGAGAGAGATTTATTGTAAGGAGTTAGCTCACATGATTATGGAGGCTGATAAATCCCAACATCTGTCGGGTGAGTTGCAAGCTGGAGACCTAGGAGAGCCAATAGTCTTCTAGTCCAAAAGCCAGCAGGCTCATGACCAAAGAAAAGACAATGTCTCAGTTCTAGTCCAAAGGCAGGAAACAGCTGAGTTCCAGTTCACAGGCAGTCAGGCTGGAGGAGTTCCCTCTCACTCAGAGAGAGTCACCTTTTTGTTCTATTCAGGCCTTTAACTGATTGCATGCGGCCCACCCTCCTGAGAGAGGCAACTGGCTTCACTCAGCCTAATGATTTAAATGTTAACCTCACCAAAAACACCCTCATAGCATCACTCAGAATAATGGTTAAGCAAAATATTTGGGCACTTCATGGTCTGGTCAGGTTGACACATAAAATTAACCACTGTCTCTTCTAGGGCTGGTGCAACCGACAGTGATAAAAAAAAAAAAAAGCCCTCCAGGCCTCTGAGCTTTGAACCTGTTTCCCTTAAAGCAATGAGGAGATGATTGAACTAGTGTTGGAGGAGTCACACTTGGAATCTAAGTGGCGGTGCCTCAAAAAGGGTTATAGGCTCAACCTCAGAGCCTTGATGATCCAGATCCCACCCATGATGGGGAATGGGCAGAGAATGTCTCCCTTAATACTGCAAGTGAGGTAGGAGATCAGCAGGACTTGTTTTCCAAGCACAGATCATGATCCTGCTGATCGAAGCAGGATGCAGTAAAGCAACTGGCCAAAACCAGCAGATGGTGGCAAAAGCGACCTCTAGTTGCCCTCACTGCTCAATAGCATAAAGACACTCCCACCTTCCACCAGCGCCAGGAAAGTTTACGAATGCCATGGAAACTATCCAGAAGTTACCTTATATGGTTCCAGGAACCGTCTGCCCCTTTTCTAGAAAATTCTAAATAACCCACCCCTTAATTAGCATATAATTAAAAGTGGTATAAATACAGCTAGCCCTGGTCTGCAGGGACTGCTGCTCTGGGCTGCTCTGCCTATGGAGCAGTCCTTCTGCTGCACACTGCTGCTCTAATAAACCTGCTTTCTTTCACTCCTGGCTCACTCTTGAGTTCTTTCCTCCACAACACTAGGAACCCTCCCAGGCTGAGCCCCAATTTTGGGATTAACCTGCACCACAAGAAACAAAGGTGTCCCTCCCTCCCTCCCTTTCTTCCTTCCCTCCTTCCTTCTTTCTTTTTTCTTAGGGTGTTCTAGAAGGGCAGAAATCCATCTTCCCTCCCTCCCTTCCCCCCTCCCTTTCTTCCTTTCCTACTTCCTTCCCTCCCTTCCTCCTTTCCTCCCTTCTTTTCCTCCTTTCCTCCCTCCCTTCCTTTCCTCCTTCCTTCCTTCCTTCTTTCTTTCTTCTTAAGGTGTTACAGAAGGGCAAAGTCCATCTTCTGTTCCTTCCTTCCTTCCTTCCTGTCTTCTTCTTTCTTCCTTCCACACACATTTAGAGACCATCTTCTAAATGTGAAGGAATGTCCTAGAAGCAGCAGTGAAAACACAGACACAGTCCCGCCATCATGGGCATCCTGAGACTGTCCCCCTGAGAGCTTTCTCCTAGCCTGTGGCCAGAAGTGCTGACAGTTGATGGCCCTGGGACAAGCCCTCGGCTAACAGGGCAAAGAAATTGGAGGATAAACATTCAGCTGGTAGAGGACTAAGTTCCAGTTGCCCACAGTGGCAACACCCTGTCTCACTTCCCCACTCCCCTGTTGGTATTTCCTGGGACCACCTCCCACATAAACTATTATATTAGGTTGGTGCAAAAGTAATCGCGGTTTTTGCGTAATGGCAATTATTTTTGCACCTATCTAATACTTGCACTAAAATCCTTGTCTTGGGATCTGTTTCTGGGAAACCAAACCAGGTGGAAAGCAATTGGGAACATGGGATAACTTGATAGAGAGTGTGCAGGGGTGAGCAAGGAGCTGTCAGAGAGGGCAGTCCAGGAGGCCTCCCTGAGGAGGCAACCTAGGAATAGGAGCTGCCGGGTGAAGATGCAGGGGAAGGGTGTCCCAAGCTGAGGAAATGGCAAGGCCCCAAATCAGAAACGAGCTTAGCATACTGGCCAATACGCCTCTAGAATGAATCTAAATGGGACAAGCACTAATAGTATTAATAAGAATAGGAATAGCAGCTAATGCATGCATAGCACCGACTGCAGGCCTGGCACTGCTCTAGGGACTTGATGCACATCCTCCCAGCAGCCTCAGGAGACAAGTGTGATCATTGTCCTCATTTTCTGGGCGAGGAAACCAAAGCACAGGGAGATGACACACTTGGCCCAAAGTCACCTAGCTAGTGGTGGGGCCAAGATGCTACCCCCTCCGCTGATGATGGCAGTGTCAGGTAGGGGAGGTAGGGCTCATAATGTATTCACCCCTGATGCCTACTGTGCCCTGCACAGAGCTGCACATGGACACACTGCAGAACCATGAGCAGTAATAACAGGGGCATTCATCCAGCACTAACCCTGTTCCAGGCTCCCTTCTAAGAGTTTTAAATGGACCAATTCATCTAATTCTCATATCAACCCTATGAGGTGAGGGCTGATTGTCACCATGTGACAGAGGAAGAAACTGAGGCACCTAGAGGTTAAGTCATTTGCCTGAGGTTGTGGGCCGGTGAGTGGCTGAGTCAGAATTCAAATCCAGGTTATTTGACGCCAGAGCCCTATTCATAAATGCTGTAAGCATGCACACACATGTTGGTGCGCACATACACACATGCACATGCATGCACACATAAGATATGGAAATTTAACCCCAGAGAGAGAAGAATTTTTCTACTGGTCACATTGTTTGTAAGACACAGTATCACGATTTGATCACAGTCAGCTGATTGCGGAGGCTCCATTTGAAGGGAAGAAAGCAGATGATCAAATTTTGAAATTACAGAGTTCAGGATTTCATGCTACCCTAGTCCCTACTTGCTTGTGATTATAAACTAAAGAGCTGAAATTCACTCACAATTAGTAAGAACACCCTCACGGGTCTCACTGACGATGCTCTGCACAGCCTGGAGGTCAGCACTCCTCCCGCAGTGGCGTTTGCCTGCTGCAGGCTTCTCACCTGTGAAACGGAGTGGACAGGGTCAGCCCTCTGCAATGGCTGTTTGGAGCATGACATAACCTGTGTAAAGTGCTTAGAGCCATGCTTGGCACACAGTAAGTGCTCAATAAATGTTTGCTGATATAACAAATGCCCCATGCGTAAGTAGTTTACTCCCTAACTCCCCAGCACGAGACAGACCCTGTGTGCCCTCCATAAATAAAAGCTATGGCTGAAATCATTGTTTCTAAGCCTCATTTTTCCCAGTGTCCAAATGAACAGTTGCACGTCAACCAGAAAATCCTCCCAGCCTTTGTTTTGCTGTGCTGACCCACAGAATCCAAGGTCACATGATTTTTTCTTTCTTTTGTTTGCTGTTTCTTTTCTGTATGGACCAACAACAAAAAAAAGATAACAACTGTACCTGGGTTTTGTGTTTTAATAATTTTAATAATGCACAGGAAATTGGATGGCTTAGGGACTCTGCGTCAAATGAGTGAGTCATCCTTGTCAACAGACCAAGTGGAAGCATGAGACTCAAGGGCAGGAAACAGAAGGGCCCAGGGGATGGAAATTGAATAGTGTGATGGGCTTTAACAATCTAAATTAAATTAAAACTTGTCAGTGCTTTCTTCATATCACAAGTTTCCAGTTAGAGAAAGAATGGGCCCCTCCAAACAGTGAGTTGAAAAGGATGAATTTCATTCTCTGCATCTCCAAGACCAACGAGGTGGGCCCTGCCTGTCTCTTCCACGACAACTCCACTCTTCTCTCATTCTTGGCCACACTGGCGCTGCTGTTCCCCAAGCATACCCGCATGGCTGTCCCCACCTCCCAGACTTGAATTTGCTGTTCCTCTGCTGGGATATTTGCATGTCTGCCTCATCCCCCACATTCAGGGCTTAGCCCTTACAGCAGTCAGAGGGGCTCTCTGCCCCCACTCTGTATCTAAGGGGCCCACCCTGTTGTCCCCACCCTCTACTAGTCCATGGCCCTGTTACATTTTCCTCATAGCCCTCATCACTACTCTATTTTGGATGCATTCTCAATGTGCACTCCAGGAGGGCAAGGATCTCATCTTTCCTGCTTGCCTCTCTCTCCCAAACACCTAGAACATACCAGGCACATAGTATAGGTACTGCATACATCCTTGTTTGGTGAATGAACAAATGGATGAATGAACATCTTGGTCACTCTCTCTCCAGAGCCAAATAAACCTTTGTAACTGAGTCATTTGCCTAGATCTGCTGAGTGCTCTTCCTTGAGGCCCATGTGAACCCCCATCTTGCTGGTTACTTGACCTGATTGGCAACAGCAACACCCCACAGCAATGGGCACTGTCCATTCTCCACCCCACATCCTGGCAGCCCTGGGCCTGCCAGTGTGAAGTCACAGGAGGCAGCCATGGGAACGCGCCAGAGAAGTGAAAAACTTTTCCCAGCACCATTTCTGTTGCCTAGAAAGGCCCTAATGATATTTTCTACTTTTCTTTGCTGAATAAATTGGGCAGCAAATTTCATGCACATGTGCTCAGTGATCACCTACTGATGCCTTGAACACAGATGTTTGATTCTGGCTTCTTTTTTGGAGCCGTTGCTAGACTGAGAGTTCCATGAGGGCGAGGGTCATGTTGCATGCATCTTCATGTCTCCCTTTCATGAGGCAGGAGCTCAGATGACATCTCAAGTGTGATGTCATGTGATGTCATGTGTGTTCTGTGAGAGGGACATGAAAAGCCAACAGAGTCATCTAGAAAGTTTGGTCACTCTGGGGATTTCCCAATCAGAGCAATCACTTTTTCTTAAGCAGCAGATATCTGGTCTTACTTTTTTGTTGTTATACAATATTCATTTCTTTTTTTTTTAAGAGACACAGTCTTGCTTTCAACCAGGCTGGGTGGAGTACAGTGGTATGATCGTGGCTCACTGCAGCCTCAACCTCATGGGCTCAAGATCTCCTCCCACCTCAGTCTCCTGAGTAGCTGGTACTACAGGCACAGGCTAACACACCTGGCTAATTTTTAAATTTTTTGTAGAGATAAAGTTTCGCTATGCTACCCAGCCTGGTCTTGAACTCCTAGCCTCAAGGGATCCTCCCACCTCAGCCTCCCAAAGTGCTGGGATTACAGACATAAGCTGCTAGGCCCAGCTTGTTAGGAAATAGTTCAAGCCTACAGAAAAATATAAAGAAGAATGTAATGAATATCTGTGATCCCATCGAACCAGCTCGGTGAAAGCTTATCATGCTATATTTGCTTCAGATTTTTTTTTCAAAATAAAACACATGGAGTGATTAATGTCCCTGGTGCCCCTTCTACCGTCCCTTCTCCCACCGCCCACAGGTCCACACTTGGTGCTCCTTGTTCCTCTCCAGGGCTTTATGCTTTGCCACACATATGTGCCTGTAAACATTACCCTGTCCAGTTGATGTGTTTAAACCATACATGAATGGCTTGTCACTTTCAACAGCTTGCTTTCTTATTTAAACTTAACTCCCATAACACACTCACTGGATGTATATGGAATAACCAAATAAAAGCAGACAAGCTGTATCATGACAGGACGTGACAAGTAGGAGGGAGGGGAATGAAGTGGGGTACAAGGATGCAGGGGAGATGGGGGAGTAATTTAGGGGGAGTGCTCAGGGAAGTGCTATTTGAGAAGGAGACATTTGAGCAGAGATCTGGATGCAGTGAGGGTGTAAATCTGGCAGAAGGCGACCAACCTGTCCCAGCTTTCTGGTGACTTTCCCAACGCTGAAAGTCTCAGGTCCCAAAAAGCTCCTCAATCTCAGGTGAACCGGAGTACCCAGGGAAAGAATGTCAAGAGTAAGAAACATGGAGTGGAAGGGACTTGTGGTGGAGCGAGTTCGGCCTGTTAGAAGAAGGGCCCCCGAGGCTGAGTGGGGCAAGGAGGGTGGGGAGGGAAGCAGAGGCAGATCTAGTCCACTAGGGAGTGTGGGCAGGTACATGCACAGTGTATGGGAGCTGACGTGTGGGTTAGATGCCACTGTGAATTCAAATTTTACTCCCTGAGATGATTATTTTCCTAATTTAAAGAAATTATCATATAAGAAAGTTGACATTTTTGGTACAGATTTCTGTGGATTTTTTTTTTTTTTTTTTTTTTTGAGCCTTGGTCTTTTTCTGTCACCCAGGCTGGAATGCAGTGGCACAATCTTGGCTCGCTGCAACCTCCGCCTCCTGAGCTCAAGCGATCTTCCCGCCTCAGCCTCCCGAGTAGCTGGAATTACAGGTGCCCGCCACCACGCCTGGCTAATTTTTGTATTTTTAGTAGAGGCGGGGTTTCACCATGTTGGCCAGGCTGGTCTCAAACTCCTGACTTCAAGTGACCTACCCGCCTCAGCCTCCCAAACTGCCGGGATTACAGATGGGAGCCACTGCGCCCAGCTGATTTCCAAGGATTTTTGACCCATGTAGAAATCCATATAACCACCACCACCATCAGGATCCAAAAGAGTTTCAACCCCCCAACGATTGTCCGGTGCCATCCCTATAGCGAACCCCTGGAAACTGCTGATCTGTCTCCATCACTATAACTTGGTTTTTCTGAGGATGCCAAATAAATAGGATCATAAAGTACATAATTTTGGGACACTGGCTCTACCCCTCAGCATAATGCCTTTGAGACACAGGTCCATGGCTGCAATGTGGTAATGGTTCCTTCCTTTCCACAGCTGAGCGTCATTCTGGAGTATGGGCATCCCAGTTTATTTATCCATTCATTCGTTGTTGGAGAACATGAGGGCTGTTTCAAGCTTCTAGATTTTTGTGTCTTCTGGTTATTTTTGAGAATTTCACAGCAATTACACTCTATATCTGGTAACGACTTTCAGAAAAGTGCTTTAGATGGAAGTTCTGCTCTGTATTAGGAATATGTCCTTCACTGATTAGCATATAAGGATTTTAGGGAGGAGACTCTCTCCCCTTCCCCATCTCCTGATGGCAGACCCCGAATTTGTCAGGATGTTCACTTAAAACAGCATATTTCTAAGCCTTGTTTCTAGCTCTACTACGTGAGTGAGGTAATAGTTTCTGCCCTTTCCTTTTAAATGAGCCATAACTATTTTTTAAAATAATACATTTCTCATATATGTCTTCTTTTGAAAAGTGTCTGTTCATGTCTTTTGCCCACTTTTTAATGTTTTTTTTTTTATTGTAACAAAGACATGGAATCAATCTAAATGCCCATCAGTGATTGACTGGATAAAGAAAACGTAGTACATACACACCGCAAATACTATGCAGTCATAAAAAAATAAATAAATAATAAGATCATGTCCTTTGCAGGGACATGGATGGAGCTGGAGGCCATTATCCTTAGCAAAGTAACGCAGGAACAGAAAACCAAATACCACATGTTCTCACTTATAAGTAGGAGCCGAATGATGAAAGCACATGGACACATAGTGAGGAACAATACACACTGGTGCCTTTCAGAGGGTGGAGGGTGGGAGGAAGGAGAGGATCAGGAAAAATAACTAATGGGTACTAGGCAGAATACCTGGGTGATGAAATAATCTGGACAACAAACCCCCATGACACAAGTTTACCTATGTAACGAACCTGCACTTGTAGCTCTGAACTTAAAAACAAACAAACAAACAAAAATACGTTTTATTATGTAAGTAACCTTAAAATGAGAAAAAAAATCCAAAGATCAAAGACTGGTCCCTTCCATTCCAAGTAGCCTGACGAGAATATCTAGGAACCAGGAAACCCTAGCTTCCCCCGCAGTCCAGATGGAAGGAATTGGGCTTACAAAAGACCCCACAGGGTCTCACTGCTAAGACTGTGGTCTGTTCTGTTTATGAGCTTATTCTGTCAAGGCCTGTTGGGTTTGGTTTTGTTTAAAGTTTAACAGGATTTCAGACTTAGTGGTGGTCTCTTTGGATTTTCTCCTTCTTTTTCCTTTTGATGCTTAAACATACCCCCACGACACCAAAGAAACAACCATGGCTGAAAAGACTAGAATTACACAGGATGTAATTCCCTTTCACATAAACGCTGAAGAGTGTCACCCCTGGAGCTGTGACTTTGCTGCAAGGAGCCGAAAAATGAGGATTTGTTTAAATAAAGACACAGAGTAGGCTACATGTAAGTAGAGTGTGGACTTAAGGACCCCTCCTTGGGGTTAAGGCTTCAAATCCTAAGCTACCAAAGGGGACCATTTGAAAAACAAGAATAATTTCTGTTTGGCCAAGTACTGCACTACATAGCTGCATTTGAGAGAATAGGACTGAGTCTTTTTAGGTTTGCGAATTCCAGTTTTTCCTTTTTTTTAGACAAGGTCTTGTTCTGTCTTGCAGGCAGTGGTGGCTCACTGCAGCCTTCACTTCCTGGGCTCAAGTGATCCTCCTGCCTCAGCTTTCCATGTAGCTGGGACTACAGGCATGCGCCACTATACCTGGTTAATTTTTTTATGTTTTTTTTTTTTTTTTTAGAAAAGATGGAATCTTGCTATATTGTCCAGGCTGGTCTTGAACTCCTCGGCTCAAGTGATCCTTCCACCTCAGACTCCCAAACTGTTGGGATTACAGGCCTGAGCCACCACGCCCAGCCCTTCAGTGTAGTGATCTATGGTGGACATCATACCCTTCTGGGGGCATTTTGGATATTATGGGGATAGTTTTGGTTGTGTTTTGATTGGGGACACTGACATTTATTCAATTATTCAATAGGAGTCCAGGGACACTAGAATTCTGCCACATTCAGGACACTCAGACACAACAAAGTCCCATGACTTATCCATATCCCTTAGAATAATTCATGAGCCTAGAAACTCACTCCATTTTACACAGAACTCTAGGTATTAATGGCAGCTTTCAAAGGACATCGAACATAGAGTTTGTAGTCTTTGCCTACAGACACCACTGTTCCTTTTTCCCTAACTGCCTATGCAGAGTGCTGCTGAGCCGTGTGGCTTGCTGCTCTTTGATTGGCCTACTCATCACTGGAGGTGCAGACGTCTCGCTGCTTCTGGGGTTTGTCTAGTGTAGCTACACCTAATCATTTTCACATATTTATTATAAGTTCATTTTATAGAAGTTATTATTTTGTATTATCTGTATTATTTTATAACAAGCTTGTTCCCTTTTCCCTCTTTTATATTACAATTAGGACATCATCCTGATTTGCTTTTAGGTTATACATATAGGTAATTCCTATTATTTTTGAATTTCATTTTAGAGTAGTAAAGCATCATCATAAGATATCATAAAATACAGTTCAGTCTAATAGGGCTGAGGATCGCTGTTCCCGTGGAACTCTGCTGTGGACGTTTGCTAAGAGGCCCAGAATCGGATTTTTCCAGCAAGAGCATCCTGATTTTACTGTGGGGAATTTTTATCTACTGGACCCAGTCTTGATGACCTTGATGGGCGGTCTTGGTTTGGCAAAGGTTGTTTGCACTGACATTTGAAATCCACCAGAGACCCAGTGCCAATCAGCATGAGAAGTCATCTTCTCAAAGCATCAGTAATTTATGCAAAACAGCACATTCCCCTTCTAATCCATTTTAGTTCGTTTCTCTGTTCTCCTTCCAGCTCTTTCCATTCCTCCAGAAAGGTCTTTTCTGTTTAATTCCTGGGTAGAGATGGCTCCTTGTACCCCAGTGTCCTTCCCTTCCTTCATACAGTGATTTTTAGTTGGGTGCTTGGTCACCTAGGCTAAAGATTGCTGTTCCCAGTCCCCCTGCAGGAGATGTGCCATCTGACCACGATCTGTCCAAAGGGATGTGAGAAGTGAGGGATGCAGGTTATGTGTACCCTTAGAGATGAGTCCTGCTAGACGGACTCTGTGTACCCTTAGATATAAGAGTCCTGCTGGCAGGACTCTGAGTACAGAAAGGAAGCATCTTGGAGCTTGCTGCCAAAGGTCCTAGCCTAATGATGGCAAAACAGGAAGACAGAAGGAGCTGGGGTCCCTGACAACGGAGCCGCCACAGCAGCCCTGGACCATTGCTTTTGACTATTGTGTGCTAGAGAAATAAACTTCTATCTTAACATACTGTTATTTTGTGTGTGGCAAAGGGTGTGCTCATCACAAACCCATTTCTTCTTCCTGGATTCACATGGAGACCACATTTCCAGCGTCCTCTGCATCAGGTGCAGGTATGGAGTGTAAGCTTTCACGGTGGATGCTTCAGGGCATCCAGAACAAAGATGAATGCCCCACAGAGCTACCTTGAGAGCCACAAGCTGAAGGTGGCAGTGCCACAGGAGAGAAGGATCCTGGGTCCCCAAACCACAGGGGGACCCTCCCTACACACAACCAGGAGCATTCGCTTGGACAATTAGACGAACAAGAAACAAACCTTTATTTGGTAAAGCCACTCACATTTTGGAGTTTGTTTGATACCTTGTATGACCTTAATTAATTCAAGTTTATGTCCCAGGTCTCTACATCCTAATCAAAGAGCCCTGAGCACACAAAAGAAAAAGATCTAGGTCTTTCTGGAATTTCTGCATAAAATATTCATAAATTAATTGGTAGAAAGAAACCTGTCAGTCATCCACTTGCACAGCAAATACCCATTGAGCTTCAACTTGAGCACAGTGGTGACAGAATGGAAAAGGAACCTGTAGGGTCCCTGCTCTCCTGGAGCATATGATGGGGACAGTCAGCGGACAGGTCAGTACTGCAGGGATTTTTATGGAAGGAGGTGTGTTAATCGAATTTTTGTGAAACAAATCACATTCTGACTTCCTGCCAATGATATAATTTTATTTTCTGCTTTAGAAATCTTTCTTGGTGTAAAATGATGAATGCTTTCATAATATAAGCAACAAATCCCCACTTTTTCTTGTTTCATCTTCTGTAAGTTCTGGATTCTTTGTCTGGTTTTCTAAAGGCAGTGCACTCTGGTTCAGCAAAGGTTGTTTACATTGACATTTTAAATCCACCAGAGACCTATTGCCAATCAGCATGAAAAACCATCTTCTCAATGCATCAGTAATTTATGCAAAACAGCCCATTCCCCTTCCACTTTGTTTCAGTTTATTCTGAGGCTCTGGCCAGGCCTCTGTCAAGCCTGGTGGCATCTTTCAGGTGTGCACAAATGACCTACAGATACAGGGGTCTCCATTCTCATGGTGAGACTGGGTGAACTCCCAGATGTTCCCAATGCATCCCTTCTGGTAGGTTTCTCCAGGAAGGTACATCCTGCAGAGCCATCCTTTGGCCTGCACCATCTCATTCTGAATTTCTGGCTCAGAAGTCAACAACCTACAGCCTGTGGGCCAAACCTGATTACACTTGATTTTGTAAATAAAGTTTTATTGCAACACGGACACACTCATTCATTTACATATTGACTGTGGCTGCTTTTGCAATAAAATGGGGAGAATTGAGGGCAGAATGGCCTCCAGAACCTAAAATATATATATATATTTTGTCCAAGATGGAGTCTCACTCTGTCACCCAGACTGGAGTGCAGTGGCATGATCTCAGCTCACTGCAGCCTCCATCTACCAGGTTCAAGCGATTCTCCTGCCTCAGCCTCCTGATTAGCTGGTACTACAGGCATGCACCACCATGCCCGACTAATTTTGTATTTTTTTTAGTGGAGACGGGGTTTCACCGTGTTGGTCAGGTTGGTCTCAAACTCCTGACCTCAAGCCATCGCCTGCCTCGGCCTCCCAAAGTGCTGGGATTACAGGCATGAACCACCACACCCAGCCAAAATACTTTCTATTTTATACCCTCTGGTTCTTTTTAGAAAACGTTTGCCAACTACTGACCTAGATAATTAACTTCCTTGGTTTTGCCTAATTGCCCTGGTTTGGGTAATTCTGTAAGTGTGACCTCTGGCTCCTCCTTACCCTGCATCTTGAAGCTGAACTTGAGTGGATGGAGTTTCTAGTTCTTTAATGGGAATTTGGCTCAGAGTCAATAGAAAGAAAAGAAAAACACACTTTTTAAGGTTTTATATTTTATTAAATTAAATCGGATTGAAAACAAAAAGCAACAGTCCTCAGCTCCTATCTTTTCACCTTCAGTCCATGCTAGGGTTGACCACTTTTGATAGTTTCAAATTTTTTGGTGCTTCTGGAACTCTAAATATTAACCTTCAAGTTCTAGCTCTAGACTTGTCAACTTCAGACAGTGGCTATTGACTAGGAAGGCTGACATCCTGCCAATGATAAAATTTTTATTTTCTGCTTTAGAAGTAGTGGAGCTTATTAGTTCACTTCTCTGAAGCTAAACAGTCTGGATTTGAAATTCCAATACTAATACATTCTGGTAAATAAGTTATTTTACTTCTTTTGACCCCCTATTTTTACGTCTGTAATATGGAATAATAATAGAAATGGTCTCATAGTGTCCTTGAGAAGACTGCATGTGTTAATTCACGTAAAACCAAAGTGAAGAGCTTCTTGTATATAAGAAACAGTCCGTACATGATGATTTCTTTGTTTTTTCTTTGACATTTTAAGTAACACTTGAATATCTTTTTTTTTTTTGAGACAGGGTCTTGCTGTGTTGTCCAGGTTGGAATGTAATGGCATGATCATGGCTCACTGCAGCCTTGACATCCTAGGCTTGAGCGATCCTCCCAGCTCAGCCTCCCAATTAGCTGGGACTATGGACCTGTGCCAGCATGCCCAGGTAATTTTTTAAATTATCTGTAGAGAAAGGTCTCCTTATGTTGCCCAGGCTGGTCCCAAACTCCTGGGCTCAACGAATCCTCCTGCCTTGGCCCCCTAGACTGCTAAGACAATAGGCATGAGCCACTGCGACCAGCCAAACTTGAAAGTCTTTCTTTCTTCATCCATCTATGGACATAACCCTTGGCTCCCCAGTTACCAGATGATAATACTGTAAATGTACACAGTGCCTACTTTATGTCAATTGCTGTCCTGAGAATTTGACATGAACATTAATTTAGTGTAATTGGCAACTGCATCCTCCAGTTGCTCAGGCCCCAAACCAGAGAGTCATCTTGGACTTCTCCCTTTCATTCATCATATGCACTCCATCAGGAATCCTGCTGGCTTCATCTTCGGAATGCATCTCAAATCCAGTCACTTCCTACCCCTTCTACAATGCCATCCAAGTCCTGGTCATCTCTGACCTGAATTATCACAACAGCCAAAGTACATGCTAGCGTCCTTGTAATGATCCACAAGGCACTTACCCCTGAGCCCTGGAGCCCCTCTGCGCATTGCCTTCCATTCCCATACCATTCCACCTACCATCTCCCCTCCCACTGCCCCCTAGCACACTCCCTTATCATTCCCCCCTCACTCTGTCACTCCAAGGCAGCCACACAGAGCTCCTGCTATTCCTGCACAATCCAGGCACACCCGCCCTCATGGGCTCTGTGCCTGCTGTCCCTCCACCTGGAATGCTGTTCCTGCCTATAAGAAAGTAGCTCACTCTGGTCGGGCATGGTGGCTCACGCCTGTAATCCCAGCATTTTGGGAGGCCGAGGTGTGTGGATCACGAGGTCAGGAGTTCGAGACCAGCCTGGCCAACATGGCGAAATCCCATCTCTACTAAAAATACAAAATTTAGCCGGGTGTGATGGTGCACGCCTGTAATCTCAGCTACTCAGGAGGCTGAGGCAAGGGAATCACTTGAACCCAGGAGGCAGAGGTTGCAGTGAGCCAAGATCGTGCCATCGCACTCCAGCCTGGGCAACAAGAGCAAGACTCCATCTCAAAAAAAAGAAAGAAAGAAAGAAAAAGAAAAGAAAAGAAAAAAGAAAAGTATTACACTCCTTCTCCCCTTCAGGACTCTGCTCAAATGTCACCTAATCAGACAGACTCTCTAACTGATGTATCTAATAGCAGACCACACCATCACTCTCCAAACTGTTGCCCTCCTTAATTTTTCTTAAAGCCCTATCCCTTTTGGACACTATATTAGAAATGTTAGTTAAATCTTTGTTCCCTGCCCCCTTGCAGCCTGGGTCCGGTTTGCTCATTGTGAAGCCCCCATTGTTCCGCCAGAGCTGGTGCACATAGAAACGCAGTGAGCATGGGTGAGTAAATGAGTGAAGGGATCCAGCCGTTTGCTCCCTGCATCCTGTCATCATGCAACACAGTCACAAATGGAACTCCAGATAGCAAGACTTCTCCGCGTGCTGCCTAACTCATTCCATGAGCCACCAGTGGCAGGAGGATCACAATTTTGGAAGCATCAATCCAGCCTCAGGTGGTTTCTACCTCGGGGCCCCAGTCTGCTCACCTTAGTGGACCTGCCTGATGCTGGTGGAGTCTTATTTCCATCTGGGGCCCCTGCACACACTTCGCATCTGGCTGTCCCTGCACACAGGGCCCTTCACTGCCTAAAGCTGTGCCCATCCAGGACCACAACCAGCTTCCGGGGCTCCTGCCCCTGCTGGTCTGCCCCCTCCCTCTTGCTCCCTCAGTTCAGGGCTCTGGTCCTGACAGCTGTCCTCTTAGCTGGAGATGAGAACACAACTGGCATCCACATTCCACCTGGATTTGCATAATCAGGCACATTTACTGCCCTCCCTCACTCTGTGCCATAATTACTGACTTGCTCTGCATTCAACACTTTTCAACTCCATGCACGTCCCTTCTCCCTCCTGCATTTTTAAGGTGGTTATTACAGATATGGCAGACACGGCTTTCCCAGACATGAATCTGGCTTTAAAAATGCAAAAAGATCTTTATGCCCATTTATGTAATTATTTCTGCCTCTAAAACTGGGGGCACCAGCATGTTTAGTCACTTGAGGGGAGGGGAAGACCTGTAGTGTATTCTCTACAAGCATTTGCCTTTTTAAAAAATGCACAAGACCCTTGTTTCCTGCATTTTCCCAAGAGGGGAAATACCTCTTGGTCCCTGAGAGTCAGACAGGGTGCCTTGGCCAGGATCCCATGACAGCTCAGTCCGACAGAAGAGCTTGCAAGGGAGGATGATGCTACCGTCTGTGGAAAAGATGAGTGTGCAAATTCTCTAGATCGGGCTTCTCACTTTTTACTGTAACCCTCGGTTAGAGATATGTGTTTTATCAGACATGGTGTAAACACACTTGTGCACTTAGAGAGACAGAGAGAGAGAAAAAGCGAGAGTTAGCACAGAAAACAACAGTTATCCTTACCACATACAGGCACAGGGCATTTTCTCTTCTATTGCATTCTATCCTATCAATTCTGATCTATTTCATTCAATTTCATCTTTTTTTAATGCTGGCTAGATCAACTGAATTGATTTCATGACTCATTAAGGGGTGGCAGGCGTGGTTTGGAAACTGTGCTGTACGATGGCATTGTCCTTTCATCATGGAAAGCCAAGCCCCTCCAGGTATCTCACTTGACGAGATCCCTAGAGGCAAGCTGAACTCTTTTCCTCTGGAAGCCTCACATCACAGCATCAAGAAATACTAGATTTTGTTCAATGAAAGATTCCTGTGACTCTGGAGATGCAGTGAGCAAAACCCACAATGCAAGAGATGACCTGGTTGTTTCAAAAAATAATAATAATTATTATTATTTTTTTTTGAGACAGGGTCTTGTTCTGTCGCCCAGGCTGGAGTGCAATGGCTTGGCATCGGCTCACTGCAACCTCTGCCTCCCAGCTTCAAGCGATTCTTCTGCCTCAGTCTCCTGAGTAGCTGGGATTACAGGCACGCGCCACCATGCCCAGCCAATTTTTGTATTTTTAATAGAGATGAGGTTTCACCATGTTGGCCAGGCTGCTCTCGAACTCCTGACCTCAAGTGATCTGCCCGCCTCAGCCTCCCAAAGTGCTGGGATTACAGATGTGAGCCACCGCGCCTGGCCCAATAATTATTTTTTAAAAAGGAGGATGTGATAGATTCGTGCTGTCTGACTTGGCAGCCACAAGCCACAGGCGTCCACTGAGCCCTTGAACTACGGCTGGTCCAAACTGAGATGTTCTCTAAGTATAAAATACACCCCTGGTTCTGAAGACTTTGCATGCAGAAAGATTGTAAAGTATCTCGTTCAATAATTTTACTGTTACATGTTAAAACGGTACTTTGGATATATTGGGTTAAATAAATTATCAAAATTAATTTTACCTATTTCTTTTTACTTTGTTTTTTAAGTTGGCTCTTGGAAAATTTTAAATGATGCATGTGGCTCACATGGTACTATTGTGGAACTGACCAATAATCCAAAGAAACCAACTGAAAAAAATTGAGACCACTGGGGAAATTTGAAAATGGGGTGTTTGAGGATATGAAAGAAACATTATTAATTATTTTTTAAGTGTGATAATTTTGTTACAAAAAATGTTATTTTTTAGAAATATTTACAGATGGACAGATGTATTTGAGATTTACTTCCAAATAATAGAATGAGGGGGCAAAAAAAAAAAAAAAACAAGTAGGGATGGCTGTAGCTGAAACCAGTTTGGCCACAGGGGCTGAGGCTGGGTGATGGGTATACAAGGCTCACTCCATCATTCCTTTTACTTTTGCATGTTTGAAATTTTCTAAAATCTGAAATAAAATTTTGAAAAGACTGGAGAAATTTACTACATTAAAAAATCATAGATAAAACCAAATCAAACCCCAGACAGACAGCATACGTGATCAGTGTGGCAGGTTGTGTGGCTGTAATGGTGGATTCTAGAGTGGGACAGTCTGGGTACGGATCCAGACATTGTCCCTCACCTGTAAGCTGTGTGACCCTGGGAGAGTTATGTAACCTCTCTGTGCTGCAGTTCCCTCCTTCGTGAGTGGGGATAAGAATACTGTATCTATACAGTGGGGTCGGGGTACTCCTCCCCTATGACTGCTTTGACAGGCTGCCATTAACTCTGTGGCTTAAAACTATGCATATTTATGATCTTACAATTCTGGAAGTCAGAAATCAAAATGGGTCTACAGCAGCAGTCCCCAACCTTTTTGGAACCAGGGACTGGTTTTGTGGAAGACAATTTTTTCACAGACCAGGGATGGGGATGTTTTCGGGATGATCCAAGCGCATTACATTTATGGTTCACTTTATTTCTATTATGATTACACTGTAACATATAATGAAATAACTATTCAACTCACCCTCATGTAGAAATCAGTGGGAGCCTGAGCTTGTTTTCCTGCAGCTAGACGGTCCCATCTGGGGGTGATGGGAGATGTGTCCGATCATCAGGCATTAGATTCTCATAAGGAGGACACCACCTAGATCCCCCACATGTGCAGTTCACAATAGGGTCTGCGCTCCTATGAGAATCTAATGCTGCTGCTAATCTGACAGGGTGGAGCTCAGGCAGTAATGTGAGCAATGGTGAGTGGCTGTAAATACAGATGAAGCTTCACTCGCTTGCCCGCCGCTCACCTCCTGCTGTGCAGCCTGGTTACTAAAAGGCCACCAACCAGTACCAGTCCATGAAACAGGGGTTGGGGACCCTTGGTCTAGAGAATTGTGTTCCTTCTAGGGGTCCTCTCTGTTTTCTTACACTTTCCAGCTTCTAGAGACAGACTGCATTTATTGGCTCATGGTCCCTCCTTCCATCCTCAAAGCCAGCAGCATAGAATCTTCTCTTTACTTTGACCTCCTACTGCCCATTCATATAAAATCCCTCGAGGTTACCTTGGGTCCATCCAGATAAGTGAGGAGAATCTCCCTGCCTAAAGATCCTTAATTTAATCACACATGCAAAGTTTCTTTGCCATGTGAAATAACACATTCCACAAGTTTTGGGAATGAGGATATAGACATCTTTGATGGGACATTATTTAACCCACCATCATGGAATTGTTATGAAGATTAAATATGTTGAGCACTTACAAGCATTCCTGGCACCTATGTAATCATTAATTAGGCATTAATAATTAATATTATGATTATCATTATTGTTATGTAGTGTTCATATTGAATCCATCAGAAAAAATGTTGCAGCCAGGTGTGGTTTGTAACTGAAGGAAACTTAGAAAAAGTTTGAGTAACTTAGAAAAAGGCTGTTGTATGTCCTTTGTCCCCCTTCAATTTCATTTCTTCCTCTTTCCTGCTGGCTGGGCAGTGGGTGTAATGGCTGGAGCTGGGGCTACCATTTTGTACCATGAGGTGGTACAGGGAATGGAGGCCACTCACGGCAGATGAACAAAAATAAATAAATGTGGCACCATGAGGGCTTGGTAGAGCACAACCCCACACCCAACCTTGGATTGTCTACCTCAGCCTGTCACACAGGAGACAAAAATAAATTTATACTGCGCTCAACCTCTTGTTATCTTGGGCCTGGGTCACTCACAGCAGAATGTAATCCTATGAATACTTTAATTTTAATCTGTTTCTCATCAACCATAAGAGATGTCAAATGCACCAAGAGGCCACAGAATGAAATAACAGTCTGTGTCTGCAGAGCCAAAGGGCTTTGCTGTTCGCTTTTCAATATATGGGACTAAGAAGGGAGCTGATGTAATCATCCCAGCTTGTCTGAACTGAGGTTTCATTTATTTCTTCCTTTTCTTATCATATTTTTAAATGACATGGTTCTTGATGCAGCAAAAACAACATGAAAAGAAGATCAAACTCAGGCTATAAAGTCATGTGTGGAAGGAAATGACGAGCTCAGGTGGAAAGGACTCTGTGACCTCTTTGAGCCCACACCCCTCACCTTTCCTCCTTGGTCTCTGTTCTTCTAGTTCTGTGCACATAATAGCTCCTCTGGGCTGGCTCCCCTGGTCCCCTGAGGGACCAATGATTCTACGTGCATTATTCAATGTCTTTCATTACGTTGTCAACATCTACAGACATGTTGTGGACACTTTGTGTTTTCTTTCCCAATATCCATTCTTCCTTCTTCTGACAATAATATTTGGGGCTCCTTCTCTCCCTGTTTCCCAATTCATGTGATCAAGAGGTGCCTTTTTCCTAACCTTTAGAGATAAAAGCCTGTCCTGGGCAAACACAGTAACTCATGCCTACAATTCCAGCACTTAAGGAGGCTGGAGTGGAAGAATTGCTTGAAGCCAGGAATTCCAGGCTGCAGTGAACCATGATCATTCCACTGCACTCCAGTTTGGGTGACACAGAAAGACCCCATCTCTAAAAAATTTTTAAAAAAATTTTAAAAGCCTGTCCCTGTGTCATATTCTCTGGGCCACAGTAATTGAGTCAGTGGCTCTCACATTACCCAAGCTGGTCCAATCAGGGCGAGTCTTAAGACTTTTATGGAAGATTTCAGAAGAGACTTTGAGGGGTGGGAGAGGAGCATCAGGCTGATCCTGAGGCAGCTTGATTAAGCCTGAGGGGAAAACCGGAAGTTTCCAGAATTTCTGAGAACAAGGAAGAAACCTAGGGCTAAAGGTATTAGTTGAGTCCCTAGATTGAGCCATGCCTAACTCAGATTTACTTCCCAACCCTATATTTTAGTATGTCATGAAATGCCTCATTTGTTGAAACAACTCCAACCTAGGGTTTCTGTCACTTGCAGTAGAAACAGTCATATGGATGGCCTGAATGCAGATCTCCCAGAAGCAGCCCTAAGAAAGAATTTGAGTGCAGTGGGTTGACTTGGGAGGCAATGTCAGGAAGCACCAGGAGGGGAATTGAAGCAAGAGAAGGAAGGAAGTCAGTACACAGTGAGGACCCGAGGAGAAGGAAGGAAGTCAGTACAGAGTGAGGACCCGAGGAGAAGGAAGGAAGTCAGTACAGAGCGAGTATCTGAAGAGAAGGAAGGAAGTCAGTACAGAGCGAGTATCTGAGGAGAAGGAAGTCACTATACAGTGAGGACCCGAGGAGAAGGAAGAAAGTCAGTACAGAGCGAGTATCTGAGGAGAAGGAAGTCACTATACAGTGAGGACCCGAGGAGAAGGAAGGAAGTCAGTACAGAGCGAGTATCTGAGGAGAAGGAAGGAAGTCAGTACAGAGCGAAGACCCGAGAAGAAGGAAGGAAGTCAGTACAGAGCGAGTATCTGAGAAGAAGGAAGGAAGTCAGTACAGAGCGAGTATCTGAGGAGAAGGAAGTCAGTACAGAGTGAAGACCTGAGAAGAAGGAAGAAAGTCAGTACAGAGCGAGTATCTGAGGAGAAGGAAGTCACTATACAGTGAGGACCCGAGGAGAAGGAAGGAAGTCAGTACAGAGCGAGTATCTGAGGAGAAGGAAGGAAGTCAGTACAGAGTGAAGACCCGAGGAGAAGGAAGGAAGTCAGTACAGAGCGAGTATCTGAGGAGAAGGAAGTCACTATACAGTGAGGACCCGAGGAGAAGGAAGGAAGTCAGTACAGAGCGAGTATCTGAGGAGAAGGAAGGAAGTCAGTACAGAGTGAAGACCCGAGAAGAAGGAAGGAAGTCAGTACAGAGCAAGTATCTGAGGAGAAGGAAGGAAGTCAGTACAGACCGAGGACCCACGGAAGTTCTGGTCTGGGCCACTAGGGCTTCTTCCCACTGGGGGCCTCTTGAAGAGCTGGGCTGTTTCTCCACTGACTCCTGTCTGTCGCTGGTTGTGGAAGGTTCCTAGGGTCATAACTGCCTGACCCTTCCCCCTACATGGGCTGAGCATGCCCCAGCAGCCAGAGAAAGCCCCTGGCCCACAGTTGGAGGGGCTGGTTATAGGAAGCCTTTGCATAGATGTAAACCAGGAGCCTAAGGACCAGGCACAAAAGCCTCTGTCACACTGTCCCTGCAGCTGGGGTGAGTCTGCGAGTAGTTAAAACTGTTACAGGAAAGGAGTACCAATCCAGACCCCAAGAGAGGGTTCTTGGATCTCACACAAGAAAGAATTCAGGGCAAGTCCACAGAGTAAAGTGAAAGCAAGTTTATTAGAAAAGTAAAGGAATAAAAGAATGGCTAGTCCATAGACAGAGCAGCCCTGAGGGTGGGCCCATTTTTATGGTTATTTCTTGGTGATATGCCAAACAAGGGGTGGATTATTCATGCCTCCCATTTTTAGACCATATAGGGTAACTTCCTGACGTTGCCATGGCATTTGTAAACTGTCATGGTGCTGGGGGGAGTGTAGCAGTGAGGACAACCAGAGATCACTCTCGTGGCCATTTTGGTTTTGGTGGGTTTTGGCTGGCTTCTCTACTGCAGCCTGTTTTATCAGCAAGGCCTTTATGACCTGTATCTCATGCCAACCTTCTCATCCTGTGACTTAGAATGCCTGTCTGGGAATGCAGCCCAGTAGATCTCAGCCTCATTTTACCCAGCTCCTATTTAAGATGGAGCTGCTCCGGTTTACATGCTTCCTACAAAACCAGGCTTGGCTTTATTTTCACCTCCACATTCCCAGCGTGTCTGCTGACTAAATGGATGAATCCATCTTTGGAGTTTTTTTTACCCTTGGAGGGTAGGAGGAATTTTTCAGCCGGTGGGTTCAGCAGGAGCTACAGTGACTGAATGGCCCCTAAAAAGTAGCAAACGTCTGAGTTGCCATTTGTTGAAGGTTCATGGAAATGCCAAGTCCAAGTGGCAATTAGCATGAGTCTGTGGGATTTCCCGCCTGAAAAGCAAATGAAGGATTTCTTCTATTCTTCTGAATTGTAAACCAAGAATAAAATTCTAAGCCCCCCAAGCAACTGAATGGACCCCTCCTGTCAGCCAAGGGTACCCTAAATCAACCTGAAACACTAGTTCAAGCCACGATGGGAATGGATGGTCAGACAGGCCTCATTACACCTCGTCCTTTTGCAATTGAGGCACAGCTGAACAGCATTAACATTAAAACAGAGTCCTAAAGACTGACAATAGACTTTTTATAGCAATAAGATACCAACACGACAGATAGCGGGCTCTGAAAGAAATTGAAGTATTTTACCCTAAAATATATTTCTTTGACATATTGTGAAATAGCCCTGATAAGAAACATGTATTAGGTTTGTGCAAAAGTAATTGCGGTTTTTGCCATTTAAAGTAATGGTATTAAAAGTAATTGTAATGCCATTAAAAGTAATACAATCTCTTCTCTCTGAAACCAGCTACTTGGAGGCTTCATCTGTGTAATAAGAACCTCAGTCACCACAGCCCCTTATCTTAACCCAGACACTCCTTTCTATTGATTCCAAGACTTTAGGTAATCACTTAACTCTTTCAACCAATTGCCAATCAGAAAATCCTTGAATCCACCTATGTCCTGGAAGCACCCCACTTTGAGTTGTCCCACCTTTTTGAACCAAACCAGTGTACATCTTACATGTATCGACTGATGTCTTATGTCTCCCTAACATGTATAAAACCAAGCTATAGTCTGACCCCCTTGGGCACGTGTTCTCAGGCTCTCCTGGGGCTTTGTCATGGGTCATGGTCACTCAAATCTGAATGTGACCATGGATCGTGGTCACTCACATCAGAATAAATCTCTCCAAATACTTGACAGGGGTTGACTGTTTTCATCAACGATAATAGAAGATAGTTTCATTTAAGGAAAGCTTTGAAAGTCACCAAAACTCCAGGCATTTCTTTTAAGGGCACCCCCGCCCACCACCCTTTGTTTTTCCCTTCACAGATAAAAACAGGGAGTTCCCTCCCACCCAGAGCAACAAGGCTCTTGAAGTGGAGTGGGGATGAAGGGGCACTTTGTCTCAACAGGGCCTCCCTTGGAGAATTTAATGTCTGCTGGATGCTCCCTTGAAAAGAAATAAACCTCATATGCCAAATATTTAGCCCTCCAAAACTGATAAAAGAGGAAAGGGAATTACCATTTCAGCAGGGGATAACTTACTTTCAGATTTTTTTTTTTTTAAGACAGAGTTTCATTCTTGTTGCCTAGGCTGGAGTGCAGTGGCGCAATCTCAGCTTACCGCAATCTCTGCCTCCTGGGTTCAAGAGATTCTCCTGCCTCAGCCTCCAGAGTAGCTAGGATTACAGGCACCCACCAACACACCCAGCTAATTTTTGTATTTTTACTAGAGATGGGGTTTCCACATGTTGGCCACGCTGGTCTTGAACTTCTGACCTCAAGTGATCTGCTCGCCTCGGCCTCCCAAAGTGCTGGGATTATAGGCATGAGCCACTACACTCTGCCCAGCCCAGACTTTTGAATGTCATTTGGTCTAACTGCCAGTTCACTCATTCAACAAGTATTTATTGAGCACCTGCTATGCATCAAGTATAGAATCTAAGCACCACAGAACTTACATCCTAGTGGAGAAAATAATGATAGTCAACACTTACAAGGTACTTACCACATGTCATGCGCTGTTCTAAGTTCTAGTTTGTGTGGTTTTCATCCTTTGCACATATTTGAGGAACTTTGTCTTGGAGGAGGAAAGATCCATTCAACACTACATTAAATTCATTTGGCATCCTGACCAAATGAATTGTGAGCCCAGCACACACAGGAAAGGCGCTTACGTGCTGCCCAAGACATCTCTGTGACTGCACAGGTGTGGGGTGTCATTGATGGTGCAGCCAGCATCCATCCCCCAACCCTATCCTCCTTCCCAAGAGTCCTGGACTTGTTTAGGAGCCTCCTGCTCCCCTCTGCATCTCATGGGCCTCGGAGATGCTGACTGCACTCCAGCTATGGAGCTGCTCAAAGTTAATCCCATCTTCCTGGACTGTGATTGAGTCAAGGGTGAACAGGATACCCACCTGAGCCAAGGGTATTCTAGGAGGTGTCTGTTGGATCCTTGCAAGCGATGCCTTCCTTGCACTTTTGGGAGACATTCCAGAAATGACCCCGTTACTCCTGCTGGACGGGAACAGAGGTCAAACAGGAAGCAGGCAGACTGTGGGCAGCAGACAAGAAAGATGGAAAACCTCTGGGCCCTCAAGGACATCTTCAGGTAGCTGAATGAACCAAGCTTGCAGCCCATCCTGCCTTAATGGTCGAGATACACAAGCCAGCACACTACGTTACAGATGGAGCCTCTGTGCAATGTGGGCTCTGTGAGTGCAGGCAAAGCTATCTTGATTCATAATTCATCCCATTTACAGTGCTGACAGAGGGCTTTGAGCTGCTGTTTTACATTTTGTTGTGGTTATCATTGTTCATTTTCTTACTCTCTGCTTTTTACCCTCAGACCATGGTTGAAATTTTATTTTACCAAGAATATTCAGACCACTGTTATAGCCATGAATGTCATATAAGGGGAACACTAGATTTTAAAATAGAGGTGATTTTTTAATGATCACAAGTGGGTTGGAGTTTGAAACATAACGTGATTATTAATTGATGAATTTTAAAACTCACAAGTGCTTCCTCAGGTGATAAACCAAGATGATTTGTACCTAAGACCAGACTTTCTCTGGCTCTATGGGCAACTAAGTTACTTAAAAGTGTCTCTTTTTTTCTGGGACCTTTTTGTTTTGGAATTTTTAAAAGGCTTAATTTTTTTTAGAGCGGTGTTTGGGTTTACACAAAAATGGAACAGAAGGAGCACACCCCCACCTCTCCCCCAGGGTGACACAGTGACCAGGCTTCTTCCCACCTGTGGCCCTCCCATCTACAGCACAGGCCTCTCACAGTGGCCCACGGGACAGTCTCCAGTCCACTCAGTCATCTTCAGCAGGCACCTCTGTGGGGTGAGCTTGATTCACCAATATCTCTAAAAGGATATTTTCTTTTCCTCCATTTTTTTTCCAGAGACAGGGTCCTGCTGTGTCTTCCAGAGTGGAGTGCAGTGGCATGATCATAGCTCACTGCAGCCTCGAATTCCTGGACTCCAGAGATCCTTCCAACTCAGCCTCCAGAGTAGGTAAGACTACAGGCACGAGCTACCAAACCAGGCTTTTTTTTTTTTTTTTTGGTAGAAACGGGGTGGTCCTATATTGCTCAGGCTGGTTTCGAACTCCTGGGCTCAGGCGATTGGCCTGCCTCGGCCTCCCAAAGTGCTGAGATTCCAGGTGAGTGCCACCACGCCCAGCCCACATTTTACATTTGATCATTGTTTGTGTATGTACAACATGAATGAATGACAGTTGCATGGAGAGACAGAGACTGAGGAAAGTACAGCTCAACCGTCCAAATACATTACCTCCCATTTTTAAAATCTGTTAAACTTCCTCTGACCCCCTCCCAAGTACCGTGATGTGATGGAGACAGTGTCATCAGTGGCTTAGTCCTGAGACCCAGACCAACAGGGAACTCCTTGGAGAGATTTGGATGCTTCACATTTTAACTACATTCCTATTTCCTACCAATTTCTCAATATAATTCCCAATGTAATTTATGTAGATTTTTTTTTTTAAAGAAAATATGGCCTTGGTGGGAATGCTGGTCTTGCAGCTGCTTCCTCCCATGTATTCCACCCATGCACACAGCCCTAGACTCGCTCCAGCTAGGAAGGAGGCTGCGTTCAATATAAATGCAAAACGCTCCAGACATTCATGATTATCTGTGCTGTGCATGAATAACGACAGCAGCTTGCAAGTGGGCAGGACTTGGCGGAGAGGCCCCATCACAAATCCACTGCCACACCAACACGCTCCAACGAAGTGCCTGTGAAATCTGCCTTCAGTCACTAATTTCACACTCCAGGGACAGAGCTGAGAACAGCTCCGAGCTCATAATTCTCATTTTAATAACAGTTTCCTTAACCTTCAGACACTCTTTACAGCACTTTTTGACACCTTTTCAAAAATTAAAATCCTCGATTCCTTTCAGGTTAAATCTCAGGTTTGCTTTCATTTAATCATCCCTTTAATTTTGTGACTTTACAAATAGCAGAGATTTTATTTTGTCTTCAGATACCTTGCAACACTTTCTCCAGCTTGGTTGCATTTTTAAAAATCAAAATGAATCGTTCACATATTCTACATTCATTATTCTGTCTCCTGCAGCGTTCTAAATAATGTAGGTATTGTAGATGCTTCTGTGATGAGCACGGAATGCATTTGCAATGCCCTGCTAAAATATGCTTTTCATCTCCTTTCAGATCATAAAATGAGTTTTCTTCTCTTGGTTTCTGAAGGCCTGAGAAATACTCTTCTCTTCTGGAATACATTGCAAGACACGGGGGAGGGTCCTTTGGGACAGAGAATAAGATGTGTCGGATTAACTGGACCAATGAAATTGACAGATGAGCAGGCATGGCTCCAAAGTGGGAAACTTACAAGAATTTTGGTGACTGGATTTATGAACCCCAAAGAGGTTTGTACCTGGAATTATGGCTTGATTGTTTCTGTGGTCAGCTGACTTGGTTGTACTTTCCCAAGTACTTTCCCAAGTACTCAGCCCAGGTAAGACAACTATTCAGATGCAAGAATATTATGATAGTATGGCTCAGTGGCTATATACAAATTGCACTGGTTTGTTACTTAAATTGGCTTGTTAGAATTCTTTTTTTTTTTTTTTTTTCAAGACAAGGTCTTACTCTGTTGCCCAGGCCACAGTACAGTGGTACAATCACACCTCACTGCAGCCTCCACCTCCTGGGCTCAGGCAATCCTCCCACCTCAGCCTCCTGAGTAGCTGGGATGACAGGTGCATACCACCATACCCAGCTAATTTTTGTATTTTTTGTAGAGATGAGGTCTTGCTATGTTGGCCTATGCTGGTCTCAAACCCCTGAGCTCAAGCAATCCTCCCATCTTGGCTTTCCAAAGTGCTGGGATTACAGGCATGAGCCACCACACCTGGCCAGAATTCTTTTAATAAGCTATGGTTCACATGGTTGTACATTTTAAAATGAGATTTGACATCAAGAAAATAATAAATTAATCCTAATTTTGAGTTCCTAGTGCAAGTCTCTCCAGTTCTCAGAGACTCTAGGGGAAAATGCATTCCTTGCTTCCTCTAGCTGCAGGTGGCCGTTGGCATTCCTTGGCTTGTGGCCACATCCCTTCAATCTCTACCTTTGTGGTCACATTGCCTCCTCCTCTTGTGACCAGCTGTCTGATCTCCCTCTGTCTTTCTCTTGTAAGGACATGTGTGCTAGCACTTAGAGCCTGCCTGGATAATTCAGAATCAACTCCCCAAGATTCTTAACTTAATCACTCTATTTGCCACATAAGGTAATGGTCACTCTTTTGCCATACAAGGTGATATTTTAGGCTCCAAGCATCAGGATGTGGACATGTCTTTTTAGGGGCTACTGCTGAAGTCACTGCAAGGTCCTCACTCTTTTCCTCTTTTGAGATGGTGAAAAAGGATTTCCTTTGTAGAGGGGGACGATCTGGGGTGTTATGTTAGTTTCCTATCTGCTGTCATAGTAAATTACTGCAGGGACAGGCACAGTGGTTCACACCTGTAATCCCAGGACATTGGGAGGTTGAGGTGGATGAATCACCTGAGGTCAGGAGTTTGAGACCAGCCTGGCCAACATGGCGAAACCCCATCTCTACTAAAAATACAAAAGTAGCCAGGCATGGTGGCACGTACCTGTAATCCCAGCAACTCGGGAGGCTGAGGCAGGAGAATTGCTTGAACCTGGGTGGCGGAGGTTGCAGTGAACAGAGATCGTGCCACTGCACTCCAGCCTGGGCGACAGAGGGAGACCCTATCTCAAAAAAAAAATTAACTAATTAATTAATTTAAAAATTACCACAAATTCAGCAGCCCTGTTTTTTCTTGGCATATTCCTCTCATCACATTCTGGCTTTCTGTCTATCCAAGCAGTAATGATCCCAACAATTCTTCTTTCCTATCCTGTTGGATTCTCCTCCCATTCCACATTTCCACACCTCTGCTAAAGCACATTCCTTGCCACTCTGCTGACTATTGCAAACCCCAACCCAACCCTGACTCTGTCTCCTCTGCCAAGCCCCCATGAGGTTTGCTCTTCTGCTGTGGAGTTCACTAAAACAGCAGCATTTTCCAGCGTGTTCCTTCCCTTGATCAAAAGCCTTCCATGCCTCTCCTCACCCCAGCAATCTGGCCCAAAGCAGACCCTGAGAATGCACAAGATGATTTCCAGGATAACCCAGACGAACATCTTTTTAAAGGCCCATGTTTATTTTATCAGTTTCAGGGTAAAGAGTAGTCGGAAAATGAAGCTCATGTCTTCACAAATATTTATGCTTAGGATGCAGCTGTAGGTGAAGTAAAGAAAATGGAATCCATTCAAATAAATATAATAAGTAAATTAATATCCAAATGGAAGGCAGGTAGGGACAAATGATGGTGGTAGTAAACGGATTATTAAAGTCTGAAAAGTCCTGACCCACAGGATAAATTCTAAATTAGTTTGGAAAAAAAAGAATATTGACTCTCTGAGCCAGTCTTGCTCCCAGCATGACTACTATCTAAAACATCCATATTTTTGCCAGACGTTTTCTCAGCATCCCCTGAACTAACCACCTCATGCTCATGGGTTTCTCCCACCTGCCATGTCCCCCACCCCTCATCTTGCTCGTATGAATCCTTTGAGACCCAGCTCATGCTTTACCCCCTCCAAGAAGCCTTCCCTGCATGCCAGCTCCTCTGAGATCTTTTCCTGTCCTGGCTGCCTATGGTGCCTATTGCTTGAATGTCTCCTTTGTGCTTTCTCCACAACCCATCTGGTGCTTTCTCCCTGAGTGATGTCCCTAAAATACAGACACTGCCTCTCACCAGAGACCATCAGAGGGCATTGTTTTTAGAAGGCTTGGGATTTTAGTTGCAAAGATACCCCCTACCCATCCTAAAGGTGCAAATTCTTTTTTGGGCAAAAAGCCCCTTAAGAACAGCAGGTCACTGAAATCCAACTCAAATAGGCATACACAAAAAATTCATATGTGGTTTGCATAATTAATAGTTTGGTGGCCAGGTGCGGTGGCTCACGCCTATAATCCCAGCACTTTGGGAGGCCGAGCTGGGCGAAGTTCGAGACCAGCCTGGCCAACAATGGTGAAACCCCATCTCTACTAAAAATACAAAAATTAGCTGGGCACAGTGGCATGTGTCTGTAATCCCAGCTGCTTGGGAGGCTGAGGCAGGAGAATTGCTTGAACCCGGAAGGTGGAGGTTGCAGTGAGCCAAGACTGTGCCACTGCACTCCCGCCTGGGTGACAGAGCAAGACTCCATCTTGGAAAAAAAAGAGTTTGGGGTGAGGGGTTTCAGGCATGGCTGGATCCAGTAGCTCAAATCCTGTCTTCAAGGCTCCATTACTTACACTGTTTTCTGCATTCTACACACACACACAAGGCAAGTCCCTCTCTGTTTGCTGGTCCAGTTTTACATCCTGACAGTAACAGATCCCAGGTTATTTTTCCCACTAGCTTTTATTGACCTGAATTGGATCATGTGATGGTTAGTGAGTCACTCTGGCCAAGGAGAAGTGGGGAGTAGAATATACTGATTGGCCAGACCTGGATCATTGGATCATGAGCCTATATCTGGAACTGGAGAGGAGTAGGGCCAATTCTTCCACATAGAGTGAAGGGGCAATAGGAGAGGTCGCCAAAAATAAAATCAGGACTGGGCTTCCAGGAGAAGAAGGAACAGATGCTCTGCAGACAGAAGTGACAGCTGACCCCATGACATTCTGTGAATGAGACAGGTAGGAAACTTGTGTATTCAACACACTGTAGCAGGAGTCCCCAACCCCTGGGCCACGGGCCAGTACCAGTCCATGGCCTGTTAGGAACAGGGCTACACAGCAGGAGGTGAGTGGCAGGCCAGTGAGCATTACCACCTGACTTCTGCCTCCTGTCAGATCAGCGGCAGCATTAAATTCTCATAGGAACGTGAACCCTATTGTGAACTGCGCAAGCGAGGGATCTAGGTTGTGTCCTCCTTAGAAGAATCTAATGCCTGATGATCTGAGGTGGAACAGTTTCATCCTGAAACTATCCCCCCTACTCCAGTCCATGGAAAAATTGTCTTCCATGAAACTGGTCCTTGGTGCCAAAAAAGTTGAGGACCGCTGTACTATGGGAAAGAAGACAATGACATTAGAGGCAAGGAAAAAATACGATAATGAGGAAGTCGGTGGGGCTGGTATTTGTGGGTATCTTGTTATTGTTGTTTGATTGAGAAAAGAATTGTAAAGATGCGTAACACGTCAATGCTTTGAAAAGGAGGAAAGTGTTTTGTGAGGTGTAATGTATTATGCAAACAAAAGGCAACGTGGAAATTACCACTGAAGACCGAAGATAGTAAATCCTTATTCCCTCGGGATCTCTGGTTTTTATAGAGAGATTAGGTTTTGTTTACCTGTTTTAAATGTTAAACTTTCAGTTTTGTGCCTTAGTTCTTTAAGAGAAAGAATGTATGTCTTTATATAATGTGGATCATCAGCTCCATTTGATCTAAAGCTAAAGCTCTCTCTAAATCTTTTATCTGACTCAGAGCTTTGCTGATGTGTCTGCACTTAGCCTCTGTTAAGTAAAGAACGGTGCCACAGATGGAAACTGGCTACAGAGAACAGGCTCCTTGGGGTGTCCATGAGAAAATTCTCCTATCCCCTGATAATAAGAGTGGATCAAAAAAGGAGAGAAAGGATTAAGAAGCAAAAACCTCATTGTGGCTACAGGAAGCAAATATCACTATTCCCCTCTCTTTCTACTCCCCTCTCTTTCTGTCCCAGTCAACAGTTTGTGAAATTTCTCCATGTTCCCACCACACTCCCCACTCCATATACCCCAGGAACACTGGCCTCAGTTCTGGTCCTTCGAAGATTCTGGTCCTAGTAGATTGAAATTCCTTGAAACAGATGAACCTCATCTAGGTTGTTCACTGCTGTTTGCTTATAACCTAGTCTCTTAGTCCATTTAGGCTGTTATAACAGAATACCATAAACCGGTACCTTATACACAACAGGAATTCATTTCCCACAGTTCTGGAGGCTGAGAAGTCCAAGATTAAGGCAGTATCAGATTTGGTGTCTGGTGAGGGCCTGCTTTCTGATTCATAGATGGCAGCTTCTTCCTGTGTCCTCAAACGACAGAAGGGGCAAGGCAATTTTCCAGGGCCTCTTTTATAAGAGCACTAATCCCATTCTTGAGGGCTCTGCCCTCTTGATGTAATCACCTCCCAAAGGCCCCACCTGTAATATCCTCACATTGCTAATTAGGTTTCAACACATGAGTTTTGCAGGAACACAAACATTCAGACCACAAACATTCAGACAAACATTCAGCTACCTAGCCCGGTAGCTGGTGTGAAAGAGGCACTCAATAGATATTTGTTGAATGAATGTATTCCCTCATCAATGAAATGCGGTATCACTCATCTTTTTAGGGATGTGTTGCTTTGTTCCATTTCTTTTGTGTGTATCTGATCTCTAGTGAAATGATGAGGTTGAGGGGGTCAACCACTGGAATAACCCCAGAGCTTCTCAGCCTCAGCACTACTGACATTTTTTATCCAGATAATTCTTTGCTGCTGGGAGTTGGCTTTTACATTGCAGGATATTTACTAGCATCCTTGGACTTTATCCACTGGATGCCAGTAGCAGGTATGGATGCATGTGCATGCACACACACACACACACACACACACAGTTGTTACAACCAAAACTGTCTGTAAATATTGCTGATGTTCCCTAGGTTCTACAATTGTCTTTGGTAGAGAGTCCTTGTACTAAACTAGCATCATAATAAGCACCAAATGAGTGCTCAATGTACTCTTGTTGGATGAGAAAGTGCACTTCAGTTTTACCTGCCTCGAGGATTTTAGACCATCACTCTCCTAAAATCTTGCACCTTTGCTAATACTTCAGTTCACTCCTCAAGCACCTGATGAGCACTTGTGAAATACAGGCCCCCTGTTCTGGGCACTGAAGATCCAGAACAGCATGATCCAGTCCTGGACTCAAAGAACTCATGTCTATCAGGGGAAATGAACAAAAAATATCAGGCTGTGACAGGTCCTACCATGAAGGCCACGATGGAGGTTAGGGCAGCACCAAGGAAGGGGGCGGTCAGGCTGGAAGGGCAGGGGCTTCATAAAGCAGAAGCTCTGTTTTGTTCCAGCCACACTCCAGAACAAAGAGCATGTCCTGGCCCACAGGAGCCACTCAAGAAATATTGGCTACTGAAAGACCTCCAGGAGGAGCAGGGATTGAAACACCAAAAGAAACTGACAATCTTGGTGGCTCTGAAGATATTGCATCGGGGGCCTGTTTTTATCCTAAAGAGAGAGATGAGTAAGTTGGCTCCATCAGGGAATCTGGAAGTAAATCAGGGCCCAGACTGGTTTTGGGGGAAACCAATGGTGAACCCTAGGTGAGAAAAGATACTCCATGTCACTACAAACCCAAGAAATGTAAGTGAAAGCAACAGTAAATTCCTTTGGAAATGTTGGAAATGAAGAAAGTGTGTCCACTTTGATTGGATTCTGGTACTCTGGAAGTCCGTATAAATCCCTAGGCAAGCTCAATACATAAATGTTAATAATAATAGCAGCTAACACTAAAATATTTATTTGTTCAGTACATTGTTTTGACAATTACTTATTTCCCATGACTCACTTAATCTCCACAGAAAATCTGTTGGGTAGCTATTATCATCATCTATTTCTTACTGATGAGAAAACTGATTATCAGAGAATTAGCTTTTCCTAAATCACTCACCTAGTAAATTCCAGAGCCAGAATTTGAACCTAGGCAGTCTGCAACAAAATCTGTGCTCTTAACCACAGTTATAAAGGGTCTGAAAATACCAAAAGGACTTTAACATCAAAGTCATAACCATTTTAAAGAATATAGAAGAGTAGGGCATGGTGGTGCATGCCTATAATCCTGGCTACTCAGGAGGCCAAGGTGGGAGGATTGCTTGAGCCCCAGAGTTTGAGATCAGTCTGGCAACACAGCAAGACTCTGTCTCAAAAAATAATAATAATAATAATTTAGAAGAAAAGACAGAATAAATATAAAGATGGAGAATTTCAACAAAAAAAATTAAGAACTCTGAAATAGAACCAAAATGAAATTCTAGAACTAAAAAAATCAATATCTGAAATTAGAATCTCTTGGGTGAACATAATAGTAGACCAGACTTAAAAGAAGAATCAGTAAATCCAAAGTCAAGTTGATAATAATTATCTAAATGAAGTGGAAAAAGAAAGAAGTGTAGAGCAACATCAAACAGTCGAACATATGTATAATTGGAGATTCAGAAGGAAAGAAAAGAGGCAATAGGGAATAAACAATATTGACAGTTAAAATGGCTGAAATTTCCCCAGAATTGATTAAAGACATTAAGCCACAGATTCAAGAAGCTCTATGGCCTGGCATGGTGGCTCATGCCTGTAATCCCAGCATTTTTGAAGGCTGAGGTGGATGGATCACTAGAGGTCGGGAGTTCGAGACCAGCTTGGCCAATATGGCAAAACCCCATCTCTACAAAAAATACAAAAATTAACCAAGGGTGGTGGTGCATGCCTGTAAGCCCAGCTACTCAGGAAGCTGAAGCAGGAGAATCACTTGAACCTGGGAGGCAGAGGCTGCAGCGAACTGAGATTGTACCACTGCACTCCAGCCTGGGGACGAAGCAAGACCTTGTCTAAAACAAAACAATTAAAAAAAAAAAAAAAAAAAAAACAAGAAGCTCTGTGAATGCTGAGTAGGACAAATACAAAGGAAGTTACATTTAGGTACATTACAATCAAACTTCTAAAAATCAAAGATACGGAGAAAATCTTTAAGACAGCTAAAAAAAATATATCCTATACATCAGAACAATCAGAATGATGGGTGACTTCTCTCAGAAATCATGGAAATCATAAGGATAAAAATTGTATTTTCAAAGTAAAACTGTGTCTGTCCCAAAGGGTTAAAGAAACCAATGACTAAATTCTTGGGCTTACAGGATAACAGATTTTTAAAACAAACAAAATATCTGATTTTTAAAACAGATTTAAAAAAAACAAAAACTGAAACTGTGCTCCTAAAGAGTAAGTAACAAGTAACTAACAAAAATTCTTGACTGGATGCAGTGGATCACGCCTGTAATCCCAGCACTTCAGGAGGCTGAGGAAGGAAGGTCACTTGAGGCTAGGAGTTTGAGACCAGCCTAGCCAACATAGCAAAACCCTATCTCTACCAAATAATACAAAAATTAGCCAGGCGTGGTGGCACCCGCCTATAATCCCAGCTACTCAGGAGGCTGAGGCAGAAGAATCATTTGAACCCGGGAGGCAGAGGTTGCAGTGAGCAGAGATCACGCCACTACATTCCAGCCAGGACAACAGGATGTGAGACTCTGTCTCAAAAAAAAGAAAAAGAAAATTGAGTTTTCAAGATAACAGATAAGAAGAAAAAACAACTTCCTGAAATGCTGAAACTCCCTCCACTTATAAAATTTTAAAACCGGCTAACATCAGTTAGAACCAAGATGGCCAGCTAGAGTTTGCACAGATGCGCTTGCTGATGTCACAGCCTAAATTTCCACCATGTTTCACACTAACTCTTCTCCAAATTTACACGTGCTACCCGTGAGTTAACATAAAAGAAAACTACACACGCCCAAGGATTTTCCAGACCTCCCCTTTTCTTTACCAACACTTACTAATCTTGAAATCCACCCACTGTATTTCCTAATGAAAATACTGCCTTGAAGTTGACACAAGAAGACAGATTTGAATCCAACTCCTATCTTCTTGGGAGTTGACTTTCAATATAAAACCTCTATTTTCTCAAAAACCTGTGACATAATATTGACTTCTAATGCATTACGCAACAAGCTCCTTTTACTAAAGTAACAAAAGTGCTAGGGGATTAATAAAAACATACTGCCAACTTGGATTTCTATACCCGGTATAAATAATCTTCAAAAATGAAGTTGAGGCCAGGCACAGTGGTTCATGCCTATAATCCCAGCACTTTGGGAAGCTGAGGCGGGTGGATCACCTGAGGTCAGGAGTTTGAGACCAGACTGACCAACATGGAGAAACCCCGTCTCTACTAAAAAATACAAAATTAGCTGGGCATGGTGGCACATACCTGTAATCCCAGCTACTTGGGAGGCTGAGGCAGGAGAATCACTTGAATCCAGAAGGCGGAGGTTGCAGTGAGCCGAGATCGCGCCATTGCACTCCAGCCTGGGCAACGAGAGCAACACTCCGTCTCAAAAAATAAAAAATAAATTCACAAAAAGAAAAAAAAAGAGGTTGAAATATATTTTTCAAACAAATAAAATCTGAGAGAATTTGTTACCAACAGATCTACCCTATAAGAAATTATAAAGAAAGTTCTTCAGACTTAGGCAAAATGATCTCAGACGAAAGCACACATCCACAGTCCACAGAAGGAATGAAGAACAGCAAGAGGATAACTATGTGGCTGAATAGAAAACACTACTTGCATTAGAAAGCACTGATCTAAAGTAACAAGAACGACAACGTATTGTAAGTTTTATTACATATGTAGAGGAAAACATATGACATTAATAATAGAACAGACAAGAGTGGAAAATGGAATTATACTGTTGTAAAGTTCTTATTAGGCACATGAATAAGTATGGTACTAATTGAAGATTAATTGCAACAAATTAGGAACGTATAGATGCAAAGACAACCGAGGAAATACAATGGAGTAATGAAAAACACTTGATTAATCAGAGACAGAAAAGGAAGACCAAAAGAACAAAGATTAGGTGAGATGAACTAAATCCTTCACTTAAAAGGCAGAGATCATCACACAAGATTAAAATAAGAAAACCAATGAAGAGCTAAACCCAACTACAAGCTGTTTACAAGAAACAGACTTGAAACAGAAGTGAAAAAGAACAAACAGTCCATGAACCCAACAACATGGGGAATCTCAAAGCATAGGTGGGCAAGAGTGCCTACTTATGATGAAATTTATATGAAGCTCAAGAATGAACAAAAAATTAACCTACAATCATCAAGTATTAGGGAAGTCGGAGTATAGTTATCTTGGGGGTATTATTTACTGCAAAAGGCCACAAGGGGATTTTTTTAGTAGCAAAGGAAATCTTCTGAATTACAAAGATGAATATATATTTTAAAATTCAGCAAGCTGTGCGAGGTTTAAGATTTGTGCATTTTGCTCTATGTAGATTGTACTTCAGTGAGTGAGTGTGTGTGTGTCTGTACGTTCTCACAGCTTTCCCTGCAGATGGGGTTTACCAGGACCCAGTGGTTGACATGAAATTGGTCAGTGGATAGTTTACTGAGGTGTCTCCAGCATAGCATGTGTGAGGATGCTGAGGAGGCAGGGGAGGGTGAAGGGAGAGGCGGCAGTTACAACTAAGTCCTCAGCAAATCCACCGGACCTGGCAGTGGGATGGCCTTTCAGACTTATGCATGGTTGAGGACAGGGGCTGAGTCTTTGCACTCCTGAGTCACCCAGTTGTGGGATGCTGGCTGCCTCTAGGGAGAGGTTGCAGCCTAGGTCATGGCAGCTTCCTTCATAGGTTGGCAACTCCTGGCAAGGGACACTGCTGTGAGCTCTCTGCAGCCAACACTCCTGGCTCCTGGGGCAATGGGCACCAAGTCCCAAAGGGAAGATCAGGTGGCAACCACAACATCCCCTACAACCTCCCTCATCCAAGCCACCAGCCTCATTCACCTGGATGAATGCAACAAGCCCCACTGGTCTCCAGGTTCTCACTCTGTCTTCATTAGGATTGGCTCACCATACTGATGCCAGGGGCTGTTTAAGAGAGCAAGTCACATGCATGACACCCTGCTCCATTCCTTCAGTGTCTCCCCATCCTGTCTGGATGGAATTTTTATTTTTTTAAATCTTTATTATTATTATTATTTGAGACAGAATTTCGCTCTTTTGCCCAGGCTGGAGTGGCATGTTCTCGGCTCACGGCAACCTCCACCTCCTGGGTTCAAGCAATTCTTCTGCCTCAGCCTCCGGAGTAGCTGGGACTACAGGTGTGCACCACCACGCCCAGCTAATTTTTGTACTTTTAGTAGAGATGGGGTTTCACCACATTGGCCAGGCTGGTCTCGAACTCCTGACCTCAGGTGATCCTCCCGCCTCAGCCTCCCAAAGTGCTGGGATTACAGGTGTGAGCCACCATGCCCGGCCTGGAATGGAATTCTTTACTCTGGCTATGAAGATCCAGCTGGCTCACTCCATTCAGCCACACCCCAGCTCAGGGGGCTTTGTGCAGAACAGGGTGACCAAGTGGCCCTGGTTTGCCTGGGACTTCCTGGCTTTGGCACCGAAAGGAGGAGCCAATCCACCTGCCCTCAAAGCCCAGCCCATGGTGGGAAGAGGGCAGCAGGGTCTGAGCTTTGCATTCCCTCATTCCTGGGAGATGGTTCCCAGGAAGCTCAGAGCCCCAGAACTGTGCACAGGGAGGGGACACATTTTCTGTGGCTGGGCAGTGATTAGAACTTAGAAAGGCATGCTGAGGTGTGACTGCAGCCGAAGGAGCGTGGCTCCCTCCCTCCACGGTAGTTAGAGCCACAGTGCATTCTATCCACCAGGGACGCCAGGAGCTTGAATCTGTGGGGATGTGCCTCTCCTGGAGCCGAATCTGGCTGGCATATCAGGGCCAGGCAGTTCTCCAAAACATGCCTACCAGTTGTCCCAGGGCCAGCCTCCCTGGATGTAAGCCTTACTGATTCTGATATTTGCAAAGAAATAAAATAGGAGTGGGAGGAGATGAAACAAACTCTCCTGTGACTTCTTCTATTCTAAAGTTGACTTTGACACTTCGAGTCGCACTCAGAGCATCTCAATTGTGGGTGCCTTTGGCATTTCGTGCAGGGCAATTTTCATTGTGTGGAACTGTCTGAGATACTGCAGAACATTTCATGTCCCTGGCTCATGCTCAATAGAGGTCAGTAGATCACTTCTTTCCCTAACCACTGTGACAGCATAAAACACCCTCACCCCTTCCCACTCACATGGGTTTGCATGCAAATCTGACACTCAAAAATGCCTTTAAAACTAAGTGGGGGAAGCGGGAGACATGCTCCCAACAGCATTACTAGCTGGGCAGGGCTCTCCACAGGGTGCCAACCCATTTAGTTCTAAGCTCTCACACCTGTCAAAGAATCTCATTAAATCTTCACTATTTCTGCAAAGAGAAGGGAAGGCATTCAGTATCCTAAACTGAGACGGTTATAACAAAATGTGAGAAAAGGAGAGAGGGATTCATGGTACCCAGCCAGCAGACGTTCTTGGAGCACTTACTCCATGCCAGGCACTATGCCTGATGGGTAATACAAGAAGAATAAAGGGCACTGCCCTGGACTCAGGGAGCTCACTCCTCCTCTCTGGGCAACAGAGAAAAGTCACCCACTGCAACAAAAGCCATGAGAATATGCTCAGTGATAAGGCAGTGGCATTAAATCTGCAGGCAGTGGGCTATCTGTGGGTCCTTAAATCTATTTAGTGCATCTTGAACAGTATTTTTAAGCTGGGATAAGTGGAATAGGAAGGAGTGGAGTGGAGCATGATGGGATGGGATGGGATGGATGGGATTGGATGGATGGATGGATGGGGTGGGATGGGATGGGATGGGATGGATGGATGGGATGGGATAGGAAGGATGGGGTGAGATGGGATGGAATGGATGGGATGGAATGGATGGATGGGATGGATGGGATGGGATGGATGGGATGGATGGGATGGAATGGGATGGATGGATGGGATGGGATGGGGTGGATGGGATGGATGGATGGGATGGGATGGATGGGGTGGGATGGGATGGGATGGGATGGTGTGGGATGGATGGATGAGATGGGATGGGATGAGATGGGATTGGATGGGGTGGGATGCGATGGGATGAGATGAGATGAGATGAGATGAGATGGGATGAGATGGGATGAGATGAGATGAGATGAGATAAGATAAGATGAGATGAGATGAGATGGGATGGATGGCATGGGATGGGATGGGATTGGATGGGGTGGGATGGGATTGGATGGGGTGGGATGGGATGGGGTGGGATGGGGTGGGATGGGATGGGATGGGGTGGGATGGGGTGGGATGGGGTGGGATGGGGTGGGATGGGATGGGGTGGGATGGGGTGGGATGGGGTGGGGTGGGATGGGGTGGGGTGGGGTGGGGTGGGGTGGGGTGGGGTGGGGTGGGATGGGGTGGGGTGGGATGGGATGGGATGGGGTGGGGTGGGGTGGGGTGGGGTGGGATTGGATGGGGTGGGATGCGATGGGATGAGATGAGATGGATGGCATGGGATGGGTGGGAGGGGATGGGATATTATCAGATGGCAAAAGTAAGAAGTGTTCATATTTTGTCTTCAAAATATAAATATGAGTGCATAATGGCTTGTGATGCAAAATACATTTCTTACTAAAGATCATGGACAAAGCACTTAAAACCACACAGTGTGAGGGACTACAGTCCCTTAGGAGCTGCTTTTGCAATAATTTACCTGAAAACTGGTATGAAAATGAGTCATGAATTGGACACTTGATGTCAGATTTTTTGAATAATTTTAGTTATAAAGCAACCTCACACACCACAAACGCATTTTTGTATCTGATCATTTAGATGATTCCCCCAACAACCCTGGGAGGTGGCAAGATAGGATCATACTTCTCCTTGCAAAGCTGAGACGATGGGGACTTGGCAAGGCTGAGAGACTCTCTGGAGGTTGCCAGCTGAGAGGTCAGAGCACCAGACCTGGGGGTGCCACAGCCCAGCTCCCAGTGTGGAGGGTCCTGCTGTGCCCACTGCCACCAAAAACACAGCTTCGTCCAGCATCATGCAGTATCTGCCACACAGCGTCTGTCTGCCACATGGCATCTGCCACCTGACCTATCTCCAGGCACCTCTGCAGTTACAGCAACAGGTAGGTTGAGGGCATTCAATTTGTTGTTTTTGTTTTTGTTTTTGTTTTTTTGAGATGGAGTCTCACTATCGCCCAGGCTGGAGTGCAGTGGCGCAATCTCGGCTCACTGCAGCCTCCGCCCCCCAGGGTTCATGCCATTCTCCTGCCTCAGCCTCCCAAGTAGCTGGGACTACAGGCGCCCACCACCTCGCCCGGCTAATTTTTTTGTATTTTTAGTAGAGACAGGGTTTCACCGTGTTAGCCAGGATGGTCTCGATCTCCTGACCTCATGATCCGCCCACCTCGGCCTCCCAAAGTGCTGGGATTACAGGTGTGAGCCACCACGCCCGGCCTCAATTGGGTTTTTGACAAAAGACTCCCTACCAAGATTTCACAGGCACAAACTCTCCACACTTCTATCCTGAGAGAAAACCTTCCCACTGTAACTGCTGACTCTCGGTTGTTAATGTGTTTGGCTGTCAGTTCCTAAGGAGCCGTGTCCATTGAGCAGGTTGGATGGCGCCACCTTGGCGGTTCCTTCCAGCACCCTCCAGGGGCAGTGAGTCCTGCTCATCCTGCAGGTGTTTGTTGAGCAATGCTCAGTGCCAGGCACAGTTCCAGGTGCTAGGGATGCAGCTGTGCCCCAGTCCCTGCCCCATGGACCTGACACTCCTGACACTGCAATCTGGCTGGGGGAAGCAACTCTTCCAAGGGCTTTTATTCCAACACAGCCCATGGCCCACCGCCCCTCAGACTAAAAGAGAAAAAAAAGTGAAATGTCAAGGTTTCTCCAGAAGGAGAGCACAGAAGGAAACACGCGGATTGAAACACTGTCCTGGCTGGGGATCGGCAAACATCCCCTCCATCCTTGTCTATGTTCAGCGCTCCACCCCAACCACAGGAGTGTGTGAAAGAGGGTCTTTTCCATCTCAGTGTCTGTCTGAGGGGCACAGCGCCCTGGTTTGCTGATTTGGGGGCATCTGCATGAAGTGGACTCAGTGGAGACTGAGCCAAGTCTTGAGCACAGATGGCTTCACTCTTGCTGGGAGGTCAGAAGGTTCCATGACGACCTGTGTCACGTGTGTTCATTACACCACGAAATCCATGACCTTCCAGCAAGAACTGAGGCTTAGACAGGCTGAGAAACTTGTTCAAAGTCAAAAACCAGGGTCCCTGGTGGGCTTGGGATTTGAACCCAGACTCACTGGCCTCAGGGCCCTGACACATAACCATGACAATAGTCCCCAGAGTCCTTCCTCTTCTTAGAGCCTGTATTAGTCCATTTTCACACTGCTGATAAAGACATACCTGAGACTAATTTATAAAGAAAAGGAGGTTTAATGAACTCACAGCTCCACATGGCTGGGGGGGCCTCACAATCATGGCGGAGGATGAAAGGCATGTCTTACACGGTGGCAGACAATAGAGAATGAGAGCAGAAAAAGGGGAAAGCCCTTATAAAACCATCAGATCTTGTGATGGTTTTATCTTATTCACTACCACAAGAACCACCCCCATGACTCAATTATCTCCCACCTGGTCCCTCCCACAATTTATGGGAATTACGGGAGCTACAATTCAAGATAAGATTTGGGTGGGGACACAGCCAAACCATATCAGAGCCTGTGCTTCATGGACCCAACCCAAGCATCTCTCCCACAGCCCCAGGTTACTTAGGATTAAGTGTAAAGGGGAGACAAGCCAGACATTTGCCATCCTCAGTCCAAGGAAGCAGAGCAAGCCTCAGTTTTTCTGGAATATCATCTATTGTCAGGACAGAACATAGATGTTTCCATGTCTGAGCAGTCATTTCCCTGCTCCTTCTGAAAAGAAGCCATTTAATCATCAGAGATGCCCCGGAGGTCCAGTGTAATTGTGGGTTGGTTTAAAAGCGCCTGCTCTGACCTCCAAGGACATCTGTTAACATGGTGTGCAGTCACTCACACTCCACACTGCTGTGTGCTTAAACGCTGCATGAGGATTTATTCATTTGTTCCTCACAATAGTTCCATAATCATCCCCATTCATAAACGCAGAAACAGGCCCAGAAAGGCTAATTAAGTTAATGTGTCAGTGATAGAGCTGAGATTTGAACCCAGGAAGCCTGGTGCTGATGGGGTCCACACGCTTCACTACACCATGTGGCCCTTGAAATGTGTCCCAGGTTCCAACTGCAAGGACATCTTTATCGGGGCAGGGCTAGAAGTCAGTTTTTCCTTGGGTCCTGCAGTGTCCATCAGGAAGGGTGAGGTTGGCTGTGATTCAGATTTCAGTTTTGCTGCTGTCTTTGCTGGAAGTCACCCCCCAAGACCTATCTCAAGATCTCCTCCACCTCCTCCTTCAGGACTCAGGTCAAATGTCCTCCCCTCATTTACTGAGTCCCCACCGGTCGTTACTCCACCACTTCAGCCTGGTTAAATTTCTTTCTAGCACATTTCACTGTCCAAAGTCATCTTGAGTGTAGCTTTGACTTCTTGCTTGTTGCATGTCTTTGACTGCAAGTGTCAGGTCCATGGGGGCAGGAACTGGGGCACAGCTGCATCTGTATCCCTAGTACCTGGAACCATGCCTGGTACAAAACATTGCTCAACAAACACCTGCAGGATGAGCGGGAGGCGCTGCCCCTGGAAGATGCTGGAAGAAACCACCAAGGCGGCCCCATCCAACCTGTGCACTGAACACAGGAAGCCACAGGAGCAGGGGGCATGAGATGGCCCCTGAGGCTGTGCTCATGACCATCCGATGGCACTGCCACACAGGCACGCCAACCACTTACCTGTTGTGTGACCTTGAGCAAGTTTTTTAACCTGTCTAGGCCTGTTTCCTCATCTGTAGAATGACGATAGTCATCATAGAGTAACTGTAAGGAATACATTTCCTGAGTCCTTCCATCCACATATTCATGTAACATAGCATCACGTGAATGTGAGTCATGATCGTTCAACTTACTGTCATCGTCCAGGACGAGGACAGCCTGAAATCCTTGAGACTGGTGAGATTTGCGGGCAGAACCTCACAAGTGGAGGAGGGAGACCCACCCACACTCATCACAGTCATCACTGGGGCCGGGAGATAAACCACTGAGACCTCTTCAGCCTTGATCTGCCAGCCACAGCTAAGAAGGGAGCCATGCTCCTGTGTTCTGGTCCCACGGGACTTTGTTGGGATCCTCCCCATCACTATTTGATTACACAAGTGACAGACCCCAGGAACTGCCACCTTCCAGGCCTCTAGCCTCGTCCACATTTCCCTTCATTGTGAGCTCCTTTGCTCCTGTCTTGCTGGATTCTTCATTTCAAACATCCCAGTGCAAGGTCCTCTGGAAACCTCGAACTGTGTCTGTCGCCTGCATTCCTTAGAAAGTAACCCGGCACCGGCGAGATCATCACATTCTCACTGTTCAGAAGCACTTTGGGGGAGGGGTGCTGCTGGGTGACTCCTGTCTCAATTCTTCCCCAAAGGCCTGGAGATGTAGGAGAGCTCTGGAAATTACACAAGGATTCCACAACAGCAGCACAATAGCCCGTGATTCGGCCAAGATGTCAAAATCAGCATGTAGAGGGTGCGATTGAAAGTTAAGTGTGGTTGGCACCAGAACATCACTTTTAATTGAGCCTGTGCCTACATTTTTGCATGCAACATGGAAATTAATAGCAGAGTGATAAAACTTCGAGAAAAACTAATCACCCTTGCTGCCTGCTCCTGCCCGTCCCTTGTTTAACCTGTACTCTCCTGCCCCCAACTCCCCTTCCCAGAAGGGTCCTGGAGGTTTCTATCACAGGCCAGGCTGCTACATTCACAACACATCCCAGCTCAGCCCAGCCCCTCCAGGGCTCTGAGAGAGTTGTCTCCCAGGCCCATCTGCTCAGACATAGCCCCATGAAAAGAGCCCAGTGTGGCAGCCAGGGCTGTGCTGACTGCAGAAAGGACAGAAGATGATGGGGTGAGGGTCTGGGCAGTCGGGGGTTCGTGCATTGTGTGGGTCTCACACGTGGCTTCCCTCCAACAAGCCCTCTGCATTCCTTGTCAGACGTGGGGAGGAAGGGAGGGAGGGGAGAAAGTGAGGCAGCAGAGCTGGGGAGGGGCCCAGGCTGCAGGGACTTGTGTGCAGGGCACGAGATGTCACTGGGGGCTTCCTACATGAGACACAGTGAGCCGTCAGGATTCAGGGGGCATGCTCTGAGAGAAGAGCCCAGGGGAATACGGGAAAGAGGCAACATGAGAATCCATCAGCCACCACCCCAGTCCTTCCCTCCTCTGCCCAGGACCAGAGCTGGGGCCTGGGAGACAGGGCGGGCTTTCTGCAGGAGGGACACCCACCCTGAGAGGAACTCAGGCTGTCATAGCTGCACAGACATTGCAAGCCAGGAGCAGTGGCCACACCAGTGGGGCAGGGGCATCAGGAGGGGGTGGAAACAGCAGGTCACCCACGGGCTGTAAGCATCTATCTTTGAGGTGACCGAGGGGACCCAAAGCAAGTGACAGAGATGCACGCTCCTCAGCAAGCCTGAGAGGTCTCTGGGGACAGTGGGTCTGGGGGCAGGAAGCAGCAGGGGGCTCTTACAGGTGCCGCATCGAGATCTGGCCCCTTCTACCATGAGCAGCAGGCACTCCCTGGGGATTCCATGTCCTCAGCCTCTGGTTGGAGGGCTTCCCAGCCTCTCCCTTTCTCTGTTTTGGGGGATTTGGGCGGGTACTGGCATCTCCATCTGTGCGCTCCTGACCCCTGAGTGACATAAAGTAGGCCCTCCGATTAGATACATTTCAGCCCTGTCCCACACAGCCCGGGCTCAGGCATGTGGCCCTATCCCGGTGTCTCGGGAGGAAATGGGGCTTGAATTTCTCATGAGACACCAGACACCTGGTGTCTCACGTGCTGTGTAAGAGGATGCTTGGCGCTGTGACCTCCTTGCAATAACCATGACCTAATAGGGTCAGGAGAAGTGGAGGAGAAGGTGCCATTAACGGGGCAGCCACGTGTTCAGAAGCAGCCCCTTCCTGCACGGGAGCACCCCTCAGAGGTGTCCAGGCAGCTCCAACCAGCAGATAATGGGTGTCCGGAATGTGCAGAACCAGCCCAGATCTCAGCAGGGATAAGCGATTTGCAAGAAAGAACTTGTTGGATTGAGCAGCTGCCATGAGTCCCAGCGGCTCGGCATTTTCTCCTGGAGGCTGTTTTTACAGCCAGACTTGGGGTGGGGCTCCCCCTTGGCCTCTGTGGGCCCCTGCAGTCTGCACCAGGCTTGGAGTCACCAGGCTGATTTCACGGACGTTTACGGAGCCTGCAGGAGACCATAGCTTAGCATGTCCCCTGCTAATTAAAGGACAGCGGACAGTTGTTCTCGGTCAGAGTTTACAAAGGATGATTGCTTTGTAATCTGGAGTGTCCCAGGGAGCGGATGGGAGTGCGTCAGATGCCAAAACCTGGTGCCTGCCACCTGGCATTCTTTGGAAGTGACCCTTCAAGGAGCATCAGCCATTGTGGGAGAGACGGGTAATCAGGGGGCCTCCCTCCTGGCTCTCAGGGCTCAGCTCTGCCCACACACGGCAGGAGGATGATGCCTGAAACTATGCCTGTCCTCACACAAGAGAGACTGGGGTCTTTGCATGGTGGGATGTGAATGCCTGCAGGCTTGGGGGTCAGGGGACCCGTGTAGGGCTGGAAGAGGGGGTCTCGGTCGCAGGACCAGCCCTGCTTCAGCCAATGTAGCCGTGTGTGGAAGTACCGCCCAGCATTGCTTGACTTCCCTGGCAGCCAGGACAGCCTGGGTTTGAGTCCCTGCTACAGATAAAAAGAACCAAATCCAACCATTTGTCTCCAGCCATTCTCAGCCTCTGCCTCTCTCCCCAGCCCCTCCACCCCTGTGTTCAAGGAAGGCAGAGCCCAGAACCTGTTGTGTGAGGCCTTGGGCTTTCCACAGCCTGATTAGTGCCAGTCTCTGGGGAGCCCTTTGGGGGACACATTCAGATTCTCACAATTATCTCATACCCAGACTACAATCTGCCATCCACCAGCAATTTCAGGACTGTGGGGGAGGGTTCATCAAATGTGCAAGTGTGTTTGTTTCTCTTTTTACCCAACATTCTATCTGTGAGATGCTTTATAATTCACCAGATGTAATATACCTTTGGGATTAATATTCCATGTTAAATCCTTTGAAAGCAATCAACAATTGTAATCCAATTACTATTGGCTGTATCTTTCACGCTATTTTGCCCCAAACCTCAAGCCAAGCTCACTATACACATACACACAAACACACACACACCCCACAGCAGATGCCAATTTTGTGCCTCATTGCCTCACATAACATGGGAGCATTGAGTAGTGAACAGCTGATCTGCATGAATTAACGTGGGAGGTCGTGTGGGCCCTGAAGCTTTCACACTCACAAACCGGTGTCAGGATGGGTTGTCATAGAGATCAGGCGGGAGGACACTAGGGCTCCCCCCAAGACTCTGGGCCTCCTCTGATGAGCAGGTCACATGGGGATCTGGGAGAGGCACAGGCACGAACTGCATATTAAATACACCTGACTCACTGTGTCTGTGAGTGCGTGGGCGTGTGTGGGTGTGGGAGAGTGCATGTAGGAGTGAGCATGTGTGTGAGAGTACATATAAGTGTCTTTGTGTGTAGTATGTGTGTGCAAGAGTATATGTATGAGGGTGTCTGCGTGTGTCAGTGTGTGTACAAGAGTGTGTCAGTATAAGAGCATGTGTATGTATGCATGGGCATGTGTGTATATGTAAGAGTATATCTGTGTGTGAGCGTGTGTATGCATGAGTGTGTGGGCATGTGTATGAGTGTATGTATGAGTGTGTCTGTGTGTGTGAGCATGTGTATATGAGTGTGTCTGTGTATGTATGAGTATGCATATTTGCATGGGCATGTGTACATATGCATGTGCATGTGTGTGAGTGTGTACACGTATGAGAATGCCTGTGTCAGTGCATGTATGCATGTGTGTGGTGTGCATGGGGGCATGTGTATGTATCTGTGTGCCTATGTGTAAGGATGTTCATTTGCATGCACATGTGTCCAGGTCCCACATGAGATGAAAACTGAATGGCTCTAAAGATCTGCTGGACACATTTCAGATCCTAACAGAGCTCTTAAGCTCCAAGGGGTCACTGAATGGACGGACAATGAGTTTCTGAGTCTAGGCAGCGCTGACTCAGCAATGCAGGAAGGCAGCTCTTGGAGCTTCAGAAATAACCCCCCACCCCCTTTCTCTCCCTCACAGTCACAGACCCCTCCCCACGTCCCTTCCTCTCCCTCTCTCTGTTTGCCTTCCATGCGTCTCCCCTTCCTGGTCTCATTTCTCGCACATTCATCACCTCTTCGTCCTGCGGTGTAATTCCCCTCCACTCCTCAGCATGGACTGTGGGATGAGAGAGCCGCAGCCTTGCAACCTGGCCGCGGAAAATGCTTGACACTGGTTTGTACCCATTTCTCAGTCTTGGGAGCCCACCCCAACTCAGGGAAAATATTCACGTGCATACATACATTTGGACATAATACACGAATCATACACAAGGAATGTTCGAACAGGCCGCAATCAAGCCCTTCACCCGGTGTTTAGTTTTGGTTTCCCCCAAAGCAGACCCTGAGGCAAGCTTTCAAGTTCAAGTAGTTTATCTGGGAGGTCATCACAAGCAATACCAGTTGGGGTGCGGGGCAGGGAGGTCAAAAAGGTGGAAGCCAATAAGGCATTCTGCCTTCTCTGGGAAATGGCCCAGGCGTGGTCTGCAAACCCATAGAGCCTGGCCTTGCAGTGCCAGCCAGGAGATGGGCCTGGGGCAGGGGCGGCCATGCCTACCACAAGCAAGTTACCAACGTGGTAAACAAAGCACAGCCCTTCAGGGCCCTGCAGCATAGAACACGTACCTCAGAGGTATCGATCTAAGGGCCACAGGGGCTGGGGCCCACCCCCAACTCCATCAGGCGCTGCTAAGGGATCCCCTGGAAGCATTAATTTCCCAGCACCTCCGTCTCTCCCATGCAGCCCCGACCCTGGCAGCAGGAGACACAGGTGCTGGCAGCCCAAGTTGGGGGACAGGAGCACAGCAGGGGAAGGGCCAGGGGACAGGGGGACCTCGACAGGGTCTGCCACATGTCTCAGCTCAGCTGAGGGAGACCCCCTCTCTGGGGAAAGCTCGCTGTTGCTCACTTCCTGCGTTGGACCCGTCCCCACCCACCAGCAACTCTGGACTTTCCCACAAATGGCTCGGGCTCCATTTCCCAGGGGTAAGTCTGGGTTCCTCAGCCCTTGAGCACAGATCTATGCCAGCACTGTCCTTGCACGAGGGCACATCAGGGATCAAGAGAAAAGGCTCCTTCCTTTGGCAAGGCAGACGTAACAGTAGGGCAGGCAGGCGAGAGGCAGAGAAATCCAAAATCACGAAGGTAACGTCAGATGGTGACCAGCTATGAACAGGGTAGAGCAGGCACGTGGGATAAAGAGAGTGACAGTGGACGCCAGAGCAGGTTGACCAGGGAGGAAATGAGGGCAGAGGCTCGGGGAGCTGTCCACGTACCAGTCGTGGTAAGATGTCACTGGACCTCTAATCTGCCATCTTGCTCTCTCTTCACCTTTGTTTTTCAGGCTTTACAATCTCATCCCCAAAATAACAGAGCCCAGACCTGCCCGGCCCCCAGGTGATTTTTCTTGGTGTTACCCTAAGGCCATGAGACAGAGATTCTCTTAACGTTTTTAGTGCAGCCCCTTGCATGAAACCCATTGCAAACTGCCACCCAGCACACACACGCACATCCATTTATACAGAAATGCAACACGTTTCCCCAAACGGCACTCACCCTCGCTGTACACAATGCACTCTAATGTCTCCTAACCTAGTCTGTTCTGGTCTATTGCAGATTTTCAATGCCGGGCTCGACACTCTAAATTGATTTCAAGACCCGCTAATGCGTCACAGCCTGCGATTTGATAAACTCCACGCTAAGACACATCCCGTTGTGAGGTGTTCGACCCAGAGGCCATTTATCCTGCAGCGAGCGGGGGGCAGGATTCACCCTGAGGCACGCCTCCTCCTTCTCAGTCGGGCAGGGAGGAGGGGGCTCTGTGCCATAGGACCCGCAGAGGTCCCAGTCTCAGAGTTCGTGCCCTGTAGCTGCTGTGTGTCCAGCAGCTGGCAGGGAGGGTGGGTTGGGGGTGGGGGTGTCACTCCCACAGACACACAGCACAGGGCAGAACCCTGGCTGGAAGCCGCTCAGCCCTGGGACCTCCCAAGCCCACCTGGGATCAGGCCCTGGGGAACAGCTGTGGGGGACAGGGACTCCCAGTGCACAGAACAGGCCATGAGTTGGACAAGCTGCTCCTTCTCATAATGTCAGACCCTTCTGCTGACCCACCTAGGACCGGGAGCTTGCAGACAATCCTGGGCCCAGAGAAGCAGGCAGATGCGGCTGTTGGTAGCACTAATATGGGTTGTGAATATCACCTGGTGGTTATTATTACTTTACTTACTTTACCCCAGCCACTTGTTCCTGCACACATCCCCCTCACTTCATGCTCTGAAGTTGGGGACCCCTGGATGAGACCACACCATGGGCCTGAAAGTCAGGGGAGGAATTATATCAGATGTGGTGGTCTTGGAGGGCTGCTAGGAGGAGGAGAAATGTGCACAGAGCTGGATGGACTGAGTGATGAGCAATACACATTTCTAGAGGAAGAGTGCAGGCAGAGAAAACAGCAAGTGCAGAGTCCCTGCGCTGGGAACAGTCAGTGTGACCACAGTGGAGTGACAGAGTGAGGGAGGAGAGGAGGTCTGAGAGCTACCTGAGGCCCAGATCATGTGGGGCTCTCCAGGCCACAGCCAGGAGTGTGGATCTGCTTCTGAGTGAGGGAAGAAGCCATTGGAAGGTTCGGGGCAGTGAGCCGAGATGTGAGTGACATGATCTGATTTGCATCTGCCTCCGTCATGACTTTTGAAATAGCTGCATCTCATCTATATTCTGATCTAGTCAAAATTTCTCTCTAAATCAGTTACATTTTTAGAATTTTTTAAAGGAACTTTGATATTCCACTACTGCAAATGAAAAATCAGTATCACTTCCATGAATAGAAGAGTATCCATGAAAACACACAACAAAAACAAAGCCGTGTTATTACTTTCTAGCCAGAGGCTGCTAAAGACGATGAACCTGAAACCTGTGCTCCCTTTGTAACCACCCAAGGGGTTGACCTTGCCCACTGCCTAGACTGAGCTGACTTATCAAGACAGGGGAATTGCGATGGAGAAAGTAATCCATGCAGAGCCGGCTGTACGGGAGACTGGAGCTTTACTGTTACTCCAATCAGTCTCCCTGAGCATTCAGGGATCAGAGCTTTTAAAGATAATTTGGTAAGTAGGTGCTCAGAAAGTGGGGAGAGCTGACTGGTCAGGGTGGAGATGGAATCATAGGGGGTAGAAGTGAGGTTTTCATGCTGTCTTCTGTTCCTGGGTGGGATGGCGGAACTGGTTGAGGCAGATTACCGGTCTGGGTGGTGTCAGCTGATCCATCAAGTGCAGGGTCTGCAAAATATCTCAAGCACTGATCTTAGGTTTTACAATAGTGATGCTATCACCAGGAGCAATCTGGGGAGGTTCAGACTCTTGCAGCCAGAGGTTGTAATTTGTTAGTCCTGCAAAGGCAGACGGCTCCCCAGGCAAGAAAAGGCTATAACCAATTTTGTTTGAGTCAAATCATGAACTGAATTCTTTCTCAAAGTTAGTTTGGCCTGTGCCCAGCAAGGAACAAGGGCAGTTTAAAGGTTAGAAGCAAGATAGAGTCAGTTAGGTGTGATGTCTTTGACTGTCATAATTTCCTCAGTTATAATTTGTGTGAAGGCAGTTTCACCTTTGTGTCTCTCAAGCAGTGGAGAGGTATTGAAGTCACATGAGCATTGAACTGAAACTATCTCCATGACTATCTCAGAGAGACTGAAAGACACTGGGCAAGGGAATACATTTCACACTGTGGGATTCCACAGCGTTTCATGCTGGTTCAGGAACCACCCAAAATTATCTCACATATTCACATATCATGTTTTTTCTTTTTTTTTTTTTTTGAGACAGTGTTTCGCTCTTTCACCCAGGCTGGAGTACAGTGGCGCAATCTCGGCTCACTGCAACCTCCATCTCCCGGGTTCAAGCGATCCTCCTGCCTCAGCCTCCTGGGTAGCTGGTGTTATAGATGTCCGCCACCATGCCCAACTAATTTTTGTATTTTTAGTAGAGACGGAGTTTTTCCATGTTGGCCAGGCTGGTCTTGAACTCCTAACCTCAGGTGATCCACCTGCCTCAGACTCCCAGAGCGCTAGGATCACAGCTGAGAGCCACCACGCCCGGCCTATCTCACGTATCTTTGGTGGGCACCCCTCCACTCTTTGGGGAAACACCATTTTGAAACACAGTATATTTTCAATTTGATATTTAAGGTCCTCAAGGGAACAAAATCATAAGATTTTTATCTTTTCCTCCTCAAACACGTGGTGGTAAATGCTTCATAGATATTCATCTCTACCCTTTACCTTCAGAAGCCATGGGGATGTTGCTTTGGTTTTGGTTTTGGGTTTTACTGGAGCGTTTGGGTGTTTATCTTTTGCATAGTTGTTTAGGAGATAACCATGGGCTACAGGAGAAGGAGAGACGTTTTTGCACTACTTTTCTTTCCCCTGACCATCCTGATGGGCATAATTGCTACTGCACCAGCCTCATCCTTTCTCCCGGGTCCACTCCTGCCCCTTCCAGCCTGTTGTCCATGTGGCAGCCAGAGAGCTCATTGTGGAGTGTGAAGGTCACAGTGCCCCCTGCTCAGACATCCATGATGCTCATGACATCGCACGAAACCCTCCTTCCTCATCATGGCACTCAAGGCTGCTCCCTGCCAGCCTCTCTGTCCTGCTCCAACCTCAGGGCACCCCAAAAAGACCTTCTCTCTGACCTTTGAACTTGCTGAACCCTTTTCCACCTCAAGGCATTTGCACTGTCTCTTCCCTCTGCCAGGAACACTGCCCCAGAGTTTTACACGGCTGTCTTTTTCTGATCCTCCAGGCCTCAGATGCCACCTCTTCAGAGAGATCCTCCTGGTCACTTCATTAATGTGGCCCCCAGCTGAGTCACTGTCAGCCCCAGGCTCCATTTATCTCCTTTACAGCACCTACCGCTGCAGGTCAGGGTCTAACTCATCTGCGAGTTTGTGTCTTCACTGTCACCCTCCACCGGTGCCATAAGATGGGAACACGTCTGTGCCCTGATGAAGCCCAGCACGGGCACCATGCCTGGCACGGAGGAGGCGCTTAGGCAGCGCTTCTTACATATGCACCTCAGGGAATGGGGCCAGCGGTGGTCTGTCCAGGTTCTCTACCCTTCCCTCCCCACCCAAATGTGTGACATCCAGAGACAGAGACACTGGGGTCATCCTAACTGCTCCCCTCCTGGTCATCAGATCCCAGACCCACAGGACAGGGATGTCTGAGGAGGCCCCTCTGGGAGGTGTTCATGGCTGTGACTCACTGTAGAAGGGAACGAGCTGGGCAGCTGGTGCCCTTCATCTGGGTCAGAGCCAGGCGGAGATTTGAAGGGAATCCTTTGGCAAAGAGCAAGCAAACCTCCCAGGGATGGCGACTTGTCAGATGTCAGCGAGTCTGGAAACCAGCAATCACTCCTAATCCAAGAATCAGCCTGAGGGGGCCTGACGGGGTCCTGCAGGCCTTCATGTCACCTTCTGCAGACCCCATGTTGAAACCCCATGTTGAAACCAGCCTCGACGCCAGGAATCTCTCATTAGGTATAAATGTCGTCTTAAAAAATTCCTTCACTTCTTCTACCACCCATCCTGAAGACAGACAATTAATCTGGCAAATGCTGACTGGTGCCTACTCTGTGCCAGGCTGCGCCCTCAGCATAGGGGGGATGTGGAAACAAAACAAGCTCCCTGTACCCCTGAGCTCAGCAGGTCACTGGGGAAGACTGTTGCTAAGCAAGTGACGACAGAAAGCAGAGAAGTCATTTCCAACAGCAGCAGAATGAAGCAGATTCATGCGATCCAAAGTGTCATGGGGTTGCATGTGTCAGTGTGAGCAATTGGGAAAGGCTCCTGAGGGTGGGGGTTTGGAGCAGAGACGTGAAAGATGAGAAGGAGAAAAAGGGAAAGCGACTCAGGCTGGAACTGGTATGACAGTGCCATGTCTGTGGATAAAGAGCAGGCCATGTGGACACTGCAGCAAGCCCAGCAGAAAGCGGGTCATGATGGGGCCCGAGGAGCCAGCAGGACCCCATGACCCTGGGCCACAGTGCCCATGGTCAGGTCTGGGATTTCATCCAAAGCGTAATGGGAGGATTTGTAGCTTGTGAAATTTTAAACATCCATTTAGCTACGGTACTGAGAATTTACAACAGGGTTTGAGAGAGGAATCCAGAGGCCCCTTGAGGAGGCTGTTGGCATCCACCAGAAAAGAGGCCAGACCAGGTGACCACATGGGAATGGCAGACAGAGAAGGCTGATCTTTGGGGCTTTCTAGTGACTAATTTGCCTCCTCTGAGCCCCTTCTCATTCCTTCTCTTGTTCTGCACCTAGAGCACTTTTATTTATTTATTTATTTATGAGACGGAGTCTCACTCTGTCACCCAGGCTGGAGTGCAGTGGCATGATCTCGGCTCACTGCAAGCTCTGCCTCCCAGGTTCACGCCATTCTCCTGCCTCAGCCTCCCAAGTAGCTGGGACTAACAGGCACCCGCCACCATGCCCGGCTAATTTTTTGTATTTTTAGTAGAGACGGGCTTTCACTGTGTTAGCCAGGATGGTCTTGATCTCCTGACCTCGTAATCCGCCCGCCTCGGCCTCCCAAAATACTGGGATTACAGGCATGAGCCACCGCGCCCAGCCACCTAGAGCAGTTTTGAACGATCCATCATCAACCCGAAGACCATTCTGAAGCCCCCTCCCCTCCACCTCCTCACAGTCTCTGCTGCAGATAAAATCGCACACACCCGTTAACCTTTCTGCTGAGAAGTTATCATCAGCCCTTTAATCAGTGCAGCAGCTCTCAGCCGGCTCTGAAAGGCTTGAAATTGTACATCCATTTAAATGCCTCGCACTTTCCCAGGATTTGTTAATCACTGTTTTTCCACCCAAACATGAAAAGAGGTTATAAGAGGTGTTCGATTGAAATTGCCTGTGTGTGACAAATGTCAGAGCATTTCCAAAGCTATTCTCTTTAGTGGAACCTTTTTATAAGGCCCAGCTCAGTGTCTGGGATTAAGTAGGTGTTAAGTTTTCTTACTGCTGCCTCACAAATTACCACAAACTTAGCAGCTTAGAGCAACACATGTTTATTATTTCACAGTTTCTAGGGGTCAGGAGTCTGGGCATGGCTCAACTGGGTCCTCTACCCCAGGGGGTCTTGCAGGTGATCATCAAGGTGTTGGCCAAGGGTGGAGGCTCAGCGGACGAAGCCACCAGGGAAGGTTCTGCTCCCAGGCTCACATGGCTCTGGGCAGGAGTCAGGTCCTGGTAGGCCTCAGAATGGGGGCTTTAGTCCCTTGCAGGCTGTTGGCCAGAGGTCACCCTCAGTTCCTGGCCACAAGCATTTTTCCAATATGACAACTTCTTCATCGAAGCAAAGGAAGGAGTCAGCTAGAAGCAAGACAGAAGTCATGACCTTCTGTGACATAACCACAGGAGTGGCATCCCATTTCATTTTCCATATTCTATTGCTTAGGATCAAGTCACAGGCCTCCTCTACACTCAAGGGGAAGGGGTCGCACACAGGCATGAATACCAGGAGAGGGAGACTTTGGGGGGTATCTTAGAGGTTCAAATATAAAGTAAAACTTGAAGAAAAAATTTTAACGTCACCACTGACACAATCAACTAAAGATGAGCAATGTTATTTTGGTGTACGGCTTACCTGGATGGATGGATGGATGGGTGGACGAATGGATTGATGGATGGCCAAATGGAAGGATGGACGGATGGGTGGATGGATGGTTGGATGGAGGGATGGTTAGATGGATGGATAGGTGGATGGATGGATGGTTAGATAGAGCAACCTAATAAAAACATATCACCCAAGACACACATGTGCTTTTTGTCTTATGAAAATGGAATAGTGGTTTTAATACATACAGTTGTAAACCCGCCTCATGTACACTCAACAATATTTTATCAACTTATTTTGACAATGAGAACTCTGCATATCAACATTATTGTTTTTTAGCACTGGCATTTATGGATGTACCACAATGTATTCAATGAATTTTGTGTTTTAATCAAGTTAGGATGTGATTCAGCTTCATCTAGCAGAGCTCTAACTTCAACTAAGACAAAAGTGTATTTTTCACAGAAACCAAAGCTGGAGCTTGACAGTCTAGTGTTTATACAAAATTTGAGGGACCCTGTTTTTTTCCAGTGAACTGTTCTGCACTTCCTAGGATGTGAATCTCACCTTCACAGAACAAATTGATGGGAAGAGCACCAACCATCACATCCATAGGCCAAGGAGGAGAGAGGAAACAAAAAAATAAGAAATGAGGCAGAAGATAGATGTAAGGTTTCAAAAAATGCCACACAACACTTTCATTACTTTGCATTGGTCAGAACCTGGTCATACGGTCACAGCTTCCTGCAAGGGAGGCTGGAAAAATGTAGCAAGTGTCCAGCCACTGGGGAGAGAGGAGCACCGGAGGAAGGGCAGGAGGCCACCAGCAAGCATTTAGGCTTCCTACTTTCTTCTTATAAACATCTTTAGAGATTCATCTTTGCATATTTTTCTGACTATTTCCTAGGGATAAATGCCTATAAATGGAATTCAGGACTAAAAGATATGTGGCACTTTCATTGGCCAATTGCCAATTGCCCTCTAGAAAGGTTGTACCAATGAACTCACCCAAGAGATGGGGTTCTATTTCATGAAATGTTTCTCCACCCCACATTTCCTTTTAATCCACACCCTTTGGCCTTTATTAGGCTTACACATCTCTTCAGAATCCATGCTTCCTACATCATAATGTTGGGATTTAATACATGTTTTTCATTCAGGTTATTATTAATATCAGATTTATCTGGCTGTATGTGAGCCCAGCCACAGCCTTAGGGAAAGAGATGTATCTTTCAGTGGTGAAGAGAATAAAAATCAAAAATCCTCAGAGATTTGAAACTGAAGTGGGCAGGGAAGGGTGGAAAGAACAGATCTCATTCTATGAAGAGCACGGAGGGATTTTCACAGAGCATGTAGTGCTGAGTACAGCAGACCAGGCACCCGGGGACACCCAGAAAGCAGCCTTTCCTCAACAGAAGAGGAGTGAGCACCGCACAGAGTTGCAGAAAGGGAATCCCAGACAGGGGTAACAGCAGATACAAAGGCACTATAGCAGGCACTGACTTGTCCTGCTGGAGGAGCAGAAAGGAAGCCAGTGTGTCTGGAGTAGAGGGGACCAACTTGTCCAGGTTTGCCCAGAACTCTCTTGGTTTTAACACTAGAAATCTCATGTCCCAGGAAACTTGTGAGTTACAGCCAAGCTGGGATGATTTGTCCAGAACTGCCCCTGTTTTAAAATGGAAAGGTCTCTGTCCCACAAACCCCCTCAGTCCTGGGCAAGCTGAGGCAGTGGGTCACCTTATACTGGAGAAATGTGCGCAAGGGTGGGCAGAACGAGTGACTCTCTCCCATGTCCTCTCTCCCCTTAGCCACAGGAGTGACAAATCTGGGCACTGACATCCAGGATGAAGACTACATCTCCCAGCATCCCTTGCAGCAAACAGAGGTCATGTGACCAGGCTGTGGTCACTGGGAGGTGAGGCCTGTGCACAGTGGCTGCCTTTAGAGGAAGGAAGGTTTGTGCCCTCTTGTTCTCTTCTCCCCTCCCTGCTGGCTGGCAGGAGACAGGAGGGACACTGGGCGGGGGAAGCCACACTCCAAGGAAGTCAGACTAACAAGATAGAAGGAGGCTGAGACCCTGAAAACTGCAGAGAAGAATCACTTGACTGGCTTCGACTTTCTTGTGAAACAGGAATGAACCTCCACCTTGGCTAAGCCACTGTGATTCAGGGTCCTTGGTCACATTCACTGAGGCCGTAATCTAATTGGTAGAAAGGAAGGGGAGGGGAGATGGAGTAGGAGAGGCAGGCAGAGGTCAGATCACATCGGGCCTGTAGGCCAAGGCAGAGGAAGAAACAGGCGACCCAGGACTCAAGGACTGCACCTGCTCCCAGGCAAAGGGAGTTCGCCCTGGGTGCCCCTCCCTGTCTGCTGGAATAAGCGAATTTTACCCACTCCCTTAGGACTTTGCAAGAGGCACATCAGTCAGAGGTACTTGTCTCCTAAGGGTCCTTTCAGGTGAGCTGCCCCAACAGTGAGACTGTGACCAGAGCAGGAAAGAACCCTTGTGTGCATCCCCTCTGAGTACTGGGAACTGTGGTTGTAGCGGCTGCTGTTACTCATCCTGACTGATACACAGACACTGCTGGTAGCCCTCTCTCCTGGAAACACCATGTAAGTTAGGTGAGGCATGACCCAGGAAAGCTCTCAAGCTGACTTCCCTTCTATCCCCAGGGCCACTGAGCAGGACCCACATTATCTAAGATCAGTTGGACACCTGTACACCTGCATGGCCTGGAGCAGGTGCCAGGCACTGTGGATGATGAATGCGAGAACAGCATCATCCCTGCTCTCCTGCAGGTAACTGTCTGGTCTGCTCAGACTGTGGGATTCCTCCACAACCACCTCCTCACACACAGCTCACTCATGCCAAGCAGGAAGCAGAGCTTGGGATCGCCTGACCCACTTGCCCTCACCTGGGAGCAACTTATGTAACAACACATGTAGTTCACACAGGGCTGATGGTTCCAGCTTCCAAGACACCCCGCGGCCTCCTTGGCTGCTTGGTAATCAGACCAGGTATGTGCAAAGAGGCATGACTCTATTTTCACTTAACTGAAAAAACCACACCAGCAAAGAGAGCATCTGTGTTCAGTGGCCCTTTCTCCCCCCAATAGTGACCATTAACCTTTAAAAAGATGCTTTATGAGTCATTTGCCAAACCTCCTTCTTCATGCCAAGGTGTAATGAGGCTCACAAATAGGCCAGACTTGAGAGGGGACAAACATGAGAAATGCCACCAATGAGAGCCCCAGGCAGAGCAGGTCTCAGGGCTACCCAGCCATGTGTGTGCCAAACGTGGATGTGTCAGTGGCCATGCCAGGAGTTAAGCCCTCAGCCATGGGCCTCTGGGTGGCCAAGGCCAAGTCTTATTCAACAGGTGAGTTCAACTGAGCCAACTGTGGCAGAATACATAAGGGAGACAACGGCTCCTCTGGTTAAATCCCCTGCTAATTCCACCTGGCTCAGAGGAGTAGCCAAGTCCTCACAACAGCCTGCAAGTCCCACCTGACTCAGCCTCCTCTCAGCTCAGATTCTCCGTGCCCCTCTACCCTTCTCTGTCTCCTCTCCCACCACAGAGAGGGGATCCTACAGGTTCATCCTGGTGGATTCAAACCCATCTTTGTTACACAGTCACCAAATGAATGTGCATAAACCGTAAACAGCCCTCTTGAAAAAGAGAAAGGCAGGCCGGGCTCAGTGGCTCATGCCTGTAATCCCAGCACTTTGGGAGGCCGAGGAGGGTGGATCACCTGAGGTCAGGAGTCTGAGGCCAGCCTGGCTGACATGGTAGAACCCCTTCTCTACCAAAACCATGAAAATTAGCTGGGCATTGGTGACATGCACCTGTAGTCCCAGCTACTCTGGAGGCTGAGGCAGGAGAATCGCTTGAACACGGAAGGTGGAGGTTGAAGGAGCAGAGATCATGCCACTTCACTCCAACCTGGGTGACAGAGCGACACTCTGTCTCAAAAAATAATAATAATTTAAAAAGAAAAAGGCAAGAATTATGGCCAGGCACAGTGGCTCACGCCTGTAATCCCAGCACTTTGGGAGGCCGAGGTGGGCAGATCACAAGGTCAGGAGATCGAGACCATCCTGGCTAACACGGTGAAACCCCGTCTCCACTAAAAATACAAAAAATTAGCCAGGCAAGGTGGCAGGCGCCTGTAGTCCCAGCTACTCGGGAGGCTGAGGCAGGAGAATGACGTGAACCCGGTGGGGCAGAGCCTGCAGTGAGCCGAGATGGCGCCACTACACTCCAGCCTGGGCAACGGCAAGACTCCATCTCAAAAAAAATAAAAGAAAGAAAAAAGAAAAAGGCAAAAATTCAAACAGCTAAACAGAAACTGGACAAAAGAGTTGAACCAGCCCTTCACAGAAGGCGAAATGTGAAGGAATGGCCAATAAACACATGAAGAGGGTCTCAGCCTAACAGGATGAGGTACCACGTGACACCCACCAGACTGGCAAAAATCCCACAACCCAAGAAATGCAAGGGTTGGGGAGAATGGAGAGCAACAAGAACACTCAGCCACTGCTAAGAAAGGTTGTGAACTTTTGTTGTTGTTGTTACGCTTCCATATGAAAGGCTGTGTGTTGTGGGTTATGAGGAAAATTACATTTCTTAACTGGGATGAAATTTAAAAAATTGAAAGCTACTGACCAGAAGAAACTTGCACTTGTGTACAAAAGAAATGCCCAAGAACGTTCTAGCAACACAGTCCTAAGGGCCCAAGCTGGCCAAACCCTCATCCACAGGAAAATGAAGACATTTCCCACGTTCCCCTCATACCACGGGCGATCACGCAGCAATGAAAATGAACCATGTCAGTGTGGATGGGTCTCAGGAAGAGAATGCAGGACAAAAATAGACATCGAGCAAATGCTCAGACCCAATGCAGCACAGGAGCAGCCACGCAGGAGAATTTCTTCACATCCAAGTTCAAAACTACAGCCGAGGCAACAGAGCAAGACCCTGTCTCAAAAAGACAACAGAAAGTTCAAACACTAAATGGCATATTGTTTAGGGATGTACACATACGTGGTGAAAGAAACGTGCTATGAAGAAAAGTACGGGATTAATAAAGACTAAAGCGGAAAGTGATTCCCTCTGCAGAAGGGAAGGGACTGGGATTCAGGAGGGGCCTCCAGGGAACATCCAGTTATGTCTCTTCAGATTCTGTTCCCTAAACTTGGTGGAGGTCCTGTGTGTCGATGTTCTTTATACCTTACCCATATTGTACAAATGCTTTTTTCTATTTAATATTTAGAAGACAGTTATACACAAGATGCATTAAATAGCAAGATGGCAGATGAACATCAGGAAGGAACATTAGGAACATCCACGGTGTTCCATCCAGGAACCTTCACCATGGAAACCCCTGTGCTCATGGGCCTGGTCTCAAGACACAGTCAGTTGGGGATCAGCGGCCACACTCATCGTAGCAGAGAGGCAGGAACAGCTGGGCGAGGGTCCTTCTGTGACATCTACTGCATCACTGGGCTCTGTGAAGTAACTCAGCTGCCAGAACTCACACAAAACCTCACGGGAAAAATGGTAAGTTTGAAGTTTCTCCATTAGTAGCAACTCTCAGATTAATCTCTGTCCTCCATCGCTTCTCCATGAAACAACTTTTTATAGCTTTGCTTGGGTCTATTTTTCAATTTATTTTTTATTTTACTAACTGATTGAAAGATATATACTGTAAGTGTGTGATTTTGTCTCTATCAGCCAGGATAATCATGGTTTAATTCCTATTACTATTATCACCAACATCCTTTAGTTTTTCTAAGCTTTTCAATTCCTAAGGGTAATCAAGTTCTTTCTGTCTCCTGAGACAGAAAACAAATCCAAACTGTGCAAGAGAAAAACGAATGCATTGATCACTAGGACTCACAAGTTCCCAGGTTTAATCTGCTTGAGAAACAGTTACACCGATGGTTTCAAGTGGCATCCTGTGATTCATTCTCTCTGTCTCTTCTCTCTCCTTCCCCAACACCGGCACCATGTTTAGCATCACGAACCTCAGACTTAAACAGCACAACAGGCTCCTCCCAGGTCTCCAGCTACACAACCCTCAGATTAAACAACAGCAGCAGCACCAGCTCCTCCCTGGGTCTCCAGCTCCACAAACCTCAAATTAGAACAGCAGCACTGGCTCCTTGTCTCCAGCTCCACACCTCAAACTTGAACTACAGCACCAGCTCCTTCCTGGGTCTCCGGCTCCACGGACCTTAAACGAAAACAGCAGCACTGGCTCCTCCCCGGTCCCCAGCTACAGACCCTCAAACTAGAACAGCAGCACCAGCTCCACCTAAAGTCTCCAGCTCCACACCTCAAACTAGAACTTCAGCACCCGCTCCTCCCCGAGTCTCAATATCTATGACCCTCAAAATAAAACAGCAGGACCAGCTCCTCCTCTGGTCTTCAGCTTCACGACCTTAACTATAACAGCACCACCCGCTCCTCCGGGGTCAACAGCTCCGACGCTAAAACTAGAACAGCGGACCAGCTTCTACCTAAAACACCAGCTCCGAGACTCTCAAACAAGAACAGCAGCACTGACTTCTCTCACCAGGTCTCCAGCTCCACGAACCTCAAACTTGAACAGCAGCACTCGCTCCTCCCAAGGTCTCCAGCTCCGCGAACGTCAAACTTGAACTGCAGCACCTGCTCCTCCCCGGGTCTCCAGCTCCACGAACCTTAAACTAAAACAGCAGTACTCGCTCCTCCCCAGGTCCCCAGCTGCAGACCTTCAAGCTGCAACAGCAGCACCATCTCCTCTCCAGGTCTCCAGCTCCATGGACCTTAAACTAGAACAGCAGCACCAGCTCCTCTTTGGGACAACAGCTCCAAGACCCTCAAACTACAACAGCAGCCCTGACTCCTGCCCAGGTTTACAGCTCCACAAACCTCAAACTTGAACTTCAGCACTGGCTGAAGTCTCCAGCCCCCTGACCCTCAAACTAGAACAGCAGCACCATCTCCTCTCTGGGTCTCCAGCTCCATGGACCTTAAACTAAAACAGCAGCACCAGCTCCTCCCGAGGTCCCCATCTACAGACCCTCAAACTACAACAGCAGCACCAGCTCCACCCAAAGTCTCCAGCTCCCCACCTCAAACTAGAACTCCAGCACCCGCTCCTCCCCGAGTCTCAATATCCGCCACTCTCAAACAGCAGCACCGGCTCCTCCCCTGGTCTTCAGCTTCACGACCCTAACTATAACAGCACCACCTGCTCCTCCGGGGTCAACAGCTCCAAGACCCTAAAACTAGAACAGCAGACCAGCTTCTACCCAGGTCACCAGCTCCGAGACTCTCAAACTAGAACAGCAGCCTTAACTTCTCGCCAAATCTCCAACTCCACGACCCTTAAACTTGAACTGCAGCACCTGCTCCTCCCCAGGTCTCCAGCTTTACGGACCTTAAACTAAAACAGCAGCACCAGCTCCTCCTGAGGTCCCCAGCTACAGACCCTCAAACTAAACAGGAGCACTGACTCCTGCCCACATATTCAGCTCCACGAACCTCAAAATTAAACTTCAGTACCAACTCCTTCCCGCGTCTCCAGCTCCATGACCCTCAAACTACAATAGCAACACTGGCTCCCCCATCCCAGGTCTCCATCTCCACGACCATCAAACTTGAGTTGCAACACTGGCTCCACCCAAATTCTCCAGCTCCAGGATGCTAACTGCAATAGCAGCACCAGCTCCTCTGCAGGTCACCAGCTCCAAGACTCTCAAACTAGTACAGCAGCACTGACTCCTCCCCAGGTTTCCAGCTCCATGAACCTCAAACTTGAACTGCAGCACCACCTCCTCCCTGGTTCTCCAGCTTCACGACCCTCAAACTAGAACAGCAGCACCAGCTCCAACCAAAGTCTCCATCTCCACGCCTCCAACTTGAACTCCAGCACCAGCTCCTTCCTGGGTCTCATGATCCATGACCCTGAAAATAAAACAGCAGCACCGGCTCCTCTCTAGGTCTCCAGCTCCACGAACCTCAAATTTAAAAAGCAGCCCCGGCTCTAACCCAGGTCTCCAGCTCCACCATCGTCAAACTTGAACGGCAGCACTAGCTCCTCCCAAAGTCTCCAGCCCCACGACCCTAAAACATGAAGAGCAGCATTGGCTCCTCCCCAGGTCTTTAGCTTCACAACCCTAACTCTTACAGCAACACCCGCTCCTCCCCAGGTTGCCAGCTCCAAGACCCTAAAACTAGAACAGCAGACCGGCTCCTGCTCAGGACACCAGCTCCAAGACTGTTAAACTAGAAGAGCAGCACTGATTTCTCACCAGGTCTCTAGCTCCACGACCCTCACACTTGAACTACAGCCACAGCTCCGCCCAGGTCTCCAGCTCCAGGGACCTTAAACTAAAATAGCAACACCAGCTCCTCTGCAGGTCCCTAGCTACAGAACCTCAAACTAGAATAGCAGCACCGTCTCCTCTCCAGTGCTCCAGCTCCACGACCTTGAAACTAGAAAAGAAACACTGACTCCTCCCCACCCCCCACCACCAATCTCCATCTCCAGGAACATCAAACTTGAACTACAACAGCAGCTCAACCCAAAGTCTCCAGCTCCCCGACGCTAACTACAACAGCAGCACCAGCTCCTCCCTGGGTCACCAGCTCCAAGATCCTCAAACCAGAACAGCAGCACTGACTCCTGCCCAGGTCACCAGCTCCAAGACTCTCAAACTAGAATAGCCACACTGACTCCTGTCCAGGTTTCCAGCTCCATGAAACTCAAACTTGAATTGCAACACTGGCTCCTCTCCAGGTCTCCAGCCACTCATCCCTCAAACTGTTGCTCCTCCCTGTGTCTCCAGCTTCATGACCCTCAAACTTGAACTGCGGCACCCGTTCCTCCCCGGGTCTCCAGCTCCACGACACTTGAACTGCAGCACTTGATCCTTCCTGAGTCTCCAGCTCCATGACCCTTATACTTGAACAGCAGCACCAATTCCTGCCCAGGTCTCCAGCCTCATGACCTTCAAATTTAAAAAGCAGAACTGGCTCCAACCCAGGTCTCCTGCTCCACCATCATCAAACTTGAATGGCAGCACTAACTCGCCACAAAGTCTCCAGCTCCCACGACCCTTAAATGTGAACAGCAGCACTGGCTCCTCCCCAGGTGTTCAGTTTCACGACCCTAACTATTACAGCAACACCTGCTGCTCCTCCCCGGGTCACCAACTCCAAGACCCTAAAACTAGAACAGCACACCGGCTCCTACCCAGGTCACCAGCTCCAAGACTCTCAAACTAGAACAGCAGCACTGACTTCTCGCCAGGTCTCCAGCTCCATGACCCTCAAGCTTGTACCGCAGCAACAGCTCCACCCAGGTCTCCAGCTCCACAAACCTTAAACAGCAGCACCGGCTCCTCCAGAGGTCCCCAGCTACAGACCCTCAAACTAGAACAGGAGCACTGACTCCTGCCCAGATATCCAGCTCCACGAACCTCAAACTTGAACTGCAGTACCAGCTCCTTCCCGGGTCTTTAGCTCCATGACCCTGAAAATAAAACAGCAGCACTGGCTTTTCCCCAGATCCCCAGCTCCACGACCCTCAAATTTAAAAAGCAGCACCAGCTCCTCCCTGGGTCAGCACCTCCATGACCCTCAAACCTGAACTGCAGCACTGGCTCCTCCCCGGGTCACCAGATCCCAGACCCTCAAACTAGAACAGCAGCACTGACTCCTCCCCATATCTCCAGCTCCATGACCATCAAACTTGAAGACTGGCACCATTTCCTTTCTGGGTCTCCAGCTCCACGATCTTCAGACTTGAATGGCAGCACTGGCTCCTCCCTGGGTCTCGAACCTGCCCAGCCTGCAGATTTTGGACTTGCTAGCCTTCGGGATCACATTAGCCAATTCCTTAAACTCGACCTCTTTCTCTGTATGTAGGATATGGATGCCTCCTGCTGGCTCTTTTTCCGGAAAGCCCAGTGAACACACCGTGCATCAGGCTCCATCATTCACCAGAGCGTCTTTCCAACAGACTTTGCTGTGATATTTCTTAAATAAAGGTCACTCCAAAGACTCTCACCTCTGGATTGTAACCAACTCAGTGGCAGACTTAATCCATTTCTATCTGCTGACATTTCTCACATGGAATAGGCTGTTTGACAGATTGAAGCTGTCTCCCCCCACTCCCCAGGCCAGTGCACACTTATCTCCCTTGAATATTGATTTTGTGCTCATTTTAGAGACTGAGGCAAAAAGACCGGCAAATACAAGGTGAAGTCAGTGACAAATAAACAATGCTATTTAGGCATTGAGAGTTTGTTTTTGTGTTTGTGTTTTTTTGCTAGTTAATTCCACCTGGTAGAGGAGGGAGAGGGGAAGGAGGAAGGGAGAAGTTTCCTGGCAGGGCTGAGAGGCAGAATGGTGCCTGCACCTCCTGGAGTGCACAGGAATGGCCTGGCTCTGCTGCCTTCTATGGGTAAGGGCCCACCGGTTTTTTTTCTGGGACTTAAGTCACCTGGGCTTATACTGAGTGGCCCTCAGCAAGCTCTTCTCGCTTGCCCCTGCCACCCAGAGCTCCAGGATGCCCTAGTTCCTGCCCCTCAAAGACCTGGGACTCCTGCTCCTGGGACCTTCTGGTCGGTTCCGCTTTTCCTTGCTTCAGGACCTTACGTGGATTCTGTCACCTGCCACCTCAGAACTCTGAGCGACACACCCACTGCCTGTCACCCAGGACAGGTTCACCCAAGTCTTCCATCCCAAGAAGGTCCTTCCTGGCACCTTGTGGGCTGACAGCATCTCCAGGGAACCACAGGACTTCGAGGGGGCCTGGGAAGCATCAAGAGCTTCAGGAGGGGAGTCTGTCACAGGTGGGGATTACGGAGCCCTGCAGGGACCCTTAGAACAGGTGGGTCGGGGTGGGGCTGAGGTCTCGGTGCCTTGATTCAGGTTCCTGGCTTATGTCAACCTCTCTGAAATCTCCCACCCACAGCCAAGCCACTGGCCACCCCACTGCTGCCCTGTGTCACCCTGTTTTGATGGAGAGCTCACCAGGCTTTCCCAGCTGCTCTCCTCTTGGAGCAGGGAGTGTTGGAAGTGGGGGCTGATCTGCATATGAACGTGGCTCTTAACCAGGTGAGGGGCTTGAAGTCCTCTGGGGCTAATGACTGCTCCATGAATAATGGTCCCTCTTAAAATATAATTAAATATTCATCAGATGTATTTCTACAGAAACATCCATCTTAAGGGGGGACCGGATTTCCTATCATTCGTATCAGTCTCCTGAAATGAGGCAGAGGCACTCCCGGCTCCCCCTCCCCTCCCCGGCCTCAGTTCCCTGGGCCGGATGTCCCGCTGGGGCCTGTGGTGCAGTTTCAGCTGGTTCACCCCATGCAGAGCTTGATGGGGTTGGGTTGGTTTTAATCAGAATGGTAAATTGCAAATGATACAGGGCCTGGGCTCTGTTGGGATACTTGTGTTGACCAAGTCCCTTGTGAATTAAATCATTTAATACTGGAAATGGAAAAGGCCCCCTCATTTTCCTTCTGAATGAGCCATGAAATAGGCTCTGGGAACGGCCTCCAGAGTGAAGTGGTTGTCAGGGCTTGGTGCCAAGATCTGACGGGGGGTCAGAAGACAGGGCACCAGCAGGACAGGGTACTTGGGGAGGCCTATCATGATGCGCAGTAGATGCATCCTGTGTCGGCAGCACCCCAAACTCGGGAGGCTGGTCGGGGTGCAGCTAACATACCTGGGATGTGTGCACTGACTGCATGCCACCTGAGGCACCCTCGGAGCATCTGAGAACCAAAGAATCACTCCTCAGCTTCCCAACCAGGGGACAAGTTTGGGCTCTGGCATGGGACAGCTCTTGTCTGCACTCCGAATCTCTGACCTTTCTCAATGCAGTGCTGGGGCTGACTTGGCAGATGAGGCTGCTGGGACTCAAATCACCTCACTGGCTTGAAGTCGTATTTAATCTGCTCCCAAGAAGGTGGAGCCAAGGACTAGCTGGTCCCAGCCATGAATTCTCTGAAAATTAGAAGAATAACAAAGCATATCAAATAGGATTAACACAAACACTTTTCAACACAGTGCCTGTGAGGCAACAGAAACATGAGCACAGGATGCCCATCAGTGGGGGGCCACCAGGCCCAATGTCTCCAAAAGCAACTTGCTGGATGTATCAAGAGCTTAAATTTAAAAAGCACTTAATCCCTGATGCAGTTATCACACACATAAGATATTATCTTAAGGAGCTGTTTATAAATGCAAACCAAGATTATGTAGTAATATGATCATTGCCACATAAACTGCAACAGCAAAAGTTGGAAGCAGTACAAATGTCCAGCAACATAGGAATGGAGAAGAGTGCACGGGTTTTCCAGACAGGGAAATACTGAAGGATGATTTGATCATATGCTTGCCTGAAATTTTCAATAGTGTGGAAAGTGCTCGTGATTTCATGTGAAGTGAAAAAAATGGATACAAAAACGTGGATTTTACACTCTTGTCACACACACACACACACACACATATTCAGAGGAAATAGTTAAATAAGAGACAGATCAAGGTACCAACAGTAGTAACACGTCAGTGGTAACATTATAGATGGTTTTCATTTTCTTTTTCATAGTTGTTGGTATGTTTCCAAATTTTCAAAAATGATCAGGTCTTTGAAAATCAGAAGGAAAATCAGAAGCAAGAGCACCAATTGCTACCAGGTGAAAACCACAATATTCTCTAGCAATTTCTGCAAACTATAGGATCCTTCATAAAATATACAGGTCCTTTAATAATTGATATGTTCAATTTTTCAATAAGAATTCTGATGTAAAATAAGGAAAGAAGCATTCAAAGTATTCATTGTGATCTTGTATTCATGTTTGAGAAAGAGACAGAGCAGTCAAATTACTTTGGAAAGTGTAAAAATTGGTGGTTTCATTTTAAATCGCTACCTCTAACACCTTCATGTGACTTCAGTAACCTATCTGCTCCCTGACAACCTTAAAGTGCTTAATTACCACACATTTCTGAAATAAATCTATCATTTGAATAACCTTTGTGAAAATCAGTACTGAGTGCTTTTCCATGATTTGATCACAGCAATAGAAACAGTCCCATTTGTCTCTGCACATGCAAATGACTTATTAACATTCAAATGATGAGTTCATTTTACTGAGATTCCCAAGATATGCATAATCCCCAAACATTACTACCCTCCCTAAAGTCCTTTAATATCATCCCTTTGCTCTAGGACGTCCTGATTCCTCACCAGCTTACATTCCCAGCAGCATCTGGCCGTCTTGCCCTCTCTGCTACCCCTGGCCTTATCACAGTTCCTCAAACTGAACAGGCTCAGCCCAACCCAGCACCTATGGCACTTGCTGTGCTTCGTAGAGCTCCCATCCAGTTCTTGCCCCACTCAGCTCCACCCTGTGGGATGTTCCTTAGTTCCAAGAAGGCACGGCATCCTCCTCACCCCCAGTCCTTTGCACACGCTGTTCCCTTTGCTGAAACATTCTTCCCCTCCCACCACCTGCAGTTACCTGGCTAATTCCTGCTTCCCTTTGATAGACTTTCCCTCCATTCTCAAACCCTATGCCCCAAGCTCCTATCCCCGACCCAGGATCAAACTCTATAAGCCCCCAAATGTTTCCTTTGCAGCATTTTGCACATTCAGTTACTGGATGGTATTTTCATTGAGTCTTTGAATAGTTGGCTTCCCGTCTGGTCTGGAAACTCCATGAGGGCAGAGAATGAAAGTCATGCACTCATCCCAGCAGGTTGTCTGTTAACAAAGATTAATTGAATGACTGGTAGATTTGCACAGCATTTAGGCTTTTGTGCCCTGTGCTGGAATCATTCTGTGGCTTGTATATTAAGCCACTTTACCTGAGTGGAATTTCCTTTGTCATGCTATCTGCAGGTTTAGTGAAATGACAGTCCCTGTGGAGGACAGAGAAGCCTCCAGCTGCCTCCCTATGCTGGGATGGGAATTGGGGAACAAGACTAGATGGATCCACGAAGGAATGAAATGCACCACACAAGAGCACCAGCATCTGTTCACCTGCTACACATCAGTCATTAATGGCATCCAAAAGGAACAGACCCTTTCTCCTGTATGACATCCATCCCTGTACCTGTCCCAGCCCTGGAACCACCAGAAGGAACAGCGGAGAAGGGGACCCCAAGCCTTAGTTAGAAGTGAGTAGGGGGAGAGGAAAAGCTTGGAATTAAATGTGAGATTAAAATTTAGATTTGGACCAGCCTAGGCTTTTACTACCTGGATGAGAGTGATAATGATTGATGAGCTTGTTCTTATAAATAGAAGTGGGCCAGGTGTGGTGGCTCACGCCTGTAATCCCAGCACTTTGGGAGGCTGAGGCTGGCGGATCACAAGGTCAGGAGATCGAGAACATCCTGGCTAACACAGTGAAACCCTGTCTCTACTAAAAAAAAAAACACAAAAAAATTAGCCGGGCATGGTGGCGGGTGCCTGTAGTCCCAGCTACTTGGGAGGCTGAGGCAGGAGAATGGCGTGAACCCAGGAGGCGGAGCTTGCAGTGAGCCGAGATGGCGCCACTGCACTCCAGCCTGGGCGACAGAGCGAGACTCTGTCACAAAAAAAAAAAAAAAAAAAGTGAACAAAAACCCAAGGGATCTTCCCAAAATGCCATCCAGAAGCAGGGGCCTGAGACCTAATAATAGGGCAAGGATTAGGATGAGGCAAGGGAGACACTCACCCCAGGCATAAAATCTAAATGGGTACCAAAAAATTCAATCATCATCATAAATAACATCGTAACACAGTACTTTTTAAAACTCAAACTTCATGCAAAAAAACTGTGATTAACAAAATATTAAAAATTTAAAGACAGGATCCTTTGTGAGGAAGGAGGAGGAGGAGGAAGAAGAAAGACGGAGGAAGAGGAGGAGGAGCAGGGGGAAGGAGGAGGAGGGGGATGAGGAGGAAAGGAGACAGGATTCAAGGCAGCACTTGCACAATTTGGCCTCACTTGCTCACCCTAACCCAGCCCTGCCTCACAGAAGCTACTGGAAGGCAGCTGCTGGAGAAAAGTGAAGCCGTTTCCCGCTTGTATTCAGTTCAGACCTTCCGTAAACCAGCTACAAGTGAGACAGTGATGACCCACCTGTGCCAAACAGGGCTGAAATCTACCATCAGGACCGCGATAACCGGGTCTGTGTTGCCCGTTCCCAGCTGCGCTCAGACACTTTGACTTAAAGTCTCAGGCCAGGGTTGCTTCTCTCATTGACATTGAGAACTTGTTAAGAGAAGTAAGTCTCAGTTATAGGAAGTCAGATCTTCCCAAGGGATGCAATCAAGTTTATTTATTTAAAATGCAGCTCCGTGTAGGGGTAAGAAAGGGAATGATTCTTTTTTTTTTTTTTTTTTTTTTTTTGAGATGGAGTCTCGCTCTGTCACCCAGGCTGGAGTGCAGTGGTGTGAGCTCCGCTCACTGCAAGCTCCGCCTCCCAGGTTCACGCCGTTCTCCTGCCTCAGCCTCCCGAGTAGCTGGGACTACAGGCACCTGCCACCACGCCCGGCTAGTAGAGACGGGGTTTCACCGTGTTAGCCAGGATGGTCTCAACCTCCTGACCTCGTGATCCACCCACCTTGGTCTCCCAAAGTGAGCTACTGCGCCCGGCCAGGAAGGGGAATGATTCTTATTCTTGTTTTCATCTTGATTCATTTTCTCTGTTGTGTCGTCTCTGGCCATGAGCCTGTCACTTCTGTAATAAAAGAGCAGCAGTCAATAGGGTTCTATTTGGAGGGGAAAGTACAGGCTGCCCATCAACATGGTCAGGTTTCTCCCAGATCAGCCCCAAGGAGCAAGAACGGCCAGCTTACAAGGACAGGTCTGTATTCTGTGGATGGGCCAGAAAGAGGGTGTGCAGTGAGGGAATGGTAATCACGTAGGAGAAAATGGCCAGGGTCACAGCCTGGTTTGTCCCCTTCTCACTGGGGGCCTGCAGAAGGCTGGTCCAAGCCAGCGACATCCGTGCATAGGGGTCAAAATGGACTGGGACCCTTCATTTGCTTCCTGGTGTCTTGAGATAGCCTCCCACCCACCAGCCCCCACTGTGGGCCCCTGCACTGGCTTCACCAAGAAGAAACTGGGAGGCTGAGGGGCTGACCTGCGGGGAGATCTTTTACTCAGTCCCTGTGGACCTGTTGAATGTTTAACTTATCCTTAAAAAACATGCCTGCCTCTTTGCATGTCTAACTGTCATAAGGAACATGTGTTACTTTGCTAAAGAAGGAAAACATCACTCCAGACCACCTGTGCATTTAGTAAACACCAATTCGCAGCCCAGAGCAGTGGGTTTGCTGCTGCTGCAAAAAACAAAAGCTCAAAACCCACGTGGAGCCTTCAAAAGCCACCTGGCTCCAAATTCACCCTTGGAATTCACTAACTGGTGTGTCTGGAGCTGTTTCTTTTTTGGTGTCTGGCGTCAGGAAAGAGAAGACACAGGGACACCAGTTGGCAGCTTAATCACATCAGACCCAAACCTCAGTTCTTTGTGTCCCATCTAGACGCCGCTGGGGCTGAATGAACCACGAGCTGCTGCCCTGAGCAGGGAGTCGAATCCATCCTTGATCAGATGGTTGAAGTCGCGCACACCCTCTAGGGCCCTGCATGGGGGTGGGGAATCATCCGTTGGTTTTATCTCACAGCAGGGATGACCCCTCACTGGGCACCCCAGCTCAGACCTCAAGGGAAACAGGCCTGAGGAAAGATGGGTGGAAGGATGGGGCCCCTGGTGGGAGGACTCACAGGGTAAGAGACCCCACCCACTTGGGCAATTCACACTCGGGGTCTTTGGGGCCCTCGAAGGAAACCGTTGGTTCACAGTGAACACAGACAGGTCCAGCTATTCAGGGTCACAATTATCTGCAGCAGGGACAACCACCCACTGCCAAAAGATGAATTCAGTAAGGCAGAAACTTTAGCTCATGATGAATTTCTTACTGAAAATGATTTCTATAATCATGTTTTATTTACCTGTATTTAAAGATTAAAGTTTCAATATGGCACCTTAATTCCTTAACAAAGAGAAAGAATGCATATCTTGTGGTAACGGGGACCAGCAGCTCCATGAATCAAAGCTTTCTGTGGCTCGATCTAGTTCAGGGTCTGAGTGATACATTTAATGTGCCAGCAAAAGCCTCTGGTAAACAGGGAGCAGCGTTACAGCCAGCAGAGCCCAAGGGCTTGCGGAGCTGATGGAGATTTAAGGGAGCAGGTTCGAGCTCCTCCGGAGGCAGAATGAGCGGAAGGCTCTCCCCGTCTCCTGAGTGTCAGGCTGGACTCAAAGGGGAGAGAAAATTGTTTAAATGAAACAAAACACTGTCATTGCAATGTGACAATTCTCTTCCCTTTTCCTTTTTTTTTTTTTTTTGGACACAGGTTCTTGTTCTGTCACCCACCCAGGCTGGATTACAGGGGCATGATCTTGACTCACTGCAGCCTCAACCTTCCAGGCTCAGATGATCCTCCTGCCTCCTCAGTAGCTGGGACCACAGGCATGTGCCACCACATCTGGCTTTTTTTTTTTTTTTTAAGACATGAAGTCTCGCCACATTGCCCAGGCTGGTGGATTACAGGTGTCAGCCACCACACCTGGCTCCCTTCTCTTTCCATCTCACCTGACAGTGTCTCTGCATCCCCATCTCTTACCACTTTCCCAACTTCTTAGATACTCTGGCCCCATCTCTGATCCTCCTGATCTCTGGCCTTTGCACTTGCTGTTCCTTCCACCTAGTGTGCTGTTCCCTCAAATCACCCATGGCAGCCCCTTCTTATTCTTCAGGACTCAGCCCACATGTCACCTCCTCAGAGAGGCCTTCCCAGACCACCCAAAATGAGACAGTAGCTCCACCCGCATGACTCTTTATCCCATATTCCAATCTGTGTCCTTTATTGCATTTTTCACAGTCTGAATGATGCTTATGTGTTGACCTGCATGCTGTCCATCCTCATAGACTGGAACTTCCTGAGAGTGTCATGAGATCAGATGGCTCTTACGGCTCTTACTCACCGCTGTGTCCCAGACACCAGCACAGCAGCCTGTGTTTAAAGGTGATCCGTCAATATTTGTTAAGTGACTGGACAGATATGGAAGTGGACGGTTACACTGACAGTTTTTACAGGGGGACGTGTTGCTTTGCCTTTCACTTGTTCCATTGTTCTCGTATGTAACATGGGCCTGACCAGGAAGAGGTGGTGCCTGGACATGACGAAAAACTTTCACACGATCTGTCGGACAACAAACCACATAAGTACCCCTTCTCTATCCGTTATTCTACACCTTCGTGGGTACATCACTAGATTTCATGTGGGCTCAGGAATTTTGAAATATATGTTTTAACAAATTGCTCATATAGACAGGGATCCTAAAATATACAGAGACGTATAGATAGTCACCCGAGCCCTGCACACTCTACACATGACTTTGCAATCCATCCTTCGAGGAAGTCTGCAGTGAAGACGGCCCTTCAGAGCTGTGATGAATCGAGTCAAGGGGCTGGACCTTTAGACCCCTGTGTTTACTACCAGTCTTTGGAGATGGAAGGACCTCAGGAAGGGTGACTGGGCAAAGCAGCTCCTGTCAGCCAGGGGCATTTTCTGGGGAGGGTCTCAGCTGTGAGCTCTCAGCAGGCAACCCCCTGGGCAGTGGGGCATGCGTGCCTGCTCCTGAAAGGGGATGTGGGGGACACATCCCAGCATCTGGTCCAAGCCATGCATCTTTCTCACCAAGGCCATTGTGCAAAAGCTTCCTGACAGGCCTCCCTTCTTCCACTCTTGCTTTCTTTATTTTCCACACAGCAGCCAGAGGAAGCCTATGAAACCCAGGTCAGGTCCTGTGCTTCCTCTGCTCAGAACTCTCCATGGCTTCCACATACCCAGAGTAAAACCCCGAGCTTCATGATAACCATGAGGCCCGCAGCTTCTGCCCCCAAGGCTTCTCTGACCTCACCTCCCACTGCTCCTCTCCTCACTCGGCCGCAGCTGTGGCTACCTCCCCGGTTTTCCTGGAACATGCCAGCACACCTGTTGCTGGCTTTGTACTCACTGTTCTTTTGCCTAGAAGGCTCCACCCTTGTCATCCTGGCCCACAGCCTCAGCTCCTCCGGTCTTTGCTCAAATGGTGGCTTCTCAGCGGGGTCTTCCCTGACCATCCTACTGAAAATCAACAACCACCCCCCCATAGGGGGCTGAACAAGGGCCCCCCATACGTGTCCACATTCAAACCCCTGGGACCTGTGTATATGTCCATTGCAAAGAGGTTTTGCTGATGTAATTAAGTAAAGGATCTTGAGATAGAAAGATGACTCTAGATGACCTGGCTGGGCCCAGTGTAATCACAGGGGTCCTTATAAGAGGGAGGCAGGAGAGTCTGAGTCAGAGCAGCTATAGTGACAGGGCAGAGACTGGAATCATGTGCTTGAATATGGAGGAAGGGGCCGCGAGCCCAGGAATACAAGGGGCTTAAAGGAAAACACAGGCCAGACCAGCACTTTGGGAGGCAGAGGCAGGTGGATCACTTGAGGTCAGGAGTTCGAGACCAGCCAGGCCAACATGGTGAAACCCCATCTCTACTAACACACAAAAAAATTAGCCAGACATGGTGCACACACATGTAGTCCCAGCTACTTGGGAAGTTGAGGCAGAAGAATATCTTGAACCCAGGAGGCAGAGGCTGCAGTGAGCCAAGATTGCACCACTGCACTGCAGCCTGGGCAATAGAGTGAGATTCCGCCTCTAAAAAAAAGAAAGAGACAAAGAAAGATGGCAGGGCGGGGTGTTGGGGAGAGAGAAAGAGAGAGAGAGAGAGAAAAGAAGGAAGGAAGGAAGAAAGGAAGGACAGAAGGAAGGGAAAGGAAAGGAGAGGAGAGGAGAAAGGAAAGAAGGAAAGAAAGAAAGAAAGAAAGAAAAAGAAAGAAAGAAGGAAAGAAAGAAGGAAAGAAAAAAAAAGAAAGAGAAAGAAAGAAAATACAGACACTGAAAACGCAAAGAATCCTGCCCTCAGCGCTTCCAGCAGGAGCCAGCCCTACTGACACCTTGACTTAGCCCAGTAAAACCGACGGCAGACTCTTGACCTCCAGAGCTAGGAGAGAGTCCATCTGTGCTGTTTGAAGCTATCAAGTTGGTGGTGATTTGTCACAGCAACCACAGGAAGCTAACACACCCTCCCACATACCTGGAGCTTCCTATCCCCAAGCCTGCTGAATGTCTCCCTGTAGCATGGATTAGCAGCTGACATGCATACCTTTCACTGATTTGTTTCTCCTTCTCCACTTACTGAATGTCTGCTTCATAAAAGCAGGAATTTTGTTTGTTGCAAGATCCCCTGCACCTAGCACAGTGCCTGGCAGATAGCAAGTGCTCAGCAAACATCCTCTGCAATGCTGTACCTGAGTCCTGAGGAGGGAGGAGGAGCAGATCCTGGGATGAGCCAGGGGACAGAACTCCCGGCAGAGGCAGCAGCAAGGGTAGAGTCTGAGTCACAACCAATCCCATCCTTCTAGATGGCTGCTGTAGGACCCATGGATAAACTTCCTCCTAGCCCTGCCTCCACAGAGAAGTTCCTTCAACTGAAGCCATGGAAGCTGGGGACTCACTTAAGAGCCCCTACAGTGAGAGATTAAGAGAATAGGCCCTGAAGCCAGGCTGCCTAGGTTCAAATCTCAGCTCTGCCATTCAGTAGCTGAGTGACTCTGGGCTACTTAATTAACCTCTCTGTGCTAATTTCCACATCTACAGAATAAGGATAATGATAGTGCCCATCTCATAGGGCTATTGTGAGGATTGAAATAGCTAATGCATTTAGCACAGTACCTGACACACAGTACACATGATCTGCTCTTCCTATTTGGGTGGAAAAGTCCAGCAAGTTGCAAAGATTGCTAAAAAGCAATGAGAGTATACCAGGGTGTCTAAACTGACAAGCAAAGGGTGTGATTAAAAGACAAGCCAGGTTGGCAGCAGAACATCAGCTTTCTTTGTGCCTGGGCCATAGACAAGGAATTGAAAGGCAGTCTGGCAACGATTCGAGAAAAATTAATCATCCCTGCTGCCTGCCTGCCCTTGCCCATCCCATTTAACCTGCACTCTCCCGCCCCCTACCCCATCCCTAAAGGGATCCTGGAGCCTCCTGTTGCACAGGCCGGGCTGTGACATTCACAACACACCCCAGCTGGGCCCAGCCCATCTTCCCAGACACAGCCCCGTGAAGAGAGGGCCAAATGCACAGCCAGGGCTGTGTTGACTGCAGAAGGGATAGAAGAAAATAGATGGGGTGGGGTCTGCACAGTAAGGGTTGGTGCATGTGGGTCTCACATGTGGCTTCCCTCCAACAAGCCCCCTGCAATCCCCACCAGATGTAAGGAGGGAGGGGTGAAAGTGGGGTTTCCGCCAGAGGCAGCAGAGCTGGGGAGGGGCCCAGGCTGCAGGGACCTGTGTACAGGGCATGAGATGTCATTGGGGACTTCCTACGTGAGACGCAGTGAGTCATCAGGGTGCAGGGTGGAGGCTCTGAAAGAAGAGCCCAGGGGAATATGGGAAAGAGGTGACATGAGAACCCATCAGCCACCACCCCAGTCCTTCCCTCCTCTGTTCAGGAGCAGGGCCGGGGCCCAGGAGACAGGGTGAGCTTTCTGCAGGAGGGACACCCGCCCTGACAGGAACCTGGGCTGTCATAGCTGCACAGACACTGCAAGCCAGGAGCAGTGGCCACACCCGTGAAGCAGGGGCATCAGAAGGGGGCAGAAACAGAGGCTTGTCACCTGAGGGCTGTGAGCATGTGTTTGCCATGACCAAGGGGAGACAAAGCAAGTGACACAGATGCCTTCTCGTCAGCGGGGGTTCCCTCTGCAGGTCTCCAGGGACAGTGGGTCTGAGGGGCAGGAACGGTGGGGGGCTATCACAGGTGCCACATCAGGATGTCCCCTTCTGCCCTGAGCAGCGGGCAGTCCCCTCGAAGATGCCATGTCATCAGCCTCTGGCCCGAGGGCTTCCCAGAGCCTTCCTTTCTCCATTTTGGGTGACTTGGGCAGGCACTGGTGTCTACATCTGTGTACTCTTGGCCCCTGGTGGGTGTGACCTGGGCCCTCCCATCAGACACACTTCAATCTCATCCCACACAGCCCAGGGCCAGGCCTTGGCACCTCATGCACAGACTCAGACAACGCACCTGCGATCCGGGCGCTGAGACTCTGCACGTGGCCTCATCCCAGTGTCTCAGAGGGAAATGAGGCTTGAATTTCTCCTGGGACACTGGACACCCCGCACCTCATGGTGCTGCATAAGAGGATGCTTGGCCCTGCATCCTCCCTGCAATAACCATCATTTAATCAGGCCAGAAGTGGAGAAGGCGACGCTGATGGGGCCGCCATGTGTTCAAAAGCAGCCCCCACCCACGCACAAGCAGCCCTCAGAGGCGTCCAGGCAGCTCCAACCAGCAGATAACAGGCGCCCAGAATGTGCAGAGCCAGCCCAGATCACAGCCTGGATCTCAATTTGCAAGAAAGAACTTGCCAGGTTGAGCAGCTGCCACGAGTCCGGATGGCTTGGCATTTTCTCCTGGAGGCTGTTCTCAGAGCCAGACCGGGGGCGGGGGCCCCTTGGCTACTATGGGTCCCCGCAGTCTGCACCGAGCTTGGAGTCACCAGGCTGATTTCATGGACGTTTATGGAGCCTGCAGGAGACCATAGCTTAGTGTGTCCCCTGCTAATTAAAGGACAGCAGCCAGTTGTTCCCTGTCAGAGATTACAAGGGATGAATGCTTTGGACCCAGGGAGCGGATGGGAGCATATCAGATGCCAAAACCTGGTGCCTGCCACCTGGCATTCTTTGGAAGTGACTCTTTGAGGAGCATTGGCCATTATCGAGGAGATAGGTATTGGGGAGCCTCCCTCTCAGCTCTGGGGGCTCAACTCTGCCCACATAGGGCAGGAGGACGATGTCCTGAAGCTGTGCCTGTCCTTGCCCAAGGAGGGTTGGGGGCTTTGCCAGGGGGTATGTGAATGCCTGCAGGCCTGGGGATCAGGGGACCTGTGCAGGGCTGGAAGAGGGGTTCTCGGCCACAGGACAGCCCTGCTTCAGCCAGTGAAGCCATGTGTGGAAATACGGCTCAGCATTGCTCAACCTTCCAGCAGCCAGGACACCCTGGGTTTGAGTCCCTGCTACAGATAAAAGAACCGAATCCGACCATTTGTCTTCAGCCATTCTCAGCCTCTGCCTCTCTCCCCAGCCCCTCCACCTGCCATGTTCAAGGAAGGCAGAGCCCAGAACCTGTTGTGTGGGGCCTTGGGCTTTCCATGGCCTGATCAGTGCTAGTCTCTGGGGAGCACTCTGGGGGACACATTCAGATTCTGTCGAATGCCTCATACCCGGACTGCAATCCCCCATTCCACCAGCGATTTCAGGACCGTGTGGGAAATTTCATCAAATTTGCAAGTGTGTTGTTTCTCCTTTTACCCCCATTCTATCTGTGAGATGCTCTAGAATTCACCAGATGTAATATATCTTTGGGATTCATATTCTATGTTAAGTCCTTTGAAAGCAATCTACAACTGTAATCCAATTACCATTGACTGTATCTTTCATGCTCTTTTGCCCCAAACCTCATCCTACCTGTGTGCCAAGCTCCCCACATACACACACACACACACACACATACTCCACAAGAGATGCCAATTTTGTGCCTCGCTGCCTCACGTAACATGGGAGCATTGAGTAGTGAACAGCTGATCTGCATGAATTAACGTGGGAGGTCATGTGGGCCCTGAAGCTTTCACACTCACAAACCGGCGTCAGGCTGGGTTGTCATAGAGATCAGGTGGAGGGACACTAGGGTTCCCCCCAGGACTCCAGGCCTCCTCTGATGAGCAGGTCACATGGGGATCTGGGGGAAGGCACAGGCACGAACTGCATATTAAATCCACCTGTGTCTGTGAGTGCTTGGGCGTGGGAGAGTGCATGTAGGAGTGAGCATGTGTGTGAGTGTACATATAAGTGTGTCTATGTGTGTGTGCATATGAGTGTGTCTGTGTATGTACGAGTGTACATATGTGCGTGGGCATGTGTTTGTACACATGTGCATGTGTGTATATGTATGATGAGCAAATGGATGCATGAGTGTGTGTGGGCATGTGTATCTGTGTGTGTATATGTGTAAGCATGTTAGTTTGCATGCACAGGTGTCCAGGTCCCACATGGGATGAAAATTGAATAGCTCTAAAGATCTACTGGACACATTTCAGATCCTAACAGAGCTCTTAAGCTTGAAAGGGTCACTGAATGGACAATGAGTGTTTCTGAGTCCAGGTGGCACTGACTCAGCAATGCAGGAAAGCAGCTCCTGGAGTTCCAGGAATGACCCCCACTTTCTCTCCCTCCCAGTCACAGACCCCTCCCCACGTCCCTTCCTCTCCCTCTGTTTGCCTTCCGTGCCTCTCCCTTTCCCGGTCTCATTTCTTGCATGTTCATCACTTCTTCGTCCTGCAGTTCAATTCCCCTCCAGCCCTCAGCATGGACTGTGGGATGAGAGAGCCACAGCCTTATCCCTGACGTAACCAAAACTCTTAGCACCAGCTTAGACCTGTTTCTCAGTCTTATAAACGGTCTCAAATCAGGGAAATGTGAGGTTCTGAGGAAAATGGTCACTACTAGGTGATTCCCCTCTGTGTTACCGTAAGGCGGTGAGACAGAGATTCTCTAATGTTTTTAGTGCAACCCACCGTAAGAAACCCATTGCAAACTGCCACCCAGCACACACAAGCACATCCATTTATACAGAAACACAGCACGTTTCCCCAAACGGCACTCACCCTCGCTGCACACAACGCGCTCTGATGCCTCCTGACCTAGTCTATTCTGGTCTATTGCAGATTTGCAATGCCGGGCTTGACACTCTAAATTGATTTCAAGACCCACTAATGCATCACAGCCTGTGACTTGATAAACTCCACGCTAAGGCACATCCCGTTGTGAGGTGTTCGACCCAGAGGCCATTTATACTGCAGTGAGGTGGGGGGGCCAGGATTCACCCTGAGGTGTGCCTCCTCCTTCTCAGTCGGGCAGGGAGGAGGGGGCTCTGTGCCATGGGACCCGCAGAGGTCCTGGTCTCAGGGTTCATGCCCTGTGGCTGCTGTGTGTCCAGCAGCTGGCAGGGCAGGAAGGTTGGGGGTGGGGGTGTCACTCCCACAGGCACACAGCACCTGGCAGAACCCTGGCCTGAAGCTGCTTAGGCCTGTGGCCTCTTGAGCCCACCTGGCAGCAGGCCCTTGGGGACAGCTGTGGGGGGCAGGGATTCCCAATGCACGGAACAGGCCATGAGCTGGGCAAGCTGCTCCTTCCCATAACCTCAGACCCTTCTTCTCACCCACCTAGGACCAGCTCCTGGGAGCTTGCAGACAATCCTGGGCCCAGAGAAGCAGGCAGATGCGGCTGTTGGTAGCACTAATATGGGTTGTGAATATTATCCTGTGGTTATTACTTTACTTACGTTACCCGCCAGTACACTCAACCCTGCACATGTCCCCTCACTTCACGCTCATGGGGTTTGCACAATGGGAGGAGCGCTCCCAGCAGGTGATGAGGGTGATAAATGGCACTGGACATTCCTGGAGCACCTGTTGGCACCCAGGGCGGGGCTTAGTGCTCCATTTGAGTCTGGAGTCTTTACTCTGCCACAGCAGCTGTGTGACCCCCGGTAAGTGGTTTAACCTTTCTGTGCCTCTTCTTTCTCAACTCTAAAGGTGGATAATAAAGTCCCTGCCCTCAAGCAATCAAAGATGTGTAAGAAGGGCTTGGCACATGGCAGGCAGGCAGTATACATGGTTGGGATTAACCCCACTATACAGATGAGGAAACTGAGGCTCAGAGGCACTGGCCTGGCAGGAAGTGGGACCTGCACCCAGGCTGGTCTGACGCTGAGCTCTTTGGCCTCCCTCCTTTACGGCTGCCTTCAGAAGAGACAGAGCAGAGGGCCACCCCTCACACGCACACAGGGGCTGACCATCCAAGGACCCCAATCACCTGGCTGAGAGCACCCCTGCTCCCATGGGGACACTGACCGCTCCGAGTTCCCAGCATTCAGGACTCGAACCACCCACTCTGCACTGCACGGGGCCTCCTTGGAACGCTTCCCTCCCCAGAGGCTGTTTCTCTGCAGGATGGCGCTGCTGCTGTGGGGAGGACCCCACCTCCCTCCCTCACGACGACCTGCCCTCACCTGGCTCGTCTCTTGGCAGACGCTGTCCCACACGTCTCTGTCATTTGCATGCCACCATGGTGACAGTCTTCCTGACTGCGGGTATGACAGGGCCTTTCAGTTTCTGACACAGTCACAGCCCGATTTCACCTGATTTCACTTACAAAGGCAGGTTTCCCTTCCCAGCCTCACATGGGGGTGGTCTCAGTGGAGTTCCAGAGGCTGTGGGCTGGGAGGAGGGGCAGCAAAGAACCCCAGCCCACCCCAAGCAGGAGGTGGCAGGGTCCATCCGGCCGTCTGGAGACAGCCAAGACCCTTGGCCACTGCAGTTCCCCCCACTGAGCCTGGGCCTCCACCCCCACTCCACACTGGAACAGATGCTGGAGGGGCAAACCCCAAATACCCTCCCTAACCAGAAACCAAAGTACCGAACTCCACCAGATCCCAGCCCAGCGTGGCCAGATAGTCTGACTTTCCAACAAAGTCGAAAATACAGATTTTTAGAATTAAAATGCAAATGTTGGCAACTAGTTCAAATTAATTTTTTTTTTTTTTTTTTTTGCCTGGAGGCTTTCTGGTGAAAACCTGACCCCACCTGGGAGCAGGCCCCGGGGGGACGGCTGTGGGAGATGGGAACTCCCCCGACCAAGTGCAAAGAACAGGCCACGAGCTGGGCACAGATGCCTCTTCCCCAGCCTACCTGGGAGTGACAACCAGAAAACGTGCTAGACAAATTCTGAAAGAGCTGTAACACCTCACATTATTTTAAAAGTCCCCAGGTTAAGTTAATCCCAGGCCCTTTACAGCTTTTTCCTTCTGATTGGTGAGGCCTCAGCTCAAATGTCACCTCCTCAGAGAGGCCCTCCCCCATGGCCCTATTTAAGTTGCCCCCACCAGAGTCTCAGTCAGCGACACGCACCCTTCATTTCCTTCTTGGCGCTGACCCCTACCTGCAAGTGCTTCGTCATCTGCGGTTGGCATCTGCACTGTCCGTCTCCACCAGCACTTAGGCTCCGTGAGGACAGAGGCACGTCGCCTCATGCCCTGGTGAGTCCCAAATCCCCGCCCTGAGCGCAGTGCCTGGCACAGAACAGACACAGGCAATGAGTGCTGCTGAAAGTTCCCCATGGAGCCAGTGGTGATCTGTCCAGGCTCTACAGCCCTCCCGCTAAACGTGTTCAGAGACGGGGACGCTGGGGCCATCCTCCTTGCTCCACTGCTGGTGAAGAGCCCTCAGACCCATAAGATGGGCTTGTCCATATCACCTTCTCAGGTGAGCCTCATACATAAGCAGGTTCAGTGGGTTAACCAAGCCTACATCTTTAACCCACGTGATAACCACAGTACCAGGTTTCTGCCATCAAATCTTTTCTATCCTCAGTCCTGCCTTGGGAATTCAGACTCACCCAGAATTCAGAGTTTCACAGACTTCTCAGAAGAGAATGTGATGCTAGATTGTTCTGAAATGTTTGGTTTTAAAGCAAGATCAAATGATTACATTTGTGATCTGAAATCATTTGATTGTGTCAAGCCATATCTCCTTCCAAATTATTTTCTTTAAATTCTCCCCAGAATGGGGAGCAGTATTAATTGTTTCCAATGAAAAGACTGCCCCTTTCATCAAAGCCATGAGCTTTATCTGCTGTTTTTGAATATAACGCCGACTTAGTAAAAGTGATTGTAAATAGCAGGTCTTCTTTGTGCATTTTGTGCTTCCAAATGTGCTAGTTGGAATAAAGAAGTGAAAAGTTTAAAAATCCTCTCTTGTAAATGTTTAGAAATTGCACTAGAGTTATTTCTTGCTCTTTGAGGGGAGAGGTCACCCTGCAAATGTACAGTCACACCTGTTCAGCTCCCCCGGGTTCTGAATGTCACTAGACCCCCACTTGCCCCCGACCTTGGCAGGTCAGACTCTGTGAAGGACGCTCACTGTCTGTGCGACCTCACACCAGGTACAGGGACCGGGGGAAAGAGGCACGTCTAGCTTGTGGGACAGTCCTGCAAGGCCACTTTTCTGGTAGGGAGGTGACACCTTCAAAGGAACCTCTCATTTCTCCCAGCTCCAGCCAGTTTCAACAACAGGTGGGGTTTTCTTTCCTCTCAATTATTATAGATTTCTTTTCTAATAATCAAAGTCATGACTCATTTTGAAAGTTTTTAAAAATAGAAGAAAACAAGATTTTAAATCACGCGTGATTCCAACACCAAAGATAAGCAGCATTCGCATTTTGCTATGTAGTGCTCCTGTTAAACATACACACACATATGATCACACTTACACACTTATGCATTTTTGCTTCATTAAAATAGAATAAAGCTTTATGGGCCAGGTGCAGTGGTTCATGCCTGTAATCACAGCATTTTGGCAGCCAAGACAGGCGGATCACTGAAGGTCAGGAGCTTGAGACCAGCTTGGACAACATGGTGAAACCCCAGCTCTACTAAAAACACAAAAAATAGCTGGATGTGGTGCATGTGCCTGTAATCTCAGCTACTCGGAAGGCTGAGGCAGGAGAATTGTTTGAACCCAGGAGGCGGAGGGTGCAGTGAGCCAAGATCTCACCATTGCACTCCAGCCTGCACAAGAGTGAGACTCTGTCTCAAAAAAAAAAAAAAAAAAAAAGAGCTTTGTTTACACTAAACAATATTTTGTGTCCATATTTACACATAGATAACAACAGATCACTATCATTTTTGGTATGGCCATATGTAGATATAAGTATTACATGAATTTCCTACTTTTTATCCAGTTATGGTTATATCACCTATCAGTGATTTAACTTCAGCCAAGACAGAAGTTTATCTCATAAAAACCAAGACTGGGCCGGGCACAGAGGCTCACACCTGTAATCCCAGCACTTTGGGAGGCTGAGGTGAGTGTTTCACTTGAGGTCATGAGTTCGAGACTAGCCTGCTCAACGTGGTGAAACCCCGTCTCTACTAAAAATTTAAAAAATTAGCTGAATATGGTGGCACGCACCTGTAATCCCAGCTATTCGGGAGGCTGAGGCATGAGAATCACTTGAATCCAGGAAGCGGAAGTTGCAGTGAGCTGAGATCACGCCATTGCATTCCAGCCTGGGCAACAGGGCAAGAGTCTGTCTCAAAAAATAAAAAAGTAAAAACAAAACTGGAGGTTGTCAGTCTAGGGTGGCATTAGGGACTTTCATTTCCTTCCAGAGGACATTCTGCTATCCGCAGGGTAGAAGCCTAATCCTCAAGGTTCAAGGTGACAAGAATAGCTCCAACCATCACACACTTATTCCAGGAAGCAGGTCAAAGGATGGAACAACTAAGAAATGACATTAAAGATATTGTCAGTCCATCTGCGTTGCTATAAAGGAATACCTGAGGCTGGTTATTTATAGAAGAGAGGTTTAATTGGCTCACAGTTCTGCAGGCTGTACAAGCATGGCACCAGCATCTGCTCCTGGGGAGGCCTCAGGAAGCTTCCAATCATGGCAGAAGGTGAAAGGGAAGCAGGTACATCACATGGCGAGAGAAAGAGCAAGAGAGGGAGGAGGATGTGCCAACCCCTTTAAACAACCAGATCTCCCATAAACTCAGAGCAAGAATTCAGTCATTGCCATAGGGACGGCACCAAGCCATTGTGAGAGGGATCTGCCCACATCACCAAAACACCTCCCACCAGGCCCCGCCTCCAACATCAGGGATCACATTTCAACATGAGATTTGGAGGGGACCAACATCCAAACCATATCAAGACAGAAGTTACAGAAGGGGGTCTCCAAAAATACCACCCAACACTTTTATTGCCTCCCATTGGCCAGAACCTGGTCACATGGCCACAACTCACTGCAAGGAAGCCTGGGAAAATGTACCCTGTGCCCACCCACTAGGAGAGGGGAGTACTGGTGCCAGGGTGTGGGACCACCAGCGGGCATTTATGCTTCCTACTTCTTTTTTCTTATAAAAATCCTTGAGATTCATCTTTGCATATTTTTCTGACTATTTCCTAGGGATCAATGCCTATAAATGAAATTTGGGACCAAAAGTTACACACTTTCATTGGCCAGTTGCAAAATTGCCCTCTAGAAAGGTTGTACCAATGAACTCACCCAAGAGATGGGGTTCTATTTCATGAAATGTTTCTCCACCCCACATTTCCTTTTAATCCACACCCTTTGGCCTTTATTAGGCTTACACATCTCTTCAGAATCCGTGCTTCCTACATCATAATCTTGGGATTTACTACATGTTTTTCATTCAGGTTATTATTAATATCAGATTTATCTAACTATGCGTGAACCCAGCCACAGCCTTAGGGAAAGAGATGTATCTTTCAGTGCTGAAGAGAATAAAAATTAATAATCATCAGAGACTTTGAAACTGAAGTGGGCAGGCAAGGGTGGAAAGAACAGATCTCATTCTGCGAAGTGCATGGAGGGATATTCACAGAGCATGTAGTGGTGAGTAGAGCGGACCAGGCATCCGGGGACACCCAGAGAGCAGCCTTTCCTCAACAGAAAAGGAGTGAGCACCACACAGAGCTGCAGAAAGGGAATCCCAGACAGGGGTAACAGTAGATGCAAAGGCCCCATGGCAGGCACCAACTTGTCCAGGTTTGCCCAGAACCTTCCCAGTTTTAACACTAGAAATCCCATGTCCCAGGAAACTTCTGAGTCTCAGCCAAGCTGGGATGATTTGCCTGGAACTGCCCCTGTTATAAAACTGAGAGGTCTGTGCCCCACGACCCCCCTCAGTCCTGAGCAAGCTGAGGCAGTGGGTTGCCCTAGACTGGAGCAACGTGTATGACGGTGGGAAGAGCCAGTGACTCTCTTTCATGTCCTCTCTCCCCTCAACCTCAGGAGTCACCCAGGTGGGCACTGACATCCAGGATGAAAACTTCCCAGCACCCCTTGCAGCAAGCAGTGGCCACGTGACCAGGCAGTGGCCAATGCACATGAGGCCAGTGCACAGCAACTGCCATTAGAGGAAGGAAGATTTGTGTCCTCTTGTTCTCTTCTCCCCTCCCTGCTGGCTGGCAGTAGAAAAGATGGACACTGTGGGGGAAGCTACACCCTAAGGAAGTCAAAGCAGCAAGATGGAAGTACCCTAAGACCCTGAAAAATGCACAGAGAAGAATCACCCAACTGGCTTGAACTTTCATATGAAAGGAATGAACCTTTGTCTTAGTAAAGCCACCACGATTCAGGGTCCCTGTCACATTCACTGAGGCTGTAACATAATTGTTAGAAAGAACAGGAGTGGGAGGGGAGATGGAGTTGGAGAGGCAGGCAGAGGTCAGATCACATCAGGCCTGTAGGCCAAGGCAGAGGAAGAAACAGGCAATATAGGACTCAAGGACCACACCTGCTCCCAGGCGAAGGGAGTTTGCTGTGGGTGCCCCTCTCTGTCTGTGTGTCCAGTGTGTGGATATTCTTTATACCTTGCCCATATTGTACAAATACTTTTTTCTATTCAATATTTAGAAGACATTACATTAAATAGCAAGATGGCAGATGAACATCAGGAAGGAACATTAGGAACATCCACAGTGTTCCATCCAGGAACCTTCACCATGGAAACCCTTGTGCTCATGGGCGTGGTCTCAAGACACAGTCAGCTGTTGGGGATCAGAGGCTGCACTCATCGTAGCAGAGAGGCAGGACCAACTGGGAGAGGGTCCTTCTGTGACACCTACTGCATCACTGGGCTGTGTGAAGTGACTCAGCTGCCAGAACTCACACAATATCATTCTACACCAAAACCTCACGGGAAAAATGGTAAGTTCTCAGTTTCTCCATTAATAGCAACTCTCAGATTAATCTCTGTCCTCCATCGCTTCTCCATGAAACAACTTTTTATAGCTTTCCTTGCGTCTATTTTTCCATTTTTTTAAATTTTGCTAACTGATTGAAAGATATATATTGTGTGTGTGTGATTTTGTCTCTGTCAGCCAGGATAATCATGGTTTAATTCTTATTATTTTTATTACCAACATCCTTTAGTTTTTTTAAGCTTTTCAATTCCTAAGGGTATTAATCAAGATCTTTCTGTCTCATGAGACACAGAAAACAAATCCAAACTGTGTAAGAGGAAAAAGAATGCACTCATCACTAGCACTGAGAAGTTCCCAAGTTTAGCTTGCTTAGGGTACAGCTACATGTACCATTTCCAGGGTCATCCTGTAACTCTCTCTCTCTACTTCCCCAACTTTGGCTCCATGTTTAGCTCCACGACCCTCAGGCTTAAACAGCAGTACTGGCCCCTCCCCAGATCTCCAGCTCCGTGACCCTCAAACTCCAACTGCAGCACCAGCTCCGCCCCAGGTCTCCAGCTCCACAATCCTCAAACTACAACAGCAGCACCAGCTCCCCTGGGGATCTCCAGCTCAATGACTCTCAGACTTGGGAGGCGGCACCGGCTCCCCACCAAGCCTCCAGCTCCACAACCTTCAAACTAGAAAGCAGCACCGGCTACTCCCTGGGTCTCCAGTTCCCTCAAACTTCAACTATAGCACTGGCTCTTCCCCGAGCCACCAGCTCCACAACCCTCAACTTACATGGTGGTAGCACCAGCTCCTCCCTAGGTCTCCAGCTACACGACCATCAAACTTGAACTGCAACACCAGCTCCTCTTCGGCCTCCAGCTCCACAATCCTCCAACAACAACAGCAACACCGGCTCCTCCCTGAATCTCCAGCTCAACAACCCTCAGACTTGAGAGGTAGCACCGACACCTTCCCCAAGGCTCCAGCTCCATGACCCTCAGATTTGAACAGCGGTAGCACCAGCTCCTGTCCAGGTCTCCAGCTTCACGATCCTTAAACTAGAACAGCAGCACCGCCGCCTCCCTGGGTTTCCAGCTCCATGACCCTAAGACATGAATGAAAGAACCGGGTCACCCCAGGGCTCCAACTCCAAGACCCACAGATTTGAACGGCAGCACTGGCTCTTCCTGGGATCTCCAGCTCCACGGCCTTCGAACTAGATCAGCAGCACCGGCTACTCCCTGGGTCTCCAGCTACACAATCCTCACACATGAACAATAGCACCGGCTCCTCCTTGGGTCTCCAGCTTCACTACCCTCAGACTAGAACAGCAACACCGGTTCCTCCCTGGGTCTCCAGCTCTACAATCCTCAGACATAAACAGCAGCAGCACCGGCTCCTACCCTTGTCTCCACTTCCACGACCCTCAAACTACAACAGCAGTACCGGCCTCTCCCCAGGTCTCCAGATCCATGACCCTCAAAATAGAATGGCATCATCGGATCCCTCCTGGGTCTCCAGCTCCCAAACCCTCAAACTTCAGTTGACACACCGGATCCTCCCCACAGTTAAACAGCAGCACAGGCTGTTCCCAAAAGCTCCAGATCCCTCTGACTTAAATGGCGGTAGCACCAGCTCCTCCCCAGGTCTCCAGTTCCATGACCCTCAAACTACAACAGCAACACAGGCTCCTCCCTGAATCTCCAGCTCAACAACTCTCAGACTTGAGACTTGAGAGGCAGCACCGGCAACTCTCCAAGGCTCCAGCTCCACGACCCTCAGATTTGAACAACCGTAGCACGACCTCCTGACCAGGTCTCCAGCTTCATGATCCTTAAACTAGAACAGCAGCACCACTGCCTCCCTGGGTTTCCAGCTCCACGACCTTAAGACACGAATGGCAAAACCGGCTCCCCACCAGGGTTCCAGCTTCGGGACCTATAGATTTAAACGACAGCACCGGCTCTTCCCGGAATCTCCAGCTCCACTCCCCTCAAACTAGAACAGCAGCATCGGCTCCTCCCTGGCTCTCCAGCTCCCAAACCCTCAAACTTCAACTGACACACCGGATCCTCCCCACAGTTAAACAGCAGCATGGGCTGTTCCCCAAAACTCCAGATCCACAACCTTCTGACTTAAATGGCGGTAGCACTGGTTCCTCCCTAGATCTCCAGTTCCATGACCCTCAAACTACACAGCAGCACTGGCTCCTCCACAGGTCTCCAGCTCCACCACCCTCACACTAGACACCAAGACTACCTCCGCCCCTCTCTCCAGCTACATGAACCTCAGACTTGAACACCAGCAGCAGCTCCTCCCTGTACCTCAAACCCCATGACCTCGGATTTGAACAACAACAACACCAGCTCCTGCCTAGGGCTCCAGCGGCAGGACCCACAGATGTAAACGATGGGACTGGCTCTTCCCAGGATCTCCAGCGCCACTACCCTCAAACTAAAACAGCAGCACCAGCTCCTTTCTGGTTCTCCAGCTCCAAAACACTCAGGCATGAACAACAGCACCCGCTCCTCCTTCCGTCTCAAGCTTCACTACCCTCAGACTAGTACAGCAACACCGGTTCCTCCCTGGATCTCCAGCTCAATGACTCTCAGGCTCGAAAGGCAGCACCAGCTCCTCCGTGGATCTCCGGCTCCACAACACTCAAAACAACACGGCTCCTCCCTGGGTCTGTAGCACCATGACCCTCAAACTACAACAACACTGCTCCTCCCTGGGTCTGCAGCTCCACGACCCTCAAACTAGAACAAGATTTCTCCTCCCCAGGTTGCCAACTACCGAATCCTCGAATTACAACAACATTGCTCCTCCCTGGGTCTGTAGCTCCACGACCCTCAGACCAGAACAAGACCTCTCCTCCCTGAGTCTCCAGCTTCCGGACCCTTGAACTACAACAACATTGCTCCTGCCTGGGTCTGCAGCTCCACAACCCTCAAACTACAACAAGACCTCTACTCCCTGGGTCTCCAGCGTCCGGACCCTCCAATTACAACAAAATTGCTCCTGCCTGGGTAGGCAGCTCCACGACCCTCAAACTAGAACAAGACCTCTCCTCCCTGGGTCACCAGCTTCTGGACCCTCCAATTACAACCAAATTGCTCCTCCCTGGGTCGGCAGCTCCACGACCCTCAAACTAGAACAAGACCTCTCCTCCCCGGGTTGCCAGCTACCGGACCCTTGAATTACAACAAAATTGCTCCTCCCTGGGTCTGCAGCTCCACGAACCTCAGACCAGAACAAGACCTCTCCTCCCTGGGTCACCAGCTTCCGAACCCTCCAATTACAACAACATTCCTCCTCCCTGGTTCGACAGCTCCACGACCCTCAAACTAGAACAAGACCTCTCCTCCCTGGGTCTCCAGCTTCCAGACCCTCGAACTACAACAAAATTGCTCCTCCCTGGGTCTGCAGCTCCACGACCCTCAAACTAAAACAAGACCTCTCCTCCCTGGGTCACCAGCTTCCTGACCCTCGAACTACAACAAAATTGCTCCTCCCTGGGTCGGCTGCTCCACAACCCTCAAACTCGAACAAGACTTCTCCTCCTCGGGTTGCCAGCTTCCGGACCCTCAAATTACAACAACATTGCTCCTCCCTGGGTCTGCAGCTCCACGACCCTCAAACTCGAAGCAGACTTCTCTTCTGCGGGTTGTCAGCTACCGGACTCTCGAATTACAACATTGCTCCTCCCTGGGTCTGTAGCTCCACGATCCTCAGACCAGATCAAGACCTCTCCTCCCTGGGTCACCAGTTTCCAGACCCTCGAACTACAAGAAAATTGCTCCTCCCTGGGTTGGCAGCTCCACGACCCTCAAACTAAAACAAGACCTCTCCTCCCTGGGTCTCCAGCTTCCAGACCCTCGAACTACAACAAAATTGCTCCTCCCTGGGTCTGCAGCTCCACGACCCTCAAACTAAAACAAGACCTCTCCTCCTTGGGTCACCAGCTTCCTGACCCTCGAACTACAACAAAATTGCTCCTCCCTGATCAGCAGCTCCACCAGCCTCAAACTCGAACAAGACTTCTCCTCCGCAGGTTGCCAGCTACCAGACCCTCGAATTACAACAAAATTGCTCCTCCCTGGGTTGGCAGCTCCACCACCCTCAAACTCGAACAAGACTTCTCCTCCCCGGGTTGCCAGCTACCGGACCCTTGAATTACAACAAAATTGCTCCTCCCTGGGTCTGCAGCTCCATGACCCTCAGACCAGAACAAGACCTCTCCTCCCCGGGTCGCCAGCTTCCGGACCCTCCAATTACAACAACATTGCTCCTCCCTGGTTCGGTAGCTCCACGACCCTCAAACTAGAACAAGACCTCTCTTCCCTGGGTCTCCAGCTTCCAGACCCTTGAATTACAACAAAATTGCTCCTCCTTGGGTCTGCAGCTCCACGACCCTCAAACTAAAACAAGACCTCTCCTCCCTGGGTCGCCAGCTTCCTCACCCTCGAACTACAACAAAATTGCTCCTCCCTGATCAGCAGTTCCACCAGCCTCAAACTCGAACAAGACTTCTCCTCCGCAGGTTGCCAGCTACCAGACCCTCGAATTACAACAAAATTGCTCCTCCCTGGGTCGGCAGCTCCACAACCCTCAAACTAGAACAAGACCTCTCCTCCCTGGGTCACCAGCTTCTGGACCCTCCAATTACAACCAAATTGCTCCTCCCTGGGTCGGCAGCTCCACGACCCTCAAACTAGAACAAGACCTCTCCTCCCCGGGTTCCCAGCTTCCGGAACCTTGAATTACAACAAAATTGCTCCTCCCTGGGTCTGCAGCTCCACGACCCTCAGACCAGAACAAGACCTCTCCTCCCTGGGTCGCCAGCTTCCGAACCCTCCAATTACAACAACATTGCTCCTCCCTGGGTCGGCAGCTCCACGACCCTCAAACTAAAACAAGACCTTTCCTCCCTGGATCTCCAGCTTCCAGACCCTCGAACTACAACAAAATTGCTCCTCCCTGGGTCTGCAGCTCCACGACCCTCAAACTAAAACAAGACCTCTCCTCCCTGGGTCGCCAGCTTCCTGACCCTCGAACTACAACAAAATTGCTCCTCCCTGATCAGCAGCTCCACCAGCCTCAAACTCGAACAAGACTTCTCCTCCGCAGGTTGCCAGCTACCAGACCCTCGAATTACAACAAAATTGCTCCTCCCTGGGTCTGCAGCTCCACGACCCTCAGACCAGAACAAGACCTCTCCTCCCTGGGTCTCCAGCTTCCGGACCCTCCAATTACAACCAAATTGCTCCTCCCTGGGTCGGCAGCTCCACGACCCTCAAACTAGAACAAGACCTCTCCTCCCTGGGTCTCCAGCTTCTGGACCCTCGAACTACAACAAAATTGCTCCTCCCTGATCAGCAGCTCCACCAGCCTCAAACTCGAACAAGACTTCTCCTCCCCAGGTTGCCAGCTACCAGACCCTCGAATTACAACAAAATTGCTCCTCCCTGGGTTGGCAGCTCCACGACCCTCAAACTCGAACAAGACTTCTCCTCCCCGGGTTGCCAGCTACCGGACCCTTGAATTACAACAAAATTGCTCCTCCCTGGGTCTGCAGCTCCACGACCCTCAGACCAGAACAAGACCTCTCCTCCCTGGGTCGCCAGCTTCCGGACCCTTGAATTACAACAATACTGCTCCTGCCTGGGTCTGCAGTTCTGCAACCCTCAAACTAAAACAAGACCTCTCCTCCCTGGGTCACCAGCTTCCGGACCCTCCAATTACAACCAAATTGCTCCTCCCTGGGTCGGCAGCTCCACGACCCTCAAACTAGAACAAGACCTCTCCTCCCTGGGTCGCCAGCTTCCAAACCCTCCATTTACAACAACATTGCTCCTCCCTGGTTCGACAGCTCCACGACCCTCAAACTCGAACAAGACTTCTCCTCCGCAGGTTGCCAGCTACCAGACCCTCGAATTACAACAAAATTGCTCCTCCCTGGGTCTGCAGCTCCACGACCCTCAGACCAGAACAAGACCTCTCCTCCCTGGCTCTCCAGCTTCCGGACCCTCCAATTACAACAAAATTGCTCCTCCCTGGGTCGGCAGCTCCACGACCCTCAAACTAGAACAAGACCTCTCCTCCCTGGGTCACCAGCTTCCGGACCCTCCAATTACAACCAAATTGCTCCTCCCTGGGTCGGCAGCTCCACGACCCTCAAACTAAAACAAGACCTCTCCTCCCTGGGTCACCAGCTTCCTGACCCTCGAACTACAACAAAATTGCTCCTCCCTGATCAGCAGCTCCACCAGCCTCAAACTCGAACAAGACTTCTCCTCCGCAGGTTGCCAGCTACCAGACCCTCGAATTACAACAAAATTGCTCCTCCCTGGGTTGGCAGCTCCACGACCCTCAAACTCGAACAAGACTTCTCCTCCCCGGGTTGCCAGCTACCGGACCCTTGAATTACAACAAAATTGCTCCTCCCTGGGTCTGCAGCTCCACGACCCTCAAACTAGAACAAGACCTCTCCTCCCTGGGTCTCCAGCTTCCGGACCCTCCAATTACAACAACATTGCTCCTCCCTGGTTCGGCAGCTCCACGACCCTCAAACTAGAACAAGACCTCTCCTCCCCGAGTTGCCAGCTACCGGACCCTTGAATTACAACAAAATTGCTCCTGCCTGGGTCTGCAGCTCCACGACCCTCAGACCAGAACAAGACCTCTCCTCCCTGGGTCGCCAGCTTCCGAACCCTCCAATTACAACAACATTGCTCCTCCCTGGGTCGGCAGCTCCACGACCCTCAAACTAAAACAAGACCTTTCCTCCCTGGATCTCCAGCTTCCAGACCCTCGAACTACAACAAAATTGCTCCTCCCTGGGTCTGCAGCTCCACGACCCTCAAACTAAAACAAGACCTCTCCTCCCTGGGTCGCCAGCTTCCTGACCCTCGAACTACAACAAAATTGCTCCTCCCTGATCAGCAGCTCCACCAGCCTCAAACTCGAACAAGACTTCTCCTCCGCAGGTTGCCAGCTACCAGACCCTCGAATTACAACAAAATTGCTCCTCCCTGGGTCTGCAGCTCCACGACCCTCAGACCAGAACAAGACCTCTCCTCCCTGGGTCTCCAGCTTCCGGACCCTCCAATTACAACCAAATTGCTCCTCCCTGGGTCGGCAGCTCCACGACCCTCAAACTAGAACAAGACCTCTCCTCCCTGGGTCTCCAGCTTCTGGACCCTCGAACTACAACAAAATTGCTCCTCCCTGATCAGCAGCTCCACCAGCCTCAAACTCGAACAAGACTTCTCCTCCCCAGGTTGCCAGCTACCAGACCCTCGAATTACAACAAAATTGCTCCTCCCTGGGTTGGCAGCTCCACGACCCTCAAACTCGAACAAGACTTCTCCTCCCCGGGTTGCCAGCTACCGGACCCTTGAATTACAACAAAATTGCTCCTCCCTGGGTCTGCAGCTCCACGACCCTCAGACCAGAACAAGACCTCTCCTCCCTGGGTCGCCAGCTTCCGGACCCTTGAATTACAACAACATTGCTCCTGCCTGGGTCTGCAGTTCCGCAACCCTCAAACTAAAACAAGACCTCTCCTCCCTGGGTCGCCAGCTTCCTGACCCTTGAACTACAACAAAATTGCTCCTCCCTGGTCGGCAGCTCCACGACCCTCAGACCAGAACAAGACCTCTCCTCCCCGGGTTGCCAGCTACCAGACCCTCGAATTACAACAACATTGCTCCTCCCTGGGTCTGCAGCTCCACGACCCTCAAACTAGAACAAGACCTCTCCTCCCTGGGTCGCCAGCTTCCGGACCCTTGAATTACAACAATACTGCTCCTGCCTGGGTCTGCAGTTCTGCAACCCTCAAACTAAAACAAGACCTCTCCTCCCTGGGTCACCAGCTTCCGGACCCTCCAATTACAACCAAATTGCTCCTCCCTGGGTCGGCAGCTCCACGACCCTCAAACTAGAACAAGACCTCTCCTCCCTGGGTCGCCAGCTTCCAAACCCTCCATTTACAACAACATTGCTCCTCCCTGGTTCGACAGCTCCACGACCCTCAAACTCGAACAAGACTTCTCCTCCGCAGGTTGCCAGCTACCAGACCCTCGAATTACAACAAAATTGCTCCTCCCTGGGTCTGCAGCTCCACGACCCTCAGACCAGAACAAGACCTCTCCTCCCTGGCTCTCCAGCTTCCGGACCCTCCAATTACAACAAAATTGCTCCTCCCTGGGTCGGCAGCTCCACGACCCTCAAACTAGAACAAGACCTCTCCTCCCTGGGTCACCAGCTTCCGGACCCTCCAATTACAACCAAATTGCTCCTCCCTGGGTCGGCAGCTCCACGACCCTCAAACTAAAACAAGACCTCTCCTCCCTGGGTCACCAGCTTCCTGACCCTCGAACTACAACAAAATTGCTCCTCCCTGATCAGCAGCTCCACCAGCCTCAAACTCGAACAAGACTTCTCCTCCGCAGGTTGCCAGCTACCAGACCCTCGAATTACAACAAAATTGCTCCTCCCTGGGTTGGCAGCTCCACGACCCTCAAACTCGAACAAGACTTCTCCTCCCCGGGTTGCCAGCTACCGGACCCTTGAATTACAACAAAATTGCTCCTCCCTGGTCGGCGGCTCCACGACCCTCAGACCAGAACAAGACCTCTCCTCCCCGGGTTGCCAGCTACCAGACCCTCGAATTACAACAACATTGCTCCTCCCTGGGTCTGCAGCTCCACGACCCTCAAACTAGAACAAGACCTCTCCTCCCTGGGTCGCCAGCTTCCGGACCCTTGAATTACAACAATACTGCTCCTGCCTGGGTCTGCAGTTCTGCAACCCTCAAACTAAAACAAGACCTCTCCTCCCTGGGTCACCAGCTTCCGGACCCTCCAATTACAACCAAATTGCTCCTCCCTGGTTCGACAGCTCCACGACCCTCAAACTCGAACAAGACTTCTCCTCCGCAGGTTGCCAGCTACCAGACCCTCGAATTACAACAAAATTGCTCCTCCCTGGGTCTGCAGCTCCACGACCCTCAGACCAGAACAAGACCTCTCCTCCCTGGGTCACCAGCTTCCGGACCCTCCAATTACAACCAAATTGCTCCTCCCTGGGTCGGCAGCTCCACGACCCTCAAACTAAAACAAGACCTCTCCTCCCTGGGTCACCAGCTTCCTGACCCTCGAACTACAACAAAATTGCTCCTCCCTGATCAGCAGCTCCACCAGCCTCAAACTCGAACAAGACTTCTCCTCCGCAGGTTGCCAGCTACCAGACCCTCGAATTACAACAAAATTGCTCCTCCCTGGGTTGGCAGCTCCACGACCCTCAAACTAGAACAAGACCTCTCCTCCCTGGGTCTCCAGCTTCCGGACCCTCCAATTACAACAACATTGCTCCTCCCTGGTTCGGCAGCTCCCCGACCCTCAAACTAGAACAAGACCTCTCCTCCCCGAGTTGCCAGCTACCGGACCCTTGAATTACAACAAAATTGCTCCTGCCTGGGTCTGCAGCTCCACGACCCTCAGACCAGAACAAGACCTCTCCTCCCTGGGTCTCCAGCTTCCAGACGCTTGAATTACAGCAAAATTGCTCCTCCTTGGGTCTGCAGCTCCACGACCCTCAAACTAAAACAAGACCTCTCCTCCCTGGGTCGCCAGCTTCCTGACCCTCGAACTACAACAAAATTGCTCCTCCCTGGTTGGCAGCTCCACCAGCCTCAAACTCGAACAAGACTTCTCCTCCCCAGGTTGCCAGCTACCAGACCCTCGAATTACAACAACATTGCTCCTGCCTGGGTCTGCAGCTCCATGACCCTCAAACTAGAACAAGACCTCTCCTCCTTGGGTCTCCAGCTTTCTGACCCTCGAACTACAGCAATATTGCTCCTGCCTGGGTCTGTGCTCCACGACCCTCAAACTAGAACAGCAGCACCAGCTGCTTCCTGGACTTCCAGCTCAATGACTCTCACACTTCAAAGGCAGCAATGGCTCCACCCCCAGGCTCCAGCTCCAACACCCTCAGATCTGAGCAGCGGCAGCACCAGCTCCTTTCTGGGTCTTCTTTTTCACGATCCTTAAATTAGAACAGCAGCACCATCTTCTCCCTGCGTCTCCAGCTCCACGAAACTCAAGCTAGAATAGCAGCACCGGCTCCTCTGGGATCTTCAGCTCCACGACCCTAAGACATCAGTGGCAGCACCGGCTCCTCCCCTGGGCTCCAGCTCCAGGACCCTCAAACTTGAACAGAAACACCAGCTCCTCCCCAGGCCTCCAGCTCCTTGACCCTCATAAACAGTCCCTTCTTATGAAATGTAGCAGTCAGGAAAACTGTAGAGGAAGTAAATAAATAAATGGTTTCCTTTCAAATTGATGTTTCTTTTCTGTTCACGCAAGTCAGAAAATTTTCTACTTTCCATCAACCTTGCAACCTACTTGCATTCATTTGTAAGATGGAAATCCATCATTTGAAATAACCTTTAAAAACTTAGTAGTTCTTTTTTACTATGATCTTATCTCACAGCTCTAGAAACGATCTTTCACTTTGCCTGTGCAGAAGTCTTGTGAACATTCAAACTATGAATTTACGTGGTTGAGATTCTAGAATACACATTATCCCCAGATGTTCCTGCCCTCCTTAAAATCTTCTAACACGTTCCCCTCACCCGAGAATAAATGCCAGTTTCCTATCTACAGCCCACAGTGCCCAGCACAGCCCTGCCCTCCGCCGTGACCTTATTATGGTCTCCCCTCTGCTGTTACTTTCCTCCCAGACAGGCCTCTGTCACTTCCTCAAACCACACAGGCTCAGGCCTGACTCCGGGCCTTTGCCCCTGCTGTGCCCCCTGCGTGGAGCGCCTTTCCCCGGCTCCCCATCCTCCTCTCCACCCGCTCAGCTCCAGCCTGCTGGCCGCCCCTCAGTCCATGAACACACAATGTCCTCCCCCCAGGCCTTTGCGCATGCTGTTCTCTGTGCCTGAAACCCTTCCCCCCTCACCATCTGCGTTCACTTTTCTAATTTCCGTTCATCCTTGGAGTCTCCCCTGAAATATCGCCCCCCGCCTGCCCCCACCACTTGGACTTAACCTTGCTTAGGTTGAAAACCCCCATCTCCCGACTCCAGGAAGCTCGATGCTATCCTGGCACTCGGAACTTTCCCATCACAGCGTTTTGCGCACTCATAATTTATTCTATTAGGTTGGTGCAGAAGTCATCACAGTTTTGTCATTACTTTTAATGAACTGCAGCGCCGGCTCCTCCCCGCTTTTGATTGCCATTACCTTTACTGGCAAAAGCCGGAATTACTGCTGCATCGACCTAATAGAATAATTTATATTTCTTCACCTATCATCTGTCTTCCCCTCTAGAAAGTAAGCTCCATGAGAATAGGGACCATATCTACTCCAACCACTCCAGCTTCCTTGCACATTGTCAATAATTATTTACCGACTGACTGATAGAGAAATATCTTCATTGTTGCTGGGATGAGCCACATAACATGACACGCCCCTTTGAAAGTCAATGCCATGGACAGTTAGCATTTGCTTTTCACTCCTGCATCCGTGGCTTGGCTGGGCTTAGGCTGATCTAGTCTGGGCTTGACTCCAGGCTGAGGGTTGGAACCCTGCGTGCTCCACACGCCTCTCATCCTGCAGCTGGAGCCGAAGTTCCCTGGGGCACGCTCGTCTCGTGGGAAAAATCAAGAGCATTAGAGGGCAGGCCTGGCAGTGCCGACACATTCCAGGCTTCTGCCTGTGCCGTGTCTATGAAAATCTTGTTGGCATAAGCAAGTTACCCAGCCACGAGCAATACCTATGGGATGGATAAGTCTATCCACCCTCCCTCGGGCCCTGGTAAGGATGTGGATGTGTCATACTCTTACAGGGGTAGTGAAATATTGAGGCCCAACGTTAAATCACCTACAGCAAGATACGTCAGCCTCTGTGTCCCCACGCTGGAATCATGCTTCACCAGCGGGTTTACCTGAGCTGACTCCCCTTTGCAATGGTGCCTGCAGGTTTAGGCCAATGCTGTTCCCTGTGGAAGACAGAGAAGCCTCAGTTGGCCTCCGACTGTTGGCAAGAACAAGATATTAGGTTGGCATAACACAACCACAAGCCCCAGGTGGCCCGTGCCCATTGAGACAGGAGAGGGGCAGGAAGAACTGTGGGAGCTCAGGGAGGTTCCCATCCCCAGGCCCCTCCCTCCCCCTCTTGTCCCATCTCCGCTTTCTTTTTTTTCCTTTTTTTTTTTTTTCTTGAGACAGGGTCTGACTCTGTCACCCAGGCTGGAGTGCAATGTTGCGATCTTGGCTTACTCCAACCTCCGCCTCCCAGGCTCAAGCAATCCTCCCACCTCAGCCTCCCCAGTGGCTGAGACCACAGGTGCATGCCATCACACCCAGCTAATTTTTTTTTTTTTTTTTTTTTTTTTTGTAGACACAGGATTTTGCCTTGCCCAGGCTGGTCTAAAACTCCTGAGCTCAAGCAATCTGCCCACCTCGACCTCCCAAAGGGCAGGGATTACAGACATGAGTCACTGAGTCCAGCCTGCTTTATTTTTCTTTACAGTACCTGGAACGTTCTAATGTACTAAGTACACATGTATTTTCTTTCTTTTTTCTCTTCCCTAGAATAGGAGCTTAATATGGGCAGGTACTTTTGTTTATCTCATTTATCACCCTATCCCCAGTGGCTGGAACAGTCTCCAGCACATGAATGGTGTGTTCTTAATAAATATTTTTAACAAATAAATAAATGAAATATCCTACAAGAGAAAGCTAGTATTTGGAACTCACCCATCAACAGAACCAAAAAGCCAAAGACCTTTAGCCTGTCCCTACTTCTGAATGCACCCAACCCCACAGGAGCCAGCAGAGAAAAAACAGGAACAAAGGTGGGGAAAAGAGCAGGTGGTTCCCCCCGCAACTAAGGACCCTCAAGGCTTAGGCTGAACTTGAGCTGGAGAAAGGACTAATGTAGGAACTGGGTGTGAGATAAAAGTTTATATTTGTCTGGCCTGGATTTTGTAACACCTAAACACGAGTTATTCCATTCATTTTTGTTTTTGTTTTTTTGAGACGGAGTCTTGCTCTGTCTCCTAGACTGGAGTGCAGTGATGTGATCTCAGCTCACTGCAACCTCCGCCTCCCAGGTTCAAGTGATTCTCCTGCCTCAGCCTCCTGAGTAGCTGGGATTATAGGCGCATGTTACCACGCCCAGGTAATTTTTCTATTTTCAGTAGAGAAGGGGTTTCTCTATGTTGACCAGGCTGGTCTCGAACTCCTCACCTCAAGTAATCTGCCCCACTCAGCCTCCCAAAGTGCTGGGATTACAGGCATGAGCCACCAGGCCCTGACATATTCCATTCATTATTAACAAGTCTGTTGTGATAAATCAAAGTGACCAAAATCCTAGGGAAACTTCCCCAGATGTCATCAAGAAGCAGAGACCAGAGACCTATCAGCAGGATGGGGACTAGGGCGAGGCAGGGGAGGGAGGCGCTCATCTCTGGATTATCGGGGTCCAGCAAGGGAGGCATAAAGTTTAAGGGGGCACCAAAAAATTTACTGATCAGGCCGGGCGTGGTGGCTCACGCCTGTAATCCCAGCACTTTGGGAGGCTGAGGCAGGCGGATTATGAGGTCAGGAGATCGAGACCATCCTGGCTAACATGTCGAAACCCGTCTCTACTAAAAATACAAAAAATTAGCCGGGCGCGGTGGTGTGCACCTGTAGTCCCAGCTACTCTGGAGGCTGAGGCAGGAGAATCGCTTGAACCTGGGAAGCAGAGGCTCCAGTGAGCCGAGATCGCGCCACTGCACTCCAGCCTGGATGACAGAGCAAGACTCCATCTCAAAAACAAACAAACAAACAAACAAAAAATTCACTAATCAAAATAAATAATATTTTAATGCAGGGTTTAAAAAAATCAAATTTAATGCAAAAAAAAAAAAAAACCCTAGTGGGAAAAGTTATCAACATTTCAACTAAGATACAATCCAACCCTGCATTTGCATGATTTGGCCTCACTTACTCACCCTAACCCAACCCTGCCTCACAGAAGCTGCTCGAAGGCAGCGGTTGGAGAAAAATGAAGCCATTTCCTGCTCGTATCTAGTTCAGACCTTCCATAAACCAGCTACAGGTAAGACTGTGATGACCCACCTGTGCCAATCAGGACCACAATCTACCATCAGGGCCACAGTAACCGGGTCCATGTTGACTGTCCCCAGGTGCACCCAGATGTTTGACTTAGGGGCTCAGGCCAGGGTTGCTTCTCCCATTGATATTGTGCACTTGTTAAGAGAAAACAGACAAGACTGGGCACAGTGGCTCACTCCTGTAATCCCAGCACTTTGGGAGGCCAAAGTGGGCAGATCACCTGAGGTCAGGAGTTCAAGGCCAGCCTGGCCCACATGGAGAAACCTTTGTCTCTTCTAAATATACACAAATCAGCTGGGTGTGAGGCACAAGAATCACTTGAACCCAGGAGGCAGAGGAACCCAGGCAGGCCGGGAACTCTGCCATGGGAAGCGGGTGTCTGAGAGCAAGGTCAGTGACACCATCTTGTTCTTGGGACTGAACCAGAGGCAGGGAAGCCAGGAGAAGCCCTGGGACCCGGCCTCTGGATGTTCACCATGGGCAGGCAGCTGTTTGCAGGGAGATGCCTGAGGGACCCCCAGGTTCCTCATGAGAACCTACAGCTCCGGTAAAATCTGCACTTCCCAGCCTGGGCTGCTTCCCACTGTATGCTCCCGAAGCCAGACGCCTTCATTCTGACCCCTGGCAATTCCCTGCATAGACCCGCATGTTTCAGGAGGATCCTGACCTGGCTCTCAGACCACTGCTTCCCATGGCAGACTTCCCGGCCAAGCATTTCCTGAAAACCGTCTTCTCAGATTTTCTTCTGAGATGTGGCCAAGGCCCTGAAACAGAGTCTCCCCTCCCACACAGGTTCTTACCTGTGAAACAGGACATGGTGGGAATGGGGAGGAAAGGTTCAGCCCTACACAAGGAGGCCCTCCCATGGGGACGTCCAAAGACAAAGATCGGACCCATCAAACCACAGATGCTGCCCTTGGACCTCAGGATGGCATCCAAACCCCCACAGGTCCCTGCCCCCTTCCAGTCCCACCTCCCACCACTCACCCCTGTGTCCACTCGGTCATGGCCACACTGGTCTCTCCGCTGGCCTTGGACAGACCAGGCTTCCAGGAACCTCAGGGTCTTGGCACGTGCTGGCCCTTCCTCCTGGAATGTTCCCCACCCCCACCCTGATCCTCACCCAGTTACCTCCAGGAACCTCGTCACCTGTTAGATCTCAGATGAATGTCACCTCCTTGGGGGGATTCTCCTGTGTCCTCATCACCTCCTCGCCCAGGCCCAGGGCCCAGGTCAGGTCCCCCAAGGCCCCCCAAGGCCCCTCTTATCACACTGTGGTGTCTTTTCTTCCCAGCCAGGACCACGTGTAATTAAACAAGGCCATTGTTATCTGAGGACAACCCATACAACTAAAAAGCCCATTCAAGGTAAATTCAATTAAATTGAGTACCAAAATTTCACAACAAATGCTTTGTGATTTAGTTAACAAACATTTACCTTGGATTCACTTTAGGCCAGGTGCTGTTCCCCATACTCCATGTGTATTAAATCATGTACTCTCCAAAACAGGCACTACTACATCACCGTTCCCATTTTGCAGATGAAAACACAGAGGCACAGAAAGGTGGTTGCTTGTGTAGAAATCGGCATCATCAGGACTGGATTAGGTCACCCTGCACCAGAGCCCCTGCTCTCAGCCATGTACTTGCCACTTATTCTAAAAAACAAAACAAACAATCAAAAAAGGTCTAATGAGGGTCTTCTCTAGAAAAGCAAAGCTAAATGTGATGAAAATAAGTTTTTATTTCCTGTCTAACATTTGGGTTATAGTGGCAGATGTACCCCCATTCTTAAGTAATCAAAGAATAAATCAAGTACTAATTTTTTTGCATTTTTTTTCTGATAAAACTGTAGCCACAGTCAACCTCTTTCCCCCAGGTTTGAGTTTTGCAGCCTGATCAAAAGAGTCATTTTCAAAAACCCCCAGGGGCTTCAGAGCCTCCACAGGGGCCTCTCTTCCTCCTGGCACTGTCTCTATTCCCTTTGGGATATTCTGCTGGATTTGAGGAGATCCGCATTCCTGCTAGTTCCACTTCTTCAGTGTTCATCAGTCTACATGTTCCAGGTCCTCACTGTTGGACTCTGTGGGTGACGCAAGGAATGCTTCCTATTGCATGGTGGGATATACAGGCTCACCCACAGCCCCATGGTGAACCCATCCCACATCCGCTGTGAAACCCCTAGTAGGGACCAGACCAGTCATTCACACCCAGTGGAGTGCAGGCAGCCCAGCTCTGAGAACCAACTGTGAAATGTTCAGAAATTTTGTTAATTCATGTTAAACCTCTGGTAGTTTGAAATCAGCCATGTTGGGAGTATTTATACCAGGAAAACTGGGCTTTTCTTGACCCTAAAGTGCTGGTTTATCAGCCCAGCACTGAAGTTATACCTCACGCACAGCCCTGACTTTTGGATGGAAACCACCGTTATCCTATTTGGGGTCGCTTCCCAGTGGCTCCCATGTCCAAGACCCCAGCTTTCTCTTTCTCTCTTCACCCACTTTGGATTGTGAGCCTCAAAACCATTGTGCTGAAACCACTTCTAGGCATCAGCACCATTCACTAACAGCACACTGGCCTTTGTTCTAAGACAGGGATTCAGCAGTTACATAGATGTGCACTGAGCACTGAGCTGTCCTAGGTGCTGAAATGATTTCATCAGGAGCAATCAGAGGCTGCCTAGTCCAGGAATCTCAGACATTTGACCCTGGCTGAATGCCCTTATTGGAGCAGGAAAGAAGTGCAACAGTTTGCAATAAAATAGGCCTCTCCTTTGCCATCCAGGGACACACACAAAGAAGCAACAGTGAACAGTCAGTACTTTACCCAGATTCAAGCAACACATCCCGACCTATGTGGTATCCTCCCTGTGACACAGGAACGGGGTGGGAGAGGAGTTCTCTGGCCACTTGCCTCCCAAGCTCATCCATGGGAAAGCATCTTGCTCCCAAGCTGTCAGGGAGAACCACAAAACCCCCCTCAGCCGGCAGGAAGCTGGCCCCACCCTCTTCCCCATTCACCCCCTCACTTTCTCCCCTCCTCCACTGACACTCCTCAACTCCCTGGACTGTCCACTCCGCCCCAGACCTTCTCTCTTCTGCCCCCAGTGTCATGACTGTCAGCCATTCCTCCCTAGTCCAGAAATGTCCATGAGGGTGAGAGAGCAGGGGGAGGACAGGACCCTCCAGGATGACCTGGACTCAGAAAAAGAGCATCTAAAACACATCAGAGGCATAGCCTTGTGAAGCTTCAACTGCCAGCAAGTCCCATCTACAGACTCTGTCTTCTTTGCACAAACAGCATCTGCCTCCTTCCTGGCTTGTTGTTATCAGAATCTCAAGAGATGCCAGACCCCAGGAAATGTGGACAGAGGGGCTCTGATCCGTCTCATCTGTTTGACTATTTGATTAATATCCTCCTTTGCTCTGCCTTCCCCACCATTTCATCATCAGGCCCAGCCACAGGCTTGGCACATCGCAGGCACTAAACAAATACTTTCCTGAACGAATGATGAACACTTTGGTTTGGACGGGGGCTATTAACTTTTTGACCTTGGGGTGAGAACCATTTCACACACTTTCAATAACCAAGAAATACTTAATTGTAATTTATTCAAGGGTATTTTTTCTTTCTGAGATGTTGATTTAGTTCCTATTTTCGTTTTTGTCCATGTGGGAAGTAAACAGCAAATTGCCTGCATGTAGAATGTATTCAGTGGAGCTGCCTTAATTAGCTAATTTACTCATGTCTCACTGGAGAGCAATCAGAAAGAGTCCTTGTAGGTGCTGTTTAAGTTTGCAAGAGTGTCCTTCCCTTTCACAGCCACAGGTGTCCTGGGCAGCTGGACCTGGGGAAGGGGCAATATATTCCCACCCACTCACCCTAATTTCCACACCCAGCCGCTGACTCCATTGTAACAGAGCACTGGGCAAAACATTCCTGTGCCTAAGATTCTTCCTCAGGAGCGTCTTCAAATTGTGGTGGAAGCCCCTGAGTTTATGCCCGTGGAGCTCTGAACCCTGTAAAGGGCTGGCCAGGGGTGGGGAGGCTGTGCCCCACCCTCCACTCAGGGCTCACCCCAAGTCCCCCAGGGGTCCCCAGTACTCACTGTGAAGCAAGAAGTGGAGCACCCTGATGGGGAATGGCCCTGCCAGGGTCATGTCCCACAAACTGTGTAAGCAAAGGAGACAGCACCTGCTTTCCAAGGCCTGCCCAATGGGCCAAGGTTCAGCTTAGGCGAGAGGGCCAGGCTATCCCTACCCATGTTTCAGCTCAGGGGATAAAACCCTTCCTGCTACAAAGCTTCCTTTTACAAGCAGATAAACCCTGGCCAGGACTTCTAAAATCTTTACATTCAGGTAGCTTTTGGCCAATCTTTGGTGAACTGGTTTAATCATATTTCTTTACTGGAAGTCATTATCTGAGATGAGCAATTTTTTTACTGGGGCAGGTTTGTGACTTCAATGAGACTTGCCTTCCTTGTTTCTTAAAGGACACCATTGGAAATAGATCGACAATGTAGCACGAAGTACCTAGCACAGTGCCTGGCTCAGACATTCTATCAGCAGCTACCTGCCTCCAGTCTGTCCTCCTCTCTGTTTTCTGCATTATCTCTTTCTGTGGTATAAAAGAGACTTTTCTTCAAAGCTGTCTAGATTTTAGCCTTTGGAAGTTCAAAAACATTGGCCAGTTACCCATGTCATAGTGAGGCAGGAGAATAGGGAATTGGGGTAACCAAAGGTTAAGACATAAAGAACAGCAGGTGCAGCCAATTTTAGGCAAGATTAGGCAGCACACAGTCCACACCCTCACTTCTGCAATAATGAGACAGAAGGTTCCACTTCAGCCTCTGATTGGTCATGGACCAATCCTTCATAGGGTGTATCCAATCAGAGGCCTCTAAAAGAGCACCTAGAGGTGTTACCGAATTCTTTTAGCTTAATAAAAATCCCTAAAGAACATTGTAATTGGGGCTCTGTGAGCAACTTGCTTGAGCCCACTCCCACTCTGTGTACTTTCATGTCAGTAAATCTGCACTTTCTTTCGTTGCTTTTTCTGTTGCTTTGTCTGTGCATTTTGTTCAATTCTTTGTTCAGTGTGCCAAGAACCTGGACAACTCAGTCAGGACTTTCCATCTGGTAACAATAGCATTAATTGCAGTAAAAGGATGAGCTTTCTCAGGGCAGGCTAAGCCCAGCTGCCCACAGTCCTGACCACGATATCTGTCCCTTCTGATTTTTTTTTCATTTTTTTCCCAATTTCTTAGCTTTAAAAAATGTCAACTATTCAGAAATGTACAGAGTAGTACAGTGATCACATACCCTTCAAATAGCTTCATCAACTGATAACACCATGTGTGTGGGTCACCTATCTCCACGAGCATTATTTAAAGAAAATTGTGTGTGTGCATATGACTGTGTGTGTGTGCATGCATGTGTGTGCATGCATGTGTGTGCACAATTGTGCGTGTGTGTTTCCTTTTCTGGCAAAACTATTTGAAAGTATGGTGCAGGGGTCATGATATTTCACCCCTAAACACTTCAGTGTATATCTCCTAAAGAAAAAAATAATTTCTTACATAATCTCAATGCTATTTTCACACCCAAACATTTCATGTTGATGCAGTGATATAATCTAAAATACAGCCCAAAGTGAGAGCTTTTATTTTCAATTTAGCATCCAATCTAGGACCACACTGCATGGCTTGACATGATTCTTTCATTCCCTGCAATGTCGAACAGCGAGTCCATCATTTCATCTCTTGGGATGTTGACTTCTTTGAAGATTCCAGCCAGTTGTATTGTACCAGAAAGCCAAGAAGTGCTCAAAAGATGATGGAAATTGGTCAAAAGGAAACAGAAGCTATAGTCAGAGGACTTTCAATGGACAAATGTAGAAGTATTTGAGCATCAAAAATATATGGGAGCAAGAATGAACACACTGAATTTTTTAAAAAAGGATCTATGAGTTCATAGTGATACTAAAAAAAGCTGATTGGAGCCAGGAAGAATTCTTTACAGAATAACAGCAGCTGATATATATGAAGAATGACGGAATTTGAAAATGTTACAATTGACTCATTTGAGGACCATCTGTGGATGCCAAAACCATTGGGGGACAGATTTTGAAGAACAGGATATCCATAAGGTCCCAAAGCATCACCGCATATGTTGCTTGGCAATTACACAAGGGAAAAACGATCCTTTGCAATAGAGAAATCTGATGGCCAGCACTTTAACCAAGTGCTCAAGCTCAACACGAGCAGTGAACAGACATCTCAAGCCTCACTCCGGCTGTAATGAGCTGGGCAGAGCCTCCCTCTGTAGCAATCCTGGCCACAGCGTTCGGCCTGCACCTCCCCAGGGAAGCAGCAGACTCGGGCAGACTGTGGCCCTTCTGCAGGCCAGCGACACGGGCTCGTCTCACTTCACCCGGGTGGTCCACAGACACTGGCCCACAGACACTCCTTGCTTTGAGCTCTGCCCCCTGTCCAGACCTGTGCTGGAGTTAAGAGATACAGAGATGGATGATTTGCCTTCAAGGATGGGAAGGATGCTCAGGAATCTGTGTCCGGAGTCTCTGGCACTTGGACAGCTTCCAAAACAACTGTGACTCCTCCACTGAAGGAAGAAATGAAAATACACGTATCTGTTGTTTCTTCTTCCTGATCAAACCAGGTGGAACCGTTTAGAAAAAAATCTGTTGTTAGAGGTGCACTCAGGAACGATCTGTGGACTCTTGGTCGTCCTATCAAGTGAGACATTGGATGAAATAGGGACCATTATCGTCACTCTGCCATCAGGATTCGTGACTGCAACATCAAAAGGCAGCTGTAGAAGCATTGGAAAAGCACTTGGTGTAAAGGGAGCTTTTATCAGTAGTCTGAGCCCCTCTCCATTGCTGCTGCTGTTGGAAAAGCCAACTTGGCTGCAAACAGTAGCAACATGCTTCAGAGTCAGCCCAGAAGCAGCAGGAGGTGGAGTCTGCATCAGCCAAATCAGGGGTGACTTTGCCTGGGATCTGGGTTCTTTAGAGATGCCAAATATTCACTTCAGAAGCCTGCAGAGGTGGACCCAGGAGGTGTCACTCACTCAGTGCATATTTAAGCAGGGCTGACTGTGCACCAGGCACGATTGTAGTCTCTGGCCACAGCAAAGAACAAAACAAAGACCCCTGGCTTCAGGGAGCTCACGACCCACAGAGGGACAGAGGACAAGCAGGTGACAGCCCAAGACAGTGCACAAAGCAGAAGCTGGTGGTGCCGCCCGGGTCCCGCAGGCCTCACAGTCTTTGCCCTGCGATGGCTTCTTGCTGCCCCTGCTCTCCTGCGGGTCCTCCTCAGGCTGCAGGAGCCTGTGTGGCCTGGGAGTGGAGTCCTGGGAAGCTGCCCTGGGTGAACAGAAGCTGGCGGGGAGCAGACCTGGCTTCCCCGCCTCTCCAGTGCAGTACTCTGACGCTGCTCCTAAGCGTCTCCATGAGGTCTCCAGTGCAGCTGAGCACCAGCAGCCCACCGTGGGCACCTGCTACTTACCCCACCAGAAAGGGCATTTTTTCCTTCCCATCTCCCTCCCCACCGTCTTGCCCAAGCTTCCTGGGGACTTCAGGTGAACTGAGTCATGCCCACTCTCAGTCAGCTTCCAGAAGAATCCAACCGAAAGCCATGTGTGACACGCAAACTATGTCAGACAGTGGGAAGTGCACTGGAAAAAGACAAAGCTGGGAAGGGAGGGGGTGGTGGGGGGGGGCTGTGATTGCTCATGGACATCTGAGGAGCCCCCCAAGAAGGGGGCCTTGCAGCAGCTGCCCAGGCGGTGAGGGCTCAGCGGGTGGATGTCCCGGAGAGGAGCATCCCAGGGCGGCCAGGACTAAGGGTAAGATCCCGAGGTGGGGAGCTCCTGGCCTGTCCTAGGAAGACCAAGAGGCCATGTGACCAGAGCAAGGGGACACAGGAGAGAAGCAGGAAAGAGACCAGCAGGTGGAAGGCACCAGAGGCTCAGGGCCCTGTTGACCAGGGAAAGGCTGTGGCTGACAGAGTGAGGCTGCAGACCTGGGCTCGGTGCAGGGCATGGCTAATCTGAATCATTGAATAGAATAGACTGTGGTGGAGGCTAGGCAGGGAGACCAGGGAAGCCCATGGTGTGATCATCCCTCGAGAGCAGCCAGGCAGGAGCAGGCAGGTGGGCGGAGTGCAGGAATCAGTCCATGTGGATAGCAGAGGGATGGAGGTGCTGAGCGGTCAGAGGGTGGGTGCCAGGAGAGGAGAGGAGCTGGCCATGTCGGCCTGAGCACCTGGGCAGGAATAGCCACCATCACGGAGGTGGGGTGGGGGGGGTTGAACTGAGGAGGTGGAGAGGAAAACGCATGACTATTTGAGTTGGAGAGAGCCCAACCACAGCTGAATGCATGAACCTCGACATCAGCTAAAAGTCTGGGCTGGACAGAGAAGTAAACATTTAAAAATAAAAATAAAAGTCAAATCAGGTCAAAATCCCCAAAATATGTCACATGATCCTTTTCAATCTTGGACCCCCCATCTGTGGAATACATAGACTTGTGATGCAAACTAGGAACCAGATGAGGACCTGTGCTGTTGGAGCTGGACTACATGGATCCCCCACCATAGCCCCACACCAACCCATTGCTCTTGCCCCGGGCTGGGGTCTCCAGAAGCAGAGACTGAGATGGAGTTTTCAGTTCAAAATACTTCTAAGGACCAACACTTGTGAAAGGTACTTGGTGGGGAAAGGCAGGCTGGGCAGGGGAGAAGTTGATCTTCAAGGCAGGCCTGACGTGGCCTCCACAAACTTGCAGAGGTTCTGAAACAAATATTGCTTGTAGGAGTCAACCCATGTTGGGCCCAAATTACCAGGCTTTTATTCCCTGACTCCCCCAGCCACCAGGAGTGAGCTGTCCTGGAAAGGTCATGACCATGGACAGGAGGGCTCTCTATAGCTTTATCCCTTCTATATAAAAAAAAAAAATTGCAAGAAAATCTAAGATTTTACAATTATAATCTAGGGAGGTTGATAAGACTTTACAAACCAAGATGGATAATCTTGATATTTAAAAAACCGAAAATAAAAAAATTTGAAAATTTTGTACAAAAATGATTAAATAAGCTATATAAACCTGTATTTGTAAGTGAATACTAGACAAGGAGCTAACTTCTGTAATATACAAATTCTTACAAATTGACAAGAAAAGGAGGTGATGGCTATAAAGAGATAATTCACAGAAAAGCATATCTCTGCTCTTGAACTGCTAGAAATGCAAACTGTAAAAATAAAAGTACCCAAACCTTATCCTAAAATGCACAGATGTTTACTGCAAGTGTTGTTTATAGCTTCCCAGAACTGGAAACAAAACACATTCCCGTTATAAGAATGGCTGAGCATTTTGCATGTATAGTCACCCAATGGAATTTCCACAGCTATTGTAAAGAACAACTTTAATTTAGAGCCATATAAGATGTCTTGAAGGTATATCAACAAGGACTTAAGTGATAAAATCAAGATGTAGAAAAATGTTAGTTATGGGTCTGTCAATTCTGGTGATCTCTTTAAGGAGCTAACTTTTATCTTTGTTAATCTTATCTATTGCCTTTCATGTACTATTTCATTTACTTCTGCTCTTCTCTTTACCTACATATTTCATAGATACGTATCGACGTATTAATTGTACATATCTACGTATTAATTCTACATACTTCTGGTTTACTTTTTTTTCTAGTGTCTTGAGGTAGAATCTTAGGTCACTGATTTTTTACTTTTCTTTTTTGTTATATTACATTACCTTTAAAGATATAATTCTTTCCCTCTGCACCGCTAGCTGTGGCCCCCAAATTTTGATGTCGTATCTTATCATTTGGCAAAATTCCCTCTTAAATTCATTTGGACAAAACACTGGAATGATTTAGAACAAAATATGAAGCAAACCATAGTTCAATTGATGCACAAATTTAGCCAAAAGATCCTCCCTCCATAGCGAAGGTGAGAGGATCACTTGAGCCCGGGAGTTCGAGACCAGCCTGGGCAACATGGTGAGACCCTGTCTTTACAAAAGAAAAACAGAAGTTATTGAGGTTCGTAACTTGATATTGTGGCATTAGTTGAAAAAGCCATTTTACTTCAAAACTGGTTAAAGAGGTTAAAAAAATATTCTATCTGTCAGGAGTGAAACTGAAAGCTAATTGAGAATCCCAGTTGAGATCTTGGAATTTTGTTTGTGTGCTTTACTTGGAATTGTCCACCTTATGTGCTTACAATGACTGGGTGTCCCCCATTATCTGTACAGCTTTCCCTTAGTAATAGAATCCCTGTTAATTAGCAGTTTAGCTGGTGCATGGCAGCCCAGAAGAAGGACGGCCGTTTCCAGCCTTTCTTGCAGCAATGTGTGGTCAGGTGAGTAAGTGCTGCCCAGTGGAATGTGAGTGCAGGAGTGGCACCCCTGCCAAGTTGTGCCCAAGGAGGAAAGGGTGTGCCCAGCTCTTTTCTCTCTTCTCACTGGCCGAAATGCAGACAGGGGTGGGGCATCTGGACCAAGTGAAGGAAGCCAATGGCCTAGGGATAGCAGAGCAAAAAGACAGAGGAAAACGGGGTCCGTCAAAACTTCACAAACTGGAACTGGCACACCAGCTCAGCTGTTGACATGAGTGAGAAATGCACTTCCAGCTTGTATAAGTCACTGTCTCTACCACAGTAGCCAAAGCTAAATCCCAATGGATCCAGAGCCCAGAGACACCAAGTGATGACCTATGGATATTCTGATCTGGTCTGTGGAGACTGGGTTTCTCTGGGTATTTTCTACACAATCAAACTCAATTGAGGATAAATATGCAGGTTTTAGAGCCGTTAAACATAAACTGGGCCAGAAATAGAAGGAGCTGATTTTGTGGGTGGAAAAAATGAGTCCTAAACAGATGGAATGAATTACTCACCAAAATTAGAAGCATGTTTCCTACAATTTGCATATTAATGGTCTATCCCAAACACAAAGTGAAGGACCACAGGCCACATCTGGCTAGAGGATGTGATCAGCCCACAGCACTCGGGTCTGTACAGTTTGTTTTCAACATTTAAAAATGAGGCCAGGTGCAGTGGCTCATGCCATAATCTCAATAATTTGGGAGGCCAAGGCAGGAGGAACACTTGAGTCCAGGAGTTTGAGACCAGCCTGGGCAACATGGTGAGATGCTGTCTCTACAAAAAAAAAATTAAAAATGATCTGGGAATCGTGGCGTGTTTCTGTAGTCCCAGCTGCTACTCGGGATGCTGAGGTGGGAGGATCGCTTGAGCCTGGAAGGTCAAGGCTGCAGTGAGCGGTGATCACATCACATCACTCCAGCCTGGGTGAGAGTGAGACCTTGTCTCAAAAAAAAAAAAAAAGAATATTTTATATTAAAATATAGATTTCCATATTCCTCTGAAAAATCAAAGACACAGCAAACTGGATGCCCTTTTTACTGGGTGACTCATGGCCTGAGGATGTCACAGCCACCTCATTGCACTGGCCAGTGAGCCTAGACTTGCCACAGTGCTCACCACCTGCTGTCCCTCAACAGAGAAGGCGAGAGTCATCACTACTTACTACCTCTCAGGCTGCTGGCCTTTATTTCCATTCATGAAAACAAATCTTTCTACCCACCTCTCTATTATAAAAATAAATAGATGGAGAGCTATGTGTTTCAAGAAATGTAGTAGCATATATTTCTTTGTGAAAATGAATTCCCCGGGTATTTACTATGCAAACAAATATATTTGTGTTGGAAAAAATACACTCAACAGGCTTCCCTCATACACATGTCCCACCTGGCCTCTCGAGGCATTTGAGTTAGGACCCTGCTGCCCACAGTTTGTAGGTGTAGTCTCCGTCCTCCTAACCACAGCTCCCAAAAGCCAGAGCAGAATTCCTGCAGCCCCTTCCTTCTTGGGGAACGGTCCTGCTCACATTTTCCAGATGACATCATCCACGCGGGAGCCAAGTCTCTATTTGGAGGTGTTTTCATTGATTGTTTTTTCCTTCTTAGACCCAGGAAGTAACCCAAGCAATGTGTGCTTTTCCAACACGTCAACACAAACAGCCGCTTTGCAAACTGAAGAGGCACATGCTACCGTAATCACACGGCTGCTATTGAAATACTCAAGTAATAGACAAAACCCTTCATTTGGGAGGAAAATTAATTGTACACAAAGAGCACATTTCATCTCGAATTAAAGTCTTTGACATTCCTTTGGCAGAGAACCCTTCAGCTGTTTCTTTTCTTTTTGGCGTTAAGTCTCTCCTTTTCCATGAGAGATTTTCTTGGCAAACAGGGTCAGGCTTTGAGGTCCCAGGAGGGTTTTGCTGTCACTTCCCTTTATTGGTCATTCTGTGGCCTTTGTTGATGCTTCACTTGCTCCAGCCCATCTCCAGCCATGACTCTGAGACAGTCTCACCCCAGCCCTGTCCCTTCCTACAAGGTTCCCTCCCTGAGCCTTTAAAGAATAAAAACTGTCCCAAGTTCATGATATGCTGCCCTCCCAATGCCTGTGGCGGTCCGAAGTAAGCGAATGATTAAACATGATGAATACCAGAGCGGAAGATGCAGCGTGGGGAAAGAGCTCACTTTAGCTGCAACTCTGAGATTTGTTGCTGAGTGCCACAAACAACGAAATCAAGAATCTTCCCCAAACTAAAAAAAGGAATCCACCACAGCAAGTTTGAAAAGGGCAGGGAGGAAAAGTCCTGCCTCCTCGTTGGAGCAATTTGTGGCGGGGTTGCTCTGTGATCTCGCTGCCCAGTTAATCCACCCAGGCACCCTGGGAACTGTGCAGAGGGGACATCCTTGCCCCCAGAGGTCCTTTCTGAGGAGAGAAATGGGTCACCGACACCCTGTCCCACCATCTGCAGAGTTCAAGTTGTCCTGACCCTGAAATTTGCTAACTCACTTAAGACTTACCCCTCAGCCCGGAGGAGGAAAGGAAGCCAGCCAGTCCCCGCTCCTCAGTCATGGTCACACTTAGTTGTTACTGACATAAAACAACTCCAGTTTCAGCAGTTTGCTGGGAACATCTCGGTAGCACTCGCCCTGGAATCCTGGAATCTGGGATGAGAGTGCATTTCAAGGCTGCCAGAAATCTAGGACACGCTTTCAGAACCTTCTGTCATGCTAATGCCCCAACTGTTAGCACATGCATGAGTCTCTGCATCAGCAGCAGCACATGACCTCACCCCACTCCATGCCCAGAGGAGCCTGGGAAAGGCAGGTTTTAGCTTTCCCACCTCTGCAGCCCAGGGAGCCTGTGGGATGGAGGTGCCCACCCACCGTGCTCAGCACACACGTATACCTTGGGCTGGAGTCTGTTTTCCTCAGCACAGGCCCAACTCACTCATGCCCCTTCCTGGCCCTACAGCCACTAGAGCATGTACTGTACTCAGCACCAACATCTTCAAACCAGGATCTTTCTTAGATTCCAAGGAGGTGCTGTGAAATCTTCCATGTGGCCAGGGGAAAGATGGGTGGGCTGGATTCCCTTCCCCCCAACTTCCATTCCAAGCCCAAAAGCTCCCCTTTTCTTGGTTTTGCAAATTAGAGCTCAATGTGAGATTCTCCTTAACAGTGAGAGTTTGGGGGCTAAAAAGATGTTTGAACATAACCCATCTACTTCATCCTCCAACAGAAAAGCTGCTAAGTTATATTACACAGTTTCCCAAACTGTGGAAAGGTCCCCACAAAGATGATCAGGGCTCTTCATAGATGACCATTGTCCCACTGTCTGTTTTAATTGTATAAAACAATTTGGTGAGTATTAGAAAACAAAAAAGTAGCTCGTCCAATACATGATTTCACTGACACTATTGCCTAAGATAAATTGATAAGTAAACTGATTTTTTTAAAAAAAAAAGTTTTCATAATATTGGAGGCAGCATATGCAAATGACAAAAGTCACGAAGGTAGCTCGGGAATGTCTGGGGTTGAGAGGTCCGTTGTAGTAGGAAAATCTGAGGCTGGGAGCCTGTGGGCTGGGATAGGCACCCTCCCTCTGTACCTGCTGGCTGTGTGACAGTGGACATGCTGCATGACCTTGGACTCCAGCTCCTCGTCTGTAACATCATGAGGCTGCCATGGCTATGTGGGTTCCTCTCCCTCAAAGGCAAAGATCAGTCAGGTCATGGATACCAGGGTGGGGCCTACATAAGATGCCTCCCAGTTCCTGCTACTGAGACCTCCTGGTAAGACCCTGGACTTGTCCTCTTTAATCCTGGTCCCCAGCCCCTCCTGTGTCTGAGAACTCCACAGAGGCAGCCACTACATTCCTGTTTGGATTGAATTATACAGCTGCCTCTTGCAGCCAAAGGGCCCTAATAGATATAAATGGATCTAGATGGTCCCATCATCCTGGATCGTGTCCCAGATCATGTCCCTCTGGCCTTGTCGGCTGCACCTTTTCATGTCCTGGTCTTCCTCTCTCCTCCTGGGACCCCCTTCCTCACTCTCCCACCTTCTCTGCCCAGCCTGGCTCACATGTCAGCTCCTCCTGGGAGACCTCCCTGACCTTTCTTCTAAGGGCTGCATGGCACCTGCTACCCTGGGCAGGCTCACCTGCGGCCCTGCCTCCTCCTGAACTGACCCACCGCAGCAGGGTCTGGGTGGGTCACCTCACCCAGCTGGGGACTGGGGGACCACAAGTCTCCTCCCTCTCTAGACGGGGTGCCAGACACCCTGCTTGGGCTCATTTGGCTCCATAGGCCCCATCTTTCTGTCTGAACTTCTATTTCTCCTGACAACAATGTCTTTGGGTTTGTAGCAAACAGCTTGGTCACCTCCCAGCACATACACAACCACGGGATGACTCCACTGGTATATGTGGGCTATTGCAGCATGCATTTCATGGGTTGCGGGGTGAACATCATGAGTATGGGTCTCGCTCAAGCTTTGTTTTCCACTGTGAGAACATTCTAGAGAAGGCCTGGAAGCTTGTGGCATCCGCCAACATACTCTTAATTATAAATTTATCACAGCTCATAAGTCCCATGATTGGAGCATATCCATAGGAACGGTGCGAAGTGACCTTGGATTTGCTCTTGACTCCTTTCTCCCTCACATAATTTCCAACTGATCAGAAGATCCTGCCAGCTCTACTTTCGAAATCAGTTCTGACTCCCACCACTTCTCCCCACCTCCACCGTCCTACCCGGGACCACCAGGCCGCTCTCATCTCTTGCCTGGAATATTCCGGAGCCTCCTCACTGCCCCCGCCTCCTTCTCACCCTCTATGGGCCATTTCTTCCATGACAGCCACAGGGCTCCTATTAAACCCATTGAATCACATCCTTCCTCTGCTCAAAATCGTCATTTTGAGCAGCTCCATCATGCTTGAGTCAAATCAACACTCCTCACCATGGCACGAGGTCTTGCACACGGTCTAGAATCTTCCTAACTCTTGGACCTCATCCCCGGCCTCGCTTCCCTCTGCCCACTCCACCCAGGCCCACAGGCTCCTCAGTGACTTTCCTGCACTCCATGCTCAGCCCACTCAGGTCCTGCCCTCTTTGGAACACTCTCCCCTAGACATTCCCATGGCCCACGTCTTAGCTCAGCTGAGACTTTGCAGAGTGGCCTCTCCTGGCTTCCCCTGCAACTGTCTACTAGGGTGAGAGTCACCCCAATTTACCCAGGACTTTCCCAGTTTCAGCAGCGAAGCTCGCATTCCAAGAAAGCCCTCAGTCCCGTGCAAACCAGAATAGAACTACTGGTCACCGCCTGGTCGATTCGCTAAGCTGTGTGCTGCTTACTTCTGTTTGCAGGTCCACGTCCAGCCCCCTCAACCCTGCCTTGTGCCCCTGAGGGCTGACCCCAAGGGACTGCCTCAGCCAGGCTCCCTGGCCTCTGGCCTCACCGGGAATTTGGCTAACGAGAGACAGCAGGAAGTAGTTACGGCAAGATGTCGATTTCCCGTGCTCCCACACTGCTGGACGGCAGCTCCTGCAGTGGCCACATCACCTGATACCCACGGCTGCGCTTAGGTGTCCTTTTTCTAAGGTTTCAGCTCAACCCCTTTTTAAGAATGCTGCCCCATCCTCCCACCCTTCAGGCCTCAGGCAGCCAGGGCTTGCTCCCGGGTGCAGCACCACCCCCATGGGTTCTTGTAACCCTGTCCCACCTGTCAGCCATCTCTTCCTTAAACTGTCTTCACAGTTTCAAAAGAAGACATACAAAAGGCCAGTAAGCATATGAAACAATGCCCAACATACCAATCATCAGAGAAATGCAAATTCAAACCACAGCAAGACACCATGTTACACCAGTCAGAATGGCTACTAAAAAATCAGGAAATAACAGATGTTGGTGAGGATGTGGAGAATACGGAACACTTCTCCACTGTTGGTGGGAATGTAAATTACTGCAGCCTCCATGAAAAACAGTATGGAGATGTATTCAATCCAGCTATCCCACTGCTAGATGTCTACCCACAGGAAAAGAAATCACTGTGTCAAGGATACTTGTACTTGTATGCTTACCTCAGCAATATTACCTCAGCAATATTCACAATAGCAATGATATGAAATTAACCCAAGCATCCATCAACAGATGATTGGATAAAGAAAATGTGGCATATATACTTTCTGCCATAGTATTCCTAAATGTAAAAAATATACATACATATATATTCACAGAATAGAATATAGGGTAGGAATACTACATTCTATGAATAGGAGTAGCATTCAATAGAATAGGAATACTATTCTGCCATAAAAAAGAATGAAGTTGGCCAGGCGCGGTGGCTGACACCTGTAATCCCAGCACTTTGGGAGGCCGAGGTGGGCAGATCACAAGGTCAGGAGTTTGAGACCAGCCTGGCCAACATGGTGAAACTCCGTCTCTACTAAAGATACAAAAAATTAGCCAGGCATGGTGGCACACACCTGTAATCCCAGTTACTCAGGAGGCTGAGGCAGAAGAATTGCTTGAACCTGGGAGGCAGAGGTTGCAGTGAGCTGAGATAGCACCACTGCACTCCAGCTTGGGTGACAGGGTGAGACTCCATCTCAAAAAAAAAAAAAAAATGAACGAAATTATGTCTTTTGCAGCAACATGGATGGAACTAGAGGCCATTTACCTTAAGTTAAATAACTCAGAAAGTCAAAACTGCATGTTCTCACTTGTAAGTGGGACCTAAATCATGTGTGCATGTGGATATAGAGTGTGGAATAATAGACATTGGAGACTCCAAAGGGTGGGAGGGCTACAGCAGGGTGAGGGATGAGAAATTCCTTAATGGGTACAATGTACATTAGTGGAGCGATGATGACACTAAAAGCCCAAGCTTCAGCACTATGTGGCATATCCACATAACAAAACCGTACTCCTGCCCCTTCGATTTCTACAGGTAAACTCTTCAACCACACCTTGGTGATTGAGCCATTTGTGTCCTGCCATTTGTTCTCTGACAGGTACACCTGGCTATTTGTTTCCTTTCATAGTCATTATTATGACCTGAAGTACTGGAGAATGTCATCAAATCTAAGATGCCAGCAACTATAAGATGCACCATTATTTTACACACTGCTGAGAAAGGAAAAACACTGACAAACTGCAACACAATGACACTATTAAGATGCACTCCAATTTTAAATATCAAAATGTGACAACAAATGGTGTATTTCCAAATCAACAAAATATATTATGAATTGTGCTTTTTGTCTACCTCCTCCCCAGGAGTGTAAGCTCCCTGAGGGCAGGGAGGTTGTCTGATTTCTTCCCTGTTGCATCCCAATGTTTGGCTCATGGTAGAGGCTCAAGAGATACTTTTTGGATGAAAGAATAACATCCAGCCCTCCATGAGCACTCCTGTTCCTCAGGGTGTAACCCTGGCACACAGCATGCTGAGCCATGGTAGAGCACTTACCACCTTCCTATGACGATCTGTAAATGTCCCGTCATCCTCTTTCACCACCGAACCTTCCAGAACCGACTCCATCTTCTCTCCCAGCCTGAGCCAGAGGCTCGAATGAAGGTGGGGACTTCCAAGCTTCTCTCTCAAGGTCTCCGAGAGCTTTGCCCTTCCCTAGCCCCAACGCTGTTGCTGGTTAACTTTCCCGCAGTCTCAGACACCTGGGAGCCAAAGTCTTATGGAAACAAAATGGAAATGTACATAAGAAAGAGCCCTTGGGGATTTGCAGAGGCAATGTTCCCAAGGCTTAATCACATGGAATTGTTCATATAGAGCTTCTTCCAGCTTGATGTGAAGGGATTTAAACCCCTTCCTTCAATTTTATTTACCAGCCTGCTGTGGGGATGTGTGTAATTCTTATCTCCGTCACAGTTAATCGAGCGCCCATACTAAGGAGATAACGTCCCTTCCCTCGGCACCTGACTTAGGGAATTAAACGGCTGTATATCTGTTGCTCCAACTGCACGGAAGTCCACAGTCCTCCCCAAACCTCACCTCGAGCTTCTCAAGTAATGGATTTCGATAAGGGCATAATAATCACCATCTTCTTTCAGTTTAAAAATGCAGTGCTGGGTAAAATAATGTTTCTAGTAAGAGCAGAAAACATGGGAATGTCGTGGATGAAGTGCAGACAGAAATTGGCGATAAGGGAGGTGGGGAGATGGGAAGCTCTGGGTGAAGACGGGGACAGGGTGGGGATGAGGTCCTGGAGTGCGGGTAATGATAAGGAAACCTAAAGCTGCCAACAGAATTAAGACTGCCCGAGCCAGGAGACACATGGGGCATTTTTTAAGGATGTAAGGTGTGAGAGGTCATTAAACTAAGTTACCAGAGCTTCCAAGAGACAAGAAGAGTAATTGAATGAGAGGCCCTGACATTGCAGAAAGTCTAAATTAATTCTTTTCTTGGCTGCTCATGCAGGAGGATGAAAAAGCAGTTATCAGAAATAAAAGATAACCAAAATATTTTTGAACATACACAAAATGAATGTGTGAGGGGGGAGTATAACTATATACCTACGGAGAGAAGAGAAAGAAGTGGAGAAATGAGGGGGGCAGGGAAAGAAACCCTAATAAAGGGAATTGAAAAAATCATTCATTTTTTGATGTTACAGTGGGAGTTTCTGTGACACAAATATACTTGAAAAGCCTCCTTTGACCTGCCTTTTGAGCCATAGTTGATACTTACCTCATGCAGGGCAGGTAAGCCCCACAGTGGGGCTTAGTTCAGGAGGGTTCTTGGCTTTGTGCAAGAAAGAATTCAAGGGCAAACCAGAGGCAGAAGAAAACAGCTTTATTAGAGAGCCAGTATTACTGCTCTGTGATCGCTCCTGCAGAGCAGGGCTACCGCATAGGCAGAGAGGAGCAGCTCAGAGCAGTTTTGCAGTCATATTTATACCCACTTTTGTTTTTGTTTGAGACAGTGTCTCGCTCTGTTGCCCAGGCTGCAGTTCAGTAGGCCATCTCAGCTCACTGCAACCTCTGCCTCCTGGGTTCAAGTGATTCCTGCCTCAGCCACCTGAGTAGCTGGGATTACAGGTGTGCACCACCACACTCAGCTAATTTTTATATTTTTAGTAGAGATGGGGTTTTGCCATGTTGGCCAGGCTAGTCTTGGAGTCCTGGCCTCAAGTGATCCACCTCCCTCGGCCTCCCAAAGGGCTGTGATTACAGGTGTGAGCCACCATGCCCGGCCTTATACCTACTTTTAAAAACATTCAGATTAAAGACTGTTTCATGCAGAAATTTCTAGGGAAAGGAGAGTAACTTTTGGGTATTTACGTCATTGCCATGGAAAGGGGCAGTAACTCCCGGGTGTTGCCATGGCAATGGTAAACTGACATGGCACACTGGTGGGCATGTCTGATGAAAAGCTGCTTCCACCCAAGCTCTGTTTTAGCAAGCACGGATTTTGGTCCAGTGTCTGAGCCCCACCTCTGGAGTTGAGTCCCGCCTCCTACCTCACACTTCCAGGTCCCAGGCTTTGCAGGAACCACAGCAGCCCCTTAAGAGCTGTCAGGGAGCCAGGACCAAGGCCGCATTGCCCATCCTTTGTCCTGTGAATCCTACGTCCTCACTGCCTGCACAGATGTCCCCAAATCCCCACTCCAGGGTGAGCACAATACATTCCAACACCACTGCCTGTTCTCTTCTCCTACTCAGAGCTTCACGAATCCCAGAGTGTGAAATCTTTGCACAAAAACATGGCACTCGGTAATATTACATCCTATACAGTCTCTCTTGGTTCTTCCAATTACCTCAAAGAAAACATCTTGATTTGGTGCTGATGTGCCTCTCCCACCTCTCCAAGCCCAGCTTTTCATCCTTTCCAACAAAGAAAGAAAAGCCCCCAGGCTTACTGCAGAATGTGGCACCTCTGCTTAAGTTTATTGTTTTTATTTTTACAGTTAACCTTCCTTCCCAGCAAGAGATGCCGGTTTCACATTTACTCTGGATGATTTAAGTGTTTCTTTCAAATGAAAGTTTTTTAGTGAAAAAAAAAAAAAATGGGTTTATTTAAAGAAAGCTATCAGAGATCAGCAAACTACAGCCCTGAGGCCAACTGCCTGTTTTTGTAAATCAAGTTTTCCCGGGACACCGCAGTGCTGATCTGTGTATAAATCGTCTCTGGCTATGGCTGCCTGGCATTATGACGGCAAAGCAGGGCACTTGCAACAGAGGCCATGTGTCCCACAAAGCCCAAAATATTCACTCTCTGGCACTTGCCAGAAAATATTTGGCCACCCCAGGAGCAAAGGATCATCCTAGGGAAAGTGGAGACAGTGGCAGGTGAATGATTTAAATTGAGTAAATAGGGAACCCTGGTTAGGAGCTTGGACCCCAGGGTGAGACAGCACAAGGTGAACCCCAACTCCCCTATAGACCATTGAGTCCCTTCTTGTGGAGGATCCTAGGCTCCCTCATCTGTAAAATGGGAAAACAGGCCCCACATGAGGCTCTTGTGCAGACCGGTGAGATACTGCGTGCAAGGCATAGGTCTGTGCCTGCCGCAAGGTAGACAGCCAGTAAGTGGCCACCTTGAGTATTACCAGGGCAGGAGGTGAGAAGATCCATTTATCACCAGCTGAGATGAGAGTTGCCCCGAGAAGAATCATTCAGACTTGAGTAGGGATGTGAAGTTGAGGTCAAAGGCAGGAGGGAGAAAGGGATGGGGTTGCTAAGCAACACATCCAGATGCTGGAGGTGGCAGAAGTGGCCAAGGGACCAGGGCACAGATAAAATTACCCACCTGTGTTGCTCCAACGTCACCAGTAAAATCTGTCCATCACAGCTGCCAGGAACATGGAATTTGAGAAGACTAATAACAAGGAAAGGCCAGGAGTGGTGGCTCATGCCTGTAGAGCTTCAAGAGGCCAAGGTGGGATGATTGCTTGAGGCCAGGAGTTCAAGAGCAGTGCCAACAAAAAGACTGAAACTCTGTAAAATATTTGAAGAGATTTATTCTGAGCCAAATATGAGTGAACATATTAGGGGCTCATGACACAGCCCCAGGAGATCCCAGAACATGTGCCCAAGGTGTTGGGCTATAGCTTGGTTTTATATGTTTAAGGGAGACATAAGACATCAATCAATACAGGTAAGATATATATTGGTTTGGTCAGGAAAGGTGGGACAACTCGAAGGGGGCGAGGGGTGGGGCTTCCAGGTCATAGGTGGATTCAAAGATTTTCTGATTGGCAATTGGTTGAAAGTGCTAACTTATTACCTAAAGTCCTGGAATCAATAGAAGGGAGTGTCTGGGTTAAGATAAGGGGTTATGGAGACCAAGGTTTTATCATACAGATGAAGCCTCCAGGAGCAGCCTTCAGAGCTCTAATCAGGCCTAAAAAGGTCTCTTTTTTAGACTCTTAGTTAATTCTCTCCCAGGTCAGGAACTAGGCCTGGAAAGGGACAGAGATTCTCTACAGAATGTAGATTTTTCCCACAAGAGACAGCTTTGCAGGGCCATTTCAAAATAGGTCCAATAAATATATTTTAGGGTAAAATACTTGGATTTCTTTCAGAGCCTGCTGTCATTTTGTGATGTGTCACAATGCTACAAAGAGTCATTTGTCAGCCTTTAGGTCTCTGCCTTAATGTTAATGCTGGTCAGCTGTGCCTCACTTCCAACAAGAGGAAGGCACAACCCATTCCTATCGTGCCCTGCACTCTTGTTCCAGGTTTACTTTGGAATGCGCTTTGCTGAGAGGGATCCATTCACTTGGTGGAGGGCCTCAGAATTTTATTTTTTGGTTTACACCAGTCTGGGCAACATAGTGAGAATCTGTCTCTACAAAAAAATTTTTTAAAAAATTAGCAGGGCATGGTGGCACACACCTGTAGTCTCAGCTACTCAGGAGGCTGAAGTGAGAGGATCGCTTGAGCCCAGGAGTTCGAGGCTGCAGCGAGCTATGATTGCACCACTGCACTCCAGCCTGGGTGACGGCAAGACCCTGACTCTAAGGAAACAAAAACAAAAAAATACAATGAGGAGCCCACGCCATGCTTGGATGTGTCAACCTTAAATAACGAGATTCAGAAATTACGACTATAGTGTTTGAGCTCGAAGCTTGAGGATGACCACCCGGAAGCATAGATCCAATTTGCCCTGAACATGCACGATAATTAGCCAGAGTTACAAGTGGGTTTTTAAGGAAAAAAGAAGAGGCACTTTCTAAGTTGTTCACCAAGAATTTGCATTAAAATAACATAGACCATTGACTGGTTACACATTGTTCTTTGTATCACAAACTCCAGGAACATCAAGATAATCGGGAAGGCAGCTAGTCATGACTAAAACGCCTTTAAACTCTTGCTCCTGGGCATGGGGCCAGAGGAGTGACTGAAGTTTCATACTCATGTCTCCCTGGACCTGATACCTTCTGCGTACCTAACATAGCTCAGATTTCTCTGAGCTATTTTTTTTCCCAAAATGAATGGACTCCTGCAGAAACAAGACAGGCAGCTACAAGAAACATTGTGGAGAGTAAGAGCTCAGCAGAGGCCAGAAATGAGAGCTGGGAGGAGCAGGAAAAAATGTCAGCTTCATGCTGCGGAAATCTTGAGGATAGCTATGGACATTTGGACAGTCTACATTTGGGATTCTAACACCCGGGTTATGATGAGATTCTGTGGTCCTTTCAAGCCGGAATTGTTGGTGACCTGAACAAATTTTTGTGAAAATAACAGGAACAGGTAAGCCAGTCAGGACCCTCAGGCCATAGATACACAGACAGGGGATGTGTCCTGCATTCCATGAACACAGGGGTTCTGACCTCAGCTGTTCATCTCTCCACGAATCTGCTTTTTCCTTGAGCTTGTGTTGAGATTACGCCCGTATTTGTCAGTGTTACCATCATTTCACCTGGATATGCCACAAAAGCCAAAGACTATTATTTGGAACTTGGGTTTGGGGTAAATATTTACCTTGTTACCAAATTCCTCCCTTTGGTCCCCACTTCTTCCTGAGTCATGCCTGAGGCAGTCCCTTTCTGGAACCCTCCAGTTATCTGCAACAATAAATCCTTTTTTTCCCTCAGACTGTGGGGTTGGGTTTTCCATCGTTCAGCAAATGAACAATTCCCAATTTATAGACACCAGAGAAGGTAGGTACAATTACCCTCCCAATGTTACTGAACCAAAGCTGGGTCTGCTCACCTGGTGCAGCAAAGCCAAGCACTGACACTGAGGTTTGTAGCAAGAGAAAGAAGGCTTTAAGGTAGGGCACCAGCAAGGAGAATCAGGCAGCTGATGCTTGAGATGCAAACTTCCTAGGGGCTTATAAGGAAGGGTTTTTAAAGGCAGGGGTAAGTTTCAGGAAAGGAGAAGTTGCAGGCAAAATCATAAACCAATACATGGATGTCACACATTGGTCTGCCTTTAAAAAGGCAGGATATTTTGAATTGGGGGCTTGAAGGTCACAGGTGGATTCAGAGATTCTTTGATTTGCAATTGATTAAAAAAACAAGGTTTGTCTAAAATACTTAGGGTCAGCTGAAAGGAATGTTAAGGTTTGGCCTATAGGTGTGACTCTCTACAGGCCCCTCAGGAAGAGATTTAGAACAAAAATGGAAGTCAGGTTCAGTCCCAGTTCCCCTTTATCTGAGGTCTGCATGAAAACAGTCAGCATTTTCCATCTGGTGGGGTCCTAGCTCCTGAAAAACAACTCACTCAAGGACATGGGTCAAGATGTTCTCTTTTACTTTCTATAGGGAACTGGGATGGTTGAGTGTCAACTTGATTGGATTAAAGGATACAAAGTATTGTTTCTGGGTGTGTCTGTGAGGGTGTTGCCAAAGGAGATTAACATTTGAGTCAGTGGACTCGGAAAGGCAGACCCACCCTCAATCTGGCTGGGTACCATCTAATCAGCTGCCAGTGCAGCTAGAATGTAAGCAGGCAGAAGAACATGGACCGACTAGGCTTGCTGAGTCTTCCAGCCTTCATCTTTCTGCTGGATGCTTCCTGCACTCAAACATCAGACTCCAAGTTCTTCAGCTTTTGCACTCTTGGACTCACACCAAGAGTTTGCCAATGGCTCTAGGGCCTTCAGCCACAGACCGAAGTCTGCAATGTTGGCTTCCCTGCTTTTGAGGTTTTGGGACTTGGACTGGCTTCCTTGCTCCTCAGCTTGCAGATGACCTATTGTGGGACTTCACCTTGTGATCGTGTGAGTCAATACTCATTAATAAATTCCCTTTCGTATATACATTGATCCTATTAGTTCTTTCCCTCTAGGGAACCCTAACACAGGAACCTAACATCTTGTGACTCTGGCTTACTTGGGTGGCTTTTAAGTTATTACCTTCTTGCTTAGCAGGTGATATGGTTTGGATCTGTGTCCCTGTCCAAATCTCATGTGGAATTGTAATCCCCGATGTTGGAGGTGAGGCCTGGAGGGAGGCGACTGGATCATGGGAGTGGTTTCTCATGGATGGGTTAGCAGCATCCTCTTGGTGCTGCTCGTCATAGTGAGAGCCCGTGAAATCCGGTTGTTTAAAAATGTGTAGCACCCACTCCCCCTTCTCTTTCTCCTGCTCAACCATGTGAAGTGCGGGCTCCCCCTTTGCCTTCCGCCATGATTGTGAGCCCCCTAAGGCCTCCCCAGAAGCAGATGCTGCCATGCTTCCTGTACAGTCTGTGGAAGCATGAACCAACTAAACCTCTTTTCTTTATAAATTGCCCAGTCTCAGGTATTTCTCTACAGCAGTGCAAGAATGGACTAATACAGCAGGTTATTCATTTACTTCCCTAATTGTTGGCTGCAGAACTAGTTAGGTGCTTGGAATCTCCCTTGAAGGGACTCAAATTTTTTCCTTTATGTGGGTGGGGGTTGCGGGGGTGGGGGGGGGAGCCTGGCAGACCTCTAAAAGGGGTCCCTGCTCCATCTCACCCGTTGTACAGACAAAGACACTGAGAGTACTTCCACCTTACACCCTGCCATGCCTGGATTGCCCACCTCTGTTCTCTCCCAGCCAAAGCAAAGAGAAAGAGAGATAATGCTCACACCCCATTTGGCCATGTTTTTGTCACAAGGAGGCCTGGAAAATGTAGTCTTTATTCCAGGCAGCCAGGCTCCCTGCTACCAGGAGGAATGCTGAGGTCATCCAGCAGTCTCTGCCATAGCTGGGTAACCCCCACCCTGTCCATGTCCCCCATGGGGCAACTTTGAGTGCAGGACAGAGGACCCACAAGCTTCACACCAACCTGGCAGGACATCTTCATCACATAGCCTGGCCAGGTCATCCCCAGAGGAGGACAGCACTGGGGTCTGGGCAGGACCAAGGCTCTGGACAGGCCAGAGGGGAAAGGCATAAGCAGTGAAGGGAGCAATATCCACAAAGGCCCCACACCTTTCCTGGGTGCTGCTGGCTTCTTCCCACACAAGACATCTGAGACAGAGGCTGCAGTGAGAGGATCTCATGGTCAGTCACTCTTGCATTGGATGGGAAACTCCCACCTTTGAATGAAATGCTAATTATAGCCTCCATGTACAGTCTGTTACCTGCTAAAAATATGCTGTCTTATTCTAGTCTCTGCAGGTGCAGCCGAGTTGGGGGAAATAATGCTGTTTTCAGCATGGGTACAAGGAGACAACTGAATCCTAGACTCTTGGGGACAGCATCTGTCTGTCTGGGAACTTGTTTCCAGGAGTGTGACCGATGTGAAGGGCCAGGCAGAGGAAGTGCTGCAACCCCAGGGGCACAACAGAGCGGAGCTAACTGTGGGAGGAAGCGTCTTCCAGGCTCAGCCTCGCAGTGGAGGCAGCAGCCTCAGCTTCCAGGGCTGACAGACATTCGTCATCACGGCAGGAGGGAGACTGTTAAAACAGGCACTGAGGGAGTGCAATGGGGCCCCCCAATCCACCCAAGAAAGCCCGAAAACAGGGATGTTGGAATGAGATGGGGAGGAGAAGGTCCCGAAGACAGGAGAGGAGGCAGGTATGGGGAAGGATTGAGAGTTGTCATTTGTTCATTCATTTATTCTACAAATATTTATTGAGTCCTACTATGCACCAGGCACTCTGCTAAGTTCTGGGTTAAAGTGACAGATAAGGTCGCTGCCCTCATTTATTAAAATAATATTTCAACATATATGGAGTCAGGAACTGACCTAGGCACTAGAGACACACAGTAAAGAAAAACCCCTCCCTCTTGGAGCTTGAATTCTCATTAGGGAGAGTCTGATGTTCCTTTCTCAAGAACAAATTGTATATGTCCATTTTCGCTCTGCTGATAAAGACATACCCTAGACTGGGTAATTTAAACAAGAAAAAGGGTTTCATGGACTTACAGTTCCACGTGGCTGGGGAGGCCTCACGATCATGGCAGAGGGCAAGGAGGAGCAAGTCACATCTTACATGGATGGCAGCAGGCAAAGAGAGAGAGCTTGTGCAGGGAAACTTCCATTTTTAAAACCGTCAAAGCTCATGAAACCCATTCACTATCACAGGAAGAGTGCAGGAAAGACCTGCCCCATAATTCAGTCACCTCCCACCAGGTTCCTCCCAGAACACATAGGAATTGTGGGAGTTACAATTCAAGATAAGACTCGGGTGGGGACATAGCCAAACCATATCACAAACGAACAAGGAAAGGATGACAAGAGTTGGGGACTTCCATGGGACCCTCCCATCCTTGTCCCTGGGTCTCCAGTTCACAGCCTTCCAGGTCCAGGAGGTGTTGGCTTTCCCACCTGGCCACATCTGCTGCTCAGTTTCTCTCTTGTGCCCTTCGAAGGTTCAAACCAGCACCCTCAGCCCTGATATTCCCCCTCATTCTGGGGACATGACCACAGGGTCCAAGCAAGCCAGACAGCAGGGGAAGCCTCACCTCACTTCCACCTTCCATATCTAGATAAGAGGATCCAGTTGGCAGAGCCAAATTCACATACAGACCCAAGTTGCGTGAAATTTTGGGAAATGCCATTTTTAACATCCAGGCTCTACTCGGGAAGCAAAGAAAGGAGGGCCGTGGAGCAGGTGGCCAGGCCAGGTGGGACTACCCCTGCTACTCACCAGCCAGGCTCATCCCTCCACCCACTCCTGAACTTCCAAACACAACATTTCCTCTGCCTACTCCCGTGATCCTGTGCAAAGGACAACACCCCCTTCCCAGGGAGGCCAGAGTCCACCAGTGCTAAGAAATGGGCCAAGGGTGGGAGGAACAGCCGTCTTCCTGCCCCAGGAAACTTGACGTTGGCTGCAGCTTGAGAGGGGTCCATGGTGCCAGAAGCCCCTGCATCCCCTCAGACTGGCTCCTCCTACCCCTGCAGAGATGCCCCAGACCAGAGAAACTGGCCCCTGCCCCTATGTGCAATAACCCCTGGGGCATCACCTGTGAATGAGCCCACAGGAGGAAGGTCACAGCCAGCACTCAGGCTTTAGAAGGGTCCGACCTAGAATCGATGACACCCTAAATGGAGGGTCAGAAGAGGGCTCCCCCAGTTATAAATTCCTCAGAGTTTCAAAGAGGGCCGTTTCCCTGCAAGCTGAGTATTGAGGCTGCTGCTGGGTTCTATATGGTCAGAAGGGGGTACCCTGCTGTGGAGACAGACATGCTGTGTAGACATCACACCCACAACACACAAAAGTTCACACAGCAGGATGCTGCACAAAGTCACCAAATGCAAAGTTCACCTGGCATGAATATTCAATTGCCTGCTCCTGGAAATGGTGTTTCTATCTTTATCACTCACGGGCAGAATTGCTGTGGAGTTTCTCATATCACTGACATTGACCTCTGGTGGGCCAGTCAGGTGATGGCCTCAGAAGGCTGCTCCAGCCCAGCTGGGACGGATCCGTCTCCACAGCACGGGATGTTTGCTTGAATTCGACTAATATCTACCCTCAGGAAGGACCATCTTTGCTGTCAGCTCTGGTTTTATGATCTCCTGTGAAAGGGAAGACATGTCTCCATCCAGGGTCAAGGCTCCAAGCCCCTCATTCTCACCCGCAGGTGGATCCCAGCATAACAGGAAGTTGAACATCATTCCCCACTGGAGTTGGAGGCCCAGACACCCCCTGCAGCTCCACAGGTGTGGGGAAATCAGGTGCCTCTGCCTTTTCCTGGTGGGGTCAGGGACTGGAGTCTAGAATAAGAGAGTGGGAGGTCACTGAGGGGAAGATGGCATCTGAAGAGAGGAAACACCTGGGAGAAGCTATTTGCATTTTGTCGTTTCAGAAGCTAGATGTTGGAACGCAAAGAAATTCAACTCACAGTAACACAGTGAGAACATTTTCACAAACAGTTTTCCACGGATGTGAACAGGTTAGAACCCTGAGCTTTCTAAAGCACAGCCTCTGGAGGCAGATTCTCTGGGTTCAAATCCCAGTCCACTGTTTACTAGCTGTGTGACCTTGGGCAGGTTACTTAACCTCTCTGTGCCTGAGTGTCCTCATCTGTAAACTGAGGATAATGATAGTTCCTGTTACATAGGATTATTGGACAACTTAAGGCAAACAATATCAGCAAAGTGCTCAGTGCACCATCTGCCTATGGGAGGCGAGGGTTTAAAATGTTAGGCATCATCACCCTCATTTGCTTGCATTGAATTTCATGTTGGTTATTGGCTTAATATTGATTATTACTGATGTTTTATATTGATTATTGGCTTTATATTGATTACTTCTGATTATTACTGATTGGTTTTATATTGAGTATTATATGGCATCTGATAACATTCTCATGACCTTCATTCTTCATTCCTGGCCCTACAGCATCATGTGTTTTTCATGCTGGCATCAATTCCATTCCCTTCATCCGACCTTTCCCTGCAGAAACACAGCCAGGGAAAGGAGCTCTGAGGTTATCCCCCATCTTTACCACAATCAGCAGCCACGGATGTCCCTGAGCCCAGAGCAGGTGCTGGCCCATCGTCCCTCAGAAGGTGGCACTCTACGCTCTACAGAACATGTGCTTCCCATTCCACCTTCCAGCATCTGCTAACCCTGGATGGCTGCCCAGCCTTGCCCTGGCCTCCCTTCCTGCTCATGAGCATCCCCTTCCCCACACAGCAGTTAGAGGAATCCTTCTCATGCTGAATCAGCTCCAGGCACCTCTCTGACCACAACCCTCCAGTGCCCCCATCACAGGACAGACTGATCAGGTCCTGCCTCCTCTCAGTTCCCATCTCTGCCCAGGCTCCCCTCACACTTGCCGCCCTTGGTCACTCCAGCCTCACTGCAGTGTCCTACTCTCCACCTCAGCTTGTCCCACCTTAGGTCCTTCTATCAAGAGTGACCGTCCCTGAATATGCCCACCCTCAACTGGCTCCTCCTCGTTACGAAGATCAAGTGGCACCACCTCAAAAGCCCTCCCGACACCCCAGTCCAACATCAGCCACCCCCTCCCATCCGTTAGGTCACTCTCCCCTCCTGGAATGTAAGTCCCAAGAGGAAAGGGATGCTGGCAGTGCTGGCCACTGCTGCATCCCCAGCACCCAGCGCCCAGGACCCAGTAGGTACTCAGTGACATTTGTGGGGCACATGATGAATCAAAGTGGCCTGGGACTGCGGGCAGGAGCAGCGCCCCCTCGGCAGCATGGGGGGTTGTAATAATAATGTCACCTGTGTTTACAGCCTGCTTCACAACCTGCAGAACTTAAGCACCCACCATCCCTGAAAGAGAAAGATAAACACAAATCCAGACGTTTAGCCAGAAAATGAAGGGAAGACGGAAAGGTTTAAAAATGAGCGAGAGCATATGTTTCTTCCTGGCTTCAAGATAAAAGAGGATACCCAGAGGAGAAAAGCACTCAAAAAACATGATGCTTTATTCAAAAATTAGCCCACAGCAGAGTGTCAGGGAATCTGTAGTAACGAAGACTCTGGGATAAATTCTTTTAAATTAAGAAGCAGAAGGAGAAAAGGCAGCAGCCCTGAGCCTTGACTTTGGAATGTCCTCCATCCATCTGCTTATCTGTTACCAGCTGGCAGAGTGGGTGCATGGCAGGGGGAGCCAGGGCCACCATTCCTCCCCTCAGCCCTTTCTGCTCTCAGTTTAGGGATAACCAATGTTTGATGGCTTGTCTCTCAAGAGTGATTAGAAGCAAAGCTGCCCATTACAGGCTAAATATCAAAGCGTTCCTACAGAAATCTCACTTCCTAAGCTCAAAGCCCTGATTCTGGGCTGCCTCTTGACCCAACTCATCTGGGACCCTGACTGGCACCAGCAGACGACAATGGGCTGACACACACAGTGCTTACTGCAGACCGGGGAGTGCAGTTCTGAGCTCTCCGGGTGTGTGAACTTACTTAATCCTCACCTGAACTCAACAATGCTATTGGAATCCAGCTCACAGATGAACAGAGCCAGACTGGGCAGAATCAATGCTCCCTGGGCCCATGGCTGCAGGACAGCGGAGCCACTTCCAGGACCCCCGGCCAGGACCAGGCCCACACCACTGACCACTGACGGTGCTCTGTGATGGAAGAGGGGCCTCAGCGACAGCCCCAGATACCAATATTGCTCCAAGTGCCTCTTTCCAGGAAACAGTCCTCTTCTGAGACAGTGAATCCAGCATAACAGGACAGTGAACAGACTTTTCCAGAGCTCTCAATCATGGCTGCAGTTCTACAGCTTCAAAGCGAGTGTGCAAACATCTGCAAGAGTCCCTGGCCTCCACCCCAACAAGAGAGAGACATTGGAAAGGTGATTCCTGGGAGGGTGTGTGATAAGAATTTGGATATTGGACCCCTCCAAGTCCCACGTTGAAGTGGGATCCCCAAAGTTGGAGTTGGGGCCTAAAGGGAGGTGTTTGGGTCATGGGGCAGCTCCCTCATGAAGAGCTTCATACCCTACCCATAGTAATGGCTTCTTAGTCTATGAGTTCCTGTGAGAAATGACTAGTTAAAAAAGCCTGGCACCCCTCTCCTCTCTCACCACGTGATCTGCATACACCAGCTCCCTTCCCATGCCATGAGTGCAAGCAGCCTGAGGCCTCACCAAAAGCAGACGCTGGCACCATGCTTCCTGTATAGCCTGTAGAACCATGAGACAAACAAACCTCTTTATAAATTACCCAGCTTCAGGTATTCCTTTATAGCAGCATAAATGGACTAAGACAGAGTCTTAAATCAGTTTGGGCTGCTATAACAAAATATTATTGACCAGGTGGCTTAAACAACAAAAATTTATGTCCCACAGCTCTAGAGGCTGGGAAGCCCAAGATCGAGGCACCAGCAAATTCAATGTCTGGTGTGGGCCTGCTTCCTGGCTCACTTATGGCACCTTCTTGCTACATCCTTACAGGGCAAAAAGGGGAGACAAGCTCACATTCTCCTTTCCTAAGATAACTTCAGTGTTGTCAAGGGGTTCACCTCTTCCCATGCAACCCCTGTGGCCTAGGATCCTCCACTCCAGGGTGATTCTGTTCAGTCTGAGCCTGTTCGCATACAGCATATGCCCCTGCTGATTGGTATTTGCACAGGGCTGGGGGCAGGTATGCCAAAACAGGCCAAATACACTAAAGGAAAGGACTTGTAGTGCATGCTTTGAGGGAGTTTTTCTCCTGTCTTTACCCAGTGGGCCTGCACATACTGCCATGTGGCCTCAGACGCTGGTGGCAGCGGTCTTGTGACGAGAAGGTGAACCAACCTCAGAACATAGCCAATAGAGTGAGCAGCAAAGCGGAGGCCAATTAACCCTGGATCTCTGCGGACATCGTAAAGCTGCTGAATCAACCTCCCCAGAGGTCCAGCTCCTGGCTGGTCTTTGAACTGGGAGATAACAAGTTCCCTTACCATGTTAGTCAGAGTCATTAGAGGTTTCAGTTACTTGCAGGCAACAAGCAAGCTAATCGACACAGCATCTTTTCCAAAAATCCTTCTCTGATCCCCCCAGCAACCAGCAATCCCCCCAGCAACCAGCAATCCCCCCCTTCTCGGAGCCTCAGGGACTTTTCTCACCAGACTAACCCACTGTATCGTGTGTGCCATTTATGTCGTATCGCCCCCATGAGCCATGGGCCCAAGGAGAATAAGATCTAAGTCATTTCTCTCCTCCTGAGCCCAGGGCCTTACACTTAATAGGGGCTTTGTAGATGTCATGGCACAAATGAATGAATAATTTAGAAGCCAGGTATCTCCTCTTCAGATGTATGTAAAGAAACACATTACTGTTACTTCAACTGCTCTTTCAGACTGTATGGAAGTATTTTTATGTCAGTAGAGATGAATGTTAAGATGTTTTGTTGTAATAAACTGCATGTCCATAAACGCCCTATCCCTCTTTTTCCCCAGTCAACAGCATCTGAAGACTCAGCAACTTTCTTCCAGCGAATGATGTCCCTCTTTAAAGTTCACACTCTCTTTAACAGATGTAGAAATTCCAACAAACACATCTGGACAGGTGGTTACCAAGATAACTCTCCAAAATAGGTCCAAAATGGGACTCAGGGCCACCAGTGAGATTTTCAACAATTCATCCCCCCATGAACTGTGAGGGCCACCCATCCTTATCACAAATAAACCTTGACCTCCAGGATACGACGCAGGCTGGGCCTTGCAAAGAGGAAATACAAACTCCCTTGGGTGACCTCCGAATAGGATTTCAGGAAGGGGAGTGGTGGTCGTGCTGTAAGATCAGAGTGGACCTGATCTTACGGAGGCTGTGGAAACCAAGAGCAGGAACCCCCAACATCCAGCTTGGGACCGTGGCACACCACTGCACGTTTCTGAAATCTCATCTCCCCCAAAGCCTACCCCTCCCACCGTCTTACTTACCATAGTGATGTAGGCCAGGCAAGCTCCAAAGCGGAGCTTAGCCTGGGAGGGTTCTTGGCTTTGCCCAGGAAAGAATTCAAGGGCAAGCCAGAGGTAGAAGAAAACAGCTTTATTGTAGCAGCAGTGTTACAGCTGAAGTATTACAGCTCTGTGACTGCTTCTGCAGAGCGGGGCTACCCCATAGGCAGAGAGTAGCAGCTCAGGACAGTTTTGCAATCACATTCATACCCACTTTTAATTGCACACAAGTTAAGGGGTAGTTTATGCAGAAATTTTGGGGGAAGGCGTAGTAACCTTTGGATCACCGAGTCATTGCCATGGAAAGGGGCAGTAACTCTCAGGTGTTATCATGACAACGGTTAAGTTGACATGGCACACTGGTGGGTGTGTCTGATAGAAAGCTACTTCTGCCCTGGCCCTGTTTCAGCTAGTCCCCAATTTGATCTGCTGTCTGAGCCCTGCCTCTGGAGTCGAGTCCTGTCTCCTACCTCAATAGTAAACGGCAACTCAGCCTTTCCAGTGGTCTAGCCACCTCTTTCACCTCCACCGTGAATACCACAGCCCAGGCATCCATCACCTCACACCAGACTGTGGCAGTGCCTCCTCTCTCATCTCCCCAACTCCACTCCTGTTCTCCACGCAGTTCATTCTTCACACACAGCCAGAGGTAGTCACTACCAAATCCTCTGTCCAAAACCCCTGGTCATGTCCCATCTCATCAGAACACAATCCAAAATTCTGTATCGTGTAGAGTGAACGACTTGTCCCAGCTTTCTGAAGACTGCCCCAGTTGTATCACTCAAAGTCCTGTGTCCTGGCAAACTTCAGTCCAGGCAAACCAGGAGGGTTGGTCACCCCAGGATCACAACATTCAAGGCCCCACATAACTCATACCATCCTCCCCCTTGCTCACTCCACTACAGTGGCCACACAGGCATTCTTGTTCATTCTAGAACATGCCAGGCACACTCCTACCACATGGAGGGCCTCTGCACCAGCTGTTCCCTCCAACTGGAGCATGCTTCCCCCAGATGTGCACCTGAAAGACTCCTTTGATTCCTCCAAGCCTGTGCTCAAATGGCACACTTCAGAGAGGACTTCCACGCCCCCATGATCGAAAGTAGGCCCCAGACACTTGATTGAAAAGCCCTGCTTTATTGCTTGTTTTTTATGGCATCTATTACTACCTAGAATAGCACATACTCATAAATGTATGTACATGTTTGTGTGGCATATGTGTATGCATGCACATGTATGTCTATGTGACTGTATCTGTGGTGGGGCAGGCTGTGCCTATTGTTCACTGCCCCCGAACTCCCCTGGAACATCAGCTCCCGGAAAACGGCCCTGGTCTGTTTCATCCACAGCTACATCGCTGGTGCCTAGAGCATGCCTGGCACGTAGGAGCTGCTCTGTAAAGAGCAGATGAATGAATGAACGGTACACTCTTCTCAAAGTGTTGCCTCCATGGAGAACTCAGGGAGACAGACAGAAGCTGCCTGGCCCAGGGTATCTGAACCCAGGGGCTGGACTCCTTGTCCAGTGTCCCTTCAGGGTAAGAGCTAAGGTTGCATTTGTGTTTTTCTTCTCAGCACAGAGGACCTTTTTGCAATTTTCTGGCCATGGGAACCATCGCAGAAGCCAGTCATCAAGCTTGGCCTCGGTGAACATGCTCTCCTAGAACGAGCCTCAGACCTTCAGATCTGCCCATCTCCAGCAACCCAGTTCCTGGACAGTCACCCCAGGCAGCTCCCCTATCCATTAGGACAGAGCTAGACAATTAGGGTGTAGGGCTTGGTGAATCCTGAGGGCTCATCTCAGGCCACCCCCGCTCTAGTGAGGAACCTGCAGGCAGAGGAGGGACATGACTGGCACTGAGAGCGTTGCAGGCAGAGTCGGCAAGACCAGCTTTCTCCCACCGCAGAGCACTTTCTCGATGGAAGATTCTGGGAATCTTTACCCAATTCCATTCTCTCACCCTTCTTGCAAGTCAGCAGGGCAGAAACAGGGGCAGCAGAGCCCCACTTGGCAAACAAAGAAGCTGAGGCACAGCCAAGGTCAGTGACTCACCTTTCTTCAAAGAGCTAATTACTGTGGGGCCCCAGCAAGATGGTTACAGTGTGGGCCCTGAGCCGTGGCCTGGGCTAGGTCCTGGCTCTGCCACTTTCAAGCTGAGCAAATTGCTCACCCCTGTGTGCCTCAGTTTCTCCAGCTATAGAACTGGTAATAAGCGTAATTGACCTGTGGCTTTTACCAGCACAATGAAACCCAGGCATCACCAATGGGAGGAGCCCAGCCCTGGAGGCAGATGCCAGTTCCACCCCACCCGCCCCTCCACCCGCAGGCTGAGGCTCCCCCGACCCCTTTGCAGATGGAAATAATGGCAGCACCTCTGGCACAAGGCAGTTGTGAGAACTGATTGTGATGTTTCACTGGTTTCTTTCAATGCTTTGTTTTGTTTTGGAAAACAACCAGAGCAGTGCCTCCACACAGCAAGCGCAATATAAGTATTTGTTAAATAAAAATATGGAGAACACACGTATAGCGCTTAGGCCAATGTCTGATGTAAGTGATGCTTTTAGTGACACAGACCAGAGCGTGAGTCATCCTGACCCTCCTGCTTCCCTCCCGTCCATGGTAACCCCCAGGCCACATCTCAGACTCACGGGGCCACTTGGATGCCATTTCGTCTCAGAGATGACCTTGCTCTCTCTGCTTCCATATGCCACTGCCCACCTCCTCCAGACACCCTGTCTCCCACACACACACATACACTCACACACACAATCACACACACAGGCTCACACACATGCACATTCACACACGTACAGACTCACACACTCATATACTCACACTCATTCAAATGTATAGTTACACACCCTCACACATGAACATAGTCAAAAACACACACTTACACACATACACACTCACACAGACTCACACACATGAAGCCTCTGGGGTGCGTGCAACCAAAGCTCTAAACCGAGGCTCTGAATCCCAGCCAACATTGCAAGCTCCACACTGGGCCTCCTCCAAGCCCCCATCCCTGCCCGAATACCCAGTTCCCGCACTGCCAGGACTCACCGACGCCTCAGCAGAGCGTGGACTCTGTCCCCTTGATTTAGGCAGCGCCTGCCACCTGATCACAGAGCACAGCCTGTGATGGCATTAAACACTTTAAAGATCAAGTTATTATTTATAATTATATATATGCTTATTTTAACAGTAACTCTTATCTACTTAATTGGAATATAAACTAGAAAATAAAATAATGTTATGAATTCCTGCTAGGCGCTATTTTCTTCTGAAGGCCCTGAGCCAGAGGCCTGTTAAAAAGAAAGATCGCGTTTTGGAGAAATGTTAAAGACATAGTGTGTGAACTTGAGACTTCCCTTAAGGAAGGAGAGTTAAAAGAAAGGGGGGTTTGAAGGGCCACCTTCCTCACGATGTGTCTCCGCGTTACACAGTGAGTGTTTGTGTGATTGCTGGAGTGATGTTCTGTGTCATCCTCGATCGTGGAAGACCTTCTGCCCTACCCACATCCTCAAACACTTCACTGGGCTCAGGCCCCCCTTATGTCTGCTGATGTCTGCATCTCTTGCTTGAGGGCTTCTTCCAGAACACAAGGTGGCCATTCTTCCAGTACACACATGCATGCACACACACACACATACACACAAACATATGCACACATACACACACACACACACGGCAAGCTGGAAATCACAGGGAATAAAAAAAACCCACCATATCACCACCACCAACTTCCAACCAATGAGTCCTGAGAGTTGGAGCATAAATAACCCAGGCCTCCGGACCTGCAGGCGGGGCAACTCTGCCCTGTGGCTCATGCTGTCTGCAGCTCTTCTCCGTAGGATGAAGCTCCCACGGCCCTCTACAGTAGCCCACTTAGTAACGCACCCTCTCGCAACCTCTTGGTTCTTTGCTTTCTGTTGCATTTCCCCTCTTTCCCAACTTCTGGTAAAGGAATAATTTGCACTCAAATCCTTGTCTCGGGAACTCAAACAAATACATGTATACACATGTTCACAGCAGCATTACTCACAATAACCAAAAAGTAGAAACAGCCCAGGCGTCCATCAGCAGATGAACGGAGAACCAAACTGTGATCTATCCACGGGATGAAATGTTATTCAGCCCTAAAAATGAATGGGGTTCTGATCCATACTGCAACATGGATGAACCTTGAAAACACGATGCTAAGTCCTTGAAAGGAGCCACACATAAAAGGTCACATGATCCCATTCATGCAAAAGGTTCAGAATAGGTAAATCCATAGAGACAGAATGCAGCTCAGGGGCTGGAGGATGGGAAATGGGAGCAACAGGTTTGGGTTTCATGGTTATAGGTGATACAAAATATTTTGAAACTAGATAGAGGTTGTTGTTGTACAACATTGTGAATGTACTAAATGCCATTTTGTTCACTTTAAATGGTTAATTTTAGGCCAGGAAAGGTGGCTCACACCTGTAATGCCAGCACTTTGGGAGGCCGAGGTGGGCAGATCACTTGAGGTTAGGAGTTCAGGACCAGCCTGGCCAACATGGCAAAACCCCATCTCTATTAAAAATACAAAAATTAACCAGCTGTGGTGGTGCATGCCTGTAATCTCAGCTACTCAGCAAGCCGAGGCAGGAGAATGGCTTGAACCCAGGAGGCGGAGGCTGCAGTGAGCCGAGATGGCACCACTGCACTCCAGCCTGGGCAGAAGAGATTCTGTCTCAAAAAAAAAAAAAAAAAAAAATTAAAAAAAGGTTAATTTTAGGTTTTGTGAATTTCACCTCCATTTTAAAAATTTCTTATCTCAGGGTCTGCTTCTGGGGGGCCCAAACTAAGTTACCTGGCACCATGGGCGGCAACCCATCCTAGGGACTGCGCCGCCTCTAATGATAAGATACGGGGAGCCAGGAGCCCTACGTGACCTCCCTCTTCTGGGGAGGTTCTTGGTCTGATCCACTGCTTTTTCCTGAGATCAGAACTTTCAAATCTACCTTGTGAAGTCTAGAAAAGCACATCTTTTACAGAGAGTGGGATTAGGAAACTGGTCATAATCTTACTGTCCTCAAAAAGAGCACTTTTTCACAAACAGGCTGAGAGGTCTCCCCAGCTTTTCTCCCTATGCCCTATGACAGACCTCAGACCATGAGATTTAGTCCAGAAAAATCCTGGAGGCGTCTTGACTGTGAGAACCAGGAGTAGAGTCAGCTCAGGAAGGGGCTGCCTAGAGATTTCCACTGGGAGGGGAAGCTGCTGTTTATGAAATATTTTCATATGGCATCGATTACTGAAAAAATGAACAGGAATGGAGTTGATCAGATTTGCAATTAGAGACGATCACTCTGGCTGCTGCTGTAGAGAAGGAACTTGAGCAATGTCAGCAAGGACACATAACGCTGATGAGGAGGTCATTGCAAAGACTCAGGCAGGAGATGATGGCAGCTTAGACAAGGGTAGTGGTGGTGCAGATGGAGGGACCAGATCTGGGAGATACATGGGAGGTGAAATCCACAGGCCTGGGTAATGGACCGTATGGTGGGAATCAGCAAGCAGACAGGTGAAGGTACCATTGTCTGAGAAGACAAGCATAGGAGAGGAGCAGGCAAAGGACCGGGGTGGGAAATCCTGGCTTCATTCTTAGATGCGCTTAGTTTTGGGTGCCTTTGAAACATCCTGGTGGAGATTCCAGGAAGCCAGGTAGGTACGGGGTTCTGGAACTCAGAGGAGAGGCATGAGCTATAGAGACCACCAGCCTGGAGATGGTAAAGGAAGGAAGAGAATCTTTAATTACAGACCAGGAAACAAAGGCATAGAACAGGAAAGAGATCTAACAAGGTTCACGGTCTCAGTGGCCTAGCAGCACAGTATCGTCAGTGTGGTGGGCTCAGTAACGACCCTCCAAAGGTCTCCACATCCTAATCCCTGGAACATGTCAATTGTCATTGTGGAGGGCTCAGTAACGACCCTCCAAAGATGTCCACATCCTAATCCCCAGAACTTGCCAAGATGTTACCTTACTTGCTAGAAGGGGGCTCTGCAGATGTGATTAAATTAAACATCTTGAGCTGGGGAGATTATCCCGGATTCAGGATAATCCAGGTGGGTTCAACGTAATCACAAGGGGTTAGGTTCTGTTAGAGGAGAAGACGATGTGGTGAGAGAAGCAGAGATTGGAGCAATGAAGCCAAGGAAGGCAGCCCCTGGAAGCTGGAAGAGATAAGGAGCACATTCTCCATGGAGATCCAAGAGGAGCCACTGCTGACACCTCGATGTGAGCCCCGTAAAACTCATTTCTGACTTCTGACCTCCAGAGCTGTAAGAGTGTGAATATGTGTTCTTTTAGACCACTAAGTTTGTAGCAATTAGTTACAGCAGCCACAGAAAGCTAATACAGCTGAACTCACATTATTATTGACCACATAAACCTGGATCCTTGGGGGACTCTCTGACTGTAAGTAACAATACTGTGAGGACATTTCCTGCTGACTTAACAAGAGGTCTTGGGGCTGATTCAGCCACTCAGACTCTCCCTCCTTTTGCTCAGCCCTTCAGGTTGGTAACGTCTCTGCCCACAATCATAGTATGGCCGCCATAACTCCAGCATCAGCACCTCACGGGACAATGTCTAAGCAGGATGAAGGGCACAGAAGTCAGGGGCCTCCAGATGCTCAAGACCTCTGGATTTAATGAAGAGAACAATGATTCCTGCAAAGCCCAGAACACTTCCTTTTACATCTCATTGGCCAGAATTGATCATAGGCTCACTCTGGGACTGCAGAGTGTTGGTTCCTCCCCCATGAGGGACAGGTTCCTGCCTGAGAGGAGAGTATAACATTCTGCTCTGAGCTCTCTTCCAGGTTCCCAGGTCCTGAGAGATTAACCCACTCCCTCCAAATTGCTTCTTTGTATCAAGATTCTGACAATAGAACATGAGGGACACAGACTGGACAAGTCACAAAGAAAGCTCCTTTCTGCAAGATTGCAACACCTGCCTCATCAGAGCCTCCAGACTTGTGGCTAGCACTCTGCCCATTTTGGCTCCTTCTCCTCTGAGCCCTCTTGTTCCCCAGGTTTTGGGAGACACTTCCTTAGGGGAGTGGCAACAGCCATTCCTTGGCAGTGTGAATCTCACTAAGTTTTTGAAAGTTCATCATGTGCTCTGAAAAAAAAAAAAAGCAGAATTCTATTAACAAGAGAGACTAGATATTGGGTAAGCAACTAGTAGTTGCTGCCACAAACTCTTTGTATGCTTACTTGGGGTAGCCTACCAGGCTTAACCCAGTTCTCAGCCAAGGGCGACTGTATTTCATAGGAACATGTGGCAATATTTGGAGATATATTTGGAGTCATATCGTGGGGGATGTTTCTACTGGCATCTAGTGGGTAGAGAGAGGCCAGAGACGCTGTCAAGCATTCTACAATGCACATGACAGCCCCACAATGAAGAATGATCTGATTGCAAATGTCAACAGTGCTGAGGTTAAGAAACTCTGACCTAATCCCTTGGGAGCAGGATAGGGGTGCCAGGTTTACCAAGAGGTGTATTCATATTTTTTTGGTGGGGGAGACGGAATCTCGCTCTGTCATCCAGGCTGGAGTGCATGGCACGATCTTGGCTCGCTGCAAATTCCACCTCCTGGGTTCAAGTGATTCTCCTGCCTCAGCCTCCCGAGCAGCCGGGATTACAGGCACCCGCCACCATGCCCGGCTAATTTTTTGTATTTTAGTAGAGACGGGGTTTCACCGTGTTGCCCAGGCTGGTCTCAAACTCCTGAGCTCAGGCAATCTGCCCATCTCTGCTTCCCAAAGTGCTAGGATTACAAGTGTGAGCCACTGCGCCTGGCCTGTACTTGTATTTATACTAAAATACTATTTCTTGTTTATCTGAAATTCACACTTAACTGGGTGTCCTGTGTTTGATCTGGCAACCCTAGAACAGGGTCAGACTCTATACCCCCAGTGTTTGCTCTATATCCCAATGTTTGCTGTCTCAGGGCTTAACAACCTAACACACATTTGTCAAATGAATGAAAAAATGAGGATCTCACCAAAGATGTCCAAGGCTGCTGCACACTCCGGTCACCTTGGTCAAAATACCTTCCTGGAGCCCATGCAGATAGCCTCCAAAACACAAAGCAGCCATCTGCTTCCTGGGCTCCATTACGGCAGCAGATCCCCTGCAAAGCAGCTCAGATATCTTCCCTTTCCCTCCCCTTCCTCCAGGGAAGGTTGGCTGCCTGCTCTGCAGTGACACTGCAGGGTCAGAACTCAGCCTGTGAGTAATCCAAGAACAGTGCCTATTTGAGGGGTTCCTCGCTGCTGAGACAGACAGCCTGTGGCCGTCAGTCCCAAATAGCATCTGTTAATGGCCCACTGGAGTATGGTCCCTGTCGAAGTCAAAGAAAAAAGCCCTTAATTCACTAGTCGTCTAAACAGACAACACCAGCTGATAACTCCTATAGCCTAGCTTATGATTCTTTATGAATCTCAGTGAATGCAGCTGCAAACAGACTATAAAATCTGTTTTATCCACAGGGGAACCCTTTAGAGGGCCGATGGTGGAAATTGGATTCATGAGGACCCACTGCCCTGGATTTTCATAGTCAAGTTTTGCAGGCAATGGAAGAACATCCCAGGGCCTCATATGACAGCACGTTTCTGATTCCATGAATACTCATTGTGCACCACCCTAAACCAGACAAAGAGTATGCATTTTACCTTCATTAATCTTAATCCACATGACAGCTTGCAGTGTCCTTGATAGTAACCCCATTCTTAAGATGAGGAAACTGAGGCCCAGGGAGGTCAGCTAAGGAGGAAGGAGGGGCCAGCCAGTGGAGGCAGAGCCCAGGTTAGTTAGAACATTGGCCTTGGGGCTGTACTGCTCTTTTATTAAATCACCACCATAATATATCAGCTCGTAAGTGATTTTTCTGGACGGGGATTGCAAAACCAGGTGTGCTATCTTAGAGAGAACCCTAAACTGAATTGCATTTATAGTCAAATAGATCCTGTTTTCCCCTTTCAAGAACTTTTGTCCACCAAAGATCCATGAGCTCTACCTTTTCCGCAGAGACCTGGAGCTGTGCTGCCTGGGGACACCTTATTTTAGTATTTTAATATTCACTTACATGTGTATTAATGCTGCTTAACCAAGGCCTGTGTGCCTCAGTTTCATCACACAGTGAAATCTACATGTTTAATCTTCCTTGCCTGCTTATCCAAAAAAGAACTATGGGTGGATGGTTAAGCAGCTAGACAAACTGTCACTTCTCTCTGCAAATTTTCCTCCTAATTGGAGGCAGCCCTGCTGTGTTTCACTGGTAAGAATTCTGATTAAACCTCATTGCTTTCCAAGGTTAAACGCATGCCACCCCAGGAGACCAGTTACACCTGTTTAGAATCCACCCCCAAACTAACCCTTTATTCCTGAATGTGCACTTTGAGGCCTTGGGCATTAGTATAAACTACACTACACAATTATTTGTAATTAAGGGAGAAAATGTGTACTGTGCTGCAAAAATTAGCCATGCTTTGTTGATGTGAATCATGTCTATGCCGGCGCGCCAGCCCAGAGAGGCGGCATAAAATACAATTAAATTTCTTCTGACTTAATAGTTGTTTATGTTGCTATTTTTCATAATCATAATATCTCAAGACACAGAAACAGTTTTTCTCTAATGTAATTGCGTTCTACCAATGAGACAGCCTGGGTTTAAATGAAAACTCAGGCAGAATTAACCACAAGAGTGTATTATATGGATGATGCTAAATTTTGTTATAAAGCCCCATGCACAACTGTCCCCACTCAGGAGCTTAGACCTTTATCCCAACCCCATGAGGGTGACTCTGCAGCCTCTTCTGCTCCCGTGGAAGAGTTTGAGCCAAATTTCGTGAGCTATTAAAGCCACCTGTGCCCCAGTTTAGTGTCCTTGTGCTCCAGACCCCAGTCATTTCCCTACTTTTAACATTTCTCCTTTACACATTGATTTGGTTGAGACACATTAAAAGCTTGACTTTTACAACCCTCATAAAATCCCATCTGCTCCAAGCTCCGATCCAAACTCAGCCAGAACATGCTCAGACAAACTGTTCGGATTATACTTCAGCCTCTCAATGGAAGGACACACAAAGCAACAGCAATTCTCTCTCTCTCTGTCATTAAACATAAGTCAGGCATTCTTCACAAAATGCTGCCAAGAAAGCCATAGAAGGAATAGCATGACTTATACACATCAAAAGAAAGATCCCCTCAAGGGGGTTTGGGAAGAGTCGGGGTGGCATGGAGAGCTTGAAAGGCCCAATTGTCCATCCAGGATGATACCAGTGAGAGATGTCATGAGGGGCGAGAGACATGGGAGGGGAAAGACTGTGCCAGACACTGTAGATGGAGGCAGCAGGGGCTGGAGCATCAGGAGGCTGTGGGGGCCCCAAGGATTCTGCTGAGCCCCACCCAGGCCCGGCTGAGTCATGGCTGAGAGATTTCCCACGCCAGGGACATCTGAGACCCTGAGGCCCCTAAGTCTCCCAGGCAGACACCGAGCTCCAGAATGCTGCCAACAGTCCCCACCTGCATGGAAGGACCTGGAAAACAGGCTGAGGCCTTGAACCCAGAGGACCAGGTAGTTTGCTGGGAATTATGGGGAAGAAACGTGGCTGAAGGAGCTTTGCAGACCCTCTGAGCTCATGGGTGTCTGAGCTGATAAGTTAAGATCAGCCTAAAACACCTGACCTACAGCACCTGCCTACAATGAACACACATGCACACATGCACACTTACAGAGGCACTCACAGGCAAACACACATGCATACACACACACACGCACACACAGGCACTCACAGGCACACACACATGCATACACACGCACAGACTTACAGCGGGACTCACAGGCAAACACACACATGCATACACACACACACACACACACACATATACACACACACACAGTCACAAACAAGATTCGTCCCCTCTCCCCTAAAGGAGAAGGGGCAAAATGCAGACATCACCATACCTGACCTTTGAACAGTGACAATGGAAAGAAAACCCAAGTAAACAAGTGATACCACCAACCCAGCCACAGCCCCCTCTTCTATGCTAAATTCAATTTGCCACGTCCCCTTCATGGTGTTTCCTTGATGGCAGGAAAGGGATAGAGTAGAAAATTACAGGCAGGGCCCAGTGTGGGGAAGAGAGGCCTCAAAAATTCAAGGCCCGAGGGAAGGCAATATGCGGTGACACAGTGGCTTCCAAAACTATTTTTCCTCTCTACATACACACAACCAGATTCACCAGATTCAGCACACAAAAAAATGTATTTCAGAAAAGCAAAGAATAATTTTTTATGTAAGTATGCACCAAATATCACATAGGACATGGTTATACTAAAAAATTAATTTATCAAAAATTCAGATTTAACCAAGAATCCTGTATTTTATTTGGCAACACACACACACACACACACACACACACACAGACACACTCTCACACATCTTATCTAGGACTCAACATAAAAAGCAGCTAAAAGGCAGGTCCTACCCCTGGGCCTCCCTGCCCCAGCCCCTAGACCCTGATGGCACCTTCTTGGACTCTAAGGGCCCAATTAGAAAATCACTGGTGCAGTTGGGCATGGTGGCTTATGCCTGTATTTAGGAGGCCGAGGTGGGTGGATCACCTGAGGTTAGGAGTTCGAGACTAGCCTGGCCAACATGGTGAAAGTCCATCTCTACATATACAAAAATTAGCTGGGTGTGGTGGTGCATGCCTGTAATTCCAGCTATTCTGGAGGCTGAGGCAGGAGAATCGCTTGAACCCAGGAGCCGGAGGTTGCAGTGAGCCGAGATCACGCCACTACACTCCAGACTGGGCAACAAGAGCAAAACTCCGTCTCAAAAAAAAAAAAAAAGCACCAGCGCGGTGGAAAGGGTATGCGTTCCACGTCAGGATACAGTTCCACCTGGTTCAAACCCCACTTGCCAGCCTCGTGACCTTGAGCAAGCCCCTTTACGTCTTTGAGCATTAATTTTTCCATAAACTTAGGTGTATGTTTGAATCTGGGTATTTGCTCATGTGTGTGTTGGAACACTGCCCTCTCGCCCCTCTTGTCACCCGTCTCTTTCCCACCAGGCTCCCTGTCACTGGGGAAGGGAAGAGGAGGCTGCTCTAAAGCAGGTTCTCAGTGGAGACAGAGAGCAGGGAGACAGACTTTCCCTAGAGGACACCCCCAGATTTGTTCACCTTGTAGCAAACTGTGAAGGGGATTTCTTACTGCATCTCCACCTCCTGTTACAGAGCCACCAGACGGTTCTAATTAACTTAAAGTCATTAATGGCTGGGCACAGTGGCTCATGCCTGTAATCTCAGAACTTGAGGGGCCAAGGTGGGCAGATCACTTGAGATCAGAAGTTCAAGACCAGCCTGGACATGGTGAAACCCTCTCTCTACTAAAAATACGAAAATTAGCAGGGCACTGTGGCGGGCACCTGTAATCCCAGCTGCCAGGAGGCAGAGGTTACAATGAGCAGAGATCGTGCCACTGCACTCCAGCCTGGGTGACAGAATGAGACTCTGTATCCAAAAAAAAAAAGTCATTCATTAAATATAGAAACGGGGTGGAGAGGACAGACTGAAGACCCCTGGCCTCTTGCTTGTGCAGCATCATGGAGGAGAGAAAACTCAAGGCAGCCCACAAGGTGTCCTCATAAGCAACTTTAGTGTCCTCATAAGCAACTCAAAGAGTAATGGTGCTGGGCTACGCTGGTGGCACATAGGACATTTGTTCATGAAGGCCCTTCCTTCCCTGGGCCAAGTTTAAGTACACACCATGGCTTAGAAGGTGGGTGTGAGGTTCAGGCTTTGGTGATACTTGCTGGCTTGTTTTTTTGGGTTTTTTAAATATATTACTTCTCCTGAAGCATTAATAACATGCTAAATTTCCAAACTTACCAGTTGAGTGATGAGTTGACTATAAAACGCTGGGTTGGAGAGTGACAATATGCCCCTGGGTGTGCGTGCACTCCCGTGTGTCCACATGAACCTACGTGTGTCTGTTGCCCAGAATATGGCTCCTATGCAATGATCTTGAACACCTGGTTAATGTATTTATAAAGGCAATACAATCATACAGAGAACACCGCTGGCATTTGGAGCTCATTCCCCTTTGATAGAGGGATGATTTTTCTCTCCACTGTTCTGGAATTGGTGAAGTGTTGAGACCTGCATCACAAGGATGGTTCTAGTCTCTTGATTTAGGCTGGATGGGGAATATTCCCGGCCCATCCTGTCCCATAATAGAGACTACCAGTTCTTAGACATCGTCTCCCTCAGAAGCAGGGAATCCTCTCCACCCAGAGACTGCTTCATCTGGAGTTCTTCATGCTCGCTTATGATTTTGAAACCCACATCTTATGACTTTGAGGCTGCGTTGCCCAGTGGTCCTGGCCTCTGACCCATAGCTTCATCTTATGAAAAATCTAGCCCCCAGTTTTGTACACCTGGGCCCTGCTGGAGACTTAGATAATTTCTATCCCAACCTCAGGATCGTTTTGCGCAGCTTTCTTGTGTGGATTGATGGACAGGTCCATCCCTGGGGACCATAACCACTACCCAAGAAGTGTCTGACCAAGTGGAAGCCAAGCGTGTTAAGGGAAGAAAGTTGCCAACAGCCTTTCTCACTGGCTCCCATTCAGGGCCTCAGGAGTGACGTGACCCACCCCAGGGGCTGGAGGACAGAAGCTTTTTGGCTAAAAGTTTGAGAAAACTGTTTACACACAGAAGTCCAGAAGAGATTCATGCTCTGGTGAAAATCAGATGATCCAAAAAATTGTGTGTGACCTGCTGTAGAGATGGACAGTAGCCAGGAGACACCACGCTTCTGAATGCAGATCATCTGGCTCTTTCTGAAAAAGGGAACCCTTGATGGGCTGGGATTCTTAGTGCCTTGGAGTGCTGACTATTTGAATGTGAATCAGGATTTGTTCAGCTGCAAGGAGTAGAGTAAATTAACAGTTGCTTAGTCAGTGCTTCTGAAACTTTCGTGTGCATACAAATCACCTGGGTTCCTTGTTAAACAGCAGCTTCTAATTCATTAGGCATGGAATGGCATCTATAATAAGCTCCTAAATCAAGTCCATGCTTCTCATCCAGGAACTATGCTTTGAGTAGCAGAGGGGTGTACACTGCAACTACCAGGGAGCTTCCAACTTAATTGGAATCCTCCAGAATTCCAATTTAATTGGTATGGGGTGTGGTCTGGGAATTGGCAAATTTTAAATCCCCCCAGGTGCTTCTAGTGCGCAGCTAAGGCAAGAACCACTGACTTAAGCAATAGAGACTTTTCCTTACCGCACGGTACCAGAAGTCCTGAAGGCCGCGTTCTCCAGGCTGGTTTGGCAGCACTATCGTGTCCGGAATTGGTGGGTTCTTGGTCTCACTGACTTCAAGAATGAAGCCGCGGACCCTCTCGGTGAGTGTTACAGCTCTTAAGGCGGTGCGTCTGGAGTTGTTCGTTCTCTCCCGTTGGGTTCGTGGTTTTGCTGACTTCAGAAGTGAAGCTGCAGACCTTCGTGGTGAGTGTTACAGCTCGTAAAAGCAGTGTGGACCCAAAAAGTAAGCAGCAGCAACAGTTATTGCAAAGAGCAAGAGAACAAACCTCCCACAGAACAGCAAGGCAAACCAAATGAGTTGCCACTGCTACTTCCGGCAGCCTGCTTTTATTCTCTTATCTGGCCCCGCCCACATCCTGCTGATTGGTCCATTTTACAGAGAGCCGATTGGTCTGTTTTACAGAGAGCTGATTGGTCCATTTTGACAGGGTGCTGATTGGTGCATTTACAATCCCTGAGCTAGACTTAAAAGTTCTCCACGTTCCCACTAGATTAGCTAGATACAGAGTGTCCACACAGAGGTTCTCCAAGTCCCCAGCAGAGTAGCTAGAAACAGAGCGTCAATTGGTGCATTCACAAACCCTGAGCTAGACACAGGGTGCTGATTGGTGTGTTTACAAACCTTGAGCTAGATACAGAGTGCTGATTGGTGTATTTACAATCCCTTAGCTAGACATAAAGGTTCTCCAAGTCCCCACCAGACTCAGGAGCCCAGTTGGCTTCACCCAGCGGATCCCATACTGGGGCCGCAGGTGGAGCTGCCTGCCTGTCCCATGCTGTGCACCCACACTCCTCAGCGCTTGGGTGGTCGATGGGACTGGGCGCCGTGGAGCAGGGGGCAGCACTCGTCTGGGAGGCTGGGGCCGCGCAGGAGCCCACGGCCTGGGGGAGGCGCAGGCATGGCGGGCTGCGGGTCCCGAGCCCTGCCCCGCAGGGAGGCAGCTAAGGCCCGGCAAGAAGTCTAGCACAGCAGCTGCTGGCCCAGGTGGTAAGCACCTCACTGCCCGGGGCTTGCGGGCCGGCCAGCCGCTCCGAGTGTGGGCCCCCTGAGCCCACGCCCACCCAGAACTCACGCTGGCCGGCAAGCACCGTGCGCAGCCCCGGTTCCCACCTGCGCCTCTCCCTCCACACCTCCCTGCAAGCTGAGGGAGCCGGCTTCGGCCTTGGCCAGCCCAGAAAGGGGCTCCCACGGTGCAGAGGCGGGCTGAAGGGCTCCTCAAGTGCGGCCAGAGTGGGCGCCAAGGCCCAGGAGGTACCGAGAGCAAGCAAGGGCTGCAGGGCTGCCAGCATGCTGTCACCTCTCACTATGGTGGAATTAGGAGCCAGAATCTTTCCATCCTTGTGTTCCACCATCCTTATCATGTCTTCAACCTTAATGCCTCACAGTCTCAAGATGGCTGCAGAGTTCCAGACATCATATCCGCCCACAGGGTAGGAAGAAATGGCAGGACACTTTGCTGTCTCTCTCTTCAGCAGGAACTTTCATGGAACTCAGCCTCTCCACCCACACAACAGACATCACTTTGTCTTTTTGCCAGGGGTGGGTTATATATGTGGTTGCCATATTCAGCAAATAAACGTACTAAATTTAAATTGGGACAAGTTTATGCTAAACAATTATTCATTGTTTTTCTGGAAGGTGAATGTAACTAGGCATCCTGTGCTTCATCTGGCCCTAGTAATATTTAATACATCCACCCATATACCAATAATTGACAAAGGGAACTAGGATGATTACACTTGGTTTAGCCTCCAGCCCACCCTCTAATTAACCCATCCGTTTATCCTTAGAGGAGCCTGAGTTCCTCTCTCTTATTGGCCAGACCTGGGTCACATGTTTGTCTCTGAGCCAATCGCTGGCTAGAGAAATGGGATGTGCTGACTGGCTTAGCCTGGGTCACATGCTCCATCCTACAGCCAAACATGTAAGGTGGATAAGGGAGAAGGCGTTACCTCCCTTATCCAGGCAAAAGGCTATAACTAGGAGGAGGGTGCACTAACCACGTGTTTTATTTTCTGTATTCTGACACTTTGGTATCTGGGACCATGCTGACCCTGACCTGCCTTTCTGAGGGTTAGCCAGTTCTTGATAAAGCATGCTTTTCAAATACAAACCAACCAACCCAGAGCCAATGCTCCAACCCCCTCCTTTACTGGACCCTCCTATTCCATTCCCTAGTCACGCCAGGGCCAGGTGCCAGACAGCTAGGGGCAGTCCCTATGCCCCAGGGCCCCCTGAAATTATTGAAACTAACTAGCCAATCCCAAAACCTGCTTACCTCGCCTTCCTCATTTCGTCCCTCCAAAGCCACAATCAAGGCTCTTTCCCACATTCACTCCCTCTCCTTCTGCCTCTGCCAACCCCAGCGCTTCCCTGGGTGGTCCCCATGGTATGGTGTGTCACCTCCTGTCGGGACCTGTAACAAACCCTCTTTTGAGTGGCAGTCCTTTCCTGACTTATTATACCTCGAATTTTCCATCAATCCAATGTACTTTAAAACAGAGGGAAAGCATTTTTTCAAATAAATGTATTCAAGCATCTACTGGTATGCCAGACATTGCTTCAGTGATGGGATACAGCCATGAACGAAGCCCATACAATCATACAATGCTCCTGAAACAGACATTCTAGTGAAGTAAGATAAATAAGCACATGCAAAATATGTGTCATGTCAGATAGTGGTGGGTGTTGGCAAGGAGGACAGAGAACGGGCAGGAATCGTAAGAGGCTGCAATTTCAAATGGAGCAGGCAAGGAGGGCCTTACTGAGAAGGTGACATTTGAAGAGAGAGCTGAGGTAGCTGAGGGAGGAAGCCACAAAGACATCTGGTGAAATAGCCATCCAGGCACAGAGCACAGCAAGTGCAAAGGCCCTGAGGTCAGGAGGGATTTTAACTGGCTTCCCCTGGGTGTTGGGTGGAGAGACGTGATTGGCACAGACAGTCATCAGCCCTTATCCACGGCGGGCTGAAGCAGGTGGGATAAAGCCAGGAAGAGGGGCGCTGTGGACTCTGTGCTCATTGCCCTGGCACTGGTGCTGGTGCCTTGAGAGCACTCCCAGGCAGTAATGATCCCTCTGTGGGTTTCTCCGGGGTCAGCTGGGGTTTCTGCTCTGTGGACAGCAGCTGGAGGGAAACAGGAGTGAATCAGTCCATCAAATGGAGCCATGGATGGACCAGTGTCTGAAGATAACGCTGTCTTCTTCTGTCCTGGGGCTACGGTTCTCCCCAGATGCTGAAGAAATCATTGAAAGGACATGAAACAAATAGATATATTATAAAGCAAGAATAGCAAAATATTAATGGTGGAGTCTAGGTGGTGAGTATAAGGTGTTCACTGTAAAATTTTTTGTTTAAAAACATTTAAAATAAAATATTGGGGAAAGTGACACACAGTCCTTTTGTTTTTTTAATTCCTTTTAAGTAAAAGGTTGACAGTGGGCGAGCTGAGAGTGTCTCTGATATCCTAGTTGACCTGACCCTGTTTACGGCATGGAAACCCTTCAGTCCTCATTTGCACATTTCATGGTCACACCAATGGGCTCCTTCTTTTTGTCCTGTGTCTTCTCACAGACCTTGGCAAAACAAACACAACAGTAGTGATGCCAACCATTTGGATATGCCAAAGGGAAGCCATAAAGGGCTTCCTTTAAGCCTTAAGAGATGAAAGTTTTTAAATTAATAAAAGAAATAAAAATTGTATGCTGAGGTTACTAAGATCTTCAGTAAGAATAAATCTTCTATCCTAGAAATTGGGAAGGAGAAAAAAACTCATGCTAGTTTTGCTGCTGCACCTCAAACTGCAAAAGATATGGCCACAGTGCACAAGTGCTTAGTTAAGATGGAAAAAACCATTACATTTGTGGATGGGAGACATGAACAGAAACGTGTTCAGTCAGGTTCTGTATTAGCTGTGGTTTCAGGGTCCACTGGGAGTCCTGGAATGTATCCCCTGGTGGATAAGGGCTGATGACTGTCTGTGCCAATCACATTTCTCCACCCAACACCCTGGGGAAGCCAGTTAAAATCCCACCTGACCCCAGGGCCTTTGCACTTGCTGTACCAGCTGCTGCCCACAGAGCAGAAACCCAGCTGACCCCAGAGAAACCTGCAGAGGGATCATTACTGCCTGGGAGCACTCTCAAGGGACCAGCATGAGCGCCAAGGCACCGAGGACAGAGTCCACAGCACCCCTCTTCCTGGAAAGCCCACCTGCTTCAGGGCCCCAGACACAGGCTGCAGCTCCCAGACCCCCTTAACTTCACATCAGAGACCCCAGAGCCAGAAAGGCCTTTGAAGGAAAGGCCTTCTTTTAGACCCATTTTTGTATTTGTTTTTGACAAATGAGGAAACAGAGGCACAAGACTCAGAGAATCCAGCTTCTTCCACTCACATCACAAGCTGCGTCTGCCCAGAGTCGCCATGCCTAGCCTAGGGTTCCTGGTGCAAGACGACACACATAGACACAGAATGGGATTCGAGTTGGATTCACAAGGAAAAGGGTTTCCCCCAAAGCCTAAAGACGAAGAAAGGGTCAGACCAAATCATGTTTCCACCCAATATCTTTTGAGTACTCCCTATGTCGGGCACTATTCTACAGCCTACGGCTACAGTAATGAAGACAGACACAATTCCTTCTCTCAGGAAGTGGAGGTGATGATGTTAGCAAATGAATACATGCAGTCATTTCAAAGAGAAATAAATTATAAGAAGAGAACAAAGGGAGGCAATGGGCCAGACAGCAAGGGTGGTAGGGGGGCTACTTTAGATGGACAAACTGGGGAGACTGTCCAAGGCCATGGTGAGGAGCTTGGATTACATTCCCATAAAATGAAAATGGGTTAGGGGGCTTAGATGGGGAAGGGACATGACCAGACATGTATTCTAACACCATCCTTCTGGCTGAGTGTGGAGAACAGATTGTCAAGGGTGAGGGTGGAAGCAGAGAGACCACCCTCTCTGGGTGGAAGCGAAGCCACTGTAATTGTCAGGCAGGAGCTGGTGATGCTTGGACTGGAGTGCATAGTGCAGATGGTGAAATGCCGTCAGACCCTGTATGTATCTGGGGGACTGGAGGTGGGGTTGAGGCAAAGAGAAGAGGAAGGACAACACCTGCATTTTAAGCTGAGTCACTAGGTTGATGATTGAGCCCCAGCTCTTCTCTCCTGGGAGCGATAAACATTTGCTACAAGATCTGTGATTCAAATAAGCTTAATATTAAGCTCAGATTATAACTTTGTGTCAGTGACTCTTGATGAAAACCAAGAAAATATCCTGGCATAAGAAAGTCTGATGGGGACACAGGAGAGCAGCACAAAGGAAACCATGGAAGCCTCAACATAGACGTATATTTTTTCTCACCATTATAAAGGTGGAACAACTAGGGCACAGAAAGATTAAGAAACTTGCTCCAGGTCACACAGCCAGAAAGCAGTAAAGCCAATATTTAAACCTAGTGCCATGTTTTTATTTACTTATTTTTAATTTTTTTTTTAAGACAAGGTCTCACTCGGTCACCCAAGCTTGAGTGCAGTAGCGTGATCACAGCTCACTGCAGCCTCAACCTCTTGAGCCTCAACCTCCTGAGCTCGAGCAATCCTCCCACCTCAGCTTCCCAAGTAGCTGGGACTACAGGAGAGTGCCACCACACCCAGCTAATTTTTTTTTTATTATTATACTTTAAGTTCTAGGGTACATGTGCACAACATGCAGGTTTGTTACATAGGTATACATGTACCATGTTGGTGTGCTGCACCCATTAACTGGTCATTTACATTAGCTGTTTCTCTTAATGTTATCCCTCCCCCCACCCCACAACAGGCCCTGGGTGTGTGATGTTCCCCGCCCTGTGTCCAAGTGTTCTCATTGTTCAATTTTTATATTTTTTGTAGAGACGAGGGTCTCCCTATGTTGCCCAGGCTGATCTTGAACTCCTGGGTTCCAGTGATCCTCCCATCTTGGCCTCCCAAAGTTCTGGGATTACAGGTGTGAGCCACCATGCCCAGCCATAGAGCCACGTTTTTTAATCACTGCACTACTGAACCAGTCTTCAGGTAGAGGACACTGAATTGTTCCAATTTGAAAGTTTATTTTTCATTGTAATACACAGTGTGACTGGGAATGTCTTTATATATTCATCTCTGCCTCCTTGAGCAAGTATTTCTGAAGATAAACTCTCTAGGGAGTGGAGACAGCAGTCTTAGGGTCCCTCATGTTCTGTGGAGTCTGTCAGCTTCCACCTGGCAGCCCTCCACTCTCACATCTTTGCCCGAAAGTCCTCCTTTCTACAAATGAGCCGGGGCCCCCTGCCCAACAGTTGAACTGGCCTTGGAAGGTGGCCAAACTCCTTCCAGGAGGTGAGGGGTGGGGAGGGAGAATGCGTCTTCTGAACCTCTAAATAGACCCAGGTCAACAAGGCTCATCCCCTGAAGTCCGACACACTATCTCATAGCCAGCTTCAGCCAGCAAGCAGGCGGCCTCCTGAAAAATTTATCATTTGCTATTTTCTGCTCATCCATGCAGGAGTTCTGACAGTCCTCAGAGCCAGAGACTTCTCCACTGAGATAATCCCAGCATTCCATCCAGTTCCAGGGCAGAGAACAGCCGTCCATTCTCATTAGGGTCCGGTTAGGAGGATGAAGCTGGACACGCAAGATGAGGGGCTCATTCTGTTTCCTATTTTGGGGGTTGAGTGTGCAGGTTTTTACTGAGAATGGCTTTTCCTTTCCCTACGTGAAGTAGTCACTCCTCCCTGAGCTGCCTCTTGGAAGTATCAAAAGCTCAGCGGAACTGGTTTTGTGAGCTTACTGATCAGAAAGTGCTCGAAAGTGTCATCAAAGTTTCAAATCCATTAGGAAAATCTGTTTGGGTGATGTTCAAAGACCTTTAGGCTTTTGTCACCAGGAGACTAAGAAAGAAGAGAAAAGTCTAGAAGCTGAGACCTTGTTTGTGTGGTTTCCTTTGGTCGAGGAGGCCATGGCAGTTGTGGGTCCTGCCAGGGTGTTACTGGCTTAATTCAATTCAGACGACCTTTGATGAGCCTCTTTAGGTGCCAGGGCTCAGCCAGGCACTGGGGCACCCTGATGAGTGTGGTCTCTGACTTGGGGAGCAAATTGTCTAGCTCAGGTGTCCGAAAAACAGCCATCTGCCTACCGTCTCATGATTTTGCAACATCTCTGTGACATCTGGGAAGAAGAGTGATTGCTGAAGCACAGGGCTGCGCTGTGAGCCCATTCCTGGGGGTGCCAACTAACTCAGCCACAGGCAAGGGTGTGTCTACAACTCCCAGAGCCCCCAGGGGAAGCAGGAGTCCCTCAGGAGAACAGGACAAAGACCATATGAGGCTCCCAGCTCAGTTCCCCGCTTGACTCTGCTTCTGGACAATTTTCAAACCTGAGACAAGACAGACATGTTCCCTCTTGGATCCAATTTCCATATAGTTAGGAATGTGGACCAAGGAATTGCAAAGGGCACACCTTGGCCTGGGGTTTCCAGGTGCTTTTCTTCTTTCTACAACCCCCCAAGTGATCTTTATTACATAAATAATAAACTGTCATTTTTAAAACTCAAAGAACATGAAGGAAAGTAGTTCCTCATTTCCCAGTTTTCACACTCATCACCCCAGGCCAGTATCCTATTCAACGTGATGTGTGTCCTCTAAGAATACACAAACACACACACACACACACACACACACAAACACACATGGGTTTTGGGGCCAAGGCAAAGAGCAACAGGGTGCTCTCTAGAGGGTGACTCCAGAGAGGGCCTCTCGGACGAGGTGACATCTGCAGAGCCTGGAGTGAGAGGACGAGCCAGGCAGATATCTGGGGAAGAGCAGCCTTGGCAGAGGGACCCGCAAGTGCAAAGGCCCTGAGGCAGGAGGGTTCTCAAGGGGGTTGGGGAGCAGCACAGAGGCCCATGTGGCTGCAGCAGGGGAGTGAGGTGGGGAGTGGCAGGGGCGGAGGTTGAAGAGAGGATGAGGGGTCAGGCCATGGAGGGCCTTGCAGGCCATGAGGAATATTTTGGCTTTTATTCTGCATGAGAGGGTGGGTCCCTAGAGGACTCTGAGTGATGGAATCTGATGAGCTGACCTAATAGGATGAAAGGCCCACCCTGGCTGCTGAATGGAGAACACAAGGCGGTGGCCGGAGGCGGAGCCAGGAACCCAACTAGGAGACTTGGACACTAGCCCAGGCAAGAGATGACAATGGTGAGATACAGACAAGTCAAGATCCTGGCTTGACTGACTCCAGCTTCATTCTTCTCCCTGTCTCACCCTCCCTCCCTCTACCTTCCCAAAGAGTTCCCGACCTCACGTACTCTGGCTATATCTATCATTTAAAAACATAGCCATGTTAGTCATCTGTCACACCCTGTGCTCCTGTGTCACCCGAGTCAGGTGTCCCAGGAATAGGTCTGGAGAGGGTGCTGTGGGCATCTGCTACTCAGACTTCTCTTGAGTAGAAGTCTCCAGACTGGCAAATTAGGTCTAAACCTTCAAAGTATCTGGGAAATGCCAAGTCCCCCCAAAACAGTGGTGGTTTGGACCTGGTCCTTTGCAATGCTGAGTGAACTCATCATTTCCAAAAATGAGTGGCCGCAAGCAGTGACGCTAGAGCAGGTGAGATAATATTACATGCCATGTGATAAAGGCCCTCTTTTACATTCTGTATTTATTTCAATATATATTACTAGGTTGGTGCAAAAGTAATTATGGTTTTTGCCACTGAAGGTAACGACAAAAACAGCAATGACTTTAGCACCAACCTTATTTTTTAAAAAAATAGAAAACAAGGATATGAGATCCATGATGACTCAGCCATAATTCCATGGGCTGAGGTTGAATTTAGAAAAGCGAGTCCATTTCAAGAGAAATAATCCATAGTCGTACAGGGCGTGCCCGGAGATGGCCTAAGCAGCACTCATGAGGGGGTGTGCAAATGGAAGACATTGAGAAACGGGGAGTTCCTGCCAAGCTGGGTGGTTTGGGCCCGGGTATTTAATTTCCTTTGGTCAAGGCGAGCAGAGGATCTTCCAGCCCATCAGAGTCACAGAAAGAGGTGTCAGGGTGACCTTACCCCTGGCCCAGAGCGGGTGGGAAGGTTTAGTCATGGAAAGAAATTGGATCTGTTTTTCTCCACATGTCCCCGGGGTTAATCTGGAGAAAACAAGTTTTGGTTGGCTGGCCCAGCTTCGCTTAAAATATTTAAAACTGGCTTCTTTTGCCCTTCACAGCAATATCTCCCAGGTTCTTACCTCCCATCTGAGCTGTCTGTCTGCATTAGGGCTGAGTTGCCGAAGGAGCATAGATCCTGTTTTTGTGTAAAAGATGCTGATTTATAGAACCTCTTTATTATGGCTGTTTTAATGAAGCAGGTTACTGTCCCCAAGGGGAGACTTAACATGTAATGCCGCTAATGCACAGATGCTGCTGTCATTGAAAAGAATTGTTAAAATTGTACTTTAATAGTGAGTTGATATAAATCTTCAATGGCTTATTTGGACAGGGGTGAATGCACCCAACAAGTAGATGTGTAAGGGAGCTACAGACACGAGCTCCCACCAGCGAATCGCCTCTGAAGTTAGTGCCATGGAAACACAAGCACTCAAGACAGTGGTTTTATGCCTGGCAAAAATAAGACACCATTCCGGCCAGGCACAGTGGCTCACGTGTGTAATCCCAGCACTTTGGGAGGCCGAGGCAGGCAGATCATGAGGTCAGGAGATGGAGACCAGCCTGGCCAACATGGTGAAACCCTGTCCCTACTAAAAATACAAAAATTAGCTGGGCATGGTGGCAGGTGCCTGTAGTCCCAGCTACTTGGGAGGCTGAGGCAGGAGAATTGCCTGAACTCAGGAGACAGAGGTTACAGTGAGCCGAGATCGTGCCACTGCACTCCAGCCTGGCAACAGAGTGAGACTCCATCTCAAAAAAAAAAAAAGAAAAAGAAAAAGAAAAAGGCACCATTCCACAGTCTGCTTGCTTTTTGCCAACACAGCATTCAGGGCTGCTGACTACAGCAGGTGAATTATGCACAAGGTGACAGCTTCCCCTGCATTCTCGGAGAAGAGTCTGGCAGGTCGGGTAGACTGCCAGGCTTTGCTCCTTTTGCTTCTAAGGCAGAATCTGCAGACCCAGAGAAGACAAGTTCTCATCACCAACTGCCTCATCCTGGTTTGAAGACAGGTTGTCATCACCAACTGCCTCATCCTGGTTTGAGAAGAGCGGGCAAAGGATTGATTCTGCTTGGACTGGTCTGGATTCACGCATTCAACAAATATTTGCACCTTCTACGTGCCAGGCACTGTACTTGATCAAGACATCAAAGGGCTTTTGGTGTAGAAATAACATGAACTGCAATATCCCGTGGCTGCAGACTGCTCCCTGGGAGATGGAGGGGTAGAATGGAGATGGTGAGGTGGCTCTGGCTAGTTGGTGTGACTGCTGCCTCCTCCAGCCAGTTTCTGATTTTTAGCTCACTTTTAGTGAGCTCACATGGCTCCCCCAGAAGGTGAAGTGTGGTTCTAAGCCATATTTTCTTCCCTTTTTTTTTTTTTTTTTTTAAGACTGAGTCTCACTCACTTTGTCACCTAGGCTGGAGTCCAGGGCATGATCTTGGCTCTGTGCAACCACCGCCTCCCGGGTTCAAGTGATTCTCCTGCCTCAGCCTCCCCAGTACCTGGGATTACAGGCATGTGCCATTACACCTGGCTAATTTTTGTATTTTTAGTAGAGATGGGGTTTCACCATGTTGGTCAGGCTGGTCTCGAACTTCTAACCTCAGGTGATCCACCCACCTCAGTCTCCCAAAGTGCTGGGATTACAGGCATGAGCCACCATGCCCGGCCCTAAGCCATCTGTTTAAAGCATGTTATTTAATCTTTACAACTCCATGTGGTGCATAGTATTACTAACCCCATTTCATAGACAAGGAAACTGAGTCACGAAGAGTTAAGAAATTCAACCCAGTGCATAAATGAAACAGCCAGAATTTGAACCATAGTTTGTTGAACTTCACAGTCTCTGTTTTAATCACTCTGGCCGTCCTCTCCTCCAGGGAGCTGCCATGGCTGAAGTCAGATAATCAACCCTAAAATTCAATATTTGGAACTTGGCAGGGCGTTTCCAGTCCTAGATGACAGAAACGAGGCAGGGGCTGGTTGCTAAGCAACCTACTGGTGGCAGTGGTGACTCCTGGGAGTGGGGAGGGGTCAATAGTGGACCCAGGTTATCATGGGATCAAGATCTGACCAATCAGAGCATCCCATTTCCCTGGCTGTGGTGATTGGCTCTCAGGGTTGTGCACGTGAACCAAGTCACTCCAAAAGCAGCTGGACCAAGGACTTTTCATCTCTGTTGGGAAAGAGATGCCTGCCATCTGCTGGGGTGGCTGAGCTGGCATATTAATCCAGAGCTGCTGAGGGATTGTCCCTGTTGCTCCTAGGGGGAAATCTGCCTTAGAGTATAGCCACCGTGGAGATAATACGAGAGTCCAGAAAACAGTGTCAGCATCAGGATTGAGCTGAGCTTTATATGAGCCAATAAGTTCCCTTTCAGCAAGTTGGGCCTCCCACCACTTGTAGTTACAAGTAACCTCTAGCTACTGTAGGGCAAAGACTAGTGCCCCATTTGACAGGTGATACAACTAAGGCTCCAAGCAGAAGACAGGAAAAGGGGAGGAGCCAACGTTAATCATCTAGTACTTGCCATTCACTGTCTATATTGCTTTATTTAATGCAACTAAGCTGGGTTGCAAGCTTTAGTGTGACACTGACTGTGATGGTTGATTTTATGTGTCAACTTGACTGGACCAAGGGATGCCCAGATGTCTAACATGATTTCTGGGGGTGTCTGTGAGGGTGCTTCTCAGAAGGATGAGCATTTGAATCTGCACACTGAGAAAAATGGATGGGCCTCTGCAGTACTGGTAGGCATCCTCCAATCCCTTGAGGACCTGAATAGAACAAAAAGGCAGAGGAGGGCCGGGCATGGTGGCTCATGCCTGGAATCCCAGCACTTTGGGAGGCCAAGGTGGGAGGATCACTTGAGCCCAGGAGTTCAAAACCAGCCTGGGCAACATGGTGAGACCCCCCTCTCTGCAAAAAAAATTAAAAATAAATTAGCCAGGCATGGTGTCACGTACCTATAGTTCCAGCTACTCAGGAGGTTGAGGTGAGAGGATCACTTGAGCCCAGGAGTTCAAGGCTGTAGTGAGCTATGATCTTGCCACTGCACTTCAGCCGGGGTGACAGAGCAAAACCCTAGAAGAAAGAAAGAAAGAGAAATAGAGGAAGGGAAGGAACAAGGGAGGGAGGGAAGGAGGAAAGAAGGAAGGAAGGAAGGAAGGAAAGAAGGAAGGGAGGGAGGGAGGGAGGGAAGGAGGGAGGGAGGGAGCAGAGGGGAGGAGGGAGGGAGGGAGGGAGGCCCAAGGTCTGAAAACCAGTGCTTCCAAGGGTAACCCTTTCCCCTTGACCCTTGCTCTTGCCCCCACAGTGTAGGAAGTTGAACTTTATTCTGCTGACATATCTGTGTTTGAGCCTCCAGAAAAACTTCATATCTGCAGCTGCGACAGTTCTGTCCCAGGCAGGATCCCAGCAGGAGGCAGATGGCAGATCTGCAGAGGGAAACTGAGGAGTGTAAAATGGAGGGAGTGTTTACAAGGAGATAGCAGGTTAAAGGACCCCAAAGAGATGGTGAAGGCCCCCAGGACTAGCATTAGAGGGAAGGGAAGCCGTTAGGACCCCAGGCCTGAAGCCGCCAAGGAAGAAGATGATGCGGAAGCCAGCAAGCGCTGCATGTGCAGGAGAGGATCCACCGCCCGGCATGAGCACGGCCTTGGGAAGAGAAACTCAGCTCTGCCAGCCTCTGCACTGCAAGTCTTTTGTCGAACATATGTTTAAATAAATAAAAGAAAAAGCAGCAGTTTTTAATTTTGATGCAACCCAATTCATCTTTTTTGATGGCTAGTGCTATTTACGTCCTATCTAAGGAATGCTTGTGTTCCCTTCTAGAAGTTTTAGAGTTTCAGCTTCTATGTTTAAGTCTGCAATCTATTTAAAGTTAATTTTTGTATGGTATGAGTTAGAGGTTGAAGTTCATTTTTTACCCTTTTTGAATATTCATTTACTTCTGAACCATTTGTTGAAAAGACTTTCTTTTCCCCATTGAATTACCTTGTGCCTCTGGTGAACATTGGTTGAATATATACAGACGCCTTCACCCTACCCCAGCCCTGGGGAAGCCCTGCTCTCATCCAGGCTCCTGGGTCTGGGTTTGAGGCCCCCTTGGGGCTCTCACTCTGGCCCTGTGGTGCAGCCATCTCAGCATAATGCCCCGGCTTCCCACCCTGCCACCCTCCCAGCATCACCCATGCCCCTCTCCCTGCTGTGGACCTGGTCCAGTGGCTGCCAGGTGGGTTCTGTGCACTGGCTCCTGGTCTGGGCCCTTGCTCCATGGGTGACTATGGACAAGGGGGTGCCCCTTCCTGGGCCTCAGTCTCCCCATCTTTACAATTTGAGACCTGATCAGGTTAAGGCCCTTCCAGCACAAATGTTCCATAATTCTGTGATTCCACAAAAAGAATCCAAGAAAGGTCCATGGAGCTTAACCAGGGGCAGCCACCTCCCTCTGCCTGGAGCTCCGGATGAGGCCCAGGTCTGTAGGGCACCATGTTGGGGCCGAGACAGTGGGGACAGAACAGTTGGCCCTGCTGAGAAGAGGAGGGATGTGTGTGCGGGGTGGGGGGCATATACACATGGACGCACATTTGTGTGTGCACAGCTGTATATACATTCTGTGACTGGGTGGGGATGCTGATGCTTGAGTACTATACACAGGTGTGGCGCAGCACAGCATGATCTCTGGGGGCTTGGCCTGTTTGTACACATGTGAATGTTCATCTCCATGTGTGGTGCCTGGGCCAGGTATCCACGCAGGTGCATGCATGTGGGTGCCCACGTGTGCGTATGTGGGAGCGTGTGGACGTGCACTGGGGCTGTGTGCTTGGGGCTCACATTTATCTCATGCCTGTTGCTTGCCAGCCATTCTTCTAAGCACTTTCCATGCATTAACTCACGCAACCCCCATGACGGCTTTATCTGAGATTGTTTCTTAGGTTTGAGGAAACTGAGGCTCACAAGGGTTAAACCACGTGACCCAAATCACAGGTTCAGAAGTGGTGAAGCTGGGGGTTGGACCCAGGCTGTCTGGTCTCAGAATGAGTGATGTGGCCCATGTCTGTGGGGTCTGTGTAGACAGTGGGGCATTTGCATTCAACTGTTTCAGGGGGTGTGCACCTGTGTGTGAGATGGCGGGAAAGGTTCTGCGTGTGTGCATACATGGTGGAGTGTACGTGTGTGTAGGTACAGGCATGTGTTGTAGACAGGCTTTGCACACACATGCAGGTTTGTGCTCACACGTGTGCATCTACCAGTGTCCCCATGGGTGGGTGCTTGGGCATGTGCACAGGCACATTGGTGGGGATGTGTGAATTTGCACCCCAGCATGATAGAGGGGAACCTCGGGGCCCTGGCAGAGAACAGAGGGAAGCCAAGCTCTCTGGGAGGAGAGCAGCCTGCTCAGTGAGTTGCATTCCACGCTGCACATTTGTTTTTTCCAAACCGGGGGATGGAGCACTAACGGGTGTCAGCTGCCCTTGGAGAATGAGGGATGTGGAGAGAAGGGCCTCCTGGGCTGCTCCTTATTGCACAGATTGCTTTTAGGGGACACATATGAGGTTTCCTCTTACTGAGACAAGGGGTATGGCCCCAAGACAGGCCTCACTCATGACCCAGCGCCTCCCGGGAACTTCTCAGGGTGTTACAGGTGGAAGATTGGAGACACCCTGGACTGGAGCTGGGCGTGAAGCCCTGGGCTGAAAGTTTTCCTGGCCAGTTTGAGCTCCGTGACCCTGGAGAGGCGCCTCCCACCTCTCAGACTCGGTTTCCTGCTCTGGGAGAAGAAGCCACGGCGGCATCTGTGATTTCTGTCTGGATGTGTCCGTCCTGCCCACCTTTGACCTTCCCTTGTGGACTTGGTCTGCCTCATGCTGAGCCATGGTATGGACCAGGTGGGGCTGACCCAGCACTGGCCTGGGGGTATGTGTGACCCCAGGGCGACCATGCAGAATGCTCCATCCTCCTGGACTCTGATTGGAAGTGGGAGGGACATTGTTTCCTGTGGCCACTGTAACAAGTCACCATAAACAGGGTGGCTCACAACAAAGACATTCACATCTCATGGCCCTAAGGCTGGAAGCCTGAAGTCAGGGTGGCTGCGGCTCCCTCTGGAGGCTCAGGGTGTTGGGGGAGAATTCGTTCTTTGCCTTTTCCAGCTTCAGGTGGCTGCCGGCATTCCTTGGCTTGTGGCCACGTCGCTCCAGTCTCTGCCACCATGGCCACATTGCCTCCTCCTCTGTCTTCTCTTCCCTCTCATAAGGACCCGTGACAGTATTTAGGGTCCACTCAAAATAATCCAGAATCATTTCCTCATCCCAGGATCCTTACCTTAGTCACATCTGCAAAGACCTATTTTCCAAATACGTGGGCACTGCAGGTTCCAGGTATTTGATGTGGACATCTTTCCTGGGGGCTGTTCTGTGGGTTGTCACAGACATGTGACCACAATGGGCCAATGGGAGCCTGCCCTGGGGCTTCTGCAGGTTTTTTGGGAAAGAGACGTTCTCTGTGCCCCGGGGCTGCTGAGCTGAGGGGTGGAAGCCAGGAGCTGCCAGTAGTGGTCGTCATGGTCCCCCATGGAAACTACCTACTTGGGAGTGAAGCCAACACAGAGGACAGCAGAGCCCAGAGATGGAGACAGACTGCCTCATGGCCAGATTGTTGGAGCCCTGGAACCAGCTGGGTCAGAAGTCCAATACGCCTGACTTCATTACATGGGCTGGGAGGTTTTCTTGTTTCACTTATTTCTGTTTGAACTGAGCTTCTGTCCCTTGCAACCAGAGGAATCTTTTTTTTTTTTTTTTTTTGAGATGGAGTCTCGCTGCCGCCCAGGCTGGAGTGCAGTGGCGCGATCTCAGCTCACTGCAGGCTCCACCCCCAAGGGTTCACGCCATTCTCCTGCCTCAGCCTCCCGAGTAGCTGGGATTACAGGCACCTGCCACCGCGCCTGGCTAATTTTTTGTATTTTTAGTAGAGACGGTGTTTCACCATGTTAGCCAGGATGGTCTCGATCTCCTGACCTCGTGATCCGCCCGCCTCGGCCTCCCAAAGTGCCGGGATTACAGGCCTGAGCCACCGCGCCTGGCCAACCACAGGAATCTTGACCAACAGAGCTGGGGGTTATTCTTGGGGTCACCTAAATGATGGGACCAGGCAGACCTATGGAAGAAACTGCTGCTTCACAAAGGCTGTGTCCTGTCTATCTGGGGACCAGAGGCTGCTGAGCAGTTTCTCCAGGAGGGGCAGGGCTGTGCGGAGTCCCCTCTCCCACCTTCAGGATGGCCTCCGGCTCAGGTCACAATGGGGAGCCTCGGTGCCGGGCTCTCAGCCCCTCTTCCCAAGGATCATGCAGGGTCTGACCAATGAACTCAGCTGACCCCAGTCAGATGTGTCTGTAATTGGCAGTGGCTCCCTGGAGAGGGCAGGACTTGAGCCAGATGAAGGAAGGAAGAGGTATACAGAGCACATACCATGCTTGAAAAAATGGAATATGAGGGTGTGGTGGTGCAGACCTGCAGTCCCAGCTACATGGGAGGCTGAGGTGGGAGGATCGCTTGAGCCTGGGAGGCCAAGGCTTCAGTGAGCCATGATTGCGCCACTGCACTCCAGCCTGGACAACAGAGTGAGACCCTGTCTCAAAAAAAAAAAAAAAAAAAAAAAGTCGAATATGAGTCATTTGTCCAATGTCCGTCCCCCTCCCCTCCCCCGGCCTGGATGCTCCTAAAGGTAGGGCTGGTGCACCTGCAGTTCACCCCCTCTAGGGGTGTGGCCTCCCAGAATCCAACTCAGATCCTATCCCTCCTCTGCTCAAGCCCTGCAGTGGCTCCCAACTCACTCAGAACAAAAGCCAAAGTCGGGGACCAGGCACAGTGGCTCACGCTTGTAATCCCAGCACTTTGGGAGGCTGAGGTGGGTGGATCACCTGAGGTCAGGAGTTCGAGACCAGCCTGGCCAACATACTAATCCCATCTCTACTAATAATACAAAATATTAGCCAGGCATCATGGTGCAGGCCTGTAATCCAAGCTACTCAGGAGGCTGAGGTAGGAGAGTCGCTTGAACCCGGGAGGCAGAGGTTTCAGTGGGCCAAGATTATGCCATTGCACTCCAGCCTGGGTGACAAGAGTGAAACTCCGTCTCAAAAAAAAAAAGCCAAAGTCCTCACAATGGCACATGAGGCCTTAATCCACTGGTCTCACCCCACTGCCCTGTCAGCTTTCACCTCAGGGCCTTTGCACTTCCTTCCATCTTACAGGAATTCTCTACCCTAAGACATCCACGTTACTCACTTCCTCCCATTTTTACTCAAATGTCACCTTGTTAGTGAGGCCGTCCCCAGCCACCCCATCCACACTGCATACCCCATCCTCCCCTCCTGCTCTCTTTTTCTCCATGGCTCTGTCAGTCACTATTATTATATAAGTAATACACTCATTGATTTTTTTGTTTATGTCCCCAAACTAGGCTCTCAGTGCCATGAGGGCAGGGACCTTGGTCCACTTTCTCCCCTGTTCATAACGAGCATTTTCTAAATGGGAAATGAATAAATGAGCTCTGTCTTCTGGGCCCAGTGCCCTGATTGCCCCTTGGGAAGCCTCCGTCCTTTACTCTCAGTTCATGTGCTGCGGATGGGTGAACCCCACACCCAGCTCCATGCAAGGACAAGATCTAGCCCTGGCAATTGGCATATTTGAGGCCACTGGGTACAGCTGGGCAGCTGTCCCCCCACACAAGGAACTGAAACCCTTCCCACCAAGCCTTGTGTCCTGGCACAGAACTGTTTCTCCTGAGAGGAAGGGGCAGCCTTTTTCTAACTCACACCAAGGCACCCAGGGATAGCCCTGACCATGAGCAAATCCCATCACCTTGACTGCAGTGTTTGAATCAGGGACGGACATGGGGCCAGGTTGGCACATGCAGGGATGTTAAATCAGGTGAATCCTGTGAAGTCCTCAGGGGCCACCAGGAAGAGAAGGTCTTTCTTCTAGGGTTGCTGTGCTTGTAGGTAGCATCCCCCCACCAGCGAGGGAAGAGGCGGGAGCACCACTGCGTGGCTGGGAGAAACTAACTGGGTCCCTGGATCCAGCCCTACCCCAGGCTGGAACCATTCCTGGGATTTTTTTTTTTTCTTATTTTT